>NC_047120.1:38386956-38986956 GCF_902500255.1 Thalassophryne amazonica
AAGCGCGCCCCCCGGGCGCCGCTGCGGCTCTCCCTCCCGTAGATCCTGTGCGTAACGTTGACGTTCCACTGGTTGTTCAACGACCTCTCCCTCCTTCCCCGGAAGCATACATAAGCCCTCCAGAGCCGTACGGAGGCTGTGTGGAGACGTGCGCGGATTTTCTGATGCAGTGTTCGCTCGTCTTCGCACAGCGTCCCGTTATGTACGCGACCGATGCTAGTAAAGTAGCTTATGTCATAAACCTGCTTCGCAGTGAGGCACGCGCTTGGGCTACAGCGCTCTGGGAGCAGAATTCACGGCTCCTTCTGACATACGATGGGTTTGTGAGGGGGCTCAGAACCGTGTTCGATCACCCTAATAGAGGAGAAACTGCTTCAACCGTGCTACTGTCAATGAGACAGGGGCGCCGGAGCGCAGCTGTTTATGCCGTCGACTTCCGCATCGCGGCTGCGAGATCCGGCTGGAATAACGCTGCCCTCCGCGCCGCCTTTGTAAACGGACTGTCTTTGGTTCTCAAGGAGCACCTGGTGGCTAAGGACGAACCGCGGGATTTAGACGGGCTTATCGATCTTGTCATACGGTTGGACAACCGGTTAAAAGAACGTCGGCGGGAACGAGACGAAGGGCGTGGCCGGGCACGCGCCGTCCCTCTCCCTTCCGGTTCCGACCGCGCTCCGCCTTCCCCACGCTCCACGGCCCCTGCGCTCCGTGGGGCCACAGCTCCCCCTACTGACGAAGCTATGGACACGAGTAGGGCAACATTTAGGGCACCAGCTGCACAGAGGAGACGGGCCCATGGAGCTTGTTTTGTTTGTGGTGCACTAGAGCACCATGTGAGAGACTGCCCCGAACGGTTACAACACCAACGCCCGCCCCTAGAGACTGGGCTAGGGGTGGGCCGAGACATTCACGTGGGACACACCCACATTGCTACACGACTCCCAGTCACGATCCTGTATGAGGATTTAACCCTGAAGGCCCCAGCACTGGTGGACACGGGCTCTGAGGGGAATCTGTTGGACTGCAGATGGGCCAGGGAGATAGGGCTCCCTCTGGTGGCGCTTACCTCGCCTGTGCAGGTTCGAGCACTAGATGGCTCCCTGCTTCCTCCGATCACACATAAGACACCACCTGTAACGCTGGTGGTGTCAGGAAACCACCGGAGGTGATCGAGTTTTTTGTGACTCAGGCCACTTCCCGTGTGGTTTTAGGCTTTCCCTGGATGTTGAAGCACAATCCCCGGATTGATTGGCCGTCCGGGGTAGTGGTTCAGTGGAGCGAGACCTGCCATCGGGTGTGTCTAGGTTCCTCGGTTCCTCCTGGCTCCCAAGCTAAGGAGGAGGTCAGAGTCCCGCCCAATCTGGGGACGGTGCCGGTGGAGTACCACGACCTTGTCGACGTGTTCAGCAAGGATCTGGCGCTCACACTCCCCCCCCACCGTCCGTACGATTGTGCCATCGATTTGGTTCCAGGCAGTGGGTTCCCGTCCAGTAGACTGTACAACCTCTCACGGCCTGAGCGCGAATCAATGGAGACCTACATCCGGGACTCGTTAGCTGCCGGGTTGATCCGAAATTCCACCTCCCCGATGGGCGCAGGTTTCTTTTTCGTGGGTAAAAAAGACGGCGGACTTCGTCCATGCATCGATTATAGGGGCTGAACGAAATCACGGTTCGCAACCGATACCCGTTACCCCTGTTGGATTCGGTGTTCACGCCCCTGCATGGAGCCAAGATTTTTACCAAGCTTGATCTTAGAAACGCGTATCATCTGGTTCGGATCCGGAAGGGAGACGAGTGGAAGACGGCATTCAACACCCCCTTAGGTCACTTTGAGTACCTGGTCATGCCGTTCGGCCTCACAAACGCCCCCGCGACATTCCAAGCCTTGGTTAACGACGTATTGCGGGACTTCCTGCACCGGTTCGTCTTCGTATATCTAGACGATATACTCATCTTTTCTCCGGATCCTGAGACTCATGTCCGGCATGTACGTCAGGTCCTGCAGCGGTTGTTAGAGAACCGGCTGTTTGTGAAGGGCGAGAAGTGTGAGTTCCACCGCACTTCTTTGTCCTTCCTGGGGTTCATCATCTCCTCCAACTCCGTCGCTCCTGATCCGGCCAAGGTTGCGGCGGTGAGAGACTGGCCCCAACCAACAAGCCGTAGGAAGTTGCAACAGTTCCTAGGCTTTGCTAATTTCTACAGGAGGTTTATTAAGGGCTACAGTCAGGTAGTTAGCCCCCTGACAGCCCTGACCTCACCAAAAGTTCCCTTCACCTGGTCGGATCGGTGCGATGCCGCGTTTAAGGAGTTGAAACGGCGCTTCTCGTCTGCACCCATTCTGGTGCAGCCCGATCCTAGTCGCCAGTTAGTGGTTGAAGTGGACGCCTCGGACTCAGGGATAGGAGCCGTGCTGTCCCAGAGCGGGAAGACCGATAAGGTCCTTCACCCGTGTGCCTATTTTTCCCGCAGGTTGACCCCAGCCGAACGGAACTATGACGTCGGCAATCGAGAGCTCCATGCGGTGAAAGAGGCTCTTGAGGAGTGGAGACATCTGTTGGAGGGAACGTCCGTGCCATTCACGGTTTTCACTGACCACCGGAACCTGGAGTATATCAGGACCGCCAAGCGACTGAACCCCAGGCAAGCCCGCTGGTCACTGTTCTTCGGCCGTTTTGACTTCCGGATCACCTACCGTCCCGGGACCAAAAACCAAAGGTCGGATGCCTTGTCCCGGGTACACGAAGATGAGGTCAAAACGGAGTCGTCGGATCCCCCGGAACCCATCATCCCGGAGTCCGCTATCGTGGCCGCCCTCACCTGGGACGTGGAGAAAACCGTCCGGGAGGCCCTGACATGAGACCCGGACCCCGGAACCGGACCGAAGAACAAACTCTACGTCCCACCAGAAGCCAGGGCTGCAGTTCTGGACTTCTGTCACGGTTCTAAGCTCTCCTGTCACCCTGGGATGCGAAGAACCGTGGCAGTCGTCCGGCAGCGCTTCTGGTGGGCGTCCCTGGAGGCCGACGTCCGGGGTTACATCCAGGCCTGTACCACCTGTGCCAGGGGCAAGGCGGATCACCGTAAGACACCGGGTTTGCTACAGCCGCTGCCCGTGCCTCATCGCCCCTGGTCCCACATCGGCCTGGATTTTGTCACGGGTCTCCCGCCGTCCCAGGGAAACACCGTCGTCCTCACGATAGTGGACCGATTCTCCAAGGCGGCCCACTTCGTGGCCCTCCCGAAGCTCCCAACGGCCCAGGAGACAGCGGACCTCCTAGTCCACCACGTCGTCCGTCTGCATGGGATACCATCAGACATCGTCTCCGATCGCGGTCCCCAGTTCTCCTCGCAGGTTTGGAGGAGCTTTTGCCGGGAACTGGGGGCCACGGTCAGTCTCTCGTCCGGGTACCACCCCCAGACCAACGGACAAGCAGAACGGGCAAACCAGGAGATGGAGCAAACCTTGCGCTGTGTGACAGCCACGCACCCGACGGCCTGGAGTACCCACTTGGCCTGGATCGAGTACGCGCACAACAGTCAAATGTCGTCCGCCACCGGCCTCTCCCCCTTTGAGGTGTGTTTGGGGTATCAACCCCCGTTGTTTCCGGTGGTTGAGGGGGAGGTCGGTGTGCCCTCGGTCCAGGCCCACCTACGGAAGTGCCGTCGGGTGTGGCGTGCCGCCCGTTCTGCTTTGTTGAAGGCCCGGACGAGGGCGAAGAACCATGCAGACCGGCAGCGGGCCCCGGCTCCCACGTATCGTCCAGGGCAGGAGGTCTGGTTGTCCACCAAAGACATTCCCCTTCAAGTGGACTCCCCGAAACTGCAAGAACGATACATCGGCCCCTACAAAATACTCAAGGTCATCAATCCCGCCGCAGTGAGGCTCCGGCTTCCGGCCTCACTGCGGATTCACCCGGTATTCCATGTGTCAAGGATTAAACCCCATCACACCTCACCCCTCTGCACTCCGGGTCCGGCGCCACCTCCTGCCCGGATCATCGACGGAGAGCCGGCTTGGACCGTGCGCCGGCTCCTCGACGTCCGACGAATGGGCCGGGGTTTTCAGTATCTGGTGGACTGGGAGGGGTACGGCCCCGAAGAACGCTCCTGGGTGAAGAAGGGCTTCATCCTGGACCCGGCCCTCCTGGCCGACTTCTACCGTCGCCATCCTGACAAACCCGGTCGTGCGCCAGGAGGCGCCCGTTGAGGGGGGGGTCCTGTTGTGTGGGCCGCTGAAGAGGAGGTACTGCTGGCCCACCACCACTAGAGGGCGCCCTGCCTGGAGTGCGGGCTCCAGGCACCGGAGGGCGCTGCCGCCTTACAGGAGCAGCCAGGATGACAGCTGTCACCCATCACCGGAGACAGCTGATCCCAATCACTACGGAGGTATATCAGCAGGACGGCATCTCCACCTCATTGCCGAGATATCGTTTCTACCAGAGAGGTAACGTATCAAAGCAAATAGAGTGCATCTTTTGGATTGAGCTAGCTTTTTGGATTACTGTTCCAACGAGAGGTGGAGGTACCTTTCCTGCTGTTCGGAGTCCTGGGTGCATACGCGCCCCCATCTAACTGTTCTTTGCTCCTCGCCAGCAGTACCAGGTCCGACACGCGGAGGCAGTGGCCACCTGGGAGTTCGGGACTTGGCGGCTCCAGTATTCCCGGGGTCCTGTGGCGGAGGAAGCCGTGTGGTTCCGGTCTTACCTTGGAGAGGCGTCTCCTATCTTCGAGCCTGCCCACACGACACTTTTGTGAATTGACTGTTGTCCATTGCTGTGATTGGTTGTATTCGTTGTGCACATTCACAACAGTAAAGCGTTGTTATTTTGACTTACTCCATTGTCCGTTCATTTGCGCCCCCTGTTGTGGGTCCGTGTTCCTACACTTTCCCAACACACCCTGCGATTTTGCACGTTCTCCCACTTAGAAATCATGGAGGGGTCTGAAATTTTCAGCTTAGGTGCATGTCCACTGTGAGAGACATATCTAAAAAGAAAAATCCGGAAATCACAATGTATGATTTTTTTTTTAATCATTTATTTGTATGTTACTGCTGCAAATAAGTATTTGAACACCTGTGAAAATCAATGTTAATATTTGGTACAGTAGCCTTTGTTTGCAATTACAGAGGTCAAATGTTTCCTGTAGTTTTTCACCAGGTTTGCACACACTGCAACAGGGATTTTGGTCCACTCCTCCATACAGATCTTCTCCAAATCTTTCAGGATTGGCGTTTCAGCTCCCTCCAAAGATTTTCTATTGAGTTCAGGTCTGGAGACTGGCCAGGCCACTCCAGGACCTTGAAATGCTTCTTATGGAGCCCCTCCTTAGTTGCCCTGGCTGTGTGTTTGAGGTCATTGTCATGCTGAAAGACCCAGCCATGACCCATCTTCAATGTTCTTACTGAGGGAAGGAGGTTGTTTGCCAAAATCTCACAATACATGACCCCATCCATCCTCCCTTCAATACTGTGCAGTTGTCGTGTCCCCTTTGCAGAAGAGCACCTCCAGAGTATGATGTTTCCACCCCCATGCTTCATGGTTGGAATGGTTTTCTTGGGGTTGTTCTCATCCTCTACATGGTAACATGGTAAGTGGAGTTGATTCCAAGAAGCTCTATTATGGTCTTATTTGACCACATGACCTTCTCCCATACCTCCTCTGGATCATCCAGATGGTCACTGGTGAACTTCAAATGGGCCTGGACATGTGCTGGCTTGAGCAGGGGGACCTTGCGCCCTGCAGGATTTTAAACCATGACAGCATCATGTGTTACTAATGTAACCTTTGTGACTGTGGTCCCAGTTCTCTTCAGGTCATTGACCAGGTCCTCCTGTGTAGTTTTGAGCCTTCTCAGAATCATCCTTACCCCACAAAGTGAGATCTTGCATGGAGTCCCAGACCGAGGGAGATTGACAGTCATCTTGTATTTCTTCCACTTTCTAATAAATAATCATAACAGTTGTTGTCTTCTACCAAGCTGCTTGCCTGTTGTCCTGTAGTCCATCCCAGCCTTGTGCAGGTCTACAGTTTTGTCGCTGGTGTCCTTAGACAGCTCTTTGGTCTTGGCTTTGGTGGACAGGTTGGAGTGTGATTGATTGAGTGTGTGAACAGGTGTCTTTTATACAGGTAACAAGTTCAAACAGGTGCAATTAATACAGGTAAAGAGTGCAGAATAAGAGGACTTCTTAAAGAAAAATTAACAGGTTTGTGTGAGCCAGAATTCTTGCTGGTTGGTAGGGGATCAAATACTTATTTGCAGCAGTAACATACAAATAAATTATTAAAAATCATACATTGTGATTTCCAGATTTTTTTTTTTAGATTATGTCTCTCACAGTGGACATACACCTAAGATGAAAATTTCAGACCCCTCCATGATTTCTAAGTGGGAGAACTTGCAAAATCGCAGGGTGTTCAAATACTTGTTTTCCTCACTGTAGATAGACAGATAGATAGGGTGAAACGATACATGTATTTGTATTGAACCATTTCGGTATGGGACGTTCGGTTCAGTACAGGGCTGCGCACGGGTGAGTTCACGTTGCAAGTGTTTACATTCAGTGTTGCCAACTTAGCGCCTTTCCAAACCGTCTTGATGACTTATTTTCTCAAAACTAGAGACAACAGACTACTAGAGACAAATCTAGCTACTTTTCCTGGCATTACTGGAGACTTTTCTGATGTCTGGCGACTGAAAGTGAAAGTCTGTTGTCACCGAGGGGCTACGAGTCTCCTCCTCCTCTGCAGCAGCCTGTAAAGTACTGAGCGGAGGGATATCTACAATCCTCCTCACTCGGACTGGCTCAGCCTATTGACCTCGTTTGCTGCGCTGTGATTAAATAGTCCACAGACTTTGAGAAGCCCTGGCCTTGAGAAGTTATTTTATTTGTGATGTCCAATTTTAATGGCAAAATAAATAAACAAACCAAGAATCAAGATTATTTGTGGTTCTAAATATTTTTAAGGTGGATTTACTCACTTTTTATTAAAAAAAAATTTAAAAAGATATTAAGAAACACTAAACAAACAGTTAATAGAAAGCGATAGAAAATAAAATAAGTTGTACAAAAGTAAAGGGATTCTTTAACATTAATTCTCTTTAAAAAAAAAAATTCCTTATAGAGTGTGACAGTTTTGGACAAGTTAATTTTTCTGGCAAAAAAAAAATGTTGAATAAAATTGAACAGGGCTTCATGCTGGAACCGTTGTGCTGTGCTTTACTTGTGGAAAGTTTTTGTTAAAAGTTGTTTACTAGGAATTTATTCTTTATAATATTTCATACATTTGTTGTTTATTTGAGAACATTTTAGTTAACTTATTACCAGGCAGCACTTTGCAATTATTTTATTGTCCTGTTTGTATAATATTACAATAAATTCTTGGTTTGAACAAGCAAATTTAGGTTTTGCATTTTGTTCCCATACTGTACCAAAAATGAACCGAACCGTGACCTCAAAACCGAGGTACATACCGAACCGTGATTTTTTTTTTTTTTTTTTTGCCCATTTTTCAGAGAATGTGAACAATAACACAAAAACTTTTTTTTACTCATGGTTAGTGGTTGGGTGAAGCCATTTATTGGCAAACAACAGTGTTTACTCTTTTCAAATCATAATGACAACAGAAACTACCCAAATGAACCTGATCAAAAGTTTACATACCCCTGTTCTTAATACTGTGTATTGCCCCCTTTAACATCAATGACAGCTTGGAGTCTTTTGTGGTAGTTGTGGACGAGGCTCTCTGATGGTACTCTATAGTAAATCTGCATGGAGTCGACAGTTCTCAAATACTGAGTGACTGTGCAAGAAGTAGAAGAGTGAGGAAAGCCACCAAGACACCCAGACAACCCAGATGTTACAGGCTTATGTGGCTGTGATTGGAGAAATTCTGCACAGTGCAAGCTTTGCATTTTGTATCACCAGTTATCCATCTTCATGATGAAGTGGTATAGAGAAGGATTTTCTTAAAAAGAAGACCTGAAAGTTTAGCTACAAAGGTACATGTGAGATGCAAGCCTGGATTTGATCTGTTTTGGTGAAAGAAAATCCTTCTCTGCTCTACTCCACTATGAAGCAAAATGCATTATATATATATATATAGGTGAAAAAAGGAGAAAGCACCCAGGGTAACTTCAGGGACGTAACAAAAACCGGCCTTGGCAGATCTGTGTAAACCCACTGTGATGCCAATGATCTAATTAAGATAATTTCGTGATTGTTGACACATCAGAAGGGTGAGTGGAAGAGAATGAAATGCAAAGCCCTTTCCAAATGCTCATTAACAGATATGACATGCCGTTTAGAGCAAAATCCTAGCAGCAGGTCTTTCCACCAACAAGGCATTTCTGAGACATAAATAAAACCCACATGAGCATGTGCCAATTAAAAAAAAAAACCTTTTTTTCCTCTGCTGCACTCTCAAATGTCTTTGAGGAATACACCCCGAACACGCTCGACTTGAACGCCTGTGATTTTCACAGTTTGATGATACTGCCTGCAAGCTTGTTGTCATTCCTTGTGCTAACACACACAAAGAGTCCAGAGCCAACACAGGAGAGGAAAACAGCTTCGTGTTTAATCCGATTTCAATGTGACAATACGGCACAGAAATAAGCAGGAGCCCCGAGTTCCAATGAGGCACAGCAGATCCAAACCCGGGGAATCCTTCTGGAGAGGGGGCATGGTGGTGGTTTTTGTAGGAGCATCTAAAAAGGGGATGTCAGAACAGCAAAACAGAAAGGAAAGTGGTCCGAAGCCTGTAGCTCCCCCTTACTATCAAATCACCACCTCAAACGTCAACCCTCTCAGTAAAAGCCAAATGAAGTTAAAGGATGAAGAGAGAAAGAGAGGAATGTTAGTGGGATGAGGAGCTCTCGGAGAAACAATGGCTATTATGGTCCTTTTTTGATTTATGAGGTGCAGCTTTTGAAGATTCTGTCAGCAAACGGGCAGTTCCGTGACACCAGGCTCGTCTTTTTTCCGCCTTTTCTTTGAAAGTGAACCATTGTCCCTGAGCGGAGGGGTGAGCAGGGCAGCGGTCACGGCATCGGGGCGGGAATGGGGGGCAGGGTACAGAGAGCGACTTATCGAGGGCTGAGTGGAGCACTTCTCCATCCTACTCAACCTCAAGTGAGAGAAGCCTGTTGGAGGGCTCTTAAGTGGAACGTGTGCCGTGTTTGCCCTGCATACCATCACCCAGTCCCCCTGGGGGACAGAGGACACTACAGGCCTCTACTGTCTCATAGACGATGGATCCAAGCAAAAGTTAACCACCGCCATGATGGAGGTCAGGCACAGCAGTGGGCAACGTGCACTAGGGATGGGAATTTGTAGGCACCTCACAAATCAATTACCATTCAGAGAGCTGCGATGTAATTATTGATGCACCATTTTTGTTCTATACTGGATTTCTTTTATCTCACCGTGCAACTACTTGGTACTTTTCAAAGCAATGTATTTGTAATAACCCATAATGAATTCCCTTCCAACACATTCTTTAACAGCTCGTACGTAACTGACTCTGGTTTGGACTAATGGCAAAACTTTGTTGCACTGATTTGTTGGCGCTCATAACTGCAGAAAACATGGCACACAACATCTATTCTCATCTTATGCATGCATATTTTCCTTTTAAATATATGCTGGGTTCAGCGGGACGAACTGTGTGACCACATTGCACTTCAGCACAGTAAATGCATATTAAAAGCGCAACTTTTCTTTAGTGGTGCAACAAGCGCTCTGTCGCGTAACTGTATTGTTGTTCAGATTTTGAAGTAAAAACTGCATTCAGATGTAGCCAGAACGTGCCGATAGGTGCCTCTTGTATTGTGGTGTGTCGCATTTATCAGAATTCCGAAATCAGGTAGTTTTTCTATTTCATCACACAGTGCATCTCAGCGGCTGCAGCTGCTCCATGCGCTCTCGCAGTCAGATTTGGAGCATAGTTGTTGTAATGAAGGCATATGGCATATGTACTTAAATCAGAAGAACATTGCTTGCTCAGTGCCCTGAACTCTCACTTCTTTTACAAGATGCCAACATAAATGATTATATGATCCACGGTGCAGGATTTTTTTTTAAACCCAATACCAATTTTGATTCTAAAATTCAATATGCTGATATATTGACTAATATCCCCCCCCCCACCCCAACACCCACAGAAACACATAGCATAAACAAAGGTTTCCCCTAACATTTATTTTGTGTAGTTTCTGTAATGAGCCCTCACCAAGATAGCATGACACAATACAGTTGGAAATTAAACTTCTTTTATTGACAGTGATTTGGCTAACGGCCTCTCAGTGCTTGAAGGAATGGTTTGTTTTCTCCATATGATGGGCTGTTTTAAGACATCACCGACCCCGTGCGAAGCAGCATATAATAAATCATTTGAAAATGTAATTTTTTTAACCTATTTTAAGAGCCATAACAAGCCAGTTTACGTTAAACATGAAGCAAATTTCATATTTTGTTATTTTACATTATAGTTAAACTACGTTCATCTTAAATGCAAAACTACTGTTTTGGCTACATGTAGTGAAATAATACATGCGCTGACATTATATTCACCTTCACCTTCATCGACAAAGAACATTTTGAAGTTGAAAGACATACCAAGAACAGCAACAAGACACAAAGCAGAAGCCCTTGTCATATGACGACATCAAAGGGGGCCAGCAGAGGCCCTTTGGCCCGTGTTTTAAAGAGCCCTCATCCCGCTGGAGATAAACACAGGCAGGAAAAGGGTTATTTACGTCTGATGCGTCTGTCTCCCTCTTGTCACATTTGATTTGATGATAGTTGGCTGCCACTGAGCCGTCTGTGTGACAGCATCATCAACAAAATGACTAGTTTGCTCACAGACAAAAGAGAAAGAGCTGTTTAGTGTTCGCCTGTCGATTTTTTTACTTGATACAAAAGGTTTTCAATTGTTGCAAATGACTGGATGCTGGAATCATTTGACTCTCAAATGACAGTTTTTCTTTATTTGAATACAGAGGAATCAGAGGGCACCTTGCATCGACTGCTGAAGGGAAGGCGAGGCTTTACCCTTGGGCATTTAACCTGGAGCTGCGTGGTTTCTATGGCTCGAGGACCCTGGAGTGAGTAGCGTCCCCCTATGGGAGGTAACGCCACCCAACGCAGTGTGTTACACTGAGCAGTACTTCAGAGGCTGAGCTGTCTGAAAGAACCCAGAACACACAATCTGACAAATCAGGCAATCACGTCCAGAACTGCAGGGTTTATGTGATGGTGCAGAGAACTTTTAACATTTTTTTTTTTTTAGGCATCCAAAGTGTTGGGTTTCCTGCACATTTAACCCTCATCAGTGCACGTTATGAAACTTACTAATCTGTACACCTGGCATCCATTTGGACCCCACCTGAACAACTTTTTTATGCTATTAAAATGTTTTTTTAAATTAATGCTATTCTTGTCAATATATGTAATATAGGTAGATTGAGTTACTGTCACTTGTTGTGAACAACTTGTTTTGGCTTAAGTATCTGATTGAAAAACCCCATTACATTTTTAAAGACTTTATAATTTGTCATTTTTACACACAATGCTTCAATAAAAAAAAATTCAGTACCTAACCCTGTTCTCTGCAGTTGGTCTGATGCAAATAATCTGAATAAAAACTACTCTGACAGTCTAGTAGTTATGAAAAATTGACACTAAGCTCAAACATTTTCTATGGAGTCCGAACAGATACCACTGTATCAAAATAGGGTCCAAGCAATCCTCATAAGCAGTTAATCAAAATACGTTAATTGAAGATTGACGTATTTTCAGGGGAGAAAGGCCTCAGTCAGGGAGGTAAAGATTAACATAGTCCTTCTTGCCACTTCACATGTGGCAAGAAGGACTATGTCAATGGAGGAAACAAGGGACAGTGAACTGAGAGTGACCCTTTGTTTCCAACAGCCTCTTAACCAAGGCCTTCACAAGAACCACAGTGAAGGACCTATGAGTACCGTCAGTACAAAGACGTTTCATTTCTTACATGCTGATGAGGAAACCAAGTTCTACTTCTTTATTCAATATCCATAGGAACTGTTCTACATTTTCAGCTTCTCAACTCCAGAACAGAAAGCATTTCAAACAGACTACATTAACTGAAGATTTCATAGCAAAAACTGTTTCAAAGATTTTGATTTGAAAAGCTGTAAGTTCCCAGTAGATGACATCATGATGGTACAAAAAGAAACCCAAGAGGAAAAAAATAAATAAATCATGTCCGTGTGTGTAAGACCTAAACATACAGATGTCATTGCTACCTCTGGAGTCTCGACTCTTTCAGACATGCACTTGATGCTGCCGGTTTACCTCACATTTGAATACATGGTGTCATGTTGTCAAGTCGTACTAGCAGTTCCTACGGTTTGTAACCAGGTGTTAAATCGGTCCAGTTTACAGTATACTGTGGCTCAAATTCATCAAGAGTCTCATTTAATGAATTTTTTCCTCTGTAACAGGTATAAGTGGGGAATGACATGTAGTTACGTTTTTGAGCAAGGCATGGAAGTGTGGTAGGGGTGGAAGCATCGTGGTTTGGTCCCTCCTCTGCAGTGTTGCCACAGTTACTTTGAAAAAGTAATCCAATTACTGATTACTCCTTGAAAAAGTAACTTAGTTACTTTACTGATTACTCAATTGTAAAAGTAACTAAGTTAGATTACTAGTTACTTTTTTAGTTTCTTTCCCCAGCTGCCGACAACAACCCACGTCAACATGACAATGATACCTGTTTTGCCAAAACTCACTTTATAGTCACCCTTTCTTGACTTCAATGAAAACAAATACTTTTTTATAAAAAGTAAAATAAAGACCTCTTTCTTGACCTCATATTTAACTGTTGACAGCACTGTAACAGTAAAACTTGCAATTTCAAACCTACATTGTTTATAAATGTAACTATTAAATTCTAACATTTTTCTAACATTTAAATTCTCTAAACATTTTATTTGTCGAAATTATTATTATTTTAAGCAGTATTAGTAGTTGTAGTAAAAAACGGCTTCAAAACTGGACCTTTAATCTAGGGGTGTTGTGAGGGGGGCACATCCCTCCCCCACGCCCCCATTCCATCTGGATTCGCCCCTGCTTTGGCGTTTGAGCACAAAGAATGGATAACATTTATTTATGCAGAAAACAGGACCAGATTTACAGGTAAGAAAGTTTTATTGCGTTTTCACATCATGTGGTCCTCAGAAAGAGAGTTTAGGTGCATTTGAGTGGAAAACAGTTTAGTTGTTGACGCGTCGCCGAGGATCAGCTGTTTTTAACGTGCAGATACGGAGCGGCTCAGCTCAGAATTCTAAATAAAGGAGGGGAAAAAGTATAAAAATGTCTTTGTAAAGCTCAGTGCAGGTGTGCTGATCACCGCGCTTTAAGAGGTGAGGACGAGTCGAGCAGCTGCAAAAAAACGCGGATGAAAAGCTCACAGCTCGCTTAAAGTGGGCAGTTCAGTCGAACCCCGACCTCCTGCCCACAGACCAAGTTTAATGCTGCTATCGACCCACAATGAAAAATAATAGTAACGCACAGTGACATGGAGAAGTAACTTTAATCTGATTACTGATTTGGAAAGATTAACGCGTTAGATTACTCGTTACTAAAAAAAGTGGTCAGATTAGAGTAACGCGTTACTAAGTAACGCGTTACCGGCATCACTGCTCCTCTGAGTGGTGTAAAAGTTTAAATCGTCAGCTTAGGTATCCCGTAGAGTCAAAGTAGAAATAAAGTGCATGGGATCACAGTATGGCTCAGCTCAGGTCAGCTAATGCATGACACAGCCATCAGATAAACTACATAAAGTGCCCAGGAGCACCTACACTGAATGTCTACCAATACAGATGGACCCCATCTTTGGAATAATCATATCTATTAATATTTGTGAGTGTCAGTCACTGGAGTGTAACTGAACGTGACTCTCTGGATCAAAGTTGATGAATATCTGTATTGAAACCAATTTAGGATTTTGAATAGGTGAGGATGAACTCACAATTATCACATGCGTGACTGGCTGGAAACATCCATCCATATATGCACGGTCTACACTGCAACTTGATGGGGCAATTTGGAGAGGGGTTGTAGTGATCTGTGGGAGCGTTCTTGCCGCATTGACTGATCTGGCATCAATACAATCATTAGGTCCATTTCCACTGCCGGAACTCGACCTCCTTCCCAGATGTCACAAGCATTTACGGGAACAGTCCTGTAACTGGCCTTCCCAGCTGCTGTGTCTCCATTGTGGTGAAAACCCATCAGGCTCATGAAGTTACTCATACATAATAATTCAGTGACAGTTTCTGCCACAAACTAGATTTTCTCATCCCTCCTCAAGGACTTGAATCCTCGCTGGAACTCATTCATTGAGAAGAAGCCCTTGTATTTCCTTGTTGGTTTATCTATTGTTCCGGTTCTTCTACTGCTCTGATTTTGCTAGTCTGGCTTGGCACTTCTTGTTGTTATTATCGTCTTCTTTCTTGTGAGATAATGATCAATCAGCATTGAGTCCTGCCCAACAGTTTTGCGGGGACACTCAGACGTACCTACCCCAGAACAAGGACTCATCTCCCACCCCCAAAAAGGCCTTGAAATCCACTGATACTGTGGTATCACAAAGGTGTCAGCTTAGCAACATTTCTGTCAGTTGTGTTGCGCCATTTATTTTGTATCGTAATATGGCCATAGCAGATGATCACCCCACTAAGTCTGGTCTACTTAAGGATTCTTCCTAAGAACAAAAAACAAAACAAAAAATCAAAAGGAGTTTTTCCTTATCGTTGTTGTCAATGTGCTTGTTTCTGGGGTAGGTAAGGTCTAGACCTTATCCATGTGTCAAACACGACAAGTTGTGATTGGACGCTATATAAATAAACAGAATCCTTGCTAAATCACAAAGATCCATTTTGAAGCAGTGGACACCTTGATCGTTCAGACTCTAGCAATGTTATGCCAAGTCTGAACAGCTCACTGAAGAAAATTACTTCAAAGGGAGGTGCAGAGTCTCAAGTTAAAAATGTAGTTACTTTCATGACAACATGAGGTATTTACATGCCTGAAGAGGGCTTTTGATAAAAACAGACAAGCTCGCCTCCAATGACTCACCAAATATTTTCAAAGTACCATTTAAACACATGCAGGAGCCAGACGTTTTGAAATCTACACCACTGTGCTGGCAGTCTGACATTACATTTGACCACAGAGCACGACTTTGGCTGTAAATTAAAAGAATAAAGAAGATGGTTTATGGCACAAGCAGCTGACTCACTGATGTGCAGCCACTTGGTTACAGAAGCTTAGTCTGTTCTCTCTTCAAGCACTTGGAGTGGTCTCCAGGTGTTAGCGTGTGGCCACTTAGAGCTTTTTGACAGTTCATTTCCTGGTTGAGAAGACGCAGGATTCCCTCCTTAACATTGAGATCTTGCAGGAGCACATGCTGAAGGGGTCTGTGTGTGTCTGTATTGTAGGACTTAAGTTGTGTTTGAGTTACTGCGCGTACCCTACCTACAAGGAAATGCTACGTGATACACCCAACAAGTCTGGCACATAGATGTGTCGTAATTAGATGGCAGAATGCCAAAACAAAAAAAAAAGTGCACCATTGATACCAAACAACTTCATGACACATCGCACCGTGATGCCCAAAACAGCGAGTTTTGAGAAAAATTTTCAGCAATGGAATCGTCCATTTTGTGTGAACTCATTCACACGCCATGCAGTCTGTATTATGCCTGAGCGCATTACGCACATAAAGTCCAGTTTAACTAGTGTGCACGTCCTGGGCCATGGCATGGGCCTGTTGATGCGAGTCTGGCCCAACTTTCAGAGGTGTTCTGTGGTGCAGTCCGCTGGGACCACGCCCCATGCCGAGTGGAGAAAAGATCAAATACAGAGGAGTCCATTCTCCTGTGGAGTCCTCGCTTGAAAGCAGTTTTCTGCAGCGCAATTCAACTGACCGCTGCCCACATGTGACCACAAACATTACTACTTTTAATAATAGTTTTCAATTCAGTCAGCAACATGAAAAACGGGTCTGATTTCTCACCTTATTAATGAACGTGAACTGTGGTCAGAGCACTAAGCTGCAAAGTATTTCCTCTTCAACCTCCATGAAAACCTTATCATGTGTGCAGTATGAATGATTGACACAGCTGAGAAATGCATTATCTATTCGTGCAGGACATGCTTAATGTGGCTTTATATGGAGAGATGAGTGAAATTCTCAGTAATTTGTGGCATCCGAACACAGAGTGTGGGCCAGCTGCACTGTTTACCTTCTGTAATACGAGCCAAAGAAATTACCTCAGGATACATTAATCTTGTGTGAACACAAACGTTTGCGCAAAAGGAGTTTTTTTGCAGTTTATAAAGCATGGAGGTGTGTGACACAAACAGTGCCTCCTTGGTACTTGGGTGAGTGCAGATAAAATATACAGACATCTGTTTTGCATGTATGACAGGTGATCGTGTCTTGTGTAATGTGACTGACTGATGAATCCCTTATTGCATAAGTGATGTGGGTGACACAGGCTGTATCTGGTTTTCTATGGGAAGATTGAATGAAATCCTTAGTCATTTGTGTCACCCAAAAGCAGCGTGTGCATCCATATAGATGCGCCTTTTACCTTCTCCTTAAATTTAAATTTTTTTTTAATCCATGTCTGTTTATATCTCTGAACCAGATCAGATCAAGTACAGAAAGATGGCTTAAGCCTTGATTATATTTTGTCCCAGGAATGTTATATATGCTACCTGCACATGCGCCATTCTCCTTGTACAAATGGAATTGTATCAGGAAGGGCATCTGGCATCATACTTGTGCCAAATCAAGAAGCAGATTCATACCAGATCCCCACAACATTTCATTTCTTTTTGTAAATTCAATGCACAAGAGGCAGTACAGAGAAAAGCTGTTTAACAATTGTGTAATATCCTTATTTGGCAATAAAGCTCCCAAACCAAAGTTACATGTACAATTGCAATACTCTTCAAACACAATGGTTCTGGTTTACAGTCTGCTCATTATGAAAGACCCTGTCAAAAAGGGGGCAATGGGAGTGTTGGGGGGAAAAAAATGGTCAATGACATCTCAACGGGGTCTTTAGGTTAGAATATAATGAAGCAGCAACTATTTGAAGCTTGTTCAGAACAACACAGGCTGTACGCTGAATCAATAGGAGCTCTTGTCTCGAGTTTTCTCAGTGACACTTTGACTTCCCCAATCTGTGCTGGAGTGCTGATCTGGTTGAAAAATGCAGGACCTGGACCTTTAACTCCATCAAAAAGTTGCACTATGTCAAGCCAGCCTGGGAAACTACTGACCCTCCATGTAAACAGAACAGTTAACCCAACCAATGCCACCCATCCATCCATCATTTTCACTGGAATCAGGGAGTCGCGTACTGCTGAATTGCTGCACTTTTTTGTTTTTTATCTTTGCATTTCTTATAGGCTTAGTGTGTCTGAGAAAGTGTGTATGAGAAAGAAAATAACAGAAACTCCGTCAAAGAGCAAACGAGATAAATAAAGTGAAAGAAGAAACATGAAGAACAGGCGAGAGAAGGGGCGTTAGGCATTGTGGTCGCAGACCATGCAGATTGGTTTCAAGCTCAAACCCATCCTGGTTTTGGACAGAACATCAGACACTTGTAAAGCAGAATAAATAAATAGAAAACTAACCGCCACATATAATGTCATGAGCGACATAATAGCTGCAGCGTTAAAGACACCCCAACAGTATATTACCCCTGGCCACAACCCCCAGGAAGCCCACAAAAATATTTAAGTGGGGTTGGGGTGTCAGAAAGACATTGATAACACTGTGGTTGGCCTCGTGATAGACAGCAGTTGTGACGAGCACGAATCATTCAATTTAATAATTGACTGTCATTTTTATATCTTTCAAGTATATTTATTACTTTCTGGCACATCTAAACAACAACACATGAATGCTTGTAGCCACAAAGGGTTTTTGGGAATGGAACCACATCAGTCTGTGGCCACAGATGGCTGACTGGCAATGCTGAGTGTTAATACCCCTGCAGAGGAGCAAGGGAGCCCACTGTGGAGTATAAATAAGAGAGAAAACTTGTTGACATGGATGGTGGAGAGTAGAAATTCAAAATGCCTCCTCCCTTCCTGTCATAAATGTGCAAGACTTTCTTCTCATCTTTCTTCTCGACATCAGCACGCATAGACAACCACTTTCCTGCCAAGGAGGTTGCGTTTTTCGCCTGTGTTCATTTGGTGGTTTCCAGAAAGGAATACTCAAATATTAATAATGACTTTTCATAACATTTAAGGAAAGGGTTTGGTCGTATCTTGGAATAGGAACCACAAATTTTTGTGGAGGAACCACAAACTGAGAGGAACAATCAACCATGTGTCGATCCATTCTCTTCCACCATTTATTGATTTTCACAAAACAAGATCTAGCCTTAAAGAGAAACCATTACATTGTTGAATGCATCTGTTGAAACAGACAGTGCCAGGAATTTTTTTTTCCTCCTTTTATAATTTTTAGGGCGTTTGTCTTTGGGAGGATTCATGCCCTCGGATGAATGTCTTCTGAGATAAATTATTTTTAAATCCCAAAGCCTGGATACACTTTCTTGGTTAACGTGCTTACAAATCGCATTGTTTTGGTGACCACTTTAACACTACATCTCACCGCTTTGTTTGACATGTGATAAACAATAACTCAGCCAACACTGCCGCAGTGATGGGAGCTGCTTATTGTGTTTGCAAGCCATCTCACCACCATACACAAACATGCCGTGAGCTGTGGCCAGCAGACACACACTTGGCGATATCGCCGGCAATTTGTTTAGTGCTCGTAATCCCTGTTAATCAGTGTGTTTGCGCCGGGTGTTTGCTGAAGGTGTCAGCCCCGAGCTAGCGGCCTCTGAGCCACACATTCCACCACTCAGTTTTTAGGGCATGACGGAGCTGACAGCTTGGACGAAATGAATCAATGAACCATAAAAGGATGGAAAAACAAAAGGGTAAACAATGAGGAGCGCAGGTGAGGGCTTAGCATTTGCACGAGAGCAAGAGTAGGTCGGTGCGCGCGTGCATGTGTGTGTTTGGGGGGGGGGAGATCAGCCATTCTGACTGATTTCCTGACACTTGACATACAGCGAGAGGCTTCTTGATCTGGCAACAGCAAAGATGAATAAAAGATGAAACAGACTCAAGAAGAACATGCATGCCACCACCCCCACTCCCAGAGTGAACAGTCACAAATACAGAGAGAGAGACAGAGAGAGAGAGATAGCAAGTAGGCAGGCTGATTTGCATCACGTTTAAATTGTCTGTCATCCGTAACTGCCTCCATACTTCTGTGAAGACAAAGTGTATGCAGCATAGAGGGGATTTCCTCGACTGAATGTCACTCAGAGTGCAGAAAAACTATGTGCAATTTGGCATTTATTTAACGTTTCAGATGCAGCTGTTAATCGTTTAGAAATTCCTAGACAGTCTGATATCTGATATCATCAGCTGTGACAATTAACCTGCTCATTTCAGAGATGGAAAAAAGTAACAACACAGATCTTTGGGCAATCACTCAGTTTTCTTTGGATTCCAGCCTAGAATTTGTCACTTTCAATATCTCTGAAGACAAGATAATTGAAGTTAAGAACTACAACAGGCACACTGTTAACCATTTCAGCCGAGGAATGCTGTCAAGTTCTAGAAGTAGACTTTGGTTTCATCATTTCGTTCATGGCTTGTTGATCGGTCGGACAGTGTGATGACAAACGTTGTCTCTTTTCACTGTCTGCTGCATCTCTATCAGTAAGCTTCTTGGATTTAAGCTAAAACAGGATCTGCTCAAACTATGTGCCAAAAAAAACATAGACCTGCTCAAGACCAAATAAATCAAAACGCAATATGAATACCACAAGTATGGCACCAGCTCTTTGACATAAAAACACTCCAGACATTGTTTGCTTTCATAAAAGTTTTCATCAGCTAAACAATTGTTTTGCAGATGATATTCATCAGGCACATCCAGTCAGATATAATTCAAAGCACACATCCCGTGCTAACTTCTACAACGTAAATTCCTTATTTTAAAACAGAGTACACATTCCTTCAGGTTTTCATCCCAACTCTGCTGTTTGTGTTACATTTGGTGTTTTAACCATGAATAATTACATATCACTTTTTAAAAATTATTATTAATAGATTTACTATTCACAAATATCAATCCCTATCTGGATCCAGACTGTAGTCCGAATAGTTTACGGGGGAGATTGTTCTGTGATTCTAACATTGTAATCTTAAGAAAGGATAATTATAAATACATACAATAAATAGTAATGTAAAAAATATAGTATGCATTGTCTCAGGCTGAGGTGCAGGAGCAACGTTTGAATGCAGAAGTATGGACCATCAACAAGAAAAAGAAAAACCCACAATAACCTTTGTGGCTCTTGTAGGATCATGATGAAAATGAAGTTTGACCTTGCCAACACTGAGCAAAAGCTTTGAGTAAAACTTAAACTGATGCGTCATACAGGACTGAAACAGGACTCCAGAAAGCTTTGTGTTGCAGACATCATCCGGTATTACTATACACAGGTAATCTTGATATACTTGCTTCCACAACATTTTGTCAAAATCTTTTCACATCTTTGGAGAGATTCTGCCAAGTACACATTGGTTTGGGGCTACAAAAACTTTTGGGCATTTTTCAGAAATAAGAAGTGAAACAAAATGTTTGATACACTGTTGACATGTGTTGCATCCAACGGCACAGAGTGCAGTTTCTATCAGATCAGATTATTTAAAAAAAAAAAAAAAAAAAAAAGCTACAGATGAGTGAAAATAATTGGAACTGAGTCGAGTTTGGCCAGGCTGTCTTGGAATTGAGCCGAGTTCAGTTCTGTTCATATGAGTGAGAGCCCAGCAGCTATGGAAATAACTTTCCATGGATAGCGACTATAGTGCCGTGTGGCCGTGGTACACAGCTCGGAGCTTCTAATGAGCTCTGCTCTTTTACTGCCAGGCTAATGCGAACCTCAGGAGAGCCTGACACTCCTATTCTTTCTCTCTCTCTGCGCCCTCCTGTCTCCCAGCGGCAGGCAAACTCTCCAAAACCTTAATGGCCACCTTTGGGACTTAGGACAAGTGAATCTTTTGCAGATCTACTGTCATCACTTTCTCCTCTTCCTCCACAAATACCTTTTCTTTTTAAAGGTGCTTAAGAGTTTCCCATCTGACGTGTCTTTATTATGATGAACAGCAAGTGATTAACAAAACCATATTTTTGATTTTTGTTTTGCAGAGCCTCTGGAACACCTTTGAAATGCGCTAAAAATGGTTTATTTATCTACAATGATTGACTATTACCTCTGGAGGATGAATGCCTGGTTGTGCTCTGACAAATGTTACAATCATCCAAATTATCATATTAAAAGGGGTCTAAGTCACACATAACACAGAGGGAGGGTTTGTGCACACAGTCCTCAATGCTCAGCCTCGTTTCGACTGCTTTTTACAAGAGCGGACACAAGTGCTCGCTAAAAAGCAAAGGTAATGGCAGCACTCACGTCTGACTTATCTGCCAGAGTGAGTGAGCAGAAATAATGGTGCAGGCTTTTTTTTTTTTTTAAACAGGGTGTCTCTGCTTGCTCACTTGGTTCACTGGTGCAAGCTTTTGACAGTAAGTTCCTGTCAGGCTCGACGGCTGTTATTCTGCACTACAGGAAGAGGTTCCCGTTTGTGCGGCCATATTGTCTTCACCAGTGTGGGCGGTGTTGACTGGACACCATGATGGAGACAGAACTGACTCGCCTCACCGCAGGTCTCCGCTTTCACAATTAACCGGCTACAATTTGAGGATAAAAGCTGCCTGTTCCGTTTCTCCTCCACCAGACGCGTTCCATTCTGGGACAGGCTATGCTAGCTTAAGCAGTGGGAAGTGAGGGCCCCCACACTGACCAAGCACTTCCTCGTAGTCAGCGAGGCCTGTAGCAGTGCACGCCTACGATTGGATGAGCTGACCGTGACACTGGACACTAAACTCACACACCAGCAGTGCAAGTGCACAGCTGGAAAATGAAGAAAACAGTTCATGAGGGAGGAACCAGAGTGCAGTCGCACCATTAAATAGTAATCCAGTCATTTAGGGAGTCAAGGTGGAGGTTTAGGCCACATGGGCATGGTTTCAAATTCAGGTTTTTTTTTTTTTTTGTCTCCAGGCTTTGGGTAAAGGATGTCAACCTGCTGTCAGCTGTATGGTTGACTGGCGCTTGGTCCCTGTGGAGCTGGCATGGAGTTCCAGGAATCAGTAAACAGAGTGCCAAACTGTCCACTCATCTGAATTAACTTGCTCTTTTCTAGAACTACAAGTCATTTAGAACATCCGAAGATTGCAACCAGTTTTAAAACTAAATCATGGCTCATATTTAAGGTTCTAGTACACTTCAAAAATGTTCATAACAAAGGAAAAATCTTGTGGCTCAGGCTGCTGCCAGTAATGTTCCTTCTGTGGTCCAAGAACTCATATACAGAATTTTCTTTTGTGTTTTCTACTTCTGAATTCTCAGCTATGATTGGTCACTTTGTCATATGACAGATTGTGTCCTTATAGAGGGCCTGACACAAATGGTTTGACTCTGCACTCTTTCAGACCTACGTTTGTTCATGCTAGCACTTGAGTAAAAGTCAAGCCCGCCCACTGGACATCAAAAATGTGTAACACATGGAATAGGGAAAAAGAGTTCCTTAAATGGCCGCTTGAGGCTGATTCCAAAATCCAGCAAGTTCACATAGAAGCCCATGTCAATTAGGGGTGTGGCTGCTTTGGGTGAGTTAGTCTGTGCTGTTGAGCCAAGAGTTCAGAGCTAAAGTTGCAAACAGCACGAGGTGTGGCTCCTAGTTGTTGTGGAGGACTGTGTCTGTCCATTCTGAATATTTTATTTCAAATATCTGTAATAATACGGCTTGCTGTGTGTTTAGTTGCCTTGGTGGATCATCTAAGAAGTCTGCGCTCCAGTATTTCCACTGAGTGAAATTTTTGTGTTTAATTTTGTATACGGTGCTAGGACTTTTAGCACACACACACACACACACACACACACACAGAGAGTTGCTTCAGCTGCTTGTTTTCAAACGGGGTCGCCACAGCAGATCTGATGTGGATTTGCATGTTGAACTGGAGTAGCTGAAGTTTTAAGGTGGATGCCCTTCCTGACAACTCCATATTACATGAAGAAACTGGTAGGGTTGGGGTTCGAACTAGAAACTCTTGGCACTGAATCCAAGCACACTAACCACTTTGCCACCGCCCCTAGTACAGAGGGTCTGTGATAACAGTTCAATCTATAGTCAACTACAAGAATCTGTAGAGAACAGGCAGCTTCTGGAAGTATCCTTACTAATGTCAGATGCATTCACCTGTTTATTACGAAAAACAATTTATAAAATAAATAACTGTATATCTAGATTGCCAGTTCTCTACAACCCCAATTTGTCAGCATCCCAACTTCATTGGAATTGGGGTTGTAATATTAGTTACTACTAGCAGCTGTTTAACTCAAAGCACAATAAAACTGAATGTCCAAATACAGGGTTCATGTTTTACAACGATATGGAGAAATGATAACCCTCCTCTTGCAGTATATTTTTTATATTTTTGTGAAAAATGATCAGTTCAACAAAGATAACCACTTTTGCTGTATTTCTCTGATAGCTCAAAAAGTATGTTCTCATGGATTTTGTGTTTTGCTTTAAACTCCCAACTCATTTGCCGTGTTTTGTGGGTATGACTTTTTTGCTGCGTCACACATCTGATGTGTTTACATTTACACTGCTACAAGAACATAAGGTTGTTTACAAGACCGCAAGCTTCTTTATTTTTCTCTGTCTGCTTTCAAAGTGCACCAGATTGATGCATTTAACTTTAAAGTGTACAAAAGTTTCTTCCATGCCCCCATGCTAGTTCAACAGCTGTGCCTCATTTCTGGCTCACCCACTTTAACTGACTGACTCCTACAATCACAGGACTCAGCTTTTCAAAATACTACCAATGTGAAACGACAAATACAGTTAAATGTACTTTTGTCTTCTGAAGTATATCAGCGCTTTCAAGTTTTTTGTTTTTTTTTCCCCACAGACAGCGGCTTTGAAATCCCCAGTGGGGTTTGTAGGTTGTAGCAGCATTCTTTAAATCTGCAGATGGTCAACACACAGGCGCTGTCAGGAAGCAGACATGGTTCTGACCCCAGTCACAGACCCTTAACCCATCTCCACACGTCACCTCCAATCAAGCCTGACCAATCGATACAGGGTATCCCAGAGGAGCCGAGCCGCTGCCACATTTGTGTTTGTTGTCTGTGCGTTTCAGAAATGAAAATTATTTGTTGCCTCACAGCTGAGCCTGTCACTGGCAAACAGCATGAGCAGTTCCTGAATAAGACAACACTGTTACACGCTTGTGTCATGTGTGCAAACATCACTTTTGTGACTGATGCTTTTCACTGGCGCTCTATAGAACCAGGTGTCCCCTTTTGGCCATTGACAGGAAGGAAGGAAGGAGGGCGAGGTCAGCGGTAACACTGAGTGGATGGGTCACCTACATGGAAACAGCAGCACCCCTGTGGAGCACAGATAAAAGGACGTGCACCCATCCAGAACAGTCCATGACATGGACAGGAGCAGCAGTCTGGCTCTCACTGAAGAAGCACCGGAGGGGGGGGGTGCTGCACACTTCCGTGAGGATTCCAAGTCTGGTAGCGGAACACGGTTTTCTCAGCGCTTCAACAATGCTCCACTTGTCCTTTTGTTGTGTGGCACCATTACGAGCTTTTACTGACGCTACTTTGCAAGTCTGTTTACCTCCAGAGTGTTTTAAATAACAGACTCCATACAAAGGTCGACACGCTGCTGAGGGACGGTGCCGTTTCAATCCCAACAGTCTTAAGACTGAAGCTTCAACTTTGATCACATACCACAGCACACTGGTTTAGTGCACCAACTCCAGTTGCAGCATGTATCTTTAAACAAGCAAAGCCTGTGGTAGTGCACATACAACACACATGCTGACTGTAGCCTTCAGATATGAAATTCAAAATCAGGGCAATCCTAGCTCATTTACTTGTTTTAACACAAAAGCAACTGGAACATTTCAAAGCATTTGTTTTGAATCAGTCGATGACATCCTGAAGCATCATTTAGCAGACAGCTTGTGATTTCCTATTTGATATGGACTCAAAAGATGGTTCATAAATACTCTGGAGCAGTGCATTAAGTCAGCATCACTTATTTGTAAAATCGAAGGTAAAGGTTTTTTTCTTTTTTGCTGTCCCCAGGCACACGTTTTATCATTTGTTGAATTCCAGTGTTAGTTTCCTGCTCTGTTCTAGATTTTTGTCTCTAATTTGCCCACATATATAGTTGCAATCATCTTAGTAAGCACACAGCAAAGCAAAGCAAACAAGGAAAAACTCACCTTGCAACCAACCCAGTCTCATGGCAGTTTGTGGCGGCATTACGAAAAGTCCATTAATCTATGAGTTCATGCCAGGGGCACAAAAATGGGGCACTTTTCGTGACAGGGGCATGAATTAATTTCGTGACACGGCACGAAATGTGAAGTGATGGTGGTGGTGGTGGTGGGGGGGGGTCATGGTTAGTGGAGGGTAGACATTTACAGTATGGTTAGAGTTAGGACAAGCTGAAGATTAGATTATAAATAGCA
This sequence comes from Thalassophryne amazonica, assembly GCF_902500255.1. NCBI lineage: Eukaryota > Metazoa > Chordata > Actinopteri > Batrachoidiformes > Batrachoididae > Thalassophryne > Thalassophryne amazonica. The sequence goes on from NC_047120.1 coordinate 38,412,683, forward strand.
AAATTAAAAAAATATCATGAAAACTGGGTGCTTTTCATGACAGGGGCACGAAAACAAATATGACACTGGGCTGTTGTTCTTGGCTTTATTTGCAATCTTTCTTATGTCTGTGGTTGTCAATAAGGATAATCAAAGTTCCAGGTCCGACTCAGTAAACTTCGTCCGTCTTCGGCCGCCACACTCAACACCTAGCGGTCGTGCCGGTTCTTGCTCCAGCTGTACCGCAGTCAATAAAATTTGCCGAAATAAAAAAGATTTTGGCATGCGGATGGGGATGATAAACTAATGCTTTTTTTTTTGCGTTCATGCGTGGGGGGGTGCATTTGCTCGTGTTTTCTTAATTTGAAAGTCCTGTGGCTTTTCTCTAGTCACTGCTTACACAAAGTCCAAAATAAATAAATAAATAAGTGTCCTGTTCTGATGAACTCTTGCAGCAAAAAATGCCTTTAAATGAAAGAAGCTGAATTTAATTACACTACACAAACTCATATGGTGATAACCATTTTCCAGCATGCTCCCTACTACTTGTTTAATGCTGAGGGAGGAGCAACGGCGTCAAACGCTGCCAGGCTCTGACAGTGAGCCGAGCCCACGACACGACAGCAAAACCACAGCACAGTAATTATGTATCAAAGACCCTTCAGAGCCAATAGCACCGAATGGAATATGAACAGAGTGACGTGCACCACAAACTGACAGGACACGATGAGGGTGGCAGTCAACAAGAGTTATGAGTAAATAAACTAGCATTCACTTACACAGACAGAGAGCAAAAACAACACCGGAGCAGCAGCGAGGAGGAGGAGGAGGAACAGCAGCGAGGAGGCCCACTTTGCTCCAAAATCCAAACTGTCCCAAAACTAAGTGTAAGTGGCACCAAAACAAGTGAACATAATTTTCTCTGGATTGACCAAATTAGTATTTGAGTAAATGTTTCTCAACAAGTACGTGTTGTTACAGAGCAAACTACTGATACAGGACTCATTCCGTGGTATGAAATGATTTCATAATGTCCTTAATGCTTGTTAACTCCAGTGCAGTTTTTGCTTTTTTATTTGTTTGTTCATTTTTGATTATTTAATATTATTTACATGCAATTTACAGTAGTGTAAAAACAAACATTTTTATTTGCGTCAACAGATCTCAGACACCAAAATATCACTTTCTTAAAGTAAAAGCACAACTAATTGTTTCTCAGCAACTTAAATATGTCATCATCTTTGATGTTTTTAAACAGTTTATGTCATAAAAAGGATGTCTGATTGCACAACTATAATTTCATTCCTTGGTATTCAAATAAAAGGTTCATAATCTTATATTACCAGTGAGTTCAACAGCCTGGAAATGCAGGATTTTGACACACAGGGAAGTTTAGAAGCTTATTTATCACTCAAATGACCCCCACTTGGGTTATGAGAGTACACAATATGAGAAGCATATGACAAAATACACAATGACTAAAGCCAAAGCTTACAAACATATACACACTACAATGACTCTGGCAACATATTGTGCAGAGATCCAGCTCTTCATCCATTAAAAACTACTATATGGCTCACAATATGCTAAACTGTTATGAAAGTGTAACACAAAGGTCAATTTTTCAAGTTACATGTTTTTATTGCAAACTAGTTTGAAATTGTAGTAGTACACATATTTCTTTCATAAACCACAAAGCTCAAGATAACTAACTATTAACTTTTATTAATTTCACTTTTCCATAATGGAAAAGTGAAATTAATAAGAGTATGGACCCTTGCGGATGTTATTTTTGGAGGACAATTCTCAGGTTGTTTTAAACTTGTTATAATTTCTTAATACGCGTATCTTTTATACAAATTGACGATGTATATCGGAGAATACATATTTCAAAGTAGAATGCCCATCTAAGTGTAAATGTTAGCTATAGTTTATGCGACTTTTAACCATCTATATCTCCCACTTGGTTTTGACAGACGGCGTAACATCCGCAAGGGTCATTTTTAATTTAATTTTTTTGTACTTAAAATTGACTCAAGGGCCTTTTATTTCCTTTTAATTTTTCATTTCATGGGTTTTCTATTGACTAACACACAATGCAATTGCCTTGAGGTTGGTTTGAAAAAAATATGACCTGGTTGAAAAAGTGAGGTCCAATTGTGTTATGTGATGGAAAAAAAACAAAAAAACAAAAAAAAAACCTTATTTTCAATTTTTCTTTATTTTATGAGCAACAAAATACACTCAAATTATGCATACTATATATACACATTAGTTACATTAGTGTTAACAATAACAAACATTTCTATTCAACAATCCATATTTAATAAACACATTCATGAAGTACCTCAGGTGTAATATAACGGTTTAGCATACTGTGAGCCACATTAAGAATTAACACAAGGTATTTTCTACATTGTACAACCTTCAAATGAAGTTGTAATGGAAAATGGGGGGGGGGGGGGGGGTGATTCTTACATTTACATTGACTTCTATAGCTGATATAACCACAGGAGCAAGGGATTACTTTGGGAAGCCTTTGTCAAGAGCAACAATACAGAGTTACATTTACAAATGCTACTTAAAACTTTCCTATGCAAAAAGAAGCCTTATGTTAATCTTGTCCAGAAGCAGCCTCATCTCTGGCCTAGGAGGCACCTGAGCAGGACTACCACACACTGAAAATGTGATTTTAGAACAACATATGCTGCCAAACAAGAAGACCTCCTTCCCAAAGACATTCTTGCATTTTTCAAGAAGACAATGCAAAACCACATTCTGTACACATTACAAAGGCATGGATGTACTGGACTGGCGGAGAATTTTGAAATGAATAAGGCAACAATGACGTGTTGCACAACTTAAAATGCGTTTGCAGGAAGAATGGGACAAAGTAACATCTGAAAAGCTTCACTGATTGGTATCCAAATGTCAATATGTCTTAAGTGTTGTGAGAAGGAATGACCAGAAAAAAGATAAGTATCTTTCATTCATACAGGAATTAATATTTGTTTCTGGCACCTCTGGTCAAGTGACATTATAAAATTGTTGAAATGGCACATTGCGTCACATACAAATTGGCAAATAAAATACAGTGACAACACTCCATAGCAGACTTACTGATCACACTGGAGCTTTAACTCAACAAAAACCAGAAGCAGAAACAGACACAGCAAGTAAACAAAGGCAACCAGAGCTCAGGATATAATTTTTCTTACAATGCAGGCATTTCACATAAAATATTTGCTGGATATCTGCTGGGCACTCACACAGGAACCTCGGACATGTGCACATACCCTTCCTACTTCATGTTGTCTGCAAAATCTCATGGAGTGGACTCACTACATTTCTCATGGAATTTCCCCCAAGATAAATTATGAGATACACCATAGAAATAAAACTATTTTATAACAACTACAACATTTGTGAAAAAAAAAAAAAATCAAAAGGTATTTCTGCTTTAATGACCATACACTACACATATAGGTCTCAATTAATGTGATGTAATACAGTATGCTTTTTCTAATTTCAGTTTTTATTGATTTCGTGCCGCCCCCCCCCCCCCTTCAAAAAAGGTTTTCAACATATTTATTCTCACCACAGAGTCACTGGTAATTTAATATCTGTGACAGAATAACTTTCAAGATGTTGACATATTTTTCTTATTCCCAAAACTGGATCCAGATCTGGATTCTTTAACATTACTATATTATCCACTTTTGGCCTTGAGGAAGGCGCACACTCTAAATAACTTTACGAATGATTACATTTGCCATTAAGGTTTCTGAGATGAGTGCATGCTGCACTGATCTTGTTCTCAACACTAAACAGTTGTTAACAGAGGACGAACAAATCAGTCTTCTTGCACAAGTTCAATCACTCTGGTTACTCTCATCTGTCTCTTTCTCCTCCTTTGGAGCCGTTCCTGTGTGACCTCTTTGGGATGTGCACCCCCTGATCCAAAAGTATGAATAACGTGTTTGTTAAACATGTCTTATTATCACTGCTTCCCTCCACATGGGACTCCTCTCAGTCCGTATATGCCCACCGGGACCATCAGAGATGGTATAAGCTGGTTCCAATCGCGGGTTGCAGCACGATAGTGCAAATGAACAAACAAAAAGTGAATTGTGAAACCACACAACTTCGTACACGGTTCTCAGTGTGATCAGATCACATTCCCACAGAATTTTCAGGGTTCCCACTGTAGTTTTGCCTCCTGTCTGGAAATTCTCGTGTTCACTCCCAGTTTATCTCCACTCACTTCTAACGGTATGATTGTGAACATGCTGCAGTTTTTTTGTTCCAGTCTTTTTTTTTTCTTTGCACAATTTGGAAAACCTTTTCTCCACTACAACAAATGTGTATGTGTGTGCCACAGAAATACATATTAATAACAGCACTTATTTTATTAAAAGTTTATGAAGACACATTTCCATGTTTTACAGGCCAGACTGAGGGCACGAGTGAGTAAATTAAATTATTTCTGCAGCATAAATGTCAGAGTTTAGCTAAACTCTTGCATAAAATAAGTAAGAAATCACACATTTCACACTTGTCCTGCTAATGGATAAATACTGACAGTCAGTCACTCATATTTCTCTTGACAATGTCAAATAAAAAATAAAAGACTGCTTCACTGAACCGAAAACGTGACTACACTAAATCGCTGGCTTCAAATCTGCTTCTATTCAATCTGAAAACCAAGATCAGTCAATTCTTTCTTTTAAGCGATTAGATTTCATGGCTTTAAAAAGGAGCAGAAGACAATTTTCCACAATGTTCCAAAAAATTGCTAGAAGCACTCAAAAAAAAAAAAAAAAAAGCTTAACGCAATAAATTGGTACATCATGTTTTCAAGTTAAATCTTGAATCAATCTTGATGGCTGCCAGCACTCCGGCTGTTTTGCTTTTTTGTTTGTTTGCTTTTCTTCTCATTTTGTCAAAAGCTGACTGGGCCCTCTTCAAGGTTTTGCGTATTTAAGACTTGACTGTTAGACACAGAAAACAAACAAACAAAAATCTATAGAATCACTTATGATCATTTTATCAGATTACTTCATCAGATATAAAACTTTAAAACTTTTTAAAATGTTGTATTCAATACACACAAAAAGTCAGTTGACAAAATTTTAGAACTTATTTAAAATCAAGGTCTTCAAATATAACATTTTTATGAAGTATTTACCTTTGTTGGTTTTTAAAATCACTTCCAAAAGATTTTATATATATATATATATATATATACACATACACAGTGTATAGGTTGAATTGTAGGGTTATTTGTTTCTGCGTGTTTTATATTAACATCTTGTGACGTAAACGCTAATGAATAATGTTAGTTTGTGAGTTTGAATAATGTGAATTAATGAATGGATTATGTTTGTTTGTTCGACCGCTTAAAGATGTTAAAGGGGGGGGGGGGGGGGGGGTGTTCTCACAGAGTACCTCGTTTTGTGTTGCAGATTTTTTCACGCTGTTAGGCCTGGCGAAAAAAACTTAACCAATTGTCCTAACCCTATCAAGCATATTGATTTTTAAACTCTTAAATTAAGTATCCCAATAAATAAAAACTTCATCAGCGCTCGGATCCAAAACACGCGAATAAACCATTAAACATGCTGAAATGTGTTAAAAAGTAACTATTCATAAAGTTTCTATTTATAAAGACTTTATAAAGTAAACAGTAATAATAATAAATAATAAAGCCGCAACTGACCTCCAAAGATTGTATAATATTTTTATGAACATTAACTTGACAGTGGAGCTGCAGTGTTTCTGTGTGCCCGATAGAGATCACTGCACATCGCAGAAACGTGGAATCTGACCGTAACCACCGATCGGCTTCTCACTAATCACACAGTAATTTACAATTTATGAAAATAACAGTTAAGGACAGTCCGATCGGCGCTAAAAATGAAGACAATAAGGTTTGAAGAAGAAGCGGCTGCGTCATGCGTAAAAGCGCGGCACAGTAAGGATCAAAGCGCTGGTTTGTTATTAATTAAATCATTAATTTAAAATTTCTAATTCAATAATTAGTATTATTATTATCAAAAGTTGTTAGCTAATTAGGAGCCAATTGGCTCCTAATTAGGCACATACAATTATTTAAAATGTGATCCCTGAAGTCTTTCTGAAAATCTATTTGTCCTGTTCCAAATCATGCAGTAATTTATTTCAATCTTACCTGTACCACTCCAGGCCGTTGTCATAGTTGCGGTCGAAGAAGTGCGGCTCCGCTCCCACGGCTCTGATGTCCGGATGGACACGGAGGAACTCCAGCAGAGCCCGGGTGCCTCCTTTCTTCACCCCGATGATGATGGCTTGGGGCAGCTTCTTGCTGCCGGAGCCGTTGGAGAAGCTGGACATGGCACTAGGCTCCGGGATCCTACGCTGATGCTCGTCCCAGTCCTCGGCTCGGTCCGCTTCGTTGTCCAGGAGGTCTCTGGACGCAGCGGTCCTGATGGACGGCTCGTCGTAGTCGGTCTCTATATCCACCCACGCCTGCGGTTTGGGGAGCAGCAGCCTGGACACCAGCTCTGTCCCGCCGGCACTGCTCTCCGTCCTCCTGCCGGTGTCCTTGCCCCGGGAATCGTCCGCTGCCAAACTTGGCATCGTGGAGCAGTAGCCCACGCAGGAGTACAGCATGTAGACCCAGACTAAAAACATGATGCTGAGCAGCAGGAGCTTCTTCTTCACGGGGCTGCAGCAGAACACATGCAGGCTGTGACACACCGAGCTATATCCCATAAGCCTCTAGGGTTATAATCCGCTCCCAGCGGCGCATAGTGCCCGCGCGCACTCGCTCGCTCACTCCCACCGGCACCGCGGCAAACCTCGCCGAATGACGCTCATGCTCACCTGAAACTACGACAAAACTAACTACTCTTTAATGAGCTGAAAAAAAAAAAGCCAACATATCCCGCGACGAAAACGCACTGAGGAAATTTTCACCATAATTCTGGCTAGGAAGTGATTTTTAAAAAAAAAAAAAAACTCCCCGCACGACGACAACGACAGCAGCACCACCGCTGCTGCTGCTCCGCGCGCATCTCACCGCTCGTCAAACCGCACGAGACCTTATACAGGGACAGCGCGAGACTGACAGCGGCGGCCAGCCAATGGCTGCGTCAAACATGAATATGCAGCTATTTGTTGACAGAGGCGGGCCAATCAGAGAAGCGTGTGTGTGTGTGTGTGTGTGTGTGTGTGTGTGTGTGTGTGTGTGTGTGTGTGTGTGTGTGTGTGTGTGTGTGTGTGTGTGTGTGTGTGTGTGTGTGTGTGTGGGCGGGCCATTCTCCGCATGGAGATGAGGCGCGTGCGGAACGCTGCTGAGAGTTTGGGAAACTTTAATTAACCGTTTCCCGGTGTAACGCCGAGTTCTGCGACCCGTCACATCGTGTGAGCGCCTCAGTAATTTTAGGTAATTCACCGAATTGTCGGTTATTGATTGATTTTATTTATCATTAAAATGCCATTGTATAAAATAAATACATCATCGCAAGAAAAGGAGAACACAAAAAGCAACTAGGATTTATTTCCACTGCGGTCCTTTGATAAAACGCACCAACATGCGGACAATGTAGAGAAAACAATGATATATATTAGCGACAAATTACAATAGCAAGTTTAAAACAAATATTAAAAAAAAAGATAAATAACATGCTAAAACGTTAGTATGGAATAACAGGAGAAGACTCCTGAGAAGAAAATTCACTGAGTAAAAATTGTTTATCAAGTGTTCTGAGTCGCTCCCGACAATGTGGCATGCTTTTTATTTATTTATTGTGTAACAAATCCGCAAACACGTTAAGTCGCACACGTTTCCTAAAAAAAAACAACAAAAAAAAAAAACGCTACAATAGGCCACATAATGTGATGGGACACATAAATTAATGTTTACCCGTTCAATGTACATTTTGCTCGCAAAAGATTTGACCAGTTTAGCACAAATACCGTGGAGGCACAGCTGTTTTATGACAGAAGTTTAGAATCAAATAAAACAACTTTGATTTCAGTTAGGTAAGAAAATAAATATAAAAAATATAATAATAAGGTGATGAAACGCGTGAAATGAAATTTGGCAAGAATTATCACTATACTGTTGTAGAAAATAGGTTTTTAATAAGTTTTTTGATTTTCCTTCATCAGTGGATCAGCAGAAAATAAATAACGTCTCAACAACCCGAAGGATTGTTTTTCTATTTCGTTAAAGTGAGTAATTATTTATCTAATTCGAAATCGTTATTTTACAAACCTCTTTTTTTTCCTAAAAAAAATGGGGGGGGGGGGGAAGTTTATTATTTGTGGATATGCTGCCCAGTACAAGATAACACATAATCAGTTTCAGATGATCACGCTAAAAAATGCTTGATAAAATCTGATTAAATACAGTTTGCTTATTTATATTAATTTGTAAATAACACATAAGTAGCAACTTTTCATCATGTCGTCAAAATGTGTTTAAATTTCACAACACGGCGTATATTATATAAAGTGTAAAAGTTTGGAATTATAGCAGATTTTCTAGGTTTTTATGTTGTGTGCTAATTTTCTCCACTACACCCCGGGAGCAAATAAATAAACACAAATACAAATAGCGGTTCTTCTAATAATAACAAGAAACAGATGACAAGAAATGCTATGAAGTTTTTAGATTTTCCTGTTCCCCAAATCCTTCCTTCATCATTATCTTACTTGTATCAGGAAACTTTCATTGAGACCAAGATACCCAATACAGAATATCAAAACAACACAAAATATCACATACTGTAGCTTCATAAAGTTATATATATATATATATATATATATATATGTGTGTGTGTGTGTGTGTGTGTGTGTGTGTGTGTGTGTGTGTGTGTGTGTGTGTGTGTGTGTGTGTGTGTGTGTGTGTGTGTGTGTGAAGAAGAAGTAGAATACATCATGAAAACTGCTTGGGGGGGCGTAATGCGTCTAATTTTTGCAGAACTCGTCATAGTGCCTTAAGAGTGGTTAAGCTTATTCAAAATAATTAACACTATATGGTTGTGAAAAAACCCTTATATTTGAAACTTAAGAGTCCAACACTTTGGTATACTGTGCATATGTGAGTCTTTTATCCTGTTTTATGCAATTACATAAATTAAAACGCTTTACAAACACAGGCAATAAGAAAACGAGTAATATCACTGATTAAACGTATTAACTGACAGTTGTGCTTTTTCTCAAACTAAACGCATTGTTAAAAAAAAATCGAAACGTGCAGAAATTCTGATATCCAATACTGACTTAAATTTTTGCTTTATTGCGTCATAAAGGCCCTCTTTCCTACACTTCAGTTTGAGGGGTGTGTACTGCGCAACTTAAAAGTCACTGAGAATAAGTAAACCCCATTATTCAGTTTCCGTTAAAAAACAAACAAACAAACAACAAACAAAAAAGTAAATTTGCAACTTTTAAAAGTCTAACCAAATCATTAATGTAGTAACTGAAATCACTTGAAGAACTCGACAGCTCACCAGAATAATAATATTTTTAAAAAATCACATTTTTTCAACAAAGTGATGATTTATAAATGCCTAATTTAACATCTAAAACCGTTCATGTTTTAAAACGAACTAAAATTGAACAATATCGTTCTAAAAAATTTTTTTTTTGTGTGGGCCCAAAATGTGAGCTGCAGTTTCTTTTTCTTTCTTTCTTTAAATCATTTTACATAGCGGCTACAAGATACTGAAATCAGAGCCTCATCCTAAGCCAATGCAAACTGTCTGAATGTTATTTTATTTTAAGAAGAGATCCATCTTTTGATCTAATAAGATTCTATTTGTTTCATGACGAATGATTCTTGGACGAGGACCTGTTGCTTATGACCAATATAGTATTCCTTTCATATATATATATATATATATATATATATATATATATAGGTTTGTTTTAATGGCCCTACAGGAACTTTTAGGAATAGTTTGCGGTATTCTAGTGTTTCCAGTCTAAATATTGCTTTAGGTTTCGTCTTTGGATTGTACTTTGTAAGAACAGACCTTTGAAGAGAGACCAGGAGTCATCAGTCATCCTTAAATTTCAGTGCAGTGGATCCGCCAGTCCAGCACTAAAGTCTGCCTCACATCAATGTGAAATGGAAAACGCTGCCATGGTCCAAAATATCTAATGATTTAGTAATCAGTTTGGTTGTCAAAATAGGTTAAAATAAAAAAAGAAAGGGGAGGAACATTTCCTATTTGTGAATTTCTGCACTGCACATAAATTCGAGCAACCTTCACAGAGGTACAGCACACACTTCCACATCATGGACTCCTTGTTGTTTCAGTGAGGTCTGCGCATCATATTTCATGAGAAATTTAAGAAAATATATTTAAAACAACTAAAAGTACTTTCTCCAAGAGTTGAGTGGTGATGGTGTCTGTATAGAAAACAAAAATTTAAGTTTTTCCCTGCTCATGCCTGTAGTTCTCATGAAAATTAATAAGACATCTTCACAAGAAATTAATTTGTCCTGCTCGTCTCGAGATGTTAAAGAACCATTTCATTTGGTTTTTTGATTGTTCCAAAACAATGATTTTCTGAAGCAATTTCTCATTTCTGCCATCACATCGATGGCGTTTTCAGCATTTTGAAACACCAAAGAATTCAGCGAGTTTATCGTATTATTTGATCTTGCCTCTTTGGAAACAGTTTTTATTTATTTTTTTGATCAACTGTTCATTTAGTGTATTTTCAACAGTATATTTTTCTGAAGAAGTTCTTTCATTTGGTGTCAAGTAATTTGAAACATGGGAATTCGCTGAAACAAATGATTCATTTAGCCTTAAAAGTTATTTTTCTGACTACTGATTCAGTGATTCATTTGTTCAAAAAGCCTCAATTCTACCATCACATCATTAGATGTTCCATTGTAATGTTTCAGCCATTCTGAAATACTGAAGCATTCTGTGAATTACTTGTATTATTTACTGTATTGTGTGTTTGGAAACAGTAACTTTCTGAATCAATTGTTCATTTAGCATATATTTAAGAAAGTATAATTTTCTGAAGCAATTGTTGCACTTTTGAAATTCTGAATTCACTCACTGAAGTTCACCTGGCTTTTAAAATTTCAAAATGGTTAATATTTTTTTCTGACAATTTGGTGAAAAGCTTCAAAAAGCTTTGTTTCTGTCATCACATTCATTAGATGATACAATTTTAATGTTTCAAACATTTTGAAATAGTTAAGTATTGAGTCAATTGATAGTATATATAAATTTATTTATTTTACTCTTTTGCATGTTTGAAACTTGAATAAATTTCTGGCTCAATTGTTCATTTGGTGTATTTTCTAACAGTATTTTCTTTGACCGTTTCAATTAGTGTCGAGTTTTGAAACAGTGAATCACTAACTGAACCATTTCACTCCTAGTCTTTTGAACAATTCAAAACGGTTTAGATTTTCCTCCTGACAATGGATTCATTAGGTATGCTGGTTCAAAAAGCCTAGACTAAATTTTTCTGATGATGTATTCATTGGATCCACAGCTTCAAAAATGGCTCAAGTCATCACATTTTTAGTGTTTCAAAATCCTTGAAACATCATCCTTTGGGTCAGCCCTGCGATAGACTGGCGTCCTGTTCAGGGTGTACCACGCGCCTCACACCCTAACTGCTGGGATAGGCTCCAGCCCCCCACCCACACACACCCTTAATTGAAGTAAGCAGGTATATAAAATTAATACTTTGGTTCAACATAAAGCCCTCCTCACTGGCAGAAATAAATTAAATATAATTGGCTCAACATATTTTCAGTTTTCCTCAATTTAAGTGCACGGGGGTTGGCTGGCATTTATTTTGTCAGAGGAAAATCTAAATTTATTGGAACACATATGAAACTAGTTTCCATTCTCTCCAAATTAAATTGCTGATAGGACTAAATGCTGGCATTTTGGAGAGTGACTTAATGACTGAAGTCCTGAAGATGGGACCAGACCTATTGTCACCACGAAACCCAGATAGGAGCGGATGTCGTAAACCTCGACAGGCCATCACGCTCTGCTCTGGAGTCGACCAGTGACATTCAATCTCCACACAGGTTGGGCGTGCACCCCCAACCGACTTGCCTTCCTTTCTCCCAACTGTAACAGCTGGCTCAATCGCTCCCCTTTCACCCTCTGATATGAAACACTGTATCCGGTCAGAAACTTTACGAGGACATCGAGCCATTTCAGGCCTCTCGGCCTCGGCTAAATCTCGAATCCCCTTTTATGGAGGGACGATGGCAGTGTCGGGAAGCGGGGGGGGGGGGGGGGGAAGCTTGTTTCTCCCAGTGTGGTGATGGAAATGTAACCAAATACCAAAACTAGGGGTAAAGGGGTGGAAGGGCAGCACATGCTGACTGACAGGTGCAGAGGTGGCTTGCTAAATAGAGCTTATTGGAGGGATAGTGATTTGCGCTTAAAGTGAGCATATCCACTAAAGCTGCAACTGCAACTTAAATCCATATATTAAGCGCCTTGAGTCGGCACATTCTAACTAGGTGGTACATGTTTGGGAAGAGGGTAATCTGTACCCTACCAGCCATCCTGTGCACAATTCAGAGCAGACATGAAAACACAATGAGCAAATGATGACATGACAGATAAGAGTATAATCACAACGTGTTTATTGTCAGAGAACATTTGCCCTTATGGTTCTTACAGGGGCTGAATGCTATTTTGGTGCAGGCAAATTGTGTTAAATTAAAGCAGAGATCACCAGGGAGGTCGCTGAGCAGCACAAGAAAATTAGGCTTATAAAATATCAAATAAGAAGTCAAACAATGTTGCAGTCCACAGACATAAAGTCCCGGGTTGTAGCTGCTTCAATGTCCTATTTTTATACTCTGAATGAACGCCAATAATGACGTCTTCCCGCAGGTCCTCCTGCGTTTGCTAATCTGCAAAAGGTGACCTGTAGTTTTCACCAGTGGTGGGCACAGTTAAGCTAATTAGCTCATAAGTAAAGCTAAGTTTTTTTTCCCCATTAGCGGATTAGCTGTTCGGCTAACTTTGAAAACCATTAGTGGACAAATTAGCTTCGACATAATTTAGTTCTGCTAACTTTAAGTCAGCAATTTTTTTTTTTTTTTGGAATAAAGTTTAAGGGTCAGTAAGATTTATAAACCCTAAAATCGTACATTTGTTTCTGTTGGAGCTTTTACATAAATGCAATAAGCAAAGTCAACATATTTCCTGTGAACATCAGGATGGAAGAGCAGGAGATCAAGCCAGAGTAAATGTATTAATTAGATTAAAATTAAATCAGTTCTATACTGCTAATAAAGTGCATGTTAAAAGGAAACCATTTTTAATTTCATTTGTTCATGTAATTACATATGTACTAAGCCATTTTGGGAACCTCTATGCTTACAATTCAACATATATAATTCCATTTCTTTAGGTCTTTAATCAAGGTGAGAGATCAAAAAAAAAAAGAAAAAAAAAAGCAAAACCAAAGCTAAATTCATGAAATAAAAGGTGGTAGTTAGCGATAGCTGCCTTCAACTAAATGTTTTTGTGGTTTAGTGTTACCACAATTAACATCTGACTTTGTGGATTAGCAGTTATCGAAGTTATCTTTCAGGTTAGCTGTACCCACTACTGGTTTGCACTGTTGGGCGAGAGGCTTATGGGCACCTATAAATACAAACAGAATATACACACAGCAGGCACACAATGAAATGATGACAACCTCGTGGAATAATTCAGTGAGGTTTGTGTAATTAGACTATTTTAACCTGTGATTCCCTGATGTGCCATCACCATCACTGGTTTAAGCTGAGCACAGTATAAAATGATGTGTCCCTCATCTGGCCCCTTCCAAACGCGACAGTGAACAGGAGGAGGATCTCAGTTCGAATTCGGCTCTCTGGGGTCAAAAGTGTTGTGGTGAGGAAGCTGGAGTTACAGTCGGAGCATCTTCGTCTGTCTGACGCTTCTTACAGGTGAAAGCCAGCAGGAGGAGCGTGGGCAGGTGCCAGAGGCTGCAGAAGAACAGACTGCGCGCGCTGCTCCGGTCTCCCTTGTAGTAGAAGCGGAAGGCCAGGAAGCTGATGTACAGGTTGATGGGTAAGCAGATGATGGGGAAGGTCCAGGTTGTGATGTCCAGCATGGGGGCTAAGGTGGACAGGCCGATAAGGCCCACGCTGTGGCGCAGGGCCACCCGTTTGCACATGGCTGGGTGGGTGACAGACATCATGCGGTAGCCGCCTCTGGAATAGTCCTCCTTCAAGTTCCAACTGAGCGCGTTGAAGTGGGGGAACTGCCAGCTGTACAACAAGCCACCCAGCAACAAGGCACCTGAAGAGGAGATGGAAGGATCAGCAAAGGAATGAAGAGAGGTGAGACATGAGCAACGCAAACAGGAGGTGAGAATCTTGTGTGTTTGAACCACTTATGTGGACAAGAAATACAAATTACCGTCTCAACAAAAGCTAAAACAAATTGTTTTTGACCATCTTTATCAATTATTTTACTTAGAACCACATGCTGTCAAACATGAGCCTGGGTTAGTGTCATTGGATGAGTCAAACTGGAAAGGTACAGACTGACGGGAAGCCAAAATGCACACTTCCCCTAGTTACTGGGGGAAATGTGCATAGCTACTGGAGCCTAGAATTCAATGAAAGCAAATTACATAAAGGCCGGTCCATAATTATTTGGACAGTGACGACTTTGGTATTTGTGCCTCTGCACACCTCCACAATGGCATTTAATTAAATTTCAATTTAATGTATTTATACAGGTCCAAATCACAACACACCGTGTCCATGTGCCTGAAAGCCCAGGGAACTCCACGTGAAATTCTGCCTGAAAAGAGGATGGGCGGATGCACAAGCACACAGCTAATTATATTTGTCGGAACTTCCACCCTTCCACATATTTCAGTAAAATAAATAAATAGAGAATACTACTAATTAAAAACAAAAAAAGCATAGCAAAACAAGTTATTGTGGGTCACCTGGTACATTTATGGGACTCGGCACAGACCAGCGCACACTGATGATGTCGTCACAGGTAATACACAAACTAATTTTATAATCTGCCCACCCTGACCAAGCACATCTCGAGTGTGGAATTCAACTCCATTGTGGTGTACAGGAGCAAAATAACACTTAACGGTCAACTCAACCGTTTGGTAGAGCATATTAATATCTACTGCATTCTACTGAGAAATGTGAGGATATTAAAAGGGTTCATTTCAATTATAGTGCACAGATGTGTACCAACTTTGATTGGATTCTGTATGAACCAACTCTAAAATCCTATAGAAGAACTGTGATGCTTTGGCACCCTGCTTTGACTCGAAGCCCCAATGTACACTGCTCAAAACAATTAGAGGAACACTGTCTTCCCCTATTTATTCTGAGCAGTGTAGACAGCTAGGTAGATAAATATACTGCTCAAAATGATAAGAGGAACACACATTATGTTCCCCTATTTAATTTCACCAGTGTACAACATTCTGAGGGAAATTTTAAGAGACCACTGAGAAGCTAAAGCAGAGAAGACTTTCCTTGTATAAGCTAAATGCCTTGACAACCCAGTCCTCATTCACTGGAGAGTGCTGCATTAAAATTCTGAGCAGGATAGTTAAACAAAAAACAAAAGTTGTAATTCTGATAACAATGCTTCATGATGCTACAGTTGTGCTCAAACGTTTACATACCCTGGCAGAATTTTGGGGGTTTTGGCCATTTTTCAGAGAATATGAATGGTAACACAAAAAACTTTTTTCCACTCATGGTTAGTGGTTGGATTAAGCCAGTTATTGTCAAACAATTGTGTTTACGCTTTTTAAGTTATAATGACAACAGAAACTACCCAAATGACCCTGATCAAAAGTTTAAATACACCTGTTATACCGTGTATTGTCCCCTTTAACATCAATGACAGCTTGGAGTCTTTTGTGGTAGTCGTGGACGTGGCTCTCTGATGGTAAACCCAAAAATTCAGCCAGTGTATGTAAACTTTTGAGTACAACTGTATACTGCAGAAGTATCAAGAACCCTCTGTGTGTTTACTCTGTTGAAGTGCTGTCTTGATGTTTGACTTTGACATGGATACACCTACCTCCAACTGTGGTGAGCGGGGGGGGGGGGGGGGTTCTTTCAGCAGGTAAACACAGGATTAGTCATGTACATAGTAGACTAATAGGATTTAGGTGAGTTTTATTTGCCGTCAATGACAGTCACAGTTAAGTGTTAATACAAAGTTCAATGTGTCACCAAATAAAAGTCTCAATCGCCTCTTGTATGATGGCCAACCCATGCCGAGAGCTGTAGCCACGAAGGGATCAATGAAGAATTACACAAGGGTAAAAAAAAAAAAAAAAAAAAAAAAAAAATGCTTCAATCATTTTGAAAGTATACCACATGATTTGTCTGAATGTAAAGATCCAAAAAGGTATAGTGTGGACTATCTATGAGTGAATGCTATGAAGTTAGAAGGTAAAAATAGCAAAAACAGTAACAAAGATCAATTTCAGTTCATACAGGGGTCAAAAGTATAACGTTGCTCAATTTTTTGGTAAAAGTGATGCAAATTATTGGCTGAGTGACTCGCATAGGTGTCACATTGATTCCAGAAAGGGCAAAGAGGGTGCAGATTTTCTTTGTAATCACCAGCTCCAGCAAGTGATTTCACTACTTTGAGCAGATGGGAAGAGTTCATTAGTGAAATCACCTGGTGGAGTTGGTGGTTACAAAGAAAACCTGCACCCTCTTCGCCCTTTCTGGAATCAGTTTGACACCTATGGAGTGTTTTAAAACTGAATAGCTTGCAACATCTGTGCTGCTTATTTATTAGGTTACAGGGCCATATACGTCATATATCATAGAATCTAATGGATGTTGACCTTGTTTGACCTTTACTTCAGAGACCAAGCATTCAACACTGTCAAAATTATTCCATTTATTAATTGTATTCGCTCAGCCAATAATTGTCATCAATTTTACCAAAAGTGCATATAGGCCACAGTACAATGAGGTTGGATTATAAGTATCGTTTAGCACCTTTAAGTGGTACCGCTTAGGTCAAAATTCTCTCCTGGCTCATGGGCTACTAGACTGGACTTCAGTCCGACACAGGTTACCACCCCAGCAGAGACGTGTGAGTGGGAATTGAACTCAGGTTGACATTAGATGCCCAGCTCCCTTTTTTGTACATTTAAAAAAAATAAAAAAAATCTAGAATGTGTAGCCATAACTAGGTATTTTTTTCCCAACTAAATGTCAGTCAGCTCAAGTGACAGTAGTATTTGTCTACCTACACATACTAATCCCTCGGTGTGGCTGCGACGTGATGAAGGATTACTGTAAATGACCACATTTCTGAATAGAGGGAGTGTTATTTTATTTATATCGGATATTGTTTCATGACGTGACATTTGAATACCGATGGGCCATACTGGACACCGCTAACCACAAAGTTTGATTCCTGAGAGGCTGTAACAGACTGTTAGAGAGACTGCACTTGATTAGCAGTCTTTTGTCAGGCAAATTAGGAGTCAAATGTACCGTGTATACAATGTATATCATGATGTCACGCTCCACAACCACAAATCTGCTGATTTACAGGGAAATTTCTTCAGTGATCAGTACCTGGTTCCAAGCAACCTGTAGCAGCCGTCCAGCCCATAACTGGAGGTATGGCCCCCACCACGGCCCCCGCCCAGGTATTGACGATGCTGAGCCTCTTGAGTGGTGTGTAGCAACAGGTGTAGAGGAAAATGTTGAGGGCACCTAGGAAGCCTGTCAAGGGGTTCACCGCCAACGTGAGTAGTGTGACACCAGGAACGCCACAGGACACGGCGAAGCACACTGCATGAAGAGGACTGATAAAAACACAACACAGAGAGAGATTACCAACAAAATTATCAAAATAAAATTCATACAAAGATTTAATATGTACATTGGAGTACGTACATCCAGGTGCACATCACCGCGGTACAACCGACGGGATAATGAAGTAACATTTGCAGGCAGTCGTCAGATAAGACGTCAGTATCGGCACACCAACACACAGACCCATGGGAGCCGCACACTGACAAGTCAGCAGCCGTGTGTGGCAGTCTGAAAACTGGAGGCTTAGAGGAAGCTCATCTGATAAGAGTTTGTCAGGGATAAAAGTAGCCATGCAAGATCAAGAGCATGTGCACACGCCAGAGATCAAAACTAGCTAAAGCAAACCACTGTGGCTCGGGCTTTTAGCCGGATGAAGACTTCCTCCTCCTCCCCTCATCTTTTATTGAAACCAGTGATGGTAAAGTCTGGTTCAAATTCAACTGTAAATGCTCCATAAATTAAAGAGGGCAGATTAACATCTTGACCAAACACGGGCCTTTTCTTCAAAAAGCAGAAAGGGCTTTTATTTTGGTGATGCAGCGAAGTTGGGAGATTGGTACATTAATGTGATTAGTGGTGTTATGTCTGTTTAATGTGGGCTGAGGCGGGGCCGCACAGGCCAACTGTGGGCGGGCTCAGTGGGGGTCACGGAAGCGAGTGCGTCACATGGCCTGAGGTGGCTTCGCTGTCCTTTCTTTTGTATCTGAAACTCCCACACTCGCAATGTCAGGTGGGTCATGTCAATAAAGTAACTAATCTGTTTAGACCACAATCATGGCCAGGAGCCCACATGCCAAACATGTGGGATTTACCCGTTACAAAAATGAACTGAGTGACTCTACTTAAAACTTTGTTAGCTGCTAAATAACAAAAAGGTCCAAGAGATGAAAGTGTGGAAAAATGTTTGTTTGTAACTTTAACATGTATAATGATGCTTTCACTTCTACCTTGCTTGGTCAGGACCGTCAGACGTTACAGTTTGGTGTGAACCAAAACAGTAGGTGTGAAAGGACCAAAAGAGGTGGCCACAGTTCAGATCAAACTGAACCATGTGCAGTGTGAAAACACTATTTGGACAATTTGGACTTTTGCACGAATTACAGGAAGCTGACGCAGGTTATTGTCACCTATTAAACAGCAGAAGAAATGGAAAAAATTAGTAAAAATGAGCCGTTGGAGTACATGAGGAGAGGAAAAGACTGTTTTAAATTGAAGTTTGGTCAGAAGAAGTAAAACTCAAACTGAAGAGACACAAATTTTTCTCTGTTTTAATGGACTACCAGACAAACTGACAAGCCAATGTCATACACATGCACCTCTACAACCCAGACCATGTCAAGTATCCAGAGACACAATGATCCAACAGGATGCAAGTATGTCTATGAAAGGACTTTAGAGTGGATGCAAAATTGCCATGTGAAATCAACTAACTCCTCATCTGAGAGTCCCCAAGTAACCGTTCACTTGACACAAAGTCATTCCAGTAGTACCTGAAGGGATATATCCTAAATGTGCTTAAAATATGCATTGACCTTTTGTGCTTTTTCCTCATTCAGTATCATCATAATATTATTTATCTTTTATTGAGCTAAAAATATATTGTTACATGAGTGTGTTTTAATGTTTAGAAGTCATCATTTATATATTAATAGAGCTTGTTGCTGTTGAAGAATATGTTACTCATATGCTCATAGTGATCAATATTTATCAATGCTTATTAAACACATAATCAATAGCTAAGGTTAATTACATGATATCTACATATTCAAATACTCTTGGGTTATATGTTCGAATGCTGTTGAATTGTGTATTGTGTCTACCAACTTAAAGCCATGTTATGATTTATGATTACATTTGCTTTTGCTCAAATATTAGTTTAGTTTCTTAGCAAGCTGTCATGAAGATATGTTACTTATATAATCATTTTCAAAAGTCTTGTAAATGTGATGTGTCCCTGTTTCGGTGAAGATATGCTGACAGTTTTTTCAGTTTGCAGTTGCTGCCCATAATTTATTATCAGTTCAGAACAGAAGACTCACAGCACGTGTGGACAGGACCATGCCACGAAATGGAGGGTTCAAGACCACCCAGATGAAGGACACCGCACAAGATTAGCAGAAAAACCTTGTAGCATAGGGTGTATAAATACAGGGCCAGCCCACTGTTTGGGGTTCCTGCTTGTTGTCAGCTTGCTGGGACACCAGATTGCTGGTTGGAAGCTTGCAGCTCCTGGGACCCTCAGAACTTCTGGGTATGTTTTTGTTTATCTCACTCATTCTGTAAGTAAGTTCCTTCAGCTGCTCCCTTGTTTGCACTCGGGTTCGCCACAGCAAATCCAAGGTGGATCTGCATGTTGAATTGGCACAGGTTTTACGCCGGATGCCCTTCCTGACGCAACTCCACATTACATGAAGAAATGTGGAAGGGGTGGGATTTGAACCCGGAGCCTTCTGAACTGAAACCAAGCACATTAACCACTTGGCCACCACCCCTGCTCTCTCTCACTCATTCTGCAAAACTTAAATTCTGTCAAAATTTGTGACATTTAAATCCTGTTCAATAAATCTCTGAGTGGTGGACTAGCCCTCAGAGTAATGGTGTTCAAATTTAAATGACTGGTTAATACCTTCTTTCAAATCAACGGACGCGCGGGATAAGAGAGGCAGGGGGAGACGAGGTCACAGGAGACCCCTGAAATACCCCAAGATACCCAAGTGTCCTCCTAAGAGACCTGATACCAAAGACGTTGAGTCGTCTCTTGGTTAGCATTTGTGTTTCAGAACCAGATAGTAACAGGAAGCAACAGAACCCTAAAGACTCGGACTAAATACCGAGATCGCCTAACACCTCTGTCCAGTGACCTCATGACTCCGTAAACTCTTCCCACACATCTCTAAACGTCAAAGGCCAAGAACCTAGAGACATCAATGTCATTGTTGAGATAAATGAATGTCTCTCCATGTTCAAGGATACAGGATACAGTTCAGACAGTTGAGTCCAGGAAGTCACCGAAATCCAGGGTTTAACAAAAAACAAACGAACAAAGAAAGAAGCTAAAATTTGATCATCACTGAATATAAAGAATGTAAAAGCTAAATTATGTGCAGAATTTGTAACACCGGTACAGACAGGCTGCTCATGATTTAACAGGCATTTGGTTTAAACAAAGTGTCGTTCTGTAGAAGACGTGGAGAATGTGTAAAATGTGACATTCTGATGGCTTGTTTGACAGGACAGTTTAGCCTCCCATCTGCTCTCCGTCTCCACACAGATTACATGTATGAGAGGAAGGAGAGAGAGAGTGAGAAAGAGAAACTGAGTGAAAGATACACAGTTCCTATGCGTCTCAGTCACAGACAGATGCAAAGCTTCTTTTCTCGGAGAAAGGCCAAAAGCCAAAAGCCTGTGTTTAGAAAGTGGGTGAACATCTTCAATCTGTAGCCCAACGGCATGAAAACTAACTATCAAACACCACAGCTAATGCAGAGTTGGTGAAACTGGAGTAAGATATGTGTGGGTTTAGGTCCACTGTTTGCTGTGGCTTCAAGCTAAACGGTCAAAATTAACAGGCAACAGGGGAATTTAAAAGGACCAAACTGATTCTTCAGGGAAGTCAAATAAATCAAGTATTTAAAATCTACAAAGTAAAATTTCTATCTGAAGTAATGATTTAGAATCAATTAACCCAATCAACCCAGTCCAGTCGAAGATTCAAGCGTCTCTACTATGGAAACCACCCGGACAACTGAGAGCCTACACAAACATTTCAGAGCACAGATGATTTTCACTGGTGTAGAAATGGGTGTGTGTGCTTCGATTAAGATGGAAAAACAGAGGAAAAAAGAGGGTTTGGTGCATCTGGCGATACATCAGTGTCATAGTCATCTACAAGGTGATAGTACACCACAATATGGATTCTGCAATACCATCAGTGCCTGAAGAAATCAGGGCAATGAGAATGGCCACTAGGCCAGTAATACTTTTAATGACAGCAATGCAAAATAACCAGAGAAGGAAAAACAACACCAAACATCCCTTCATTTGAAAAACAATTTTGGATCAGCACTGCAGTACTGAGGTTGTGATGATCAAAGCTCTGTTTATTTCTTGTTATACTGAGCTCCACATGCGAGTCAAGACACCGGTTAACTAATTTTCTTACAGATGTAAATGGCTGTAACATAATTTTCACATAAATACATAACTTATCATTCATAGAATAATGCTAAACATTCATGGAATAATGTTAAAATGTGAATATGTTGCATGAACCAGTGGACATTTGCACTGTAGGTTCATTTAAACATCAATGATCATTAAACACATTTGCTACATGGAAAATCTTTAAATTAAGTTTTTCACCCAAAAGAAAATAAGTTAATTATTAAAAGGCTCATGCAGTGCAAAAACGGTAATACAGTGCTCTAATCCACTCAGTAAACAAGCCAATACTCAGCTGAGGTCCCCCGCGTATTATGCTAATACAGCATGGGGACAAATTAAACAATCAAGCATGGCCAGACGCATGAAGTCTATTTCCATGGTCCCCCTATTTCATGGTGGGGGACAGTGAAAAATGAGTGGTAAAAGACCAAATAATACAGGAAAGAGTAGTTTTTCATACATTTTCATGTGTGACCTTGACCCTAAGGACCAAGGTCAAATGCATTTGACTCAAGGCGGTTGGGATGAATGATTTACAAGTACTGTAGGTGTTCAATGCAAATTTAGGCTTTAGAAGATGATATACCCATAAGTTATATTTCTTATATTTTGCATGTTTGACCTTGATCCTGAGGTTCAAGGTCAAATGTAGTGTGCTAAAGGGAGTCAGGATACATAATTTTCTACAGATTTTCAATACAAATATAAGCTCTAGAATTGATACTTCAAGAGAAAGTGGTATTTTTGGGTGAGACAGTGAGCGTCTTTGCCGGCCGTTATCTTAGATGACCTTGGAAATCTGAGTCAAGGTCATATTGACAGGCATCACATTTGTGTCCATTTACAATATGACAGCGAAAAGTAATATCTCAGAGATGGGCAACAGGAAAATCTAGGGCTCTTAAAATGTGACACGGACAGAGACCATTTCAATGCCCCCCCCAATTTCACAGCAAGGAACAAAAATACTACAATATTAATCTTAGGATCTGCTGTCCATTATGCATAAAATTTTGACAATAATCCTACTGTCAGTGAGTTCCGTTAAGCCTTAAAACCTCACCTTAGCTCATGTTCTAGGTAAAGTGTGCTGTTGGAAATCCCCTCTTAAAAAATTCCCCATTTCTGACTTCAAAGCATTCGAGCTTCAAAAGTAAATAACAAAAATGTCTAACTGTAAGTGATAAATGTTTGCACGTAATTGTTCATTTTTTAAATTATTATTTACACCTACACTGATTTTGTAAGTTTTTATTTTTTGTAACCAGATCTACCTCAGTGTTATAAACTGCCTGATTTACACCCTATGAATCATTTAACATAAATACTGGTGACATTTTGACACCAGTCTGTACATGCAACAATATACAAATAATGAATGTTTGAGTTCAATGGTACAAATATTTCATGAGGTGAAAGCTGGAACATATTCAATGAGGCAAAGCTGAGTTGAATGGTATGTTATATATTCGTTCCATTGAAAGAATGTAAAAACATTCATTATTTGTTTTGTATAACAGCTAAAATAGATGCTTGTCATTTGATATTTTATTAATATCAAATGATATTAATAAAAGCTGCTAAAGCCCAACACAATCTTTAAATAGGAGTCCAAATTGTGACGTGCAGTCCAGTTATGCTGTGCACTGACTTCATACTTCCATTAAAAAAAAAAAAAAAAAAAAAAAAGAGACTTTGTGTAGCTCCTCAGTCCAGCCAAAAATCATGTCAGCTTTTCAGATTTTCATCTGAACAGCTCTTCATACATCCAGACAACTTACAGCAGAGTGGATTTTGTGTGTGTGTGTGTATATAGAGTGCAATGGTACCAAACATCCATCCATCCATCCATTTTCTTCTGCTTTATCTGCTGCCCCCCGGGGCAGCAGCTCAAGCAAAGCCGTCCAGACCTCCCGATCCACACACATCTCCCTCAGCTCCCCCGGGGGAACCCCAAGGCATTCCCAAGCCAGCGTGTCCTGGGTCTTCCCCGGGGCCTCCTCCCAATGGGACGTGCCCGGAACACCTCTCCAGCGAGGCATCCAGGGGGCATCCGGAAAAGATGCCCGAGCCACCTCAACTGACTCCTTTCGACGTGGAGGAGCAGCGGCTCGACTCCGAGCTCCTCCAGAGTGACCGAGCTCCTCACCCTATCTCTAAGGGAGCGCCCAGCCACCCTGCGGAGGAAACTCATCTCGGCCGCTTGTACTCGCGATCTCTTTCTTTCGGTCATGAGCCAAATCTCATGACCATAGGTGAGGACTGGAACGTAGATCGAACCAAACATATGGAACCAAATTTGCACTCTAAATGGAATGCAACACAAATGGGATGAATAACACTATGTAACAAATGTTTATTTTTGTTTTGTTCCTGGGTACACAGTGTGTTTTCCTAACCTGTTATGCCTTAAATAAATAGAAAATAGCTGTTATTCCACAGAAACTTTGCTTCTGTGATCAGGACAATGATATTTTGAAATTTGTCTGTTTTCAAGAATATTCTCGATTCGCCTTCACTACTACGGAGTAGTCTTCTAGAATATTCTTGAACTGCTAGAACTGTCCTTAATTTTCTAGAAGTTTCCCGAATTATCTATTAATTTCAAGCAACTTTTAGAACTTTCTAGAAAGTTAAAAAAAATAAAATCTAAGTTTGTGCTGAATGTAGTCATTTTTCCATAGACTTTAGACATAAGCAGTTGAAATATAATACTTAGAAGCCAGGAACAAAAACTGTGTTACATAGTGTAATCCATGTCATGTGTCCACGGCGATATCTTCAAACAACAAAGCAAAAAAAAAAAGATAAGATACTAAAACAAGACACCCACCCTGCCTAGCATCTGCTCTTCTGGGGCTAACAAAGCACCAGACCTCCAAAATCAATGGCATGACGTGATGATGTCAAGCAAGGCTGAAAAATTACTGGCAGTGACGACTCACTGCAATCGCCTCATTGGCTAGTTTCCATGTACAAGTTTATTAAAAATGGAAGGAGTTGCTTGGATGCAAGGCAAATTGTCTTGACCATGAAACATGCCCACTTGCTATGGCGTAAAGCTCTGTATGGAAGACTAAGAACCTTCATTATTAGATTTTTACTTAAATCCCAGAAAAATGGTTCTCCATGAATCTAAGGTTTGTGTCCCACTCAGAGCTCCAATCCTAGTAGACCAGTCCAACAGCCTTTTGCCAATTTAAAGGCTGTATATTTTTGAGTTCAGAAT
Source organism: Thalassophryne amazonica (assembly GCF_902500255.1). Classification (NCBI taxonomy): domain Eukaryota; kingdom Metazoa; phylum Chordata; class Actinopteri; order Batrachoidiformes; family Batrachoididae; genus Thalassophryne; species Thalassophryne amazonica. Next base: position 38,437,912 of record NC_047120.1, read on the forward strand.
TTCCTGAAGTCCAACCCAATTCCTTTTGTTGTAGCTACCTCACCATGTACACTACAAACGGGAGTGGTGTGTACTTCTGGACTATGCTCAATATTAAGGTGGACGGCAGCATGTACAATCCCTGGCAAAAATTATGGAATCACCAGCCTCGGAGGATGTTGAATGAATGAATGAATGAATGAATGAAAACTGTTTATTTCGAACATTTGATACAACAACAATTGCAAGATAGATCAGTAAAGACAACAACAAAAAAGTTCCTACTGTGTACCCAACATGTCTGAAAAGGGGTAGGGTGAAGCATCAGCTTATTTATCCCTACCCCTTCTTCCCCACAACCAGTAATACCCTTTGCCACATATACACAGATTCCTACACACCTAAACCGATATCAATATATATATATATATATACATATATATACACATACATATATACATACACACATCAACATACATACACATATATACACATATACATATATACACATATATATACACAAACATAAATATACACCTACACATACCTACTTACATACAAAATACTATATATTTACAAGCTGAAGCAAAAAACAAAAAAACCCTAACCCTCATTACCCTTCCTCCTCCCTATACCCAGAAAAAACCATATTTTTGTACCGCTGTTTGAACTGGTTCATGCTTGGACATTGCTTGAGCCCCACTCCCAATCTGTTCCACATCCTCACCCCACAGACAGAAATACAGAAACCTTTTAATGTTGTTCGTGCCCACTGATGCTTTAAATTAAATTTCCCCCTCAGACTGTAATCCCCTGATCTGTTAAAAAACATATTTTTAATATTTGCTGGAAGTAAATTGTTTATTGCTTTATACACAATTTGTACTGTTTGAAAATGAACCAAGTCTGTGAATTTTAAGAATTTGGATTGTAAAAATAGTGGATTTGTATGATCTCTATAGCCAGTATTATGAATAATTCTTATAGCTCTTATAGCTCTTTTCTGCATTACTGATAGTGATTGTGTTGTACCTTTATAAGTATTACCCCATACCTCTGCACAGTACTGTAAATATGGTAAAACCAGTGAGCAGTAAAGAATGCGGAGTGAGTTGTGGTCCAGAATATGTTTTGCTTTGTTTAGAACTGAAATGCTTCTTGACAGTTTACTTTGTATATGTTTTATATGAGTCTTCCAGTTTATCTTATCATCTATTATCACCCCCAGAAACTTATTTTCATGTACCCTTTCAATATCTACCCCCTCGACTTGTAACTGAACCTGTATGTCTGTATTACAGTAGCCAAATAACATGTATTTTGTTTTACTTAAGTTTAATGATAATTTGTTTCTGTCAAACCATATTTTCAATTTTCCCATTTCTATACTGATCCTCCTCAGTAACTCCTGCAAATCCCCCCCTGAACAAAAAATGCTTGTGTCATCTGCAAATAATACTAATTTTAATATTTTGGAAACATTGACAATATCATTTATATAAATTAGAAACAGTTTTGGACCCAATACTGACCCCTGTGGGACGCCACAAGCATTGTCCAAGCATGATGATGTATATTCCCCCAACTTCACAAACTGTTTTCTGTTACTTAAGTAGCTTCTCACCCAGTGCAACACCAACCCCCTAATCCCATACTGTTCAAGTTTATTGATTAATATGTCATGATTAATTGTATCAAAAGCCTTTTTAAGGTCTATAAATATTCCAACTGAATGTAATTTGTGGTCTATGGCGTTTGTAATCTCCTCAACTGATTCTATTAATGCAAGTGATGTTGAACTATGTGCTCTGAATCCATATTGACTATCAGTAAGTAATTTATGTTTATTTATGAATTTGTCTAATCTATTATTGAATAACTTTTCTAATAATTTGGAAAATTGTGGAAGCAAAGAAACAGGTCTATAATTTGTGAAGTGGTGTCTATCCCCAGTCTTATACAGCGGCACAACCTTAGCTATTTTCATTTGATTGGGAAATTTACCGGTTTGAAATGATAAGTTACAGATGTATGTTAATGGTTCTACAATCCATTCAATGACCTGTTTTACCACCACCATATCAATTTCATTTAAATCGGTAGATGTTTTATATTTACAATTACTCACAATGTCTATAATTTCATTTCCATCCACTGCTGTGAGGAACATTGAACAGGGATTTCTTTCTATGAGATTATTATCCCAATCCTCAGGTTGGGAATCGGGAATTTTTTCTGCCAAGCTTGGTCCAATATTTACAAAAAAATTATTAAAACCGTTGACTACCTCATCCTTATTTTCCTTCTTGACATTATTATCAATGAAATACTGAGGGTAACTCTGTTTTTTATTACCATTTTTGATAATGCTATTTAATATATCCCATATTCCTTTAATATTGTTTTGTTATTATATAATATGTTACTATAATATTCCTTCCTACATACCCGTATAATATTAGTTAATCTATTTTTGTATTTCTTATATCTATTTTCTGCCTCTTTAGTCTTTAGTTTTATGAATTCTCTATACAGTGTATTTTTCTTATTACATGCATTTCGTAACCCTTTCGTCATCCATGGTCGAGCTTGGATTTTTTGTTTTCTGTAGTCTTGTTTAATTGGACAATTTTTATCATATAATGATGTAAATATTTGTAAAAAAGTTTCATATGCACTATCAACATCACTTTCACTGTATACCTTTTCCCAGTTTTGCTCCTGTAAATCCTTCTTTAGTGTGTTCATGTTTTCCTCTGTCCGCACTCGCCTGTATTTTATTTTCTCCTCTGGCTGATTCCGCCGATGGTTTCTATTATAAACGATGAAAACTGGTAGATGATCACTAATGTCACTGATTAATAATCCACTCACAGTGTTATTCTCAATATCATTGCTGAATATATTATCAATTAAGGTGGCACTATGGGATGTAATTCTGCTTGGCCTGGTGATTTTTGGATATAAACTCATACTGTACATTATACTGATAAATTCATCTGTTATTTTATGCTTATTTGGATTGAGCAGATCAATATTTAAGTCACCACAAATGAACACAGTTTTTTGATTAGTTTTTGAGAACATTTTTCCCATACAGTCAGTGAATGTTTCAATACTAGATCCTGGTGCTCTATATATACAGCTGACTAATACATTTTTGCTTTTTTCTTCACATATTTCAATAGTTATACATTCTAATAAGTTATCAATCACAGTTGTCATATTGTCTACTATTTTATAATCCATGTTCTTATCCACATACACAGCCACTCCTCCTCCACTCTTATTTTTTCTGTTTACACAATTAAATTCATATCCATCCAGTTCAAAATCCATTCCTTTATCTTCATTGATCCATGTTTCTGATATAGCAATTATGTTAAATATTTTTTTAAACTGACTTAAATATTCTTTAATGTTGTTAAAGTTTGCATATAGACTTCTGCTGTTGAAATGGATTATTGATAATTTGTTATCCGTTTTAATGATCCGATTAAACTGTTCATCTGTATAATAGCAACAACTGTCATTGATATTTGAGAAGAAATTATTGTCCGGGTCTATATCGTGCTCCAAGTCCAGTACATTGTGGTCTGTGTATTTAAATGTTCTCAGTTCTACTTTTCCATGATCAGCAATCCTTTGAGTTATATCCTTCTTGTCTCCAGATGTAGATGAATAGGTAGTAGATGAATAGGTTCCTCTGGTCTGTGTCATGGTGTTGTGATGTGTTTGTGTCCTCATACCTTATTGGTCATATTTGTCCAGATCCTCGCTTTAAGAAACACTATTGTTCATATTTGTCCAGCTCCTCGATGTTCCTTATTGCCATGACTTTTGCTTGTTCTGGTGATCCGTTCAGTTTGATGAATATTTTACAGTTTGAAGTCCATGTGTGCTGGATTTTTCCCTGTTTCTTTAAGAAGCGTGCTTTCCTGGCGATGTCGGCATTCCGTTTGGTGAGATGTTCATTGATGAATACGTTTGTCCCTTTCAGTTTTCTTCCTTGTTTTAACAGTGCTGTTTTGTGTTTTCTGTTGATGAATCTCATGATGACGGTTCGTTTATCATCGTCATTTCTCCGGGGCAGAGGGTGGCACGCTTCAATGTTATTTAAATCCATTTCTATACCTTTAGATAGGAGGAAATCAGCAACCTGTTTTTCCACAGAGCTGACCTCCTGTTCACTGGGCTCCCCTCCGCTCTCATCTGTTACCGCCCGTGCGTAGGACCGTGGTTTGATGTGAAGACCTGTGATGATGACGTCGTTAATTCTGGTGTACTGCTCCAATTCAGCCACTATTTTCCAGCTGCACCAGATGCCGGTCTTTCTCGGCATTCTGGAGCCGTAATGCCTTCACCTCCTCCACCAGATCCATAATTGATTTCTGTTGCTGCTTCACAACAGAAATCTCCTCTGATAGAAAGTCGAGATTTTTTAATATCGTCACCTTCCTCCGCTGTCAGAACCTTCTTAGGCACCATGGTCGGCTTATGAGCAGCTTGTCGATCGCCGATGTTAACAGCCTGCGTTGTTTGTCACCGGGATGGATCTGCACTGCGCTGGTGCCGCGCGGCCTCGGTGTTTCCGCGCTGATGGATCCGCGGTGGCTGCACGAGGCCTCGGGGAAGCGGCACTCGTGACGCGCGGCTCTAATGACGCAGCGCGCGGCCTCAGTGAATTCACCACGTTGGGCGGGCCTCGGATGTTGTTGCTGTCCAGTCGCGGGGCTAAGTTGCCGGTTGAGGTGGTATTCCCACTGTCCGGGTTGGCAAACACCGGCGTGGCAGATGGCAACTACAAACACCACCTCTGAAAACTCAGGTACAAACTTTTTGCAGCTCGCTCTGACGACACGCAGCTCTGACTGACTGTGACTGACGCAGCTCTGACTCTGAAGCAGAATCAATATCGATGTTCATTCAGTTGTTTAATTTTTTTTTGTCCAATGGAGCAGTTGACTGAGCATCAATACGGAGGTTATCTGACATCTGAACAGTGGAGTTAGTGGAGCAAGAGTGGCAAGGAAAACTACACCCCCTAACCTTGACCGGGCCCGTCTTCCCACCTCACCAACCTCGCAGTGCAGCTCATATTACAGCTGACAGGTGTAAAGGAGAGGACTGCCCGGGCTGGCACACATTTTTGTTATTGGCAACGTTTCTGCGCACACAACTACCATTGTTCCGGTGTTGTAATCACACAAATAACAAAAGGTGGGACAGAAAGACGTAAATCAATAAGGGACGTGTGCTCAAAGCTACTGTTTTATTTAAGGTGTACTCATTATAATATTACCTGCCAACACACAGAGGCTGTTATTACATTAGGTCATATTTCACCATTGGAAAAACACTCTACAATAAGGATAAGGTCAGGTAAGAGCATTGCTACAGACGTCTAATTCTCTGAGTAAGAAGCTTAAAAAAAAAAAAAAGACTTTTTGTGAAGTAGTAGATCAAGCATGAAACTTGTCAACTTGTCTTTCATGTGTCAAACATACATCTGGGAGACATCATCATCTGAGCATAATTTGAGAATCAATTATGTTTGTTCCACTAGTCCTCTGAGGTGCTCTGGCAAATTTTCACCAAACCTTCTGCATCCATGTAAGGTGACCGCAGAACTTTCTTTAAGGAGTTTGCTTTGGCAAAGGTCAAGGTCATTGGGAGTTACAGGGAAAAATTTTTGGTTCATCTGTTTGTTTTCCTACTCCCCTCAAGTCTTTTGGAAATTTAATATGTGGATGACAATCAATTCCAGAATTTAACTTTAGCAAAAGTCAAGAATGCTTGGGTCAAAGATGAAATAATGACATCTCACTCCATTGTCCACTAAACCTGGTATACATACGAAGGACGACATAATATTTGCTAAATGTCAATCATTTGGTCAAATGTACAAACTCAGGTTTTCACTCTGATAATCACACAAAATTTGCCAAGGGTCAATCACTGGGGCAAAGGTCATGCTTGTCTGTTTATTGTTGGTCTACTCTGCCCAGGTAATTTTGCTCATTTCTAAACTTGGAATGCCAATGAAGGTTGGCCCGGAAATTGTCATTAAATAATTAATTTTGGCAAAGCTTAAGGAATTCAATTTTGAACCTAATTTGGCACACACTTGGGTGGATTGCAAAATTGCTCCAGCAAGGTCAGCCAGAGGTCAATCATTTTGCTGAAGGTCAAATGTCAGACTGTCACAGCCATTCTGGTCTTCATGCCCATGGGTACTATCACCCAATTGTTTAAAATGTCTAAAGACTGAAAACCGTACCTGATCTGCCCTCTGACGAGTGGACGGTTCTTTGTACGATTCATGTTGGAGTCAAATGGCATCTCAAAATACTGTAGAGACAGAGTGGCAAGAGGGTTAGGAATGGAGGTAGAGAGAAATACAGCAAATGACAATTTCAAAGCCAAACAAACAAGATGCAACAGACACCAACAAAAGGAGGATTATATAGTAACCATCAGTATTTAGTCTGACTGGGAGATATCCAGCATTACTGATGCATCCTCACAAGCACTGAGCTCCAAACCTAAACTGTGCCTCTAAGGTGGCACCTTTATTTTGCATTTATACTGTATGTGAATGAGCAGGAGTTTGTAAATGTTCCATATGTACTGATGAGAAGGTTACGAAAGATTATGTGCCACTTAAATTTTTTTTAGTCTGCTCCATCCGCCACAGATACACTGACCCAATGATGGTAAATAATATATACCCGAAAAATAATTATTTTAGGGCTGAGGTGACCAGTTTTATATTCACATCAACAGGAATGACTAGCAGTTGTGGCCACCTAAGTTTTGGAAATGAAAGAAAGTGAGAAGCTCATTTCAAGCTAAATGCCACTTCAAAACCACATGCATGCAGGGATTAAAGAAAAAAAAAACAAAACAAAAAAAACTCATAAGTTGTTCATCATCTATATTTTCACAGCAGCCTTTAGTCTCCATGTGGTCACTTCCTTTAGGTTTTGATGTAAAACAATCTGGAAACACAGCTGAGTAAAAGGTCTATAGTGAGTGTTCTTCTGCTAAACAGGATTGTGAGATTTCAGTAGGCCTACCGTCCCATTACACCAAAGCATCTTGAGCAGTTGCTTCAGATGGAAAAGTGCTCCAGAAAAGCAGTCATTTAGCCACTATACTGTAAAAAAAAAAACTTTGAGCTGCACTTTACTGAAATACTCCAGACTAAAAGCACTTTAAGGAGACAAGAGTTTCAGTTGTCTTTTCTACAGCTTTTACAAAATTCCAACAATATTTAATAAAAACTGATAGTTTTTGCAAGACTTCAAAGTTTTTTTTCTATAAATAGATGTCTGAACACACAATAGGCTATGACATGGGGAAACTTTTCTTGGGTTTTGTGCTCTAAAAGCAAAATCAAATACGAGGTCTGTCAAAGTAATGGTCCTTTTTATTTTTTTCATAAACTATATGGATTTCATTCATATGTTTTTACGTCAGACATGCTTGAACCCTCGTGTGCATGCGTGAGTTTTTCCACGCCTGTCGGTGACGTCATTTGCCTGTGAGCACGCCTTGGGAAGGAGTGGTCCCGCCCCCTCGTCGGATTTTCATTGTCTGGAAATGGCGGAATGAAAAGGACTTTTTTTCCATCAGAATTTTTTCAGAAGCTGTTAGAGACTGGCACCTGGAAACCATTCGAAAAATTTATCTGGCTTTCGGTGAAAATTTTACGGGCTTCACAGAGAATAAGGTCTGTTAGTAGAGCTTTAAGGACCCCTTTAAGGACGCTCGGCGCACTGCGCTCCGAGCTGCGACGACGCGGCACAAGCCACCGGATCATTTCTAAACGGATGGCTCTGTGGATATGAGACCGTCGTGTGCTCTTTCTCTGGTTATCACAAGAGCAGGACATCAGCCATTTTCCAGCAGATTTCACTTTTAACAAGAGATTTTGTCATGGAAAGCCGCGTGGAGGCTTCGCGCGTCACGACCGATTCACTTTGGAAGCGAGACAAAGGAACACCTCCATTTTGGCGTGTCAGAGGACAAGTTTGGACATGTCCAGCTCTCCACAATTTCACTGATACTTACTGGACTGGTAAGCATTGAAAGCCGAGATAGGTATGTCCCAACTTGTCCCATGACACGCCGAAACGGAGGTGTTCCATACTCTCGCTTCCAAAGCGAATCGGTCTTTACGCGCGAAGCCTCTGCGTGGCTTTCCATGACAAAATCTCTTCTTAAAAGTGAAATCTGCTGGAAAATGGCGGATGTCCAGCTCTTGTGATAACCAGAGAAAGAGCACACGACGGTCTCGTATCCACAGAGCCATCCGTTTAGAAATGGTCCGGTGGCTTGTGCCGTGTCGTCACAGCTCGGCGCGCCAAGCGTCCTTAAAGGGGTCCTTAAAGCTGTAGTAACAGTCCTTATTCTCTGTGAAGCCCGTAAAATTTTCACCAAAAGCCAGATAAATTTTTCGAATGGTTTCCAGGTGCCTGTCTCTAACAGCTTCTGAAAAAACTCTGATGGAAAAAAAGTCCTTTTCATTCCGCCATTTCCAGACAATGAAAATCCGACGAGGGGGCGGGACCACTCCTTCCCAAGGCGTGCTCACAGGCAAATGACGTCACCAACAGGCGTGGAAAAACTCACGCATGCGCACGAGGGTTCAAGCATGTCTGACGTAAAAACATGAATGAAATCCATAGTTTTTGAAAAAAATAAAAAGGACCGTTACTTTATTGACAGACCTCGTATAGGCTATTTTATAAGGAGGATGTTGAATTTTTTTTTTCTTTGTCATTTTCCTCAAGAAATTCTGTTATAACCTACTGGGGCTGATTGTGGACATGAATTAAAAAGGTATCAAAAGTAAAATGTTAAAAATAAAACAGTTTCAATCTCAAAGACTACACTCACTGCGAACCATCTTCCACACTCTTTCTTATGCAGGTCATCCTTTCTGCAGGGTTGTGTGAAACTGCTATCTGAGCTTTAGAATGTAATATGCATAAAATAATAAATGAGTAAGTTTACCTCTCTGATTTTGTGCTTTTTCTTTTTGGGTGCAGAAACAGTCTTTCATTGTTGACACCTGCTTTAACCCCTTAACGCCTGAATTTATATAGCTGTATATAAAAAAAATGTTTTGTGTGTGTTTTTGCCTTTACGTAGATGGTAAATAATGTTGAGATTATTAATTTCACTTTTGCACAAAAAATAAATAGTAATTTTGGTATTTCGGTAATGACTTTATGTTACAATGTTATAATAATAATAATGGTATGTTGCAAATTTGCGACAACAGGCATACTGGTCAATTTGGTATGTTGCATATTTGAGTCAAATATTGTAGCATATATGCAACAATAAGCGTTAAGGGGTTAAATCCACCATCAATACAGCAGTAACTAATCATCCACCAAGTGGCAGACGCGCCCATGGTCTCACACAGGCCAAACAGAGTAGCTTTCTTGATGAGTTCATCTTAATATATGCTTTTGTAATTTAGTTAGTAAAATAGCAATTTTTGATTTATCTTAAACTGAAGGGGTTGGCATCATCCAGTTATCCACTCAATGTATTTTATAGGGTATGTGTCTAAGCTTTCTCAGACACCATCCACATGGAGATGGAATTTGGTGTATCTGCAAAAGTTTTGTATCCTATTTGCGTTTCAACCACATGGAACCAGCATTTTTAGAGCCTGAAACCGCGACTTTTTAAAAACAGGTACCACAGTGGAAAAATCTGAAAAATGCAGGACATTGTGCTTTTTAGAGTTATTTACATACTTTTTCTTGTCCTTTGTCTTGGTGGATCTTTAATGGCATTGGATGGTTTGTGGTGAATGTTGGGACTGCTGTGACTAATAAAATAATTCCAGAAAAGACTTTCAGCTTTGAAAACAAGTTAAATTTTTCTTCTCGTTTCTGACGGGACAAAGTGGAGGCTTCCTCTGGCTCAGGCTGAGAAATGCACCCGGAGAAGACACAAAGAAAGAGACTTCTTTAAAAACACTGCGTTTATTCATAAGCACAAGGAAATTTCCAGACATCATCTTTCAAAACAACCAAGTCTTATATGGATAACTGTTTTCGGCTGTGATGATGAATCCGGCTGAAAGCACGCAACAGGTAAGATTAAAAGACTATATTTACGCCCAGTTCTAGCTTCTGGTGCTGCACTGATTAGCTCCTTACACTGGTTAGGTGCATGCTCCACATCTTCTTCCATTTTTGTGGAAGCATTATAGCACCACATACAGGCCTGGCATGTGTACTACAGCTTTTCCAGCAGTTTCGTGTGGTCAGATATTTCTTGAAACTGTGCCACGTTTATGGAACACTGTTTGAAAATGACAAAGAAAAAGACTATATAGAGAAAGTTCCGTTTCCTTATTTTAACATATGATGTGCAAAATGCGAAAACACTGTTGAATTTGTCTTTGCCTAATTAGCTTGTCTCCCATCATTGACTAACTTTTGTGGCAGATGTCATTGATTCTGCGGTAACAACTGGTATGACTGTTTTTCTACTGTCAACAAGTAAACACAGCACTCTGCCAACATCTGCAGAAACAGTTGCAGTATCTAACAGTGCTACATACTGTCGACACAACTGCCCACATTTACAGTCAATCCTGTGTTTATTCATCAGCATAGAGGGAGTTTAGGTCATACGCAGCAAATTGTTTCTCTTGCACAGTTACTACACTGGCACTTAAAGGTGCTCTGGGAAATTGGAATTTTACAATTGAGTGATGTCAAGTAAGGACAAAGGTGGACTGATGTCCAGCTCGCCGGCTGAAAGATTTATGTTGCAATAACTGTGCAGATGCGAAGAAGGTGTGAGTGAGGAAAACAAAGAGCCCTTTGCCCCTTCCTTATGCATTTTATATTTGTCTGTAGCCCGCCGTGTGAACTTTCACAGAAATACAGGTTACACTGACTACAGTTGTGCTTTTGTTTTTAACCAATTGGCTGCACTGACGACTACGCTCACAGCAATTATAAATGTAAGATGGAAAACCTCGACCGTGGCGGCTCTCTTGGTTGTTGCTACATATGGAAAGAAAAGCGAGGGGAGCTCCTTACGGTATGGTCATAACAAATCTTTCAGCCAAGCGCTCACCCTGCACTTCCAGAGTAAATGGACTGGAGGTGGAAGGTGGGGGCAAGGAGATGCTGACTGGGAGGTGGAGGTGGTGAGGGTGTTCTGTGGTACAACTGTGTGAAAAACTACTTATACTCCTGTTTTATGATCTGCTCTGGAGGAGTATGCTTCAAAGTGCTCCCATGAGATTGGCAATGTGTGACTAAAATGCAAACACATGGGGTGCTTAAACTCAGGAACTGGCTAATCTGTGTGCGTATGTGTGTGCTTGCTTGAGCTTGACTAATGAAGAAAGCAGATAAAGCTCTTAAATTGTGGAATATCAAGATTCATTTCTTTTGATATATGCTACATATAAAATATCCAATAAACAATCTATTTTTCTCTCATTCTTAAACACTAACACTGTCAGGTTTACAGCACGTGACATCAGAAATCCATCACATTACTAAAAAAAAAAGAAAATTAAATAAATAAATAAATCTTGTGGACTGCATTGCATTTTGTAGCGTGTATATGTGACTATAAGTTTGAGAGCATGCTCACAAAATGAGCTACACTTCTTAGCTGCAAGTATTAGCCAATGGTGATAGTAAATAGTTACCTCCGCCAAGGAGGTTATGTTTTCGGTCGCGTTTGTTTATTTGTCTGTATGACAGCAGGATAACTCAAAAAGTTTTGAACGGATTTTGATGAAATTTTGTGGAGTGGTTGGAAATGACAAGAGGAACAAGTGATTAAATTTTAGTGGTGATCCGGATCACGATCCGGATCCCAATGCTAACGCGTTAGCATGTCTATGGCATTTTCAATGTTAAAAGTTAGCATTAAGCAGTTGCAGCTGTCATCACGTTCGGGTGCATTTGTTTTCAAATTGTAATATTTCTTAAATTTATTTTTGTTTATATATTAATAATCTCATGATTATTAGATACAATTTTAGAGAAAGAGACAAAAAGAAATAGATCACTGTGCCAAGGAGGGAATCTCTTCAGGGTCAGTGACCCTGTGGCCTTGTTTAGAGAAGTGTTTCATAAATGTTAAAAAAATTCATATATTTGCAGTTTAGCTGAATAATAAATTGAATTTTGTCTCTTATTTGTTTTTGTCTATAAGCACATGCAATTATTAATATCAGTGCTCAGATGACAGTAGCTTCTGGGAAAGGTGCAAGTTGCAATAAACTGTAATGCCAAGCGCTAAGGATACATGGTATCCAGTCACAGCAGATGAAACTTTTTTTTTTACTACTGAACAAACATCATTGTTAGCCTTTTTTAGGTTCAGTGATTCCACGGCGTGTAGATGTTATGGCGTCAGTGACCCCATGGCCTTTGCAGAGGTTTGCACTCTGAGTGCTTCTAGTTTCTGATGAAATACATGAATTAACCTGGTAAATCTCTCTACTGAAGAGCCCAACACATCTGTCTATACAAGAGCTGCAACAATTAACAGAATGAATGATTATTAATCTATTAAATTAGTCTGCAAGTATTTTGATAATTTATTATCTATTTTGAGTATTTATTTATTTTTTTTTTTTGTAATGTTCAAATGCTCCCATTTCAGCTTCTTAAATGTGAATATCTTCTGGTTTGTGTCCTGACTCTACAGTCTGTGACAAATGAAATACCTTTGGATTTTGGACTAAACAAGACATTTGAGGACATCATCTTGAGCTTTGGGAAACACTGATCAACATTGTTCACCATTTTCTAACTTTTAATGGACCAAATAATCAATTTATCAAGGAAGTAATCAACAGATCAATCAATTATGAAAACAGTTGCAGCTCTTAGTTTATACATGAAACTGACAAATATGATGTATAAAAAAATACATCCAGTTATCTTCGCTTGAAAATGTCAGACCAGAGCTGTTTTATATTATGCATGTTCACATATTGTGCTACTATCTTGTGAAGACTCACTGAAATCCATAAACCAGTGTAGGAGGACGTGCATTTACAAGACTCGTGGACAGACTGATATGTATGCCCTTCAAAAAAGGTTTGTGTGGTGTGTACAAAAAGGATTTCAATACATTCAGATTTTTGCTTGAGTAACTTGACAGCACAGCCATTTTTAAGTGTTCAAATATCTTGTGTACAAACAGGGAATAACCCTATGGAGTCTGATGGTTTACGGACGTTCATGCTGGTTATATGGTTGCAAATTGAGCTTTACCAGCAGCGTGTTAGAGGAGCCGTAAACCATCCATTTAGCCGGCGGTGTGCGACTTTCCTTTGCTCTCAGCTAATAGCAAGCAGCACACGCAGCCGTTGTTTTGTCGAATTGTGCATCTCGCCGCATAAATCGACACTTCTGTGTCCTGACAATATAGTTGCGCGGACAACAGGAATGACATTCAGCGGGAATGACATCTCGTCAGAACACTAGTCAGGGCGCGGAGTAATATATCCAAATGTGAAACGGTCAAATATTTTGTCACAGTTACCCTGATATAATACGGTCTGAAACCTTGTACACAAACAATCAAATTCACAGAAAAAAATGTAGTTAGAATTATTGTTCAGGTTTTGTGTATATTTTCATTGACTAAATTAGGGGAGTGGGTCAAGGTTTGAAATTAAAAATAAATAAACAAAAATTAGCAGAAAACACAACTGTGATTTGGTTGTAAATGCTTAGCAACTTCTCAGATGTACCACCTCGCTCACTCTGTGTTACTCTTGTGTACAACTGATTCCTGTAAAGCAGACAGTGAACTTCCTGAGGAAATCTGAGGTAAAGTGAATCATTCCGAAAACCTAAGACCACCCTGAAACTGTGGTCAGTGACAGCACGGTGTAGCAATGTACAGTGCTATGCCCATTTCAAGAAGGCTGCAAGAACCACTGTCACATAATTTCAAGGTAATATAAGTCTTAGTTTTTTTGAAAGAGCAATATAACAGGGCCTTCACTGTCATGCCTACAAAACACCTAGAAAAGTACACAAACATAATTCCTCCTTAATAAGCTACAGTTGCTGAGGAGCTTGAAGTGGAACTAAAAACCCGAACCACCCAAAGACATTAAAGTTAGCAGTGAAATACGACGACTCCATCTGCTTTTCCATGGGAGCTTCATCTGTAGAGAAGCATTAGCAAGTCGAGTCTGAGAGGACTGAGTCGGGTTAGCGCACAGCTGTGTGCGCGTCTGTGGGACCTCAAGGCCCAGGCTGAGGTGTTAATTCTATTTCCTGGGTCAGGAAATGCGTCACGAGGTCAGGGGCCACGTTAGAAAGTAACAGACGTTTTGTGGACGGGCCAGAACTATGCTGGGCTGGGGCTCACAAACGTCCAGAGCCAAGCTCGCTGCACCACTGCTCACATAAAAAGCATCGGCGAGGTTTCCAATAACATCATCCCACAGGTGAAAAGAGGCCGTGCACCCAACGATGTGGAACTGAAATGATTAGTGGTGAACCAAAACATGACCAAGTATTTTTTTTTCAAAGAAATTAATCACTTGGTTTTTACAGTTTGAAAAAAACAAACAAACAAAATAAACAAAAATAATAATTAAAAACATAAAATATAATACAAATCATTCTCTAGGCTGACTATTTGCTACTATGGCAAACTGCATTTAATAATTAAATTGTGATAGCAATAAAAACAACTGAGATTGAGCAATGACAGTGACTGATGCTTCACTACTGGCATGTAAAATCCTGTAAAGATACATAAATAAGAAAGAAAAGGGTCTCTTCGACCCACGGTCATTCTGCTATGGAAGCTTAAGTCATCTGGTTTACATCAACACCCTTCTCAGCCCATGTCATTATTTCCAGCCAACAATGCGGTGTATTGCGATTGCAACTATTTGGGCCATGCCTCTATCACAGGTCAGTGTCACAGATCTCCAAAGAACATTATTTTTTGTTGTTAAACCTTTGAGCTGACAATGAATAATTTCCTGGGATTACATAACATCCATAAGAACAACAACAACAAAAAGCTTAATTCAAGCTCTCCAGAACTGGAGCAAAATAACATTCTTGTGGCTATGCCATGCTACTGCATTGACCATTTATGATAGCTATGAAACTGTACTAAGAATTTCCTCAAACTGACAGAAAATATTCCTTTAACTGCCAAATGCAAAGGGAAAACTGAGATGAAAATAGGTGTGCAATACCCATGTGGCCTATCACAGGCTAACAATAAATTAAAATAATTAAATTTCTGACAGCAGAATAAGGCTCCATTAAAAAAATACCCTTTATTAACACATTCATTTTATTAGGATTTCTTTTTCTACATGTATTCTGTAAAACAGCCACCAAGAGGTGACTGTCAGGCTCAACAATTTAATCAGAGCAGACCGTTAGGCAAAATAAAGCAAAAGAAAACATTCTGATGACATGTTTCATGACATATGAAAAGCAAAGCACAATATTTTAAATGTATTCCTACAAAGTTTTAAGCTCATGTGCAATGTATGTTTCGAATTCAAGGGTCATTAACCCACATTTGTGTTTTGGTGAAGGTTAGGGTTACAAGAAGAAGAAGAAGAAGAAGAAGAAAAAAAGGGCGGTTTTGGGGGGGTTGTACATAAAATCTGCTATTGTGTTTTCGGTTACATCATCACTACTTGCCCCTGATGAATGTGTGGGATATATACAAATTTTGGTGCTTTACTTGTCGTACACTTTACGACAAAATTTTGCAAGGATAATCCAAACAAGATAATAAGTCAGTCAAAGTTCAAATCATATTGGTGTTCCTTTTTCTAGCCTGCTGCTAGCAAGCGCGAACAACCCATGACCTTATTCATTTATTCAGGTTTACCGGCAGAAATATACAGATTTAGAATGTATGCCAGAGAAACCAATGCGTTATCTCTGCCTGGAGCTAATCATACTTCCCGCCTGCACTAGAGAGATAAAATAACTGGGTAGACAGCACAGACCAAGCTCATAGGCACGTAAAATGGAAGCATTAAAAACAAAAAGGACAGTCACAAATGGGCAATATGTGACCATATAAACACGGTCTTCTGTTAATGATGAGAATGGACAAAGAAAAAAAAAAAAACCTCTGAAAGTCAGAAAAGGCCCGGGGGTCACCGTAGGCCCCCAGCAGGGTCCAAGGGCACTGCCCTTGCCCTGGTGGGGGCCCACAGGTTTTAAGCATTTTAGAGGCATTTTGGGGCCACTAGAGAGACCTGATTTGATGAATTTCCATTTTAGATTCTTTGTATGTTGGGGTATGTGGAAACCTGACTGTAATAACAAAATCTGTCTATGTATAACTTCTTTCAGTGAAACCCACCTAATGCTATAGCATATGTACTTATTATGAATGCCATAACATTGGACAGATGCACCCTGAACTTGCTAAAATTATTCTTTAAGTGTCCTTCCTTAACCTGCAATGAGCTCTGATATATACGGAAAATTCATGCAAGTACATGTAAATCATTTAAAGAGATTAAAACCTATCTAAACAACATTTGTGGTATAAAACAGCGACCTTATTAATATTTACATGTGAAATGTATGCTTACAAATTAAACTACTGCCCCATAATAAATTCTTAAATCACACCATGTGAATTTGCAGCCCGACTACTTATGTCAGTCAGCAGGAAAACCTCACAGGCACATACAGCATAGTAACATTAAAAAGCACACATCCTGTGCACCAGCTGTACCGCAGTCTATGAATTCACCAAAACAACAATAAAATTGGCGCAGGAGGATTTCAGCATGCGGGCAAAATATATTGTCATTTTTGAATGGTTTATCTATTAAAGAGTAAAAACTGAAGGAAATCAATTGTAAGGCCTGAAATAAGTTTCTGTAGTAGTGAGAGGGGAAGTGTTGGCTTTTTAAACACTTGAAAGACACTGGACTCATTGAGAGGATTTAGTACTGCTATAACGGACTGATGCAGCAGATGGCAGCAATGCAATAATAAGCATGCCGGCTGCCGCTACACACCACAAAAGAAGAAGGGTCCATTTGGGTCACGTTTTCAAAAAAGGTGTATTTCATGTCAAAATAAAGCCATAATATATATATATATTTTTTTTTTTAAGTTAAGTTAGCGGTTTTATATGATGAAATAAACGGAACACAAACAAATTTGGACAAATTCTGTATACAAACGCTGGTTTTGCAGCACTGAACTGCACTTCAGTGCATGCACAGTAACTGCACCACACTTACAAATTTCAGTGATTGTAAACACATTTTAATTGCATGAATAGAATTATTGGACACACCTGAGCACTGGATGTTTGATCGCTGACCGGTACGAGTGCTGTGGGCTTTGGGGTTCGTTGTCCCTCTTCCGCGCTCTGGACCCAGGCAGATTAGTCCATTTAATATTAATTTGATAACATGTTTCTTTTTCTTGCAGTGTTCTTCAAAGGTTTTGTAGATGAAATCCAAACATAGTGTGCAGAGGGCTTTACCGGGGAGCTTAACCTTGCGGACAAATTCACAGAGCCTTACCTTTGTCCATGTCCACCTCCCGCTCCAAACATGTCCACTTAAACCTTTTTTTTTTTTTTTTTTTTAAACGCCACTATCAATGTTTTTAATGCGGTCTTCGTCGTCTCTCTTGATGTTAAAGACGCAGCTTGACAGATCAAATTTGCAGAAATTCAAAATGTCCACGTCCGGGTACTTTCAGAGACTTTCGATATTGCAGAGATTCTGATTGGCTAAAAATTTACTGTTGTAGAAAACATAACCAATGACGTTGCACGTTTTAGCTTGCAGTTTCGGCAGCGCTATTATGGTTCCTATGCAAGAAAGATTTAACTCGCACGGATGACCCACGCTGCACCACACACCCAAAATGTTTCTCAACCGATTTACACTGATCTCAGAAATGGCCCAGAAACCCAGAAAAACTCTAAAATCTGCAGATCTGTGGAAAATTTGCATCCCTGTGTTAAAAAACAAAGGCCCAAAAACAAAAATTAACGTTGCAGATTATGAAAGGCATTCCAGAAACGGACAAAAGGAGTAAAATGTGAAGTGTGTGTAAAAATTGGGATTCCAGCAACAATCAAAATCACATTATCAAAGTCCAGAGCCTTAAACGCCACACAAAAGAAAAACTAGAACATAAAACAGTAAGAAATGTTTGACAAAGTTTGACAAAGTTTTAATTCGGCACACAAAATATTCAAATAGAAAAAAATGAACAATTCCACAAACAAACACAGACAAAACTAGTGAGTCCGAAAGGGTGTGGGCTGAAGCAAAACTTATTAGCGCCCACCCCTGCTAGTACAAGTCCAACAATTCTAATCAGTCATATTTACATAAATATAAATTCACTACTACATGTCGACACACAGACATACACATCAATATACTATTCACTTATAATTATATTTATATAGTACCAGATCATAAGAAAGTCAAATCAAGGCACTTTACGCCAGTAAGGACTAACCTTACCAACCCCCAGAGCAAGCACTAGGCAACTGTGGTGAGGAAAAACTCCCTATAAGGAAGAAACCTCAAGCAGACCAGGCTCTTGGGGGTGACCCTCTGCTTGGGCTGTGCCACATATACCTATATACATACGTATATACTTTACAAACATAAATATATACATACATATACACAGTCACTTATATACATATACACCTACCCATATCTATATATCTACATACGCATATACATACCCACACATTCAAATATACAATAAGTCCCACTTATAAATTGAACATTCCATATAAATCAAATTATATTTGCTTCTTTATGATACTTAGACATAATGTTCTTTTTGAGTAGTTTCTTAAATCTCACTAAGGTACTACTCATTCTAACCTCTGTTGAACATTTGTTCCATTTCCTCACCCCAACCACAGACACACAAAAACCCTTTACATTTGTTCTTACTTAAACTATATCTGGATTCCCTCAATCGGAACAGACTCTGGACATGTCTCGGTAAGGCTTGGTTTTTCGCTCAAAATAAAGTTTGAATTGTAATGTAATCGACCAAATCAATGAATTTTAATAAATTTAAA
The DNA here is from genome assembly GCF_902500255.1 of Thalassophryne amazonica. Classification (NCBI taxonomy): domain Eukaryota; kingdom Metazoa; phylum Chordata; class Actinopteri; order Batrachoidiformes; family Batrachoididae; genus Thalassophryne; species Thalassophryne amazonica. Next base: position 38,456,995 of record NC_047120.1, read on the forward strand.
GACACAAATAGAGAATGAGTTGGTTCACGATATTGTTTATTGCAGATGATTCGTATGTCTCGTTTTTGCAAAAGGAATATTGGATTGGTATTTGATTTGTAAGTGTTTCCCATGACTCAACACAATATGTCATATATGGTACCATCAGAGAATTATATAAAGTAAGTAACCCTTCTTGCGGCAGTAGGTCTTTGGCTTTATACAAAATGGCTATAGTTTTTGACAATTTTGAGTTCACATAATTTATATGTGGTTTCCAGCTAAGTTTATTATCAATTATAACACCTAAAAATGTATTCTCTGTTACTAACTCAATTTCATTATTGTTTATAGTTAAATTTTTACATTTGGGTGCCTGTTTATTTCCAAATATAATACATTTAGTTTTCCCAAGGTTGAGTGACAACTTATTAGCGTCAAACCAAACCTTAAATTTTTCCAGTTCTTTCTCCACTATGTCCAGAAGCTGTTCAAGATTTTCACCGCTACAGAACACAGTTGTATCATCCGCAAAAAGGACACATCTCAGTGAACTCGACACCCAACTTATATCATTTATATAGATTATAAACAACAAAGGACCCAGCACTGAGCCCTACGGCACCCCACGTGACATCCCTGAGTTCAGAATTTGTATTATTGAATTGAACATACTGAAATCTGCCTTGTAAATAACTAGCTATCCATTCATATGCCAGACCTCTGATTCCATATTTCTGCAGTTTACTTAATAGTATTCCATGGTTAATTGTGTCAAACGCTTTCTGTAAATAAAAAAAAACACCTATTGTGTATTGTTCATTATCAATTGCAGTTGCTATACTTTCCACAAAGTCCATCAAAGCATGTGATGTAGTTTGAGACCTTCTGAATCCATATTGTTCTTCACAAATGATGTTATGCTTCAGTAAATAATCATTTAATCTTTTAGCAAATATTTTTTCCAAAATTTTGGAAAATTGTGGCAGGAGTGATATAGGTCTATAATTAGAAAATGTGTGTTTGTCACCAGTTTTAAACAGAGGAATTACTTTGGCTATTTTCATTTGAGAAGGAAATTTACCAGTACTTAGTGACATATTGCAAATATAATTGAACAGTTTTACTATACAATCAATAACTTTTTTTAATAAAGCCATATCCAAATTATTAAAATCAGTCGATTTCTTACTTTTTGAACCATGAACCAGATCAAGTATTTCCCTTTCATGAGTACCACCAATGAACATTGAAACAGATTTGTTAAACGTTGAATTATTTACCCAGAAGTTATTAGTTGATGAGTCAATCTTACTGGCAAGATTTTTACCCACATTAACGAAGTATTCATTAAAGTGTTCAGCAATAGACTCGTCATTATCAATCGTGATGTAGTTGTTACTCTGAAAAAATGAAGGATAATCTCTAGTTACTCTATTCTTTTTTACTATTTCATTTAATATGTTCCATGTGTTTTTGATGTTATTTCTATTTTTGACAAGTAACTCATTATAATATGTTTTTTTACTGAGTCTCATGATATTGATTAACTTATTCTTATATGTTTTATACTTACTTTCAGCTTCCTTAGTTCGTAGTTTTATGAATTGTTTATATAGTACGTTTTTCTTTTTACATGCCCTCTGAAGTCCCTTAGTTATCCATGGTTTGTTGCTACATTGATTTCTATATATTTTGTCAACAAATGGACAGTGTTTATTATACAAACTGGAAAAAATGGAAATGAAAGCATCATATGACCTGTCAACATCATCAACAAAAACATCTGACCAATTCTGACTTGATAAATCCTCCCTTAAATTATCAATTGTTTCAGGTGTTACTTTTCTACTCATGAATTTGATATTGCTTTGATACATACAACAACCCTCCAATGCAAAGACTGAGAAAACTGGCAAGTGATCACTGATATCACTGACCAGTAGTCCCCCACTAAGATTACCGGATACAACGTTAGTTAAAATATTGTCAATGAGAGTTGTTGAGTCCATAGTTATTCTGCTAGGATGAATGATGGTTGGAAACAGTCCTAAACAGTACAAGGTGTTTATAAATGAGGTAATTTGTGGATGATTGTGAGGGTTTAAAAAATCTATATTGAAATCTCCACAGACAAATAAATGCTTATTTCTGTTGATTTTGTTGTACATTCCTAAGATAATGTCTTCAAAGGTGTCAATATTTGTCCCAGGAGCTCTGTAAATGCAACTAACAACTATGTTTTTGGAGTTTATAGATGTCATTTCTATGGTAACACATTCCATGATGTTGTCCACTGAAAATGACATGTTGTTAATGAGTTTACAGTTATAATCTGACCTTACAAACAATGCAACGCCTCCGCCCCTTCTCGTCTGCCTATTAACCAGGAACAATTCATAACCATCAAGATATACGAGATCTTTATTATCCTCATTTAACCATGTTTCTGAAATTGCAATAACTGAAAAACGTTTTTTTGGATGTTTTCAAACAATCATTAATAGTGGACAGATTACGAGAAAGACTTCTGCTGTTGAAATGTATAATTGAAAAATTTTCATCATTGATTTTATAATTTTTGAATTGTTCTTCTGTAAAATATTTGCACTGTCTCACAATATTCTCACTGAAAAAGGTATCGGGATCATTTTCAGATTCGAAGGGGTGGTTAGCAGAGTTATTATAATTAAATGTATCTAGACAGAGCTCCTGGGCAGAAATAAACGGATCATTATCCTTAGTCATTATGTCTCTCTTGTCTCCGGGTGTAGATGATGTGGATGAGTGGGTTGCTCCAGTCTGCATCATGGTGCTGTGATGTGTTTGAGTCCTCATACCTATTGTTCATATTTGTCCAGCTCCTCGATGTTCCTTATTGCCATGACTTTTGCTTGTTCTGGTGATCCGTTCAGTTTGATGAATATTTTACAGTTTGAAGTCCATGTGTGCTGGATTTTTCCCTGTTTCTTTAAGAAGCGTGCTTTCCTGGCGATGTCGGCATTCCGTTTGGTGAGATGTTCATTGATGAATACGTTTGTCCCTTTCAGTTTTCTTCCTTGTTTTAACAGTGCTGTTTTGTGTTTTCTGTTGATGAATCTCATGATGACGGTTCGTTTATCACCGTCATTTCTCCGGGGCAGAGGGTGGCACGCTTCAATGTTATTTAAATCCATTTCTATACCTTTAGATAGGAGGAAATCAGCAACCTGTTTTTCCACAGAGCTGACCTCCTGTTCACTGGGCTCCCCTCCGCTCTCATCTGTTACCGCCCGTGCGTAGGACCGTGGTTTGATGTGAAGACCTGTGATGATGACGTCGTTAATTCTGGTGTACTGCTCCAATTCAGCCACTCTATTTTCCAGCTGCACCAGATGCCGGTCTTTCTCGGCGTTCTGGAGCCGTAATGCCTTCACCTCCTCCACCAGATCCATGATTGATTTCTGTTGCTGCTTCACAACAGAAATCTCCTCTGATAGAAAGTCCAGAGATTTTTTTATATCGTCACCTTCCTCCGCTGTCACAACCTTCTTAGGCCCCATGGTCGGCTTATGAGCAGCTTGTCGATCGCCGATGTTAACAGCCTGCGTTGTTTGTCACCGGGATGGATCTGCACTGCGCTGGTGCCGCGCGGCCTCGGTGTTTCCGCGCTGATGGATCCGCGGTGGCTGCATGAGGCCTCGGGGAAGCGGCACTCGTGACGCGCGGCTCTAATGATGCAGCGCGCGGCCTCAGTGAATTCACCACGTTGGGCGGGCCTCGGACGTTGTTGCTGTCCAGTCGCGGGGCTAAGTTGCCGGTTGAGGTGGTATTCCCACTGTCCGGGTTGGCAAACACCGGTGTGGCAGATGGCAACTACAAACACCACCTCTGAAAACTCGGGTACAAACTTTTTGCAGCTCGCTCTGACGACACGCAGCTCTGACTGACTGTGACTGACGCAGCTCCGATGACTGAGCTGAAATGTTAGGATGACATCTGTATATTGTTTGTTAAACATACAGGAAATACAGTTAGCTCCAAAGCAAAGGTACCGTCAAATGGACTGTTGATCATTGAATAAAATATGGCCACTCCCAACCCCTCTGTCTACCAACTTTAAGGTTTCCTGTCTACTACTCTACATAGTGATGTTATTTCTGGTGCTAAAGTCACTGAGACCAAGCAGTTTGTGGCTGTTCAGTCCCCATTGTGTGCATGGAGTGGCATTAAACAAAAAACCTCAAGTGTTCCTGTCACATTTAGTGCAGAGCCGCAGTGAGAGGAAGGTGTGAACAGCATTTGAAAAGCTTCTCTGACTGCTGACTTGCATCCACTTGAAGACTATGCATATGAACCTGTTTGGTCCAATTATTTCTGGAGTGTTACAGGGTGTTTCTGACAGCTCAAGTACCCGCAGCACACAAACAGCAGATTGGAAATGCATCAAGCTTTAACATCCCAGTATTACAGACCCGAGAAAGACAAAATGTAGGACCAGTACGAGACAGAGTTCACATAATCAGCTAGTGAGCTAGCAGCTAATTAACAAAGCCATCATTCTGTTAGCAGATTAGCTTTTCAACTAACTTTGAAAAGCATTAGTGGACCAAGTAGCTTCCCCTTAATGTAGTTCTGCCAACTTTAAGTCAACGAACATTTTTCTGAATGAAGCATAAGGGTTAAAAACATTTGTGATCATAACAGCTTAAAGAGCTGAGGGAGCAGGAGATGAAGTCAGAGTAAATGCATTAATTACTATAGATTAGGAAATTTATTTTCCACATGTATTTGTATTTCTCATTTAGTGAATACTTTGTATCCTGTGAATAAACTGTATGTTGAATGTAACTACTGACTAATTATTTAATCACATTTTGATCATTGTCTGATTTTGGCATGGTCAACCTTTTTGGGGAATCTCCATGTTTATGCTTCAACATACCATATTTTCCAGAGTACAGCCCCTGGCAATAATTATGGACTCACCGGCCTCGGAGGATGTTCATTCAGTTGTTTAATTTTGTAGAAAAAAAGCAGATCACAGACATGACACAAAACTAAAGTCATTTCAAATGGCAACTTTCTGGCTTTAAGAAACACTATAAGAAATCAGGAAAAAAAATTGTGGCAGTCAGTAACGGTTACTTTTTTAGACCAAGCAGAGGGAAAAAAAATATGGACTCACTCAATTCTGAGGAAAAAAAATTATGGAATCATGAAAAAACAAAAGAACGCTCCAACACATCACTAGTATTTTGTTGCACCACCTCTGGCTTTTATAACAGCTTGCAGTCTCTGAGGCATGGACTTGAGTGACAAACAGTACTCTTCATCAATCTGGCTCCAACTTTTGTCTGACTGCTGTTGCCAGATCAGCTTTGCAGGTTGGAGCCTTGTCATGGACCATTTTCTTCAACTTCCAAAGATTTTCAATTGGATTAAGATCCGGACTATTTGCAGGCCATGACATTGACCCTATGTGTCTTTTTGCAAGGAATGTTTTCACAGTTTTTGCTCTATGGCAAGATGCATTATCATCTTGAAAAATTATTTCATCATCCCAAAACATCCTTTCAATTGATGGGATAAGAAAAGTGTCCAAAATATCAACATAAACTTGTGCATTTATTGATGATGTAATGACAGCCATCTCCCCAGTGCCTTTACCTGACATGCAGCCCCATATCATCAATGACTGTGGAAATTTACATGTTCTCTTCAGGCAGTCATCTTTATAAATCTCATTGGAACGGCACCAAACAAAAGTTCCAGCATCATCACCTTGCCCAATGCAGATTCGAGATTCATCACTGAATATGACTTTCATCCAGTCATCCACAGTCCACGATTGCTTTCCTTAGCCCATTGTAACCTTGTTTTTTTCTGTTTAGGTGTTAATGATGGCTTTCATTTAGCTTTTCTGTATGTAAATCCTGTTTCCTTTAGACGGTTTCTTACAGTTCGGTCACAGACGTTGACTCCAGTTTCCTCCCATTCGTTCCTCATTTGTTGTGCATTTTCGATTTTTGAGACATATTGCTTTAAGTTTTCTGTCTTGACACTTTGATGTCTTCCTTGGTCTACCAGTATGTTTGCCTTTAACAACCTTCCCATGCTGTTTGTATTTGGTCCAGAGTTTAGACACAGCGGACTGTGAACAACCAACATCTTTTGCAACATTGCGTGATGATTTACCTTCTTTTAAGAGTTTAATAATCCTCTCCTTTGTTTCAATTGACATCTCGTGTTGGAGCCATGATGATTCATGTCAGTCCACTTGGTGCAACAGCTCTCCAAGGTGTGATCACTCCTTTTTAGACACAGACTAACGAGCAGATCTGATTTGATGCAGGTGTTAGTTTTGGGGATGAAAATTTACAGGGTGATTCCATAATTTATTCCTCAGAATTGAGTGAGTCCATATTTTTTTCCCTCTGCTTGGTCTAAAAAAGTAACCGTTACTGACTGCCACAATTTTTTTTCGTGATTTCTTATAGTGTTTCTTAAAGCCAGAAAGTTGCCATTTGAAATGACTTTAGTTTTGTGTCATGTCTGTGATCTGCCTTTTTTCTACAAAGTTAAACAACTGAATCAACATCGTCCGAGGCCAGTGATTCCATAATTTTTGCCAGGGGTTGTATAAGTAATGGGGTTTTATTTTTTAGTAGTTTGGGAGACCTATACTCAGATGTGTCTCATACACTTAAAAAAAAAAAAAAAAAAAAAAAAAAAAAAAAATCATGCATTCGTCTTTAACAATAATTACAGTAGCTATTTCTCAAGTATTAATGAGCTGATAACAGAGAAAAAAGTTGCAACTTTTACTCCAGTGCAACTTCTATATATGGTTTTTCCTCTTCAAGAGGCCTTACTTAACAGGTGTGACTTATCCTCCGATGCAACTTATATTCTGGAAAATGCGGTAATGAAATTTCAGCTTTTTCTGTTTGTTTCTTTGGAGTGTACAGCTAAAAAACAAAACAGAGAAGCAAAAAAATAAATAAAAAACAAGCCCAAACTAAATTCATACAAAAAAAAAAATATTAGTTAGTCGTAGCTTCAGCTGAATGTTTTAGCAGGTTGCCGATTTAGCATCATCACAGTTTTCAGTTCGTGGGTTAGCGGTTATCAACACTAGCTGTGCCCAACTCTGCAAAAGGTACTGAAAGCCCAAAAGGCTATTTCACCTCAGTACTACAGTGCAACAACACAAATAAATCATTAACCTGGTGTACTGAGCCCTGCTAGACGTGTTTGTGCCCTAAAGGTTTGAAGTCCTATGCAGTACACAAAGGTTTTTGAGATATCCGCTATGACACAGACTCAAAGATACCTGGATCAAACCACACTGTGATCCTGCAGATCCGCTTAGGACATCCCCACAGAGGCAGCTGGGGGACTGAAGCGGAAGTTTAGTCTGGCTGCTGCTTTCAATTATGAACATGCACAAAAACATAACTGTAGAGACAATTATCTGCCAGATGATGAGGAGGCGAGACCAAAGTGAGACGCAAAGGAGAGGGGGTGTGCAGCTGCCAGATCCTCAGAGCTATCAAAGACAGAACGTGATCCACATCCAACCACCAGGGCTCAAGTGATAACAGGCTGCAGGCCCGCGGTTCCTTCTCATGTGTAGATGCTGACGGAAGCCGGCCTTTGAATTCCATATAGAAGCGATTGTGGAGCTAACCTACAAAGTCTGACTGTATAATGGCTGTAGGAGTTGAGTGGCTGCGCACCAGCATAATCCCCTTTGGAGAAGGTTTCACTGACCTCAGACAAAAAGAAAGAACATAAAAACAATAGGAACTGTACCGAAGGTCGAGAGTGATACAGTAACTACACGCCAGGCATTTACTGCATTTACTCAACATGGAAGCGCACACACAGCTGAGCAGCTGCACACAGTTTAATCAATGGGGGGTGGGTTGGGGTAAGGATCAGCTGGTCCTAAACACAACATCTCTCACACAATCTGCAGAGGAAAACCCAGGTGCACAGGCTAAACCCCCCCCAAAAAAGACAACGTCATCACTTGTCAGAACGTCACCTGTTTCCACACTGGAGCTGAACAGCAAACTCAAACATCCACAGTCAGACGGACGAGCGCTCTCAAAAGCGCCCTTCAACACCAACTGTGCACACTCTGTGATCATCCACTGTACAAACACAAAGGCAGATTTACAAAGATTAAGCTTTTCTCAAAACTCAATACAACGATATGCCGATTCTGAGAGGCACACATAATAGTGAAGTCAGAAGAACCAACAGAAGGCACGCAACCTCAAACACCAAAGGCAGACTGAGGTAATGCAAAGCCACTGTTACAATAATGCTGTGAATTTAGGGTTAGCAGTGAAACAACTTTACACTTCCTCTGCTGTGCTTAATCAAAAGACATTCTGCATTGACAATTGGAGACTAAATAATATTGGAGTACTTTACCCTGAACCATAAGGTTCCCGCAGCAAGTTGTACTTTAAAGATACTACTATACATCAATAACAGCCACATCATTGGCAACGTTTACCTTGTTCTACCACTCCCCCCCCACACACACACACACCATTTTATACTGTGCAATATTGGGAGCTGACAAAACATTTCCTTTTGAGCTGACTTATTCACCACCAGTGCAGGTAGCTCAAATGGTTCAGGAACTAGGTTGTCCATATGGAGACCTTTAAAGAACGCTCCATTTTAGGTCAGAATTTTCCAGTTACAACCTCAAGGAAAGAACCCTGAAGTTGAAATTCCAACTGGTCAAATTGCTTGAACCTCAAATATCCTTGGTTCACAATCCAACACGGCTTCTCCAGGCAGCAACCGTAGCAAAAACTGTAGGGTTATTATTTACTTGTTTGTGTTATAGCACTTTTTAAATTTTTGTCCAACTTGATAAAATCGTGCACACAGTACTTTCCTACTGTCGTCTCAGCACATGTTACTATGGCATTTTAATGCATGAAAGACTGCATAATGTGCTGTTCCTCAACAGGTGCTGCTAACATTGGCTAACCTGGTAGATGTTGCTAACGACGACTGACTACACTGCACTACAAAAAGAAAAGTGAACAGCAGTTTGTTAAAACACTATTGTAACTTCTCAGAATCAGAATCACCTTTGTCATTGCACAGCAATCAGCACAACGAAATTTGCTTGTGCATCCTCAAAAACAATGCCCGCCCTCACACACATACTTCAATAAATATTAAGAACATCAGGAGACTTGTTTTTTTGGGGGGTGGGAGCGGGGGGGAGCAAGCTCAGAGACCTCTAAATTACACCATTCCAGTTAGGCATTTGTTTCATATCGCATTATCCTCAACAAACATAACTCATATTGCACTTATCCTATGCTGCACATGTCCCATGCTGCACATATCCCTCTAAAACATCAATTAACATTTAAAATACCCAACTTTAATAAAAACCCTTAAATGGCTAAAAAAAAAAGCAATCCAACATTAATAAATATACCTAAAAGTTAAAAATCGTTAAAAACAAATATTGCACATGCCCCCCCCCCCCCGTTCTAATTAGAAAAATGCAATTGTTCTGACGGGATCTTAGGCATGTCTGTTCAGTTCTGTAACGGCTCAAGGAAAGAAGCTGTTTTTTAGCCTTGTGGTGTCGGCATTGAAGGCCCGATAATGCCTGCTGGATGGAAGCAAAGAAAAAGGTGGTGTGAGGGCTGTGTCCTGCGCTACCTATCCTCTTCTATGGTTGGTTGAATATTTCTGTAGCACTTCATACTCCAAAATCTTGGAGGCGCCCATCTTATTTTTCAAATTATGACGTTATATAGGAGCTGGAACACACTGAGCTCAGGTGTGACTTCATTCCCAGCTGCAATTCACAATTTCAGAGGTAAATACTGCAGAACATGGCATGCCTGTGTCTTTGGAAAAGATACTTGATCTGTATTGTTTCATTCCACTCAGCTGTAAATGCTGAACTGGAGTCATGTCCAGGGAAAGCCGTACAGTCTCATCAACTTCACACAATGGAATCTGGGGATAAGCACCACCACCAATAGGCCTCAGGACCTACACAGGATTTAGTCATTCTTGGCAACATGAGGGCTTATACACCCATGTCAGGTCAGTGTAGTTGCAGTGATTCTATGAACCACCCTGCCCTTCAAAGTTATGAAACTATTTAGTGTTTGATAAGGTATTCTATCAGTGTGGATGTCTTTGAAGGGAAACGTTTGCTCCTTAGTTGTCAGTGACTGCAGTCTTTCAAGCTCCACAAGTACTTGAAACTTCAATGAGCATACTGGCATTTGGCCAAAAAAAAAAAAAAAAAAAAGGGGGGGGGAGTGGTTTAGGAACTACGCTTTGTTGTGGAGAAATGACAAATACTGCCAAGTCCTTCTAAAGATTCTGAGCTTCTGCCATTACATAAAGACCTGTGAAGACCGATGGTTTTAAGATTGTGATGGCAAAAATTAATGAATTAATAGAAGTATCAGACTATGTAAACACACAGCAGCTGTAACTTCAAGTACTAGTTATAATCTCAAAGGTAACTTTCAGAAATTAATGAGTTATAAAATGACAAATGACAAGCTTTCCTTTTATGCAATATTTTTGCAGTCACACCATTTAGTTTTAAAATTGAATAACGTATGTACCTTCAGCTGGTCCCTTGTTCTCACTCTGGGTCACTACAGCAGATCCAAGGTGGATCTGCATGTTGATTTGGCACGTTTTATACTGGATGCCCTTCCTGACGCAACTCCACATTACATGGAGAAATGTGGCAGGGGTAGGGTTTGAACCGGGAACCTTCAGCACTGAAACTAACCGCTTGGTCACCACCCGTGCTAATTTTAAATTTAATAACAAAAATCGAAAAATAAACAAATAAATAAATCGCTGCATTCTACCAGTATTTTTGCCACATGTCGCGGTCTTATAACTGTAAAATCACTGCTGTGGACAAATATATTTTCCTGTCAAGCCACTTAGTCTTAAAACCATAAAAATGACTGCCTTGGCCAAATATCTGTCACACGACTTAGCCTTAAAACCCTAAAATCAGTGCTGTAGCATACCATATTTTTGCACACCACTTATGAAATTACGGCTTATTTTGAAGTCCTATATTGGCCCTGACAGCCACTGGCGCGCCAGTGCTTATCTAAGGATTCGGCAGCGTAACAGGATGAGAGTCTATGACTCCACCTGGATGGGACACAAGTCAGACGCAGACCTGCGAAGGCTGGTACACATTTACAGCAGGGTCAACTGAGAATGGAGATTAAGCATCTCATCTAACTACACAGATGGCATGAGCAGGATTTGAACCCAGGTATACAGATTGCCAGGCCATCTCTTTATCCACAGAGCTATCTGCTCTACAGGTATCAAGCTACTACAAAATGCATTTGCATTGTTTAATGCACAATATAATCTTGAGACTAACAGCAGCCACATCTGCGGAGCTCTACAGTAATAAACGCATAGAGTGATCATTTCTGATTTCGTGTTGGAGCATCAAAGAGCATAGAAATAACCAATTATAAGTTCCTCTCATGTTTTAAACCACAATATGATAGAACATAGAAATGCATTACAATTTTCTTTTCCAGGCACCACTTTTGGAGACTACAGTACTGTGTGTGTGTCCAAAGTGTGGATCACATCTACCTTTCAGCTCTGTGTGCTGGGCTAAAGCCACAGCTCCTTTCAGTCTCTTTATAGCGGTTTGCGCAGGGCTGCTGGCAGTCATTCAGCTGGCACTGTTGCGCTCTTGATTAATGGCCTGAGTGTGGGACAGTGAAGTGCTAAACTGTCCTCATGTTAATCAGCCAATTAATGCTGAGCAGAGCGGCATTACCTCTGCCCTGCCGATAATCAGTCCTTTTGCCTATGACGCTATGGCCAGGATCTGGAAAAGCTTACTGCAGGCCAGAGGCATGATGTACCCTCAATGTTTGGACAGAGAAGAGAGCGAAGCAGTAAAAAAAAAAAAGAAAAAAAAAGGAGGCTAAAGCCTGAAACAAGGAAAAGAAGAAATGCAAAGAAGGGAGAATTATTTTACAGTCTACAATTCATCTCGCACAGCTGATCAAAGGACTTTCTCCTGCTTCAATTACACATGAATAGAACATCTCTTCATTTTTGGCACACTACTCAAGACAGATGAGTGCTGTCTATTTCTGTTCTGCAAAGCAGACGGCTTTGAGGCGCTTTGGCGTGGTGAACTGGCAGGAATATGCACAGTATTTTTCTAGAAATGATGACACAAGTTCAATATTTATGCTTTTGTGTCAGATCATATCACCACTTTCATCATTTGCGCCGTGTTGAGACCATACTGCAGTGCCTCCTAGTGTGAGGGAGGACTCTGGTTACACACAGTGGGGAGGGATGACAGCACATCTTTAAAGTCTTGTCTTTCAAAAAAGCACAGATTGCATTACAGGCCCTGTTTGTTCAACATGACAGAAAGACCGCTTATGACCTCATGCCTCTATTGTAAATGTTACCACTTCAGGAAAAATGTCTGCCATGCTAGTAAAATGATAGAACAGAAGTCAGAACTGTAGACAGAATATTTATCATAACTAGTAGAAATTATATTGGCATAATTTGTCACAATAATGTCAGCATTGGTCATTGGTTGGAAAACTGGCCTGCAAAGATAGGTTTTAACCACACAACTTATTAGTACTGGTGCCAAGATCACACAGGCCTTTTGAGTTACACAACAGCAGCAAAAAAGACCAATTTTCCAGTGCTTTCATTATGGAATACATTTACACACTGTACCATGCTGGCTTTTCATCATATCTATCTTTAGTGGGTAAACACTGTACAACTTGCTGACTTCTTCACCATTGGAGTCTGTAGCAGTGCATTCCCTCAAGATAAAACAAGATGACAACCCCTCAATATTTTATTTGTTAACAGTAAAACCATGAAGTCTGCTCTCATGTGGACAGGAAGCAAAAGGATTATATGATCAAATTTCCCCATCTTGGTAAAAACTAGCATCCTTGTTCTGACGTTTTCATGTACTACCACATGTTAAACCAGAAAACAAAACATTACAGCAGTCAATTCTGAAGTACGCAAAACATGAATCAACGTTTCTGTGTCAGCCATACACAGGATCTGACATTGCAATGTTACTCACATTAAAAAGGCCTTTCCAAGACTATCCTCAACTACTGAGTCACACACCAAGAGAGTGTAACATGCTCAAACAAGTGTTTATGTGCAGAACTTATAACAATCTCATTTTTGTCAAAAATCAAAAGTAAAAAATGAGATGACATTTTGATTTTCACTTCAAACAGGTGTCAAGCTTTGCAGTATGAGGCATTGCCTGCAAAAACAGGCATGCACATCTGTGCATCATCAGCATAGTAGTGAAAGTTGAACCAATTCGTATAATTTGACCAACATGCTACATAGCGAGAGAATGAATGGTGGTGGACCAAGAACTGACCCCTGTGTTACCCCATACATCACTGTGGAAATGTCAATGTTTTTTATGGAGGTGGAAAAAAGCAATCTGCCTGACAGCTAAGCAAGACCTCAACCATAAGAGTATTTGACTAGAGATGCCAAAATAATTTTCAGTTCTCTCCAACAGTATACTGAGATCCACTGTATTAAATCAATCAGATCCAACATCATGTTGGCCAAAATGCCCAAGATAACATCCCTTCACAATGCCTGATCAACACTGCATCATCACTAAGGATGCAGGACATCATGATGCAGATATCCTCTTTTTTCTAAACAATTTGTTCTGACATTGTTTTCCAAGTGTGTAGGTCTTAAAAATCATTTGTGGAGTGACAGAATTTTACAGGAAAACTCATTCTGAAGTTGGCTTTCCTTTTGAGAAAAATGCTTCAGCAACTGTCACGGACATTAAGGCAACAATAGACAGATTGTTTTTGACTGATAAAATACAATTTGTTCAACAAAATGATTTTGATTACAATGAAATCTGTTTCAACCAATTACATGAGCATCAACATGTACCGCATGTTCTGGACTATAAGATGCACTGGAGCAGTAGCCGTACCTGTCTACAAGATGCATTAATTTTTGAAAAAATGGCAATACTGCTTCAAGCAACAATATGCAAAACGAATAAGTACCGCTTAGTGAGCAGTTCTGATCACTAAGTGGTGCTGACATTAGTCCTTTAGTAGCCATGTAGCTTCTAAGCTAAAGGGCTAATTAATGTTACTGTATGAAGCACCAAGATTTCAAGCGTAAACTTCTTTTGGCTTCTGAAAAGATGATCATAAGTGAGGTAAACATGCAAGTGATTAAACTTTTGAAAACCTGATGCATTATTTGTTTATAACACAAACATTGTGTTAATGGATAACTAACTGGCTAATTAATTAATGTTAATATACCAGGGAGAAAAAACTCAGAGTAAACCATTTCTTTTGATCAGTGTCTCTGGTCACTGTAATTAAACATTCGAAAACTCTTCTGTGTAACATTTGTAAGAGATCATAGCCTTAGCTTAGCCTTGCGGAATTGCTGATTGCTGATCTTATCGTTACACAAAGTCCAACTAGCCTAAGTGCTGTACCAAGTATCATAAAGACTATATTCCCTCTGTTTATTCAAGAGTGTGGTGGTTCAGTTTGAGAGCATGATTTATTAAATGCACTCATTCTACAGCAAATAACGCCTTTCTCAGAGGTTCTTCATCTTCTTGTTTTATGGCAGTTGGTGTCCAGCTTATTGCAATATTGAGGAGAAGCTTGTCACTTTTAGATGATGCCATCTTGTGGCCATTGATAATAATGCAATACTTTTTTTACTATACAAGTTGCTTCAAAGCACAAGCTGCAAGACCTCCCAAAATAGCAACTTATAGTCCAGAAAAATGTCTCAATTATGGCCCATCCCTGCTATGATGCTCTGCTTGACTTCCTATTAAGTCTTTCATACGGTGGGAAACCACATGAGCGGAAACTGGAAACAGAAAACTAGACTGTGTGTGGTAATTTGTTTAAAGAGAAATAAACAGGTCTTTTCTGTCGCCAGTGGGCATCTGCATATAACTGTGAGGGTGTGAGTGACATGACTTGCTGTTTGAAAGCCTCTCAACAGTTTAATGTTGTTTAAAAAAGAAAAAGAGGCATGTGTATGAACAACTGCATGTCTGAGGGATAGTGTTTAGATTCTTCATCCTCAGCTGTGTTTGACTATAAGCAGACAGAAATGTGTGTGTGAGTATTAACTCTCCTCTCACATCATGGGTCCTAAACATCAGCAGGAAGCAAGCAGTTTTGAACTTACAAGTGATCAGCAGCAGACGTATATGAAAGCCCGCACTGTTCATTCAAATGTGACAGCAGCCATCAGCACCTCTGGCAGATTTGTATTTGCAGCAGTAACCCATGTCAAAAAAAATCTCCTGTTCATTGAGACAGGCTCATTCATCAACTCTTTCAAGTCGGAGCAATGAAGACCTCAGAGGAAGACCGTGACACATTGAGTTAACACTCGTGTGCAGTCAGCACCCCCCCTCCTCACCAACACCCCCCAACTGCACTCACTTTAAAGAAATAAATATCTTATTTCTAATTTAACAAGAAAACCACAAGTTCAAGTGGAGATCAGTCAATCTGACATAAAAAAAAAAAACTTCAAAAGGTTGCAGTGCTGTAAAAAGTTTATGCACCAGTTTAGTTTCAATTTTTCTGACAAATTACAAAAATATATATAAAGGCTTGTTCATATTAAACATTCTAAAAACAGAATGAAATTTAAATTGTTTAAAATAATCTCTATAAATAAACTTAAAACCAAGCTTCAGAGGCTGCCACTTACAGTACTGAAGTGTGTGTGGAATCATGGCATTAATTATTCTAAGTCAATACAATACAGAACATGAAACAATTAAATGACAATCAAAAAATACAACAAATATCTATTAAGAAATGGCACAAGTTTGACAACTTTCGCACAGTAACACAAAGCTGCAAAAAAAAAAAAGAGAAGAGCAGTCTGGGACTGTCGTAGTTTATAGCCTAAAGCCACAATTCTATGCTTGTGCTTATTTATTTTTGTATTTTAAAGAAAAACACTTAAAAACCTGGCAACTACAATACACCCAGACCTGTACGTCTGCCAGTCAGTTTAGAATATAAAGAAGTCTGATTTCTTTTTCAAGTTAAAAATTAAAACATGTGAAACCTCAAGGGCACACAAACGTTTTCATAGCACTCTACATGGTTGTTTTCTTTCCCCCCACACTGCAAGTAAAGCAAAAGGAAACGTGAATTTTTCAGTTTTTGTAGTATTTAGTTTGTGTCTTTATCTCTTGCTTGTGGGGAGCCCCCTGGCATGCTGGAACATGGGTCACAGGTCTCACACTGCCTGATGGTTCACCAAGGTAAGGTTGTATGTGAAAACAGCCCGGAGATCCAACAAAGTCAACACACATCACAAAAGCCTTTCATTGTTTCCTAAGAATTGTACTGCCTGCCAGGAGGTTCTGTACACTGGAGTCTAGACGGCTGACAGCACGCACGCAGCCCAACGTGCTGCAGTCCAACACAGTTTGCTTAAAGGACAACCGAGGGGGGAGAACAACATCATGTTGGCAAAGCAGATTTATAGTCGACACCTACAGGCTCTGTCGCCACAATGAAGTAAAACTGGTTATCACACCGGTTGACAAAACATCACTTTACTATCTACACAAAGATTTACAATCACCTCCCTTTTGATTCAAATAGAAAAAGAAACAGCACATGGCTGATATTAAAGAACGGCTCTGAACTGAGCTGCTGTCTGTTTCTCTTTATGAAACAGAGCGACAGGAAAATAAATGAGAAAATGATTTCATACCTTCACAGAGTTGCTACATTTGTTTATCATATATCGATGAAAGAAACCAAGTCACGAACAGTTATATTGGGGTGCAAGAATTTAAAAAACTTTATCCATGCGTTTGCAGCATAAAAACTGAGTGCAAAAGTGTAACAAAGTTGTTGTCAGAGGCTGACCTTCTCTAATCTCAAAGGCCCATCATTCATTCCGGATGCCCTGAAGTGGAATGGTATCAAGATAGGCCTTGACAGATCCGAGACGCAATATGTCAACCATGAACCACATGAATGAAATGGAAATTCACTGGTGTTACCACTGTTCTGAATGACAAAAAGTGGAGAAAGAGCAGTGACAGCCAAAAACCTACAAGTGTCACCACCCATAATATTTACGATGCACTTTGGCATATTAGGTTCATGATGATAACTGAAAAATTGTGTCCAATCAATTTTCTTGCATAGTCTTGTATTTTGTGTTATGAGAGAGGATGTCTTTATCATGATGATCATGTCCAAAAGTTAATGTCAATCTGATCTGCTTTATCAGCCTTGTCAGTTTTAGGATAGAGCTTCCCAGCCTCTGCTCCGTGGACCAGGTCTTGGCCGTGACAGAATGTATGCCTTCATGAATTAGTTATTTTTCAGGAAATAAATTTTTGCCATTGGCCCCATTTACTTGCACATAAAAATCCGGTTGCCATCAGATTGTTGGCTGTTACCTGATTATTAAGTGGTCATGTAAATGGCAGAATCAGATATGCTTTATCTGACAATGACTAGGGAAGGGTATTGAGAACCGGTTCCTTTCGGGTATCGTTAAGAAATGATTCGATCCACCGACATCAATAACCTTTTTAACGATTCCCTTATCGGTCCTTTAAAGTGGCCATTGTTTTTGGGGGTGTTTGTCAGGAAAATTATAATTTCTCGACATCGATTACAGATCCTGCAGCGGGTCTATAATCAACTTTTCTGCAGCGCGGCTTTACTTTGAACCTTGAACCAATCGAAACAGTGCTTCGATCATTGCTTCATTGATTAATTTTTTTCTTTCGCTTTCCTCCGCTCAAACCCTAAAGAGCATATGGCTGAGTATTATTTACCTTTTTTATGTTAAACCGACCTGTTATGGTCTTCTGAAACAGTTGATAGATGTATTTTATAACTTAAAACGGGACTGATGCTAACACGTTAGCATGTCTATGGCATTTTCAATGTTAAAGTTAGCATTAAGCAGTTGCAGCTGTCAAGTGTTTGTCGTAAAAGAGTCAAATGTATTACAAATTGTAATTTTTTTAAAATTTATTTTTGTTTATATATTAATAATAGCAAGCACAACAATAATAGTAATAACTAATCTAATGATTATATACAATTTTAGAGAAAGAGACAAAAAGAACCTGAATAAAAACAACAGAAAATATAAAACCAACTAACAATGAACATACATAAGTAAATACATACAGAAATAAATAAGTGTTTCCTGTGAACACCTAGTGACTCTTGCACTTCCATTTCATCCCTGTCTTATTTAAGTTTGTTTCAGTCAAACCATATTTTCAATGTGTTAATTTCTTCAGTGATTTTCTCCAGAACTATCTGCCAAGCTAGAAAACTGCTGCATCCTTGTAAGAGCAGAATACTACTGGAATGAATTTGAATAAGTTGTGTTTTTTTTTTCCTCACCTAAATGGATGCTGCACTCACTGCAGTTTATTGTCTGGAATAGTCCCAGATTGCATTTCAGAGCTTCTAGAATTCAAACATTTTCATGCACGTGGTGTTGGGGGGTAATTTTGGGTTTCAGCTTTTTTTGTTTTTCACCACTTTCATCCCTGAATATGTGAAATCGTGAGTCACTTTTGTGCAAATTAAAGTTACTAACTGGGACTCCTGTCTTGTTGTGAGAAAGAAACGAGAATCATCCTCTGTTCTGTTCACACAGCTCCAAACGCTGCGCGGCTCTGCCGAGTCAAGTTAGAATGATAGAATCCAGTCAGAATTAACTTCGAAGCGAAACACCATTTTGGTTATTTTTAGTTATGTCCAGAGATCAAGGATACAGTGACCAATTTCATATTTATTTACATTAAGACTCAATGAAATACATAGAAAACCTGTAAAGACTACTTTTAGTACAAAATTCACAAGAGGTATCGATAAGGGAATCAATAAGGAATCAGATCGATAAGCAGAATCAATAATGGCATCAATAGATAAAATCTTATCAATACCCATCCCTAATAATGACAATCTGATTATAACACAGCTGGATTTCTCCCCAATACTCAGATTTCTTCTGTACATGTAGACCATTAAACTGATTTAATTCACTGTTTTACATCTGTGCATGTGTAAAAGCAGTTATTCATATTTCTTGTGATTTAGTGGGGCAACCTGTTGTCTCATAACATCCTTCATCAAATCACAAAATTCAGAAAGTTCGTTATGTGTCCAAAAAAAAAAAAAAAAAAAAAAAAATGACAAGACATCCAGGCATCCTTGAACAGCGCTTCAGCGTTCTAAAGAACAAATTTCTTGGCAATCTATCCAGTTCATAGACAAATATATTAAAGTTGAGCAGAGCTTCCTGAAACCATGACATCATATTTCGGGAGCGAGGACATCAACTCCGCGAACCTCCTCACTGAGAGAGAAAGAGAGACAGAGAGAGAGAGAAAACTCCTTTTTCTGTCTATGCTTTTTCTTCAGGAGCTGACTTTCTCCACTTCCAAAGAAATCCAACTAATGGACCGAACCCATATAAATCTGTTTTTTTTTTTGTAATTATCGGATTAGTGGAGTGCATGTAAATACAAGAGATCAGATTATTACAGTTATATCTGATTATGGTCATGTAAATGGTGCCACTGAGAAACAAAGTATTTCAGAAACTGCTGATCAACTGCCATTTTCACATAATATCTCTACAGTTGAAAGAACAGTCCAAAACTACAAAAATGCCTTGCTGACGTCAGAGACGGTTCACCAGACTAGTAAGCATTGACAGAAAGATGCCAGTAACTAACTCAAATAATGAGTGGTTACATTTAAGATATGTGGCAAAGCAGCTCCAAATGCACAACAACTTGAGAACTGAAGCTGATCATAGTGACAAAATACCAAAATTTCACAATAGAAGACTGAGGGGGAAATGGTAAATGGACTGCATTTAAGATTAGGCTTAAAACTTTCCTTTTCGCTAAGGCTTATAGTTAGGGCTGGATCGGGTGACCCTGGACCATCCCTTGGTTATGTTGCTTTAGACGTAGACTGTGTTTCATAATTATTGTATGGCCTTGCCTTGCAATGTGGAGCGCCTTGGGGCAACTGTTTGTTGTGATTTGGCGCTATACAAGAAAAAAGTTGATTGATTGATTGATTTATATAGCACTTTTCCCCATTGTAAGCAGATGCTCAAATCACTTTACAATGATGATTCACATTAACACAAACGCACTCCGATGTCGGTGTGTTGCCATATGAGGTGCTCACCTGTACACAGGGAGCAACATCAGGATTACGGGCTTTGACCAAGAGCCCTTACGTTATTTCACAAGTCCATCTCTGTGACCTCTAGGCAGCACCATACTGAATAGACATCTCAAAGAACATAAGGCAGTGAGTTTGATCCAAACTGATTAGTCCTTGAGTGCACATCCACAATTCCATGTGCAGGTGCCAATGTTGATGTATGTCTTTTTTTTTTTTTTAGTCAACACTTTTTCAGATTGGTCAAAGGAAAGTACAACCGATACACTGAGAACATCAAAAAAAGCTAACAGCTCTCAACAAGTTGCTTCCAGAACAAGAAGTTACAATAGTTTGAGAAATTCCAAAGGAAACAGAGACATAACTCAGCAAACAGATATATTGAGAATTCAGCATTTATCTGGCTAAACCATTACTAAGATGAGCATGTAAAGAAGAATACACCAGATAGATTGCCTTTGTTTGTCTCATAACTTTCACACAGCTTGCATGCTGCTGCCAACTGCAGTGTTGGACAAGAAAGACTTTTTCCAATGCCAGACACTGTTGCGCTGAATGGTTTCTGTCGATGACTCAGATCTCAAACATGTCCACGCCGTGTCGACCACCGAAGGCCGTAATCACAGCGCTTTGTCAAAAACTAAAGGCTAATCAGGGAGGTGGAGAGAAGGGCCTCCACCTGCCCGTCAGTCACTCATGTTTAATCCCATCAGGTGAAGGCAACTCTATTGTGGTGAGGTGTTATGGCAAAAGAAACCCGTGGCACTGTCAGGTCAGGCAGACAACTCGCGTGAGGGTAGAGGTGTGAGCTCGACTAAAAACGATGACATCTGGACAGCTTCAACAACAAACTATGCATCTCCTTTTCAGCTGAAGGACAAGTTGACTTTTTTGCAACCTCATTCATATTAAAACCTCATCAGCAGTCAAACCTCTCAGAGCTCTACTCCCCTTTGACGCCTCCATCCTACAACAGGAATGTGTGAAAGAGTCAGCTAATGCAGTTGAGGACCGCATGATTTGGTGAAAAAGTCATATCGTGATTAATGTGGGAACTATTGCAATTACAAGACTGTAACTATGGTTTTTATAAAATTACAGTCTGACCCATGAGAATTTAGACAGTGCGCATCTTTGTAGTTTTGCATCTGTACACAATTGAGTTGAAAAGAAACAAGATGTTTGCTGCGTGCAGCTTTAATTCAATGAGTTTAACAAAAAGATCAAATTAGCTACTTTTGAGTTACAGCCACTTTTATTTTATCTGGCCTTTAACCAGGTAAAATCAAATGAAAACCTGACAATCATAAATAATAAGAAGTTGTACTGTACAGTAAACCTAAGCACAGTACGCAGTTCTTAAAAAGTGACAATAAAACAAGGAGGCGGCTAGTGAGGGAAGCAACCAAGATGCCCAGACTACTCTGACTGGGTTTACAGGCTTCTCTGGCTGTGATTGGAGAACATGTGTATAGTACTACAAATGGCGGTAATTCCTAGATGTTTTACACAGTATTGTTGTTAAAGCCCTTGAATAAAATCTGAAGATCTCCACTACAAGGGCATTTTGAGTGTTTCATTTCACCTTCATCCTACAGATGTATACTCGTTATTTCATTGCCATTTTGTGCATGCTGTGAATTTTTAACTGAGAGATGGTTACTCAGATTCATTCACAAGTGGTGTGTACTCACATTCACCAATTTTCTCATATTTACAGGTTTTTCCCAAA
This sequence comes from Thalassophryne amazonica, assembly GCF_902500255.1. Lineage (NCBI taxonomy): Eukaryota > Metazoa > Chordata > Actinopteri > Batrachoidiformes > Batrachoididae > Thalassophryne > Thalassophryne amazonica. Next base: position 38,479,012 of record NC_047120.1, read on the forward strand.
GGTATGAACAAAACGTATGTGTTCCAAATCTATAGTTACAGCCATGTGCAAGTAATCTGCTGTTATTCCAATATAAGTTAATTAAATATTTTTGATAAATGCTTCCAATTAAAGCTGGGGGCACCATTGTACATTCGTGACACAGTCCAAATACTTGTGAATCTGACCATGCATATGTGGGTCTAAACTTAATTTGTAAACAGTCTATGGCAAAAGTGATTGTTTGCTAGCTTTTATCAAAGCACTTTAAAAAAGATAAACAATACATATATACTACATAAGGAGGGGTAGAATTTGTCTTGTAATTTAAAAAAAATGTTTGGGTTTTTTTAATGATCAATAAATAATTTTTAGGGTGTGGGTTATAGCTTAGTTATTAAAATGAAATATCTAAGTAATACCACTACATGTTGACTTAGATACTTAATGATGTTGATTCCAGGTGAAATGTACGGTAGGTGATTGTCAACAATGCCATTCATTTATGCATAATTAACTGATTCACAATCCTCATTTTTAGAAAGGATTTCTTCATAGGTTGTCTTATAAAAGCATATGCAGATAATTGTTAGGATATTGATGTAACAGGCTTTGACTCATTTAAGTGGCTAATTTTCCATAATTATATTAAAGATGTCAAAAAGAATCACTAAAAACATTCAGGTATTCAGAGAGATTTTGATTTTGGCATTTCTATAATTTACCTAACATTATTTGGATACTAGGAACATTAGCTAATAAAAGAAAACCAAGTCATTAAAATATAGCCGAAAATCACTGTATTTAAGCCGAGCTAGCACTCAGGCTAAAAGCTTCATTTCCTTTTGCTCCATCTCAGACATTTATCTTGGGGGTATATAATAGGTGGATTTACCCCTCATGTTTTTATCATAGGAAAGCATCTGTCTCGTCTCTGAGGCTACAAGAGATCCATTTGTACAGTTTAAAATAGATTGGCACCCTGCGGTTGACAGAGACAAAGGCTTTAAAGAAATTAACTATTAAACAGGGCTGTCTAGTTAAATATTCATTTTAATCCAGCACTGAAATAGAGATACCCATCCAGTCTCTTTTGTGCTGCCTTGCTAGGCAATTAAGGAGTTTCCACCCTTTTTCTTTGGCTTAACTAACAGCTTGGAGAACATGATTAAAACAAAACACCACACACAAAAAAAACACCAAACTGTCAATGTCAAAGATCACCGAGCTCTTTCATTCTAATAAAGCTGTTGAAAAGCAAGATCTTAAGAACGCCATCTGCACTAAGCAAAGGATCAGGATCATGTTAAATCAATTTAGAAAGTTTTCTGAAGTGTTTGACCTTTACCTTAAAAAAACAAAATCGAACATTATCCTGTGAGACAAAACACTTTTGAATAATCAGTTACATACAATGAAAAAGTATATAATAGACAATTTCTATTACAACTATGTTATGATCTTTCAAAAATGGATAAAGGATATTAAACAAAAATATAGCATGAAACAGAGGTTATTCTGAAGTTACATGATGGATGTCTTTCATCAAGTGGACTGTGGTATAAAGAGGGTAAGGGGATAAGAATGACAGCAGAAGAACAGTTGGGGGTAGTAATGCCTTTTATTTTTTAGCCCCCATTTGAAACCATATCTTCGGTCACTATTGCCCAGGCAGACAAATCCAGAATGGAAATGGTTTCATCATCTTTGAAGAGTTCAATGGATGTAAGAATTTTAACTGAGAGGCTGTGAGGTCTTATTACAAGTAATGATCCTCTCAAGAGGTACAATGTTAAGTCCATCTCTAACGCTCCTGCAATTGATATCCACTACCGCTATGACAGAGGAGGCTTGTTCAAGCTCCCTCGCGTCAAGGTACACACGAAGATGTCAACTCTCCAATCTTAGAGAGATGCAGTATGCAGATGACAATGTAACGATCAGCGCATCGCTAGGAGATCTCCAACAAACCGTAAATATCTACAGCTCAGCCTACAAGCGCTTTGGAATGCATGTCAACTCAGATAACAAAAATTCTTATCCAGCCATCCCCATGTGGCTCCACGATTGACCCTTTGGTTTCAATCGATGGCCAACGAATTGCACCTGTGGAAGACTTCCCTTACCTCGGAAGTGTCCTCTCAAGAACGGCTACATGTGTCAAGGAAGTGGACAACCGCATTAACGCTGCGCACGCCGCCTTTGGACGACTTTATCGGCGCGCCTTCTCGAATTGCAACCTCACAATCGAAACAAAGGTGATGGAGTTCCAGGCAGTGATCCTTTCTACTCTTCTATACGCATGCAAAACGTGGACCCTCTACCGTTGTGACATCAAACGTCTGGAGCGCTTTCAGCAATCCAAACTTCGGCAGATTCATCAAAATAGCTGGGAAGATTTTGTTACGAATAATGAAGTTCTGGCTCGTGCATCACTCCCAAGTATAGGCCTGGACATTTGCTGGCTTGAGCAGGGAGACCTTGCTGCCCTGCAAGATTTTAAACCATGACAGCATCATGTGTTACTAATGTAATCTTTGTGACTGTGGCCCCAGCTCTCTTCAGGTCATTGACCAGGTCCTTCTGTGTAGTTCTGAGCTTTCTCAGAATCATCCTTACCCCACAAAGTGAGATCTTGCATGGAATCCCAGACCGAGGGAGATTGACAGTCATCTTGTGTTTCTTCCACTTTCTAATAAATAATCATAACAGCAGTTGTCTTCTACCAAGCTGCTTGCCTGTTGTCCTGTAGTCCATCCCAGCCTTGTGCAGGTCTACAGTTTTGTCCCTGGTGTCCTTCAACAGCTCTTTGGTCTCGGCTATGGTGGACAGGTTGGAGTGTGATTGATTGAGTGTGTGAACAGGTGTCTTTTATACAGGTAACAAGTTCAAACAGGTGCAATTAATACAGATAAAGAGTGCAGAATAAGAGGGCTTCTTAAAGAAAAATTGACAGGTCTGTGTGAGCCAGAATTCTTGCTGGTTGGTAGGTGTTCAAATACTTATTTGCAGCAGTAACATACAAATAAATAAAAAAAACTTACATTGTGATTTCCAGATTTTTTTTTTTTAGATTATGTCTCTCACAGTGGACATGCACCTAAAATGAAAATTTCAGACCCCTCCATGATTTCTAAGTGGGAGAACTTGCAAAACCGCAGGGTGTTCAAATACTTATTTTCCTCACTGTATATTAAAACTGGAAGTACTCCACCGAAATGAGTAAATACTGTTCCACAAATAATTGTAATAAACCATAGTCATTTTATGATTATTTTATGACACCAATCATGCAAGAACACCCATTAAAAGAGAAATCAACTAGCTCTTAACAATATTCAGAAATTAGAAATGGAATGTGGAACCACACCACAAAACTTACAGAGCAGGTAGTTCAGCGGAACAAAGAGTTACAAGAAAGAAGTATATGTAACAAAGAATATGCAGAGCTGGGTTCAACTCCTGGTCACACAAGCTGTCTTTGTCCTTGGATAAGACACTTCATCTGAAATGCCTCAGTCCACCCAGCTGTAAAAGGGTTCCAGCCTTTAACTGGTGTCCTGTCCAGGTGGAAGAAAATGTAAAGTCCTTATAGTGCCTGACTCACATTGACACTCATCTCGGGTTTACGTGGGGTAAAGCGGATGCGAGTCCCCCGATTCCCCCATGGACAGGATGCCAGTCTACTGCAGGTTACGTCTCTGCCAAAACTGGTATAAGTGCCTTGTCTAAGTACACAGACATGTAGCACAATTGGGATTCAAAACCAATTGCTCATATTGGCCGGCCTCCTTATCCTAATTAAAGGTGGGCAAAACGCCTAAAATTCTCAAGTAAATGTTTTTTTTTTTTTTTAATTCACCTGGTTTGCTGTCACTGTCTGTGTGTTTGGTGGAGCTTCCCTCACTTCACCTATGCTGAAACTCCCACACAAATAGCAAACAGCATGACCTGAACTGACAGTAAAATGTGTCCAATCTTATTTTTCCACTGTTCATTTAGCTTAGACATTGTGCTTTGGTCTTATAATGGTGGTGAAAACCCCTATGTATTCTGGCATCATGTAGCAAAAATGTTAGAAACAATGCTCTTTAAACACAGCAGGCAACATCAAACTCGGCTAAAATGATCAAAGTCATGGTCATACATAGTAGATAAATTATTGAGACAAGCCTAAAATGAAATTTTAATGAGAAACGTGCATCTCCGGGTTAGTCAGTGAATATTTGGTTATGTATTCCATGCCAGTGCATTCTTCCAACAATCTATTTAAATCAAAAACATTCAATTTAAATAAAATCACTGAATATGGTAAAATAGTCAGACTGCATTTATAGCACTTTTCCATCTGAAGTAGAAGCTCAAAGTGCTTTAAAATGATGCGTCACATTCACCCAGACACAGCACATGATGTCAGGGTGCTGCCATGCAAGGTGCTCACACACCAGGGGCAACTTGGTGGGGATTAAGGACCTTGCCCAAGGGTCCTTAGTAGGGTTGGGACAACTAATGAAATTCATTAGCCGACTAATTTTAGTCATCAACTCATCGACGACTAAAACTGAGATTGAATGAACTAAGCTAATTTTGAATTATCATGAAGAAACTCAAATATGACATTTATTTTAACAAATTTAAGCACAAAATCACAAATACAAAAAAACTGCATCACCGTGAAGAAAATACCTGCATTCATGTACTAGGCACAGACTACCAATATGAGCCGAGTAACTCACCTGCCGAGGTTCACACACTTTCTTCACCAAGTGAAGGGAGCGGTGGCAACTCCAGCAGGTCTATGCTTTTAAGGGTTAAATGAACTTTATAAATGACTTTCGGCGAGTCGAATAAAAAAAACAAACAAACAAACAAACAAAAAAAAACAATTTGCTAACTAGTCGAAATGACTTGTTAATGATATTCCAGTCAGGCTGGGGTTTTGAACAGAGGATCCAATGGTCTCAAGCCCAACGTCAATCACCTTAAAACAAAACCACTGAATATCTTACAAAGGTTTTATTAAGTAAAACTGACATTAACTTATCGTACATCGCTGGCATGATTGTTTTTATTTTATTTACTCCATTTCCCATGTTTAGTCAGTTAGCACCCACACACAGGAAGGAGCTGACTAAGGTCTACAGAGAAGAAAAAAAAAAAAAAATCACGCAAGGAGGGTAAATAATGCGAGCCTGCACAGGACAATGACGAAGGGCGCAGCTGCAATTACAGGCCTAGATGGGCTGGGGGCTTGTGAGGACTCGCTAATGCGTGCCAGCCTCCCATAGCTCACCACAGGAGAGCCACAGACAAAAGAAAACTCACTGTCACAGTCACGAAGGCAGAACTGACACTATGCAGTGGCAAAACAAGCCAACTTGAATTTTCATCAAAACAAACATGCAAGATGAAGTGGTGTAACTTACACTATAGCCACTGTCAAAACAGTCCTGCATTACGTTATTTGACAGAAAAAGGCCATCTCAGGTCTTGTTTGCTTTGCCAGGGACCTCAGACCTCCCCGGGGTCTTTTTGGCTTCAGCTTGAAAACATTCGTCTGACTCAATTATCCAATTAGTTGAAGTAGTGACCAGACTGAAAGGTGATGACGGCTGGAACACCTGTGGAGGCTGTGCCTGGTGTGGGGCCCAGTGGTTTGAAGAGCAAACCGACCAGTCTTTCTGTTGCCAAATGTTCTCCAAGATTTTATCCCACAGGAACAGAGGGAATGCTGTCACAACTTTTTGTTTTTTGATGAGGCTGAAACATTTCTCAAAGCATTCTCATCACAATTTCAGCTGAAAAGCTTAATGTGGGTTTTTAGTGGCTGTCAAAAGACACATGCCAAACAGTGCTCAAACAAGGGTATTGCTTCTTCTCTCCAATATGCTTTAGCAGTGTCAACCCATGTGTGATCACCAACAGTCTTTCCTCAGTCACATCAATAATCATCAACATCATTCATTTCATGAACTATTTCTAAGTTTCTATGAGTAACTGAGCTCATCTGGCAAGCACTCATTTGAATATTTATCTTTGACCTTTTTTGTGTGCTTCATCCAAGAGCAGACCTCATAGGTTAGATGGACAACTGCTCCTTGGTACACAGTGCATCTGTGAACTATTCAGAGGGCTTCACTTTTTGCACATTTTGTTATGTTACAGCCTTATTCCAAAATTGAGTAAATTAAATTTTTCCCCTCAAAATTCTACTCACAACACCCCATAATGACAACATGAAGTTTAATTTTTGCAAATTCATTAAAAAAAAAAGAAATCACATGTACATAAGTATTCACATGCTTTGCTTAATACTTTGCTGATACACCTTTAGCAGTAATTCCAGCCTCACGTCTTCTTGAATATGATGTCACAAGCTTGGTGCACCTATCTTTGGGCAGTTTTGCCCATTCCTCTTTGCAGTATCTCTCAAACTCCATCAGGTTGGATGGGGAGTGTCAATGCACAGCCATTTCAGATCTCTTCAGAGATGTTCAATCGAATTCAGGTCTGGGCTCTGGCTGGGCCACTCAAGGACATTCACAGAGCTGTCCTGAAATCACTCCTTTGATATCTTGGCTATGCACTTACGGTCATTATACTGCCAAAAGATGAACCGTCGCCCCAGTCTGAGGTCAAAAGTGCTCTGGAGCAGGTTTTCATCCAGGACGTTTCTGTACATTGCTGCATTCATCTTTCCCTCAATCCTGACTAGTCTCCCAGTTCCTGCCACTGAAAAACATCCCCACAGCATGATGCTGCCACCACGTTTCACTGTAGGGATGGTGCCTTGTTTCCTCCAAACATGATGCCTGGCATTCACACCAAAGAGTTCAATCTTTGTCTCATCAGACTAGAGAATTTTGTTTCTCATGGTCAGAGTCGTTCAGGTGCCTCCAGGCAAACTCCAGGCGGGCTGCCATGTCCCATTTACTAAAGAATGGCTTACATCTGGCCACTCTACCACACAGGTCTGATTGGTGGATTGTATCAGAGAAGGTTGTCCTTCTGGAAGGGTCTCCTCTCTCCAAAGAGGAATGCTGGAGCTCTGACAGAGTGATTGTCAGGTTCTTGGTCACCTCCCTGACTAAGGCCCTTCTCCATCAATAGCTCATGTTAGACGGGCAGCCAGCTCTAGGAAGAGTCCTGGTGGATCTGAACTTCTTCCATTTATGGATAATGGAGGCCACTGTCAATCAATCAATCAATTTTATTTATATAGCGCCAAATCACAACAAACAGTTGCCCCAAGGCGCTTTATATTGTAAGGCAAGGCCATACAATAATTACGTAAAAACCCCAACGGTCAAAACGACCCCCTGTGAGCAAGCACTTGGCGACAGTGGGAAGGAAAAACTCCCTTTTAACAGGAAGAAACCTCCAGCAGAACCAGGCTCAGGGAGGGGCAGTCTTCTGCTGGGACTGGTTGGGGCTGAGGGAGAGAACCAGGAAAAAGACATGCTGTGGAGGGGAGCAGAGATCAATCACTAATGATTAAATGCAGAGTGGTGCATACAGAGCAAAAAGAGAAAGAAACACTCAGTGCATCATGGGAACCCCCCAGCAGTCTAAGTCTATAGCAGCATAACTAAGGGATGGTTCAGGGTCACCTGATCCAGCCCTAACTATAAGCTTTAGCAAAAAGGAAAGTTTTAAGCCTAATCTTAAAAGTAGAGAGGGTGTCTGTCTCCCTGATCCGAATTGGGAGCTGGTTCCACAGGAGAGGAGCCTGAAAGCTGAAGGCTCTGCCTCCCATTCTACTCTTACAAACCCTAGGAACTACAAGTAAGCCTGCAGTCAGAGCGAAGCGCTCTATTGGGGTGATATGGTACTATGAGGTCCCTAAGATAAGATGGGACCTGATTATTCAAAACCTTATAAGTAAGAAGAAGAATTTTAAGTTCTATTCTAGAATTAACAGGAAGCCAATGAAGAGAGGCCAATATGGGAGAGATATGCTCTCTCCTTCTAGTCCCTGTTAATACTCTAGCTGCAGCATTTTGAATTAACTGAAGGCTTTTCAGGGAACTTTTAGGACAACCTGATAATAATGAATTACAATGAGTAATTTTTTCTCTAATAGTTAAAATTTTATTAGCAAAGAAAGTCATGAAGTCATTACTAGTTAAAGTTAAAGGAATACTTGGCTCAATAGAGCTCTGACTTTTTGTCAGCCTGGCTACAGTGCTGAAAAGAAACCTGGGGTTGTTCTTATTTTCTTCAATTAGTGATGAGTAGTAAGATGTCCTAGCTTTACGGAGGGCTTTTTTTATAGAGCAACAGACTCTTTTTCCAGGCTAAGTGAAGATCTAAATTAGTGAGATGCCATTTCCTCTCCAACATACGGGTTATCTGCTTTAAGCTGCGAGTTTGTGAGTTATACCACAGAGTCAGACACTTCTGATTTAAAGCTCTCTGTGTTCATTGGGATCTTAAAAACAGCAGAAATGTTTCTGCACACTTCCCCAGATTTGTGCCTCAAGACAATCCTGTCTCAGAGGTCTGCAGACAATTCCTTTGACGTCATGCTTGGTTTGTACTCTGACATGTAACTGTGGGACCTACTATGTAGACAGGTGTCTGCCTTCCCAAATCATGTCCAATCAACTGAATTTACTCCAGCTGGACTACAATTAAGATGTAGAAACATTTCAAAGATGAAAACCGATTGCACTCAAGTTCAATTTTGAGCTTCATGGCTAAAGGCTGAGAATACTTACATACATTTGATTTCCTCTTTTTTTTCATAAATTTACAAAATTCTGAAGAAAATTTTTTTTTCACATTGTCATTATGGGGCATTATGTGTCAAATTTTGGAAAAAACAAACAAAAACAAATGAAACTCATCCATTTTGGAATAAGGCTGTAACATAAAAATGTGGAAAAAGTGAAAAAATAAATCATGCTCGAGTTTAAACTTGAAATCCACTGAATAAATGAAGGCGCACCCAACGCACCAACGAAACATAATACTGTACACTAATCCGTTACTATACATTGAACCTGAGGGATTTCACAGAGAAAGCTTTATTTTTGACCCACCCATATATATATATATATAAAAAAAAAAAATAAAAAAAAAGTTATAATTGCCACAACTGGCTGCCTGACTCCAGTGAAGCAGGCATGACAGTATTAAGTCCTCTGACTACAACTGTGGTGAGAAATCCGAGACTATGACATGCCATTGTTACGTGACTCCAAGTGCTTACACCCTTCCGTTAGTTTTCCAAATAAAGCAGCATTTTAAAAAGAAACCACAACATTTCTGTTTGCCCTACGGGCACTTCCCAATGGGACAAAAAGCAGCCTTGACTTTTGACAGCTCTGCTGCAGGTCTGGGTGCCACTTCCAGGAGTTAAAGAATTTCTCTCTCCCTCAAGGCATTTTTCTCCATTCCTTGAGGTAATTCAGTAGCTGTGTGGCCACATACGTGCACACTTCTGTCTCTAAAACACCAAACATTAAGGGATTAGAGTGCAACGGTATAATCCATAGGAAGCTACCATGTCACAGGTTTTTGCTTGTCATTCTTTTGTATAATTATTTCCTTTTCACATGATATAAAAAAAGCTTTTCCTTTTGATCAAAATGAACCACAGTAATAATGAAGCAACACTTCTTCCAAGATGAAAAGGTGTTAAAGTTGATGGCAGCAGATCTGAAGATAAAACATTTTCCTTTTCCATTTCATTTTTTCAGATTGTGAGAAACTAAAAGAAGGACCAAATGCACTGCAGTCAATCACATGAATGTGAGGGTGTGTCCGTGACAAAGCTGACAGAGGATCCTGAGCTGCCGGTTTCAATGAGGAGGGCTGTTATAGTGGCAGAGCAAGAAAACACACAGAAGACTTTGGACTACTGTAGATATAATTACACTGACAAAAACAGAATGCTTCGCCAAAGAAAACATCTCCCGTTATATCATAGGTAAGGCCTATACAAATATTTATCTTCTGATATTTATACCAACACCCACACTGAAGGTATCAGCTGATACTCATATAGCAGCTATTTTTCTTCTCAGTTTAACTGAAATTCGATCAGTTATCTTTGTGAAAAGAAGCATAATGCTGTGTTTCCAAGCAAAAATATGTGCCGATTTGAGGGGTATTACATTTGTGCCAATACGGTACCTACGTAACATATGCACCATTTACCATTGTTTAACTAGTGGTGATCCGTAACGGGGACCACCCTCCCAGTTCAGTACACACAAAGCGTGCCTGATCCAACTAACCTGTTGGTTTTGTTCCAGGACCATAATTTCAACTAACCAATCACCTTTTTGTGCTGTCAAAGCTTTGTGATGTTGTGTAGACCCCGTGCTGCTACTTCATGCACGTAAGCATCAAATACATTTAAGCAATATAATATGGCATTTTAATTTACACACATTTGCTAAAGGAGCAGTAAAAATCTAAATTTATAGGCTAATTTTACAAACTACTTTCAGCTATGACATCACAAAAAGGCAACAGATTGTACATAAACCATTATATTAATTAAAATGTTTACATAATAGTCTGAAATACAGATTTATTGTCATGTGACTAAGGTAAGAACTGCACAGATTTCATTTCAGAGTTACAATAAAATCAAAGGTTGGGGGGGGGGGCATTTGAGAGTTCATACAAAGCAAGCATGTAAAAAGCAAACACTGATCACCCACTCCCCCACCCCCCTCCCAAAAAAACACACACCAACACAATATCATTGACTAATAACAGTGATCTAATGTGGAGTGCGAGCTTTGTGATGCATTACACCCATAACTGTAACGTTTTGAACAATGGATGGTTCACCTTCTGCGATGTGTCGCTTTTGAAAATTTGAGGTCAAAATGGGGCATTCTGGGGCTTCTCGAAGGACTGGAAAAACAACACCACCACCACAGTGTGGGAGCTGCATGAAATAGGACATGTTCTTACTGTAATTTTCCGAGGTCTTTAGTATTTTGGAAAAAATACACTGTTTATTATGAATGGGCTTATTTCCCGGCATCAATGTTATGCATTTACGGAAGAGTCGATCGGCGACAGGAAGGATATATAGTAGGTAGGAATAATGCTTTATATATATATATATATATATATATATATATATATATATATATATATATATATATATAAGCATTTTGGCAAGGGGGTGCGGTGCCCCTATTTCCCAGTTTAGAAAAACCTGTGTTTATTGTAAACAGTCGACTCATGCTGAGCTTAAAACAATAAAAAAAAAAAAATTATAACCTAAAAGATAATAAAACATGGTTGAATTGTAATTTCATGTCAAAATTTACAAATTATCGAGCACTACAAATATGCATGTTGTTCCAGTGACATGTACAAACATTCCTATAAATGACGTCAAAGTCAGTCTTCCATCAAGACAGATGGTTAATTTATTTACAATAATCCAATCTTTCACTTCTGCCAGTTAAAACTGATGACACACAACATCCCCAAAGAGGAACGCAGAGAACAAGCGATATGGGAGCAGAATGAATCTGACTTGTGTGAAGCCTTGGGCCCACATACCGACTTCAGCCAAAAAAAAAAAGATCCCCGGCCTCATACAGCGTAATCACAGATGAATCTCAGTCTTTTGTAAAGCCAAAGAAACACAAGCATATTTGTGAAAGAAGAGAGAACTGTTGAAATATGATTTCAACATCAAGTCTTTGTAATACCCAAAATGTTTACTTCTAGAAACCATTGGAGCATTCCAGGAATACCAAACAACATGACACATTTTATCAATAACTTTTAATACAAACCACTCTGACATCAACATGAAGCCTGTCGGCGTTACCGTCACTAAAGTTAAAATGTTTTCAGTGCCTTTAATGTTATTTTTGAATGTGTGGTTAAATTGCTGCTTCGACGTGTCACTGCAGCTGCTGGAGTTAACGGAAGCAGAGCAGCTTAATGATGCTTCAGTTTACAGCTACATTTACAGTGTTCCTTTTTAAAATAAACATATGTGTCAACTGTTCTCTGTGTGCGCGTACATGAGGGACACACAGTTAAGTCCATAAGTACTTGGACAGTCACAATTTTAGTAATATTGCCTTTGTACACCACCATGTAATTATCAAGATATACTCGTAGTGTGGGTCGTTAGCTTTAATTCAAGGGGTTTAACAAAATCAGTGTGTTAAACATCAGCATCATGAACAAAAGCATGATTTTTCTGTATACAAGACGCATCATAGTACAAGTCACAGGACCTCCCAAATGTGTTTATATTTAAAGGAAAAAAAAAAAGTCAACATACTCCACTCGGAGGAGGAGTAACAGGAAGACAGAGGTCGGGAATGAGAATGATAGGAACACTAGCAGCCAGTAAACCAGTATGTCTTGTATTTATATTGTGTATTTGTATTTATATTTAATTTTCAGGGACTGGTCCTATAGGACAAGTAGAACCCACTTGCCCTGTTGCTATCCTGATTTGTCCCATGCCTGCAGGTTTGGCGACAATTGATCGAGCACCAGCAACAAAAAAAGTCCAATTCCGCTCTATACGTATCTTTAATTAATAGTCATTTTTAAAATCAATGAAGACTTATGGTATGTAGTGTATGAAACTCCTGAGTTTTAGGCAAAATTACTTTTTTCTTAAATATTACAAATAGCACATCAATAACAACAGTATATTATTAAATCATATCTTATTTTTCAAAGTACTGGAATCTGATTAATATAATTATGTGCAAAAACTGTCTTTAAAATGGCTAAAAGTGGTCCTTTAAGGGTTTGGGGGGAGGGAGCTTTCGCACCCCTCACTCCTGTGAGTCCTCCCCTGCACAGTCTGTGTGTAGCTGCAGAAAAAGAGAGTTTACTGGCTGTTCTGATTAACTCTGCTCTATCAAACAGTGAAACAGACGCACACTGTTGATCATCTAAAATAGACATCTTGCATATTTAAACCAAAGCAGTATGTTCGTGTTTTTTTTTTTTTTTTTTTAAACACACGGCACTGTGTGTGGGTCCACAGGCTGCTCACGCCACGTCTCTGACAAAGTGAAAGGACATGCATTTTATTTTAATCAAGTGAATCAGGCATTTTCATCTATTCATCAACAGCATACACAACTGATTTATCAATGTGGCTTTTGCTTAAAAGCTGCACATTACACCCACACGCAAGGCTGTTTTTTCTTGTGCACACGCAGCCCATCCACTGACTGATGATTTCGCCTACTGCCGGTGTCGCAGACCGAACGGCCCCCCCTAACAATTGGTCCGCCCGGCGTCTACTGCACATGCGTCATTTTGGAGCTCAGCAGCTCGTCTGAGACAAATTCTCTTCACCCAAAGCGATCAAATGGATTAACCTCTTAAAATCATTCTAAGGTCAGTTTTAAGCAGAAACGAGGCTGTTTTCAGCAGAAACGAGGCGATAATCCGTGACGCTTTGAAATGATGGAGGCGCAGTGAATGCAGCAGGAGCAGCTCGTCATGGCTGCTATGCTCTGATCGCTTCATCTGTCTTTTATTATGGAATAATGCTAAATTTATGTGGAAATGATTGTTGTACAAAAGCTTCAGATATCTGTCACTGAGATAGATGACTGGACTGCAGTATTAAGCAGAACTGAGGTGATAATCAGTGAAATAACAACGCTCCATAATGATGTATGCACAGTGAAGGCCAGGCGGACTGCTCGGTCTGAGACACTGGTACTTATGGTCCAGGAAAATTCTGAAACTCGCAATGAAGTAAACAAAATAAAAACCGAGAGGGAACACCCTAAGTTTGAAAATCCACATGTTGGTGCAGTGTCATTATTCCACTGCTTAACACCCCATCACACATACGCCTATTGATGCCAAAAGACACCAGAATGACACATCTGGCAACAATCGGAAAATACTGAGGTGCGGTCTGAAGACCAACGGACGGCAGTCTGTAAGCATCTACATATTTGGTCCCATTCGCTCGGCTGTCGCACATACACATGTTCAAAACATTTTTGGCGCCATCGAGATGGAACGCACATCTGACGGCTGTCTATATGCAGTTTTTCCAGCATCCAATCGCAGTCTACATAATTTGACGGCATCAAAACAGCATCTGAAACTATCTTGATTGGTCACAGCAAAGCCTGCCGACGTGTCACGGATGCCCACCTCCGCTGGACCCCAGCCAGGGAGGGCAAAGGAAATGTTGATATGTAATAACATGGCACACATGTGGCACACATTCATTTATCATGTACAGTGAGTGTGAACAGCGCACAATCAAACCGAAAGTACTGTGTGCCGCTGCGCCTCTCCGTGGTCTCATGCACAGTAATGCGTCATAGCGCACGTCAGGCACGGATCTCACCGCTGTAATATATTATTACTTGATCACCATCTAAACTCTGTAGGAGGTGTGACGTGGAAATGTAACCCAGGCCGTGACAATGTTATTAAACATGAAACATCTCCAGCACGGAACCAGGACAGTGCAGAGCACACAGGAATCCAAACCACAGCCTGTGGTGAAAAGCCTCTCCACCTGCCTGCTGTGTGCTGCAAATAACCACGGCAAAAATTAAATCCCACGTAATAATCCAACTGACATCACGATGTACAGAGTTGCATTGTGCTCCCGAAGTGAGCAAAAAAGTAAAAAGAAATTATAGTTCACTGGAAAGGCTGCATCTGATGCATGGTGTGAAAGCTTGGCCCACTGCCAGCAAACTTTCAGCAGAGGTGTCCAGTGGGTGGCACGCGTGCCCTGCACGCACGCTTAGTGGCTCATGCAGCCGTTATGAACAAACACACACAACTGAGTGATCAGGGGAGGTGATGGTCTAGCGGTTAAGCGTTGGGCTTGAAACCAGAGGATCCTCTGTTCAAATCCCAACCTGACTGGAAAATCACTAAGGGCCCTTGGGCAAGGTCCTTAATTTCCTAGTTGCTCCCGGTGTGTAGTGAGCGCCTTGCATGGCAGCAGCCTGACATCGGGGTGAATGTGAGGCATTGATGTCAGATGCGCTTTGAGAGCCTGATGCAGATGGAAAAGCACTATATATAAATGCAGTCCATTTATCATTTCAGCCACACGTGCGCTGCACGCATGTATGGAACAAAGCGCTGCCTCCCACTCCGGTCCAGTTTGTCATCCAGACGTTTGGACATCGGGCAGTCTTCAGAGTCTTTTACACCCGTCTGACAGCAGCCTGTGTCATCTAAACTGCTGTCGACGTGTTTTGGATGCCATCGTGCAGGTGTGGATGAGGTAATCTGGATGCGTTCTGGTACTGCTGACCACGTCTTTTTCCCCCTCACGACTGCATCCGATGGTAATATTTACTGTTTCATCCTGGTCCCTGCACATTCTTGCTACGAGTGACGGGGGTTTTAGGGAGAGCCCTGAACTTTTAATATGAATCATCACTTTTCACAGCCCATTTGGTTAACATGTCAGGGGATGGATACATGAAATTTTCAAAAGTCGCTATCCCAGTGCAAATTTTTTTTACCCCAATTTCTGATTTAAAAATTGAGGAAATAAAGCTCAATTTTGTTAAAAAGTAGGCAAAATTCCAATTACGTACAACTTTTTGTCCACTTACATAGGTGTAACTAAATATTGCTGAAACAGAGGTACATATGATTCGCATTGCACGATTGCAGTTGGTGGTGCATATGCAAAACACTACTTTTGTGCACTGTACTGCACTTTTACAAAAACCTTAAATGTTGCTGTGAACATCTCAAAACTGCATTCAGTTGAAGAGTGCAACACAAAGGAAGCTTCTGTTTAGAGAACAGAATGTCATAATTATTGTACATTTTACCCGCTCCTCCACATTCACCTACTTTTACACAAATACCCCCATCTGCAACAATTAAATCTGACAATTCACGTTTGTGGAACATGAGATGACGTCACAAATTTTGTACATGTTTAAAACTTTCCCAGACTGCTCACAATGTTCCACAACATTACTTTTCCTACAAATTACACCTGTTTCCCTGCTCCAATTTGGATATCTGATTTTTTTTTTTTTTTTTCCCTTTAGCACAATCTGGCATCAAAAATTGGCAATGGTAGACCACCCTAAATCAGTGAATATATCGTAGACTTCATGGGTATAAATCATTAAGAAACACAAACCTTTGCAATACTCTGGTGAATCAATCTGGAAAGAAGCTGCCACAACCCCCAGAGATACCGGCTTCTGTGACTGTCGGAACTAGGCATGGTTGAACTTTTGTCTGTTGCAGTGCCAGTTAGAGAGAATCATGGTGGAATTGAATGGAAAATTACATTCTTCAAAAGATGTGAAATTTCAGCTACAGTTTACCAGAAGACATATGGGAGACCTGAGCCTAAATTTGTCCCATTTTTGTGTATGAAATTCCTTTTGACAATCACAAAAGCTATTAATAACAACCTGCGGAAAACTAAATTTGGCAGACATCTGCTCTGAAGTTCACATTTGTTATGTTAACCTTTCAATGTAACTTTGAAACTTAAAAAAAAAAAAAAAAAAAAAAAAACTTACTGGAGAAGACCAAAAGGAAACCACTGACAAGCAAATAACAATGTTTCAATGAAATAGGAAGCTGTGTTGTATCCTAACCCCGGGGTGAGAAAATAAAGACTGACAGCACTGACATGAGGGTGGGCCCACAGTCAAAGGAACACAAAGACTATAGCACCTACCTCATATATCTCTTAAAGCTCCAAACATCTTGGAGTTTGAGACTTGGCTATCGTTTTCAGCATGCAGAGACGGGTTCATTTATCAAATACCTTAAGTATATTTACATACCTGCTCAGTGTGAGGTCAAGGAACACAACTACTACAATTTCAAAAATGACCAACGGATATAAGCCTAGTAACTGTGGAATCCTTGGGGAATCCCCCTGGCAGATCTATGTGCAAGCATTCTGGGGTGTGCCATGAATCATATGAATGCAGTGTGTGCACACAATTAAAATAAAATTGTCATTTCAGCACTACAAATACATTTGCGAGTGCACAAATTAGCCATAATTGGATGCTTAAGTTAACCAGGAAGGAGTTTCATAAAGAAGGCCATATTTATAACACAAAGTAGATATCAATACCTTCAAAATGGAATCAGTTTGAAGAGTTTTATTTACTGCCCACATGAGCTTTTCTACTAATAAAATTCGACCACAAAGTGTTTTTTCAGATTTCAGAGGTTTCTCTCACAATAACTGTTTACCACAGATTTGCCAAATTTACATATTTCATAACCAGTATAGCTGGCATTAAGGAGCCAAGAAATGGAAAGGCTTCTTAGAATGTAATGGTGTGTCTCAAACATGGATGCTTGCAATAGTCAACGTAATATTTTCCATAGTTTGAGCATACATAAACTTCACAGTTTTGTGTCCATGTCTGTTGTTGGACTATAGTCCAAGTCTGGGTATTCATGACAACTGCCACAGAAAATTTCAGGCCTCTAAGTTCATTATTTGTTGAGATATTCTACCTTGAACATGGCTGCAGAAATGACGGCCATAATTTTTGCCTAAAAACCGGCAGACCCCATGCACACTAAATTGGCCATATCTCAGAAACTACTTGGCCTACAGGCCTCATACTTCAGATTTGTTGTTCTGAATAGTCTGGGAATATTTGATTAAAATTTAAAGAAAATCTGAGACAAAGTGTGTGAAGCCCCTCAAATATTCACTGAACTGACATGGAATGACCCAAAACAATGTTTGTGCATCAACTCATCTGTCACAACAAAAAAGAGTCCTTTAAACTTGACTGTAGAGGGTGGGCTTGGGAGGGGTTGAGGGAGGCCCCCAGGGCAGGAACCAGCAGTGTAACTGATGTGCTTGCCAAATTACAGATCACAGACAGTGCTGAGTAGAGTTCAATACAGGGCTGATGCAGAGGTCACCCATTATGCCAATATTCTGAAGTCACGAAGTAAATTCCTACATTCAATGTCAACACTAGGCGACAAAGGGAGGTTCTACTTATGTCAGGCAGCCTAAGTGCTTGGGCACACCAGCTCCCCTTTGTTTACAGTGGGGGGTGGAAGCTTTCAGCAGGGAAATAATAACAGGACTACAGCCTGGTAAATGCATTTTTGAGATACGCAGCACAACAGGAATGTTGAGTACGTAAAAAAAAAAAAAAAAAAAAGGAAGGAAGGAGGATGTGCTGGCTCTGCCAGTATTTTGTATAACAGAAAACACTGAATAGAACCATGTCAGTCAGTCAACAAGTACATTCATATCTGCATACATATCAAAAACAAAACACCACAAGACATGCATTATTAGGCTAGCAGAAAAATGGACCCATCTGTTTATTTTATTTATTTTTTGTCTTGAAGGTCTGTCCATCTGTGCATGAACAAAATAACGCCACGGGTTTTGATCAAATTTGGACAAAACTTGGTGGAATAACTGAGGGTCAGTCAAGGTCAAAGGGATTTGATTTTGAAAGAAAAAAAAAGTGAAAGGACATAGGCCAAGGTGAAATTTTAAGCATAATGGTTATACTCGTACACATGGATAATAGTCATTCCAAGGAAAGATACATGTATGGTTACTACGAAATAGTAATATGATGTCAAACATCAACTTTCTATTGGTCCATGACATTCTGATTTTGACTGACATGAAAGATCAAGCTCACGGTCATATTGAGGTGGAAAGGTTGTGTGTTTGTGAAAGAAAAAGTGGTTCAATGCTGGGCAAAAGTGATCGAATGTCAACCAACAATGTCACAGAACCACATATTATAGTAACACCGAATTACAAAGAAGTAGTTTGCATGAATCAACTTCAAACATGTAAGGCGCAGGTGTTGCACTGTTGATTTACTGCTGGTCAGCTAATGCCTGAGACATAGTTACTTCCAGCTCACTGATTCTGCTCCTTTTCCTCTCTGTCCGAGACACTGGCGAGCACAATAATGTACGCTGGCCCTGCACACTAGGGTGCGGGACTGAACTCAGGATGCCCTACCTATTCAAGACCAGGAGGCAGAGATTAAGAACCAAGATAGATAGTTTTATCACAATAACAGACTCCATGTTTGTTGCTTCTGTTATACTTTTGTTTGTCCACATCAACTGTAAAGACATTTAACTGCTAGAATATCCCAAGCAGTGGGTCACCCCCCTGAGTCTGGTCTGCTTGAGGTGTTTTCCTCAAAAACAAGAGGGATTTTTTTTCTTACTACTGTCACCTGTGTACTTGCTCAGGGGGGTTAGTAAGGTTAGACCTTACCATGTGAAGTGCTTTGAGGCAGTGTTGCAGTGATTTGGAGCTATACAAATACAATAAATTGAAATTCATTTTACTCTTTGTGCCCCTTCTTGCTACTCACTGGGATGTTTTGAGTTTGAGTTAATTAGTGGTGGTAAATTATTTCACCCTGATTTACCATTTATTAGGTGCCCCTTTACAGTCTAACACAGCCCTGTACATCACTTCATTGGGCTTACAGTATATTGACCTGTGGGCACCGTTAGAAGGTGACTGATAAATTTCTACACTCAGAGTGCCTGTAACCTTCTGAGGACATCACGCATGATAAGTGAGGGTAGAAAAATGAGGAAAAAATATTGAATACAAAATCTTAGAAAGGGTAACGTACATAAATATGTCTAAATGTGCTTTTATGCTGATGCAACTTTTTTCTTCAGAATGGCCACTGAGTGTGTATAAGTAGGCAGGTAAGGTAGATGATAAATGATAGATAAACATATACTGTAGTAAAATACCAGACGATACCATGTTTATTAGCTATAATTTAAAACATTTCAAGATGAACATTTCAATGTATTTCGCTGCGAGTGGGCCTGCATGTGAACAAACTAAAACTGAAAGCACACACACTGGCACACTGACGTGCAATCATACCAACTTTGTACAGTGTGTTTCTGAGGAGAACTGACCTGGTTGATCGAATTAGCAGCACAAGAGGAGAGGCCTGTTCCCAGAGAAGACACGAAGAAGGTGACGGGATCAAAGGGCACTGGAGCGATTGCATAGCCTGCTGCTGCAGTCATAACTACCAGAGCTGAAAGCCCCAAAGAAAAATATGATTAATTTATTTTTACCTTAAAGATGGTTTCTTGATGAAACAAGGATGAGCGCCCCATTTTTATTTAGTTTTTTTTTTTTTTTTTTTAAACAATGCAAGTCAGTAATCCATCCCATGGGTGCTCTACTCACCTTTGACAATTACTTTGATGATGAGGAAAACATTTTTGAAAAATTAGACCAGAATGAATAAGAGTGAATTTGGCATCAGTCACAGGAGTCACAAAAACCTCTGAATGAGAAAAAAGTTCTTTGCCTTGGAGAACAAGTGCATTCAATAATCATTCGCTCAAACTGAAAGACTGCACTGTGGAATAAAAAGGGGGAATTAGGGGTCTATATTGTTTCTCAAAACTCGATATGATACAGTGGACACTCGATACGCAATACACACCATGGCAGATACATTTATGTGCTTAATACTGCTTATATAAATTTTATTTTGATGCGTTCATAAATTATAGTGTATGGTCTTAGTGTAACCCAGTTTTTTGATACTTTAGTTGTACTGCTGAATGTGTTGCAAAATAAATGACTGACCTCTTCATAATACTGTCGGAGAGGACCAACATGTGGTGTGGGGTGACTTCAGGCTAACAGTGTCTTTTTCCTTTATAGAGACCATGGACCTAAATACATTTAATTGAATTTATACACCTATTTAATATATTTTATGTAAACTACAGAGCCATAAACATTGACACATTTACTTAACGGGAGTGAAAATCTGATTAAAATATTCAAATCTCAAAATAACACCCCATGGGTGCCCAAGAGATGGGCAGGATGAGACCCCCCAGTTCGGCAGACACAATGGTATCAGACTGATGAGCAAGCAGTGTGCACCTGGAAAAATGTATAAGAACTTCACCTGGATGGAGGAATTCCACATCAACTCCATGCTGTATGTCAAGGGCAAAATATTCTTAAAACCCATTTCCAACCAGATATGAACTTATCTAACCATGAAGAACTACATCGACACGTCAATCCAGACGGGCACAGCTCATCAGGTAGGCCAGGGTGGTATTATGGCTTGATCAGGCAAATTGTTATGGCTCCATCCTACACAAACTGGTGCCTCTGTAGAACCAGAGACTTCAGCACATCATTCATCCAGACCAACTCCAGCTTGAAGATGGAAGACCTGTACCAAGTTGTGGGCAAATCTGGCTTCAAGGCTTTAGTGTATCAGGATGGCACTCTTCCCACAATCCCGTGGCTCCTCCTAATCTACACTGTTCCAATCTCAATCATTGAGAATCTAGAGAGGAGGAACAGCAACCACCTCAGGAGGTGGCTGGGGCTACCACGGAGACAGAACTGCATTGCAGTCTACAGCCATCCCAAAACTGCGACTGCCATTCAAATCCTTGGTGGAGGAATTCAAAGTGAAAACAGCCAGAGAGGTGGTGCAGTACAGGAACTCAAGGGATCCAAAGGTGGCCAACAGCGATCCAAGTAAGGGCTAGCAGAATGGGAGGAGGCTGTTCAGGAAGTACAGGCAAGGCAGCAGCAGAAAACACTGGCAGGAGTGGTCGCACAAGGCAGAGCTGGGCTAAGATTCTTTCCAACTTCCAAAGTAAGCACCACTGGAGGGGAAGAAATGTGACAAGTAGTTCAGGAAAAGGTGAGAGCAGCAGTGAAGGAGAAGAAAACCAGAAAATCTGTGGGAATGAAACAACAGACAGTGTGAGAGAATGCGGTCATGAGGAAAGTGATCTGGGAGGAACTTTGGAAAGCTGAGCCTCACCGCATCAAATTCTTCATGCAGTCAGTGTACAATGTGCAGAATCACCAGCCTGTCCACTGTGTTCAAAGAGTGGAACCCTGAAGCACATTCTCACTAGTTGTCCAAAGGCGCATGGAAATGGTCAGTACCACTGGAGGTAAAATCAAGTCCTGAAGGCCTTTGGTGAAGTCATCAAAGCAAGCAGAGCAAAGCCATCCAGACCTCTAAGCAGGCCATCACTTTTGTCAGAGCCAACCCCCATCAGAAGAACATCTACAGGCATTCTGACCTCAGCAAGGGACTGGCAGCTGTAGGTGGACCTTGAATGACAGCTGACGATTCCCCAACCACATGGCAGTCACCAGCCTGTGACCCAAAATTTGTTGGTGTCGGAGTCAACCAAACAGGGTCTGTTACTTGAGCTGAAACCCATAGGAAGATCATTTGGATGAGGCCTATGAAAGTAAGCTCTACATGTATGCAAGGCAAGTCAGCCAATGTTGGTAAGCAGAATGAAGAGCAGTGTATTTCCAGAAAATGTAAGGTGCAGGGGATTCACAGGCCGCTCTTTGGCCAGAGCCTTCAGTCAGTTGGGCATCAAGGGACAGAGGAAGAGAAAAGCCATCCACAGCACTATCAATGTGGTAGAGAAAGTTTTAAGGTGGCTGTGGCTCAAAAGGAGAGAACCATGTGGTCAGAGTAGCTAACTATCTGGACACAAGCTGGGCTCTGATTAGCCATGGCTGGATCACCTGGAACAGGGTGTGTAATATTGTCAGATGAAAAATACCTGCTGACTCTAGGAACATCACTAAAGATGTGTCCAGAGGCAATCAGTACATGTAGGTATACAGTTAGTTTGAGGCCTGATGCATAGCATTCAGCTGGTACTTAGTTCAACTGCTTCATAATATTGAAGACTGCTTTTTGTTTCTGTAAGCTAGGTGTACTGCACTTATTGTACTATATATTGTTCTTCTTTCAGCTATTCCCCTTAGAGGTCACCAAAGCAGATTGTCATTCTCCATCTCACCCTGTCTTCTGCATCTTGCTCTGTCACACCAACCGTATGTCCTTCCTCACCACATCCATAAAGCTTCTCTTTGGCCTCCCTCTTCTCCTTGTGCCTGGTAGTTCCATCCTCGGCATCCTTTAGCCAAAATACCCCGAGTCCCTCCTCAGCACATATCCAAACCATCTCAATCTCGCCTCTCTGACTGTCTCCAGTCTTCCCTACCTCTGTGATATGGCCATCCCTACTCTGGCCGTGTTTGTCACTCCCACAGAAAACCACAGTATTTTAAGCTGTGCTAACTCCAGCTCTGTCTCCTACCTTTTTTGTCAGTGGCACTGCCTCTCAGCCATACAGCACAGCTGGTCACTTTTACCACAGACCACACCTGCAAGCTGTCTCCTCCCTGTTTGCACTCTTTTCTACCACACTCACCATTATTTAGGATGATTTGTGATCTTCATGTTTTTATTTATTTATTTATTGGCAAAATGTAACCCTGATGCCCTACGTGATGCAACCCTACTCATTATCTAGACTTGGGACAGGCACTCAGAATGTGCTGGCTGTACACCCATATGGCTGAGTTGCTGTACAGAACTATTACTATTACCGTGAGACGTAACAGAATATATAATATAGCATAAATCTATCTTTCTGAACTTTGCATTAATATACTTGTGCTTGAGGAATCAAGATGTACTCGTATTTCAACTAAGTATTTACATGCATATCTTCTAAACATCAGATCTCACCTGTGAGTTTGATTTTGGAAAGCCTGGCATAGATGTCCATTAAGTCACCCATGTCAAGCTTCAGCTCCTTCCACTGCCTGTCAAAACGTGCCTGCTTTGCTTCATCAGACTCCACATGCTCATGGCGGGACTCATCTGATATTATCTCTGTATCAGATGCAAAGGTTTTGTGTTGCGTCATAGCACCAGTTGTTGACTTTACAGTGGGCACCACAGGCTGGGCCTTATTAGTGACATTCTCTGTGAGTGGAACTATGTCTGTGACCACACGGTCAGTAGTTGGCATTAGGTGAACCCGTTTCTCAACA
The DNA here is from genome assembly GCF_902500255.1 of Thalassophryne amazonica. Taxonomy (NCBI): domain Eukaryota; kingdom Metazoa; phylum Chordata; class Actinopteri; order Batrachoidiformes; family Batrachoididae; genus Thalassophryne; species Thalassophryne amazonica. Next base: position 38,502,848 of record NC_047120.1, read on the forward strand.
CCGTCATCTCGCTCATCCACAACGGTTAGTGCCTGTTTTGGGACTGCATGTTGGTGAAGCTCACTATTGTTCTTCGCAACATACTGAAAAGAAAAGTGCAAGACAACTTGTTATGGAGGGAATTACTATTGTAACAACACATCTGAAAGCAGAAATGCAGTAAAAAAAAAACTATTACAGACTGTACAACTGCACACTCAGAGTCTTTCAAGATCTAACAGAATAATAAACTATACCTGCAACTTGAGCTGCACAAATATTTTTACTTCCGTTTATCATGCTTCTATACTGGAGGAGGCAAATCAAGAATGATGTAATAAGGTCCCATTTAGCACGGCATGTGAGGTTGCCTTTTTGATACAGATTCTGGGATATTTTAGAATATGTAAAGGCTTCAAAATGTTGCTAAACAGTGTTTCAAGTTTGGTATCAGCAAGTTGCAGCACTGAGGAAAAAATCTGGTATCATCCCCATTGTATCCATTTTTAAATTCTTCACTTTGTCCACATTATGCATTCCCTTAATGTGGCAAAAATAAAAGATAGCATTTATTGTTCATAAGTTACTGATTTCATAAAGGTGTCTTACCAATTCAAGAAATTATTATAGCCAGTTTAAAACTGCTAGCCAGTCTTACACATAACCACTCCTAGAAGCAGTTGGCCTAGTAAAGGTTACCTGTTGTTTCAGGAACTTCAAGTGCTGGTATGTCAGCCAGTTTGATGAATCTTTCCTGTAGAGTTGAGTTAGTGTGCGTGTGGACTGACTGCTCCCACAGAGACTTCGAATGAAATTATGTTTCACACCAGCACCAACTAGACCTAAAGAGACAATGCTCAGTCAATGAAATGTTAATGCTGAACTCAAAATATGATATGCACAGACTCCATTATTCACATAGTAAGACAGAGTTCTTAAAAAAAAAAAAAAAAAAAAAAAAAAAAAAAACACCAAACAACCAACAATTGTTAGCCTGTGATATTCACATCAAGGAAAGTTGTGCAATTTGTCAACATCTGTGGATGGCAATGGCAGTTCTGTCAAAGATCCCAGAGCAGAAAACATTAAGTCTGCATAAAAATGTTGAGAGCATTATGTCTGTTCCACTTTCAATGGTCCTACTGTGATCTTGTCAACCCAGAGACTTCTTATTTGCAGTAGGATCAAGAAAAAAAAAAATTTACAAACCAGATTTCTCTGGGACATCTCAATCAACACAAAAGTGCTGACAGTGGTCACAGATGTGACAGTCTCAAGTAACTGCTCCTATCTATTGTAGAAGTGGGTTCCCTAATGGTGGAGGCCTGGCAGAGTCACAGTTTACATGACGTAAAGCTGCTGGCAATTATATCCAGCTTAAAAATATATAATAATAATAATAATAATAATAATAATAATAATCTCCCTCTGTCTGACTGCACTCCAGCATCAGAATTTCACTGCTGCCGTTGCCCCTCTTTGTGGACATAATGCCCTGAAAATTATTGTACACCTGTGTTCCAGCTAGTTATATCCTATTTTGACTGCATGCTTTTGCAAAATCAAACAGCGTAACATAATTCAAAGCAAACAGTGTTGCATGAAGGCTCTTTCATATTGAGTGCTTCAAAACTTTAAATCAAAGTTCTAAGCTATGACACAAAGTTATCAACTGATAAAGTTAGCCAAAGGTAACGGTAGGTGATCCACTGTGTTAGCAGAGGTGTGCGTGAAACTGCACTGCAAACTGGTGGGTTTAGTAGCACAACTGGAGTGCAGTGCTGTTTTTAAATCTGAGTCGAAGTGACTCTCCCAGGCTTCAAACTAAAAAGCCAACAAAATGAGCTACAATAACATTAGATATCAAGGTAATGTTAGAAAATCCACTGTGTTAGCAGACATCTATGCTTTATCGGCACACAGATTGACCACGTTGCTGCCTGATCTGAACATTTTACCCTGGTGCAAAGAAATCACCCTCTACTTGCTTCACAAACAACACAATCTGCATTGTATTTAAATTTTGGCCTTAATGGTAACCTAGCATCAACGTGACTGCGCAGCCAAATCCACATTCAGACAGAAATTATTCATTTCAAGATGCATTAGCAAAATAAAAACCAAAGCCTTCTGCAGAGATTATGCATGATTATTCACTTTTGTGGCTCATGATGTATGACAACATCACCTTTTTGGAACATGTTCAAAATTTTCCCACTTAGTCACTACATTCTACAATGCTCCTTTACAGCAGAAATGCATACATTGTCATGCCCTGGACTGGTATCACATTGTTGTTTTGTTTTGCCAAAAATGTATGCAAGTGTTACAAATCAACATTAGGAGTCTGGCATAAGTCTCAGTGTATCTCCCTTAGAACCACATCATAAAGTGGGCACTGCCACATAGAGTACCTTGTGGAAAAGGTCTTGCACCTTTTCACAAGGTACTCCATGTGGCCAACACCCTTTCTCTCTTTGTTCATGTGGGTTCCCTCCAGATGCTCCAGCTTCCTCCCACTTCCAAAGACATGGAGATTAGGTGGATTGGAAACTTTAAATTGACCGCAAGTGTGCATGCAGGTGTGAATGTGTTTGTGTCCCTACGAAAGACTGACATCTTGTCCATGGTGTATCCTGCTTCACACCCTATGACTGCTGGAATAGCTGCCTCCCATGACCCTTAAATGAAGTAAGCAGGTACAGAAAATGGATGGATGGGATACACATATACACATTTAAAATATATTTTGGGGGCAACCTGTAAATCAGCAAAAATATAACCCCATAATATCTGTACAGTGAATGAATATGTGCACAGCAGACTATCTCAAATTGTCATTATTCCTTCTTCAAGCTTGTACTACTCAGCTGTGATTGGGTTTCATGTTAAACTTTCCCAAAATGTTTCCTCAAGGACACTGTTCTTCTGTGCAGTGTTCTGCAGTTTGGATGTTTGAAAGATTTAAATGCTGTACTCCACTTCAGGTATTACACACATTATCGTCCAACTAACGGTACTTATGAAGTCTCCCATTTAATCACACAACTGCAAAACCGGGTAATACGTCGCTGTTTGCCTTCAGTTTCTTTAAATTGTGATGACTTTAATCCGAGGTCAGTGCAGCTTCACAAACAGGATGGTGCTAACACAGCTAGCCACTCTGTTAGCCTGACTGGAGGTTTTCAACAGACGCACATTAAAAACGACTTCCAAATTAAATAACGTGTTAAACATAATCACACACCCCACCCGACGTTACCTGCCAGTCTGCTGCATGACGTTTTATACATGTTCCTTAACCATGTAACCGGTTTTCATTTCGACCCTTTCAAAACGCAGCGAGCTACCATTATGACCCCGCTAACAGAAATACTTCCGGGTTGTACAACAACGTAAGGGGGAGGAGCTGCCAGCTGTGTTTCTGACACAGCAACAACCTTTTTATTTTTTTCAGCAGCATAATAGGAAAAAAAAATTAACGCTCTAAACATTTTTACATGCTGCATAAACCTAAAGCTCAAAACGCTAAAATAATAATAGAAAATAAAGAACGAAACCCCTTTTTAAAACTTCAGATAACAACATCTCTGAGTCAAAACTGTTAAATACAAATAAGCGATAAAATGAAATTAAGGTCATTAAAAAAGACGCATATTTTAAAATATATTTTTTTAACATTTAGAAAAGAACAAAACTGATTTGTAACATTAGATTACCAAAATGCAGTTTGTATTCAAAGCACAAATCCAATAAATCCTAACTGACACCTTGATGTTTGTTGGAAAATTAGTTTAATGAAAAAGGAGATTTTAGATATTTATTTATTTATTATCAGCAATGTAAAAATTATTCAGACAAAAAGGACGATATTTTCAAAATGCCCCCCATCTCCAGTCCAACACACACACACACACACACACACACACACACACACCCACACACACACACACACACACACACACACACACACACACACACACACACACACACACCACACTTGCGAGCGCCACATAGCACTTCTGATTGGTCAATTTAGGTCAGGTAATCATGACAGTACGTGTATTTACTTGTTTTCAATCCTTATGAAGAGCTGAAATGACCTTTTAAGGCAGTGGTTTCCAAAGTTGGGGTACAGCTGTATTGGGGGACAAATGAATTAGATTTTTGCAAGCAAATTGTTTATTGTTGTCGGATTGTTATGCACTTTTTCATTGCTTTTTTTCAATGAGGCTGTTAAAACATCTTTATATTTTGGTGAAGTTTCGTATATGTAATATTTATATGTTAAATTAATATTTTTACAGTTGTACATTTATGTGTGTTTTGAATAGCTTTTGGTCTGGAAACCATCAGCTGTATGTAGCATCACTGATGATCATCATGCTGGAGCACTGCTTACATAACATGGACAAGTTTGTGAGAACTAATTCAAAAAATAAATACATGATGCATGTCACTTTTAATAATACCACTGCAAGGGCTGAAACACACAGCAAACATCATGCTCACGTTACCACTGCGTTACATGTTGATTGTCATTTAGGCGTACATACTAATGGATTTAAACCTTGCAGACAGGCAGCATGAGTGATATGTCGCAGACATGTATGTTGCATCACGTGAAACACTCTCCTCTATAGAGCAGACTCAGTGCTTATTTTTATTTTATTTTATTTATTTATTTGTTTATTTATTGCGCAGGCTTTTGGTGGCTTACAGTCATTTTGACATCATACTGGCAACATTAAATAATTAACACCCTTTACTGGACTTTGTATCACTGAGAAAGGACTCACAGACAAGAACAATATATATTTGTTTATCTTTGTATTTGTTTTGTGAATTGTTCTGTAATTTATGTCTGTAGCATGGCCCAAGCAGAGGATCAACCATTTGAGTCTGGTCTGCTTGAGGTTTCTTCCTCAGAGGGAGTTTTTCCTTACCACTGTTGCTCTGGGGGTTAGTAAGGTTAGAACTTACTTGTGCGCTATATAAATGAAAATAAGTTGAAACTGAAATTGAAAACAATATAACGAAAATTTTAAACAACCATTTTGGCGATTGAAAAAAGTTACATGACTGCTGTCAGGTTAGAAGAACTCACTTTTTCCTATTTCCAACTGCTCTTCTTGACCCATAAGGAGCTCTGTGACTCAAGATCAGGATTATGATAACAACAAAACCCAAAGAGACAAAGCCGATTGTGAATCCAAATGTGCTATTTATATTTTTAAGTTTACATATTAACTTTCGACACGAGATTCTGCTTTCAGATGCCCTGCTTATCTGCTAAGTGTGTGGGTGTCAATACTTTCCTTACGTAATTTAATGTAAATTAATTTTACTGGCTCGATATCCAGGTAACAATGGTATATTAACACATATTTTGCAAGCTTTTTCTCTGTGTATTCACTCGCGTATTTACTTCAGCATTGAAAATGCACACAAAAACGTTTCACATCCGGACACTTTGTCAATATTTTGCCCAGTCTGAAAATGGCGTCTCGCTCTCCATGAAGGAACATTCGCATTACGTAGGCAGCATTGCGACTGCAGTCTGTAGTACTCATATACGGCTCTGTGGCTCGGACACACTCCAAATAGGCTTGCTCCTTCTGTGCAAGTCCTTTTTTGTCCACCATCACAACAGGGCCCCAAATTGATCATTTTACTCATTGTTTGACCTTTAGTCTCGTGCCTTTATATGTCCTCTGACCATACCTGCTGTTCGGTTTGTTATTTATGGGTATCATCATGTTACTGGCTCTAACTGTCAGGACCAGCAACATTGAAACCTAAAGATTAAAACCCTTGTTTCAAATGTCACACTTGCTTTTGTCAACTGCAGGCAATAAAACAACATAATTGTCTATTTTAGCGCTGGTGCTTCATTCGCCGGAACAATAACATTTTATTGACTTGGGAGGTGGAGCACTTAGAAAGAAAACAGGGGTATTATGAAGAAAGAACACTACAGATTATCTGATAATTCATTTTAAAGGCTATTGGGATGCATCATCAGTCAAACTAATAATCATTTAGTGAACACAGAAATCTGTGATTGTGTTGATGAACTGCCAGGATGCAATATTTTTTTTTTTTTTTACAAACAACACAGGCGCTGTCTATTAACTGAAATCACAAGCAACTCAAATGCCTCATTATCCTACTTCATCTCGTTCATTGCCGTCCACCGCCGGCCCCTCTGTCTCTGTTCAGATTACACAGTGTAATCTTCATGCTCCATCAAGATACAGGGCCGATAAATTCAAACATTACACACAAAACCTTTCCGGTTGTAGCACAAGAGCACCTTTATTACAGCAGATAACCATTATGCGCTGTTCTACAAGAATTCATTCCACACTGACCGGGTCAACCCCTTAGGTTTTGAGCAAAGGGGGGTGGGTTTATTCACCAATGCTATATTGATTTCTAGATTCTAGTGATATAGCATCACTGTTCTGTGCTTGTTTCACTGAGATTCTGCCTGCAGAATCTAGGTGACATTACCCAAAGCCATTAAGACGATATGAATGACAGCAATCTGACATTTGACGCCAATGACCTTGACCTTCATCCAATTGATTCACCTCATGGTGACCCTTCCAGGGCAGTTCTGGAATCCACCAAAATGTGTGCCACATTTATTCTAAATCAGGTTGAAAACAAAATTCCTTGTCCTTTGCCTAGATTAATTATTTAAAGGCAATTTTGGAGTCAAACCCCAATACACACACGCGCGCGAGCACACACACACACACACACACATACACACACACACACACACAAAAGACAGCAAAAGCAGTATTATATATACGAGGTCTGTCCGTAAAGTATAGGTCCTTTTTATTTTTTTCTAAAACTATATGGATTTCATTCATATGTTTTTACGTCAGACATGCTTGAACCCTCGTGCGCATGCGTGAGTTTTTCCACGCCTGTCGGTGACGTCATTCGCCTGTGAGCACTCCTTGTGGGAGGAGTCGTCCAGCCCCTCGTCGGAATTCCTTTGTCTGAGAAGTTGCTGAGAGACTGGCGCTTTGTTTGATCAAAATTTTTTCTAAACCTGTGAGACACATCGAAGTGGACATGGTTCGAAAAATTAAGCTGGTCTTCAGTGAAAATTTTAACAGCTGATGAGAGATTTTGAGGTGATTCTGTCGCTTTAAGGACTTTTCACGGTGCGAGACGTCGCGCAGCGCTCTCAGGCGGCGTCATCAGCCTGTTTCAAGCTTAAAACCTCCACATTTCAGGCTTTATTGATCCAGGACGTCGTGAGAGAACAGAGAAGTTTCAGAAGAAGTCGGTTTCAGCATTTTATCCGGATATTCCACTGTTAAAGGAGATTTTTTTAATGAAAGACGTGCGGGCGGATTGCAGCGTCGGCTCGCAGCCGCCGCGACGCTCCGCCACAGGAAAAACACCTCTGTTGGAAGCCTTAAGGACAAGTTGGAACATCTCCAGCTGATAAACAATTTCTCATATACTCACTCCACTGAAAGCCATCAAAAGCCGCCTGGATTTTACAAATGGTTATCAACACGGAGGTGTTTTTCCTGTGCTGCCGCGCCGCGTCGGCTGCGTCCCGACGCGCGGACCCGTCCGCACGTCTTTCATTAAAAAAATCTCCTTTAACAGTGGAATATCCGGATAAAATGCTGAAACCGACTTCTTCTGAAACTTCTCTGTTCTCTCACGACGTCCTGGATCAATAGAGCCTGAAATGTGGAGGTTTTAAGCTTGAAACAGGCTGATGACGCTGCCTGAGAGCGCAGCGCGACGTCTCGCACCGTGAAAAGTCCTTAAAGCGACAGAATCACCTCAAAATCTCTCATCAGCTGTTAAAATTTTCACTGAAAACCAGCTTAATTTTTCGAACCATGTCCACTTCGATGTGTCTCACAGGTTTAGAAAAAATTTTGATCAAACAAAGCGCCAGTCTCTCAGCAACTTCTCAGACAAAGGAATTCCGACGAGGGGCTGGACGACTCCTCCCACAAGGAGTGCTCACAGGCGAATGACGTCACCGACAGGCATGGAAAAACTCACGCATGCGCACGAGGGTTCAAGCATGTCTGACGTAAAAACATATGAATGAAATCCATATAGTTTTTGAAAAAAATAAAAAGGACCTATACTTTACGGACAGCCCTCGTATATATATATATATATATATATATATATATATATATATATATATATATATAAAGGTGAGAAGGTGATCACTGTTAAATACTTTTCAAATTGACTGCATTTATATTGCGCTTTTCCATCTGCATCAGACGCTCAAAGCACTTTACACATCAATGCCTCATATTCACCCCGATGTGAGGCTGCTGCCATGTAAGGTGCGCACTACACACGGGGAGCAACTAGGGGATTAAAGACCTTGCCCAAGGGCCCTTCATGACTTTCCAGTCAGACTGGGATTTGAACCGAGAATCTTCTGGTCTCAAGCCCAATGCTTTAACCACTATACCACCACCTCCCCCTTTTCAAAAACTGATTCAGTGTTTCACAACAAATAGAAAAATGTCATTGTAAAGAAGCACATGTAAGACCCTTTGACTGCTCTCTTCCTTGCACTCGGGGTCACCACAGCAGGATCTGCTGTGGAATTGGCACAGGTTTTACACTGGATGCCCTTCCTGATGCAACTCCACATTACATGGAGAAATGTGGCAGGGGTGGGTTTGAACCGAGGACCATCCGCACTGAAACCAAGGTCACTAACCACTTGCATTGTAAAGAAGCACATGACTCAATGCAAAATGTCATTTGTAGTCTCCATCCAGCGCGCTGCTTTTAATGCCCAGGGCCCACGCCCTTCAAATTCATTCATTTTTCTGAACCAGTTTATTTCAGTTAGGGCCTCTGGGTGAGAGACAGGGGACACCCTGGACACGCCGCCAGTCTGTTGCAGAGCTGACACACCAACTTATCCACACTGTCACTCACATCTGTCTTTGGAAGAGGGAGGAAGGACCAGGTCAGACATGAACATGAGATCTTCTCTCTATGAGGTAACGGTGCTAGTCAATAAACCGCCGTGCTGCCCTACACACTCATTATCAAAAGTAGAATTGTACCCGACCGTGCACCCATGGGTCTGTCGGTCTATAAATGAGATGTGATCAGGCACAGTGAGGTTGAATTGGTGCTGTGTGAAAACAAAATGTGATTGGTCCATAGAACACCCAAACGTGTTTGTAAGTCCAGTGTAGTGTACTTGTGGTATTTAAAGCTACAGTGTGCAACATATAGTGTCCCCTAGTGGTGAGGTTACACACTGCAATAAGCTGTTGATGGTCAAGATTTTGATTCCGTTTATATTTTTATTTCTTGGTGACTGGGATTCATACTCGCTTGCCTTCTGTTGTGATAAGCAACATATATGAGCCACCATTTCACAAAAATTAGGGTACTCAAATTGTTAGCCTGCACTAGTAATCAGAAGACATGGTATAAGGGACCAACCACTGATTTTTTTTTTCCTTTCCTTGCCACATGGCAAAATTTTGTATGACTTTTGCTACTGTGTCAACATGACAGTGCAACATGGCAGCTTCCATGAGGGGGCGCCCTCCCATGTACATGTGAAGGGCTCAAGCTGAAACCACAATGATGGTTCACACATGGTTATGAATGCTATATTTTATTTATGCTAATAAACACTCCTAAATCCTTCACGCTGAAGCTTCAAAGGGCACAACTGGGCAGCACAGTCTCGTTTTAGGGCAGACTCTAAAGGGATAAAATATGACACATAGGACGTAATTTCTCTACTTCCGGGGACAGAAACACAGCATTTTCTCTGAGATTTTGGACAAATTACACGCAAACAAAGTGAAAATGCAAAGAAAAACTGACGATGCAGTGGAAAGTGCACGTGTTGTGGCTTGTTTATGACCTGGAGCTCAAACATGTCGAGGAGGTTTTGCAGGCGAGGGAACGCAGCTACTCTGGTTAGCTGTGTTGGCTAACACCGACACAATGTCTCCCATTTGCCTCATCTTCTCTTCTCCACTGGGAACCGAAAAAACACTTTTGCGACAGCTTCGGTGATTGCAGCCGAAAACAAAACAGTACACCATTTTTCCATTGGAACTGATGCTGTTTGTGTGAAGAGACTAATCCCTGGGTGGAGTGTGGGAGTGTCAGCACAAACCATTCAGAGGACAGGGCTTGCAGCGGAAACCGTTTTAAACCGGGATGTTTTTGTTTACCGAGCTGGGCGGAATGGTTTGAGCTGAAACTCTCACACTCCGCCTGGGGATTCTCTGCCATGTTGATGCCGGCTGTCCACAGATGTGGTCAAATCCCGTGATATTACGTAGGGGTTCAATCGAGACTGCGCTGCCCTATACTCAAAGGTGCCTTCTATTATTTGGGTTGTAGTTTATGTGTACCAACAAAACTAAATACAAAACAACAATAAAATAAAATAAATCTTCATAGATATACCTTACCTTGCCTTCACCCCGGGGAGCTTTGGTGTCCACTGTGTGCTGGTCCACTCCGGCAGGTTGGCACAGGGCTGATAATTCTCTTACTTGAGGCCAGTTTGTCAATAGCAGAGTGCTGTGCACCTACTACATTCTCACTCTTGTAGGGGAGGACTGGTGACTCTGGTTATTTTATGTTCTTCCCAAAATGCACCCATGATTAATTTATAAGATAAACCCAACCCCTTTGCATCCAGTACCCTATATATGCTCAGATTACATGTTCCCTAAAAAACAAAAAAGATTTGGACATGCCCCAAAACAATTTGCTCTTTGCAAACCTGGTTAGTACTCGGATGGGAAACCTCTTTGGAACACCAGTGGCTGTGTGTGTTTCTCCAGGTTACACTGGAGTTGCATCAGGAAGGGCATCCAGCGTAAAAAAAATCTGTGCTAAATATCAATGCAGATCTGACTGTTTCCACTGTGGCGACCCTGAACAAAACGGGAGCAGCCGAATGGACAACATTTTAGAAGGTGCACTGTAAACAATCAATATAGGGTACCATAAAAGTAATATAGAGTGGATGCTTAGTATTGCCTCAGATTCATTCCTGGCTATGCCGCAGTGGGCATGTCAAAAAAAAAAAAGGGCTTCTGTGACATATGCCACAGAGGTGTAAAATAACAATTTTGAGGCCAAAAGTGCTCTTATAGCAAAGGAGTTACTTTATGCACAAACACAGAATTGTGAGACTTAAAAAATGCTAACTATGGAACCCCAAACATATCAGTGAAAGGACAATTAGAAACAGCTGTTGCACAACTCCTTTAAGATGCTATTGGGAACCCCTGTCAAGTCTGCTTTAACCTCCTACCTGGCTGCTGTCCATGCAGGTCTGTACATTAATGCACTTGTAGAACTATCTTGGCATTTCCCTGCACGTCCCTAAAGCAGCGATAACAGGGTATAGTTTTCACTGTCATGTGTCTGTCTGTGTGACTGGGGATGAAATCATTTAAAAACGGCTGGGCGTATGTACTTCAAAATTGGTGAGAATGTTACTTGGATAGATATCTAGAGGTGATTAGATTTTGGAGTCGTTTCGTGAAAGGTCAAAGAAAAAATGGTCTGAAAAAGACTTTTTTCGAATTGCTCATCACCTAAGAAGCCTAGATGGATCAAAGTTGGAGTAGTTTGGCCAAAGTTCAAAGGTCAAGATCAAGGAAACATGGTCTGCAAACAACCTTATTTTTTTTGTAAATTTCAACAACCAAGAAGTCTAGATGGATGATCAAAACCATACATTGATCAGAAAAATATTAGTGATTGATATGAATGACTTAAAAATAACGCAATGCTAAAATGCCCTCGGCCGTATGCGCATTGTCTTTTTTATAATTTGCAGTTGTTTAATTAATTATTAATGTCCTATTTTTTTTTACGTACAATTTGTACCAATAAAGCTCCTCTATCAATCAATCGATCAATCAATCAAACATAAACAATATTTACGTTTTAACGGTGTCTACAAGAGGGCATGCGTGTATGTGTACATGAGTTTTTGACAAGAGCAGAAATTAGCTTTGAGTTAGCGGATCTTAGTGTGCATGCTGGTGTCCGTGAAATGTCTTGTAAATCCTTCCAGAGGTGTTATCAGGTTACAAAATCAGTGTTTCCAGTTTTATAAGTGTTTATTTCTTGCTAGCTTTTACATAATATATGACAAAGGTGTTATATTTAGCAAAAAATGAAGTGAAGTTAGCAGCTAGCAACACCAGGAAGTGATGTCACCATGCTAGCGTCCGCAAGAGCATACTATAAAAGTAGGAACAGAACGTGACTTTTTAACCTCTTAAAATACCTCTTAAAATTCGTCAAGGTTAGCCATCCTTAAACTTGTCCAAGGTCTGTGTCTCAAGAATGTTTCCTGTGAATTTGAAGACTCTGGCAGTAATACGACTGGTCTTATGCTGAGCACGGACAGATGGACAGATGGGCGAACGGACAGATGAAAAGCTTTTGCAATACCCTATGGCCATATTTGATGGCCTTGGGTAAAAATTCTGTCACACAGAAGTCATATGGTGAAGTATAACCCCAATTCCAATAAAGTTGTGACATGGTGTAAAATGTAAATAAAAACAGAATACAATGATTTGCAAATCCTCTTCAACCTTTATTCAATTGAATACACCACAAAGACAAGATATTTATTTAATTTCATTTCTTTTATTCTTTTTCCATGGTAATGAATTTAAAAAAACAAGAAAATTGCACTTTACAGAGTACAAAATAACACATTCCATGTATAAAGAACAAGAGTAGGATGAAGAAAACATCTTATTATCTCCTACCCGATTCTTGTGTCAACACAAGTTTAGATGGACTCACCTTTGTGTTCCATTAAGAATACATAACAATGAGCACTTTTTTCCTTTTTTCATACAATTTTAATATTTTCTGTTTATACAGGCATTTAAATAGAAAGACATTTGAACAAGATTTTAAATGATTTTCCATAGAGTTCCATTGTTTCACGCCCGCCACTGAAACACACATTTGCTTCAGTGTAGTTCTAGCAAAAGGGGTTTTAAAATCATATCTTCTACGGTTTGTCTCACTATTTACAGTGAAAAGTGTTTGCAGACTACTTGGTAACAGAAAAAGTTTGGCTTCATAACTATTTAATGTTCAAACATTTTATTGTTTTTGTGCAAATATTTGCTCATTTTGAAATGGACGCCTGCAACACGTTTCAAAAACCGGGACAGTGGTTTGTTTACCACTGTGTTACATCACCTTTCCTTCTAACAACACTCAATAAGCATTTGGGAACTGAGGACACTAATTGTTGAAGCTTTATAGGTGGAATTCTTTCCCATTCTTGCTTGATGTACAACTTCAGTTGTTCAACAGTCCGGGGTCTCCGTTGTCATATTTTGAGTTTCATAATATGCTACACATTTTCAATGGGCGACAGGTCTGGACTGCAGGCAGGCCAGTCTAGTACCTGCACTCTTTTACTACGAAGCCACGCTGTTGTAACACCTGCAGAATGTGGTTTGTCATTGTCTTGCTGAAATAAGCAGGGACGTCCCTGAAAAAGACGTTGCTTGGATGGCAGCATGTGTTGCCCCAAAACCTGGATGTACCTTTCAGCATTGATGGTGCCATCACAGGTATGTAAGTTGCCCATGCCATCGGCACTAACACACCCCCATACCATCACAGATGCTGGCTTTTGAACTTTGCGCTGATAACAATCTGGATGGTCTTTTTTCTCTTTTGTCCGGAGGACACGACGTCCATGACTTTCAAAAACAATTTGAAATGTGGCCTCATCAGACCACAGCACACTTTTTCACTTTGCATCTGTCCATTTCAAATGAGCTCTGAGCTCAGCGAAGGTGTTTTTGGATGATGTTGATGTATGGCTTTCGCTTTGCATGGTAGAGTTTTAACTTACACTTGTAGATGTAGCGACGAACTGTGTGAACTGGCAATGGTTTTCTGAAGTGTTCCTTAGGCCACGTGGTAAGATCTTTTACACAATGATGTCGTTTTTTAATGCAGTGTCGCCTGAGGGATTGAAGGTGGGCATTCAGTGTTGGTTTTTGGCCTTGCCGCTTACGTGTAGAAAGTTCTCCAGTTTCTCTGAATCTTCGGATTATATTATGGACTGTAGATGATGGAATCCTTAAATTCCTTGCAACTGAACATTGAGAAACATTGTTCTTAAACTGTTGGACTATTTTTTTCCACACAGTTGTTCACAAAGTGGTGATCCTCGTCCCATCTTTGCTTGTGAACCGCTGAGCCTTTTGGGGATGCTCCTTTTATACCCAGTCATGACACTCACCTGTTTCCAATTAACCTGTTCACCAGTGGAATGTTCCAAACAGTTGTTCTTTTAGCATTCATCAACTTTCCCAGTCTTTTGACCCAACGTTTTTGAAACGTGTTGCAGGCATCCATTTCAAAATCAGCAAATATTTGCACAAAAGCAAACAAGTCCATCAGTTTGAACATTAAATCTTGTCTTTGTGGTGTATTCAACTGAATATAGGTTGAATAGATTTGCAAATTGTATTCTGTTTTTATTTACATTTCATACAACGTCCCAACTTCATTGGAATTGGGGTTGTAATACCTCATCAACATAGGCTTTGTATCAGCCCTGTGAGGCCTTTCATTATTGCTGTAACTTTAATTTAAAGGTAGAAATGTTGGCTGTAAATAAGAATTTGTGGTGAAATAAAACATACTGACACCCAGTGTGCGTAAACAAACCTTTAAGAGCTCTGTCCATAAGGTAGACTGAAAGAGACAAAGTGGGGAACAGATGGACAAGAGGGAAGTGAAATGGTTTGGTAACAACAGCAGGAGTTTGTGAGGTCTGGTTAACCTACGGGGGCTTTCAAAGTCTCTTTACAGTTCTTCAGTCTGCTGGTGGTCTCGGTGCGAGGCTCTTTATCACGCTGCTTTCACTGCATCTCCAAGAAGCATAAAACGGCTGCAAACGTCCCCTCCAGAGAGAGACAAAGACACAAAAGGAGTCAGAGCTGGTATTGTTTCAGGGTGACAAATAGTTTATGATGGTAAAAAGCAGCCTGAGGCCAGCCAGAGAATGTTATAAAGAGTATACAGTGCATGTACTGGAATGATAATAAAGTAACAGAAGTTTATAGCTGGTCGGTCACAGCATAAATTTAATCCGCACAATCTTGTGGAATGGGCAGGATGAGAAGCTGACTGATTCTTGATGCAGCATTGTGTTGTCTGTACTGCTAATGATACTCAAATTTATACTATGTACAATTCATTAGAAAATATACAATTATATGCCAAGCAAAGCATTAATCACCACACACACTGGGAGGCCCACATTCTCTCCTGTCAGTAATGGATTTAGCATGAAGCTTATTGTCATGGGTGTCTTGATGGCTTCCCACACTGATCTCCTTCTTGCACAGTCACTCAGTTTTGTTTTGTTCTATTTTAAATATGACTCCTCCAGACATAGTTTTACCATACAATAACATACTGTTCAAAGTGACTTGTAAATCTTCATATATCACCTACTGATTTGTCTAAAGAAAAGTGGCTGCAAAAGTAATGATCTGAATTCACAATAATCCTTATAACAGTTAGTTTGTCCAATTACTTATGGCCCCTGAAAACAGACAGGCTATTATTGAAAGTGGCTGTAATTCTTCAGTGGTTAATGCAATATATATATTTTTTATTAAATGCCATGAATGAAAGCAGGTAGTTCAGCAGGATAAGAAGTTGGGCAAGCAAGCTGGGGACACAACCCATCTGCATCCTTGGACAAGACACTTTTTCTGCATTGTCCCAGACCACTGAGCTGTAAACAGACACTGACTTTGGCTGGGAACGTAACCTGCATGACATTTTTATTGTTTTATTTTAAGTTCATTGTGGTGGACAGAAGCAAAATTACAAAAAAAAAGAAAAAAAAAATCAACATCACTGTCCAAATATTTATGAACCAGACTGTACAGGACTTTAAACGTGAGTTAACACAATACTGATATATTTCATATATCCATGAAACAGTACATAAAGAGGACACTATGAGGGGCAATTGAGACGTTTTGACCCTGGCCCAGAGAAAGTAGGGTGTGGTTCTCTGTTTTTTTATTCTGAGAAACCAACATTTCTTGAGAATGTGTGAAATTTTGACTCACTGGGTGCAATGCTGAGAAATGCTGGTTTCTCAGAATGCTAAAGATGGCGAACCACATCATACTTTTCTGGCTCAGGGTCAAAACTTCCCTATCACCCCTCGTAAGAACTCATAGGGAACTGATGGTGGTTTTCAATCATCTGAAGGCTGAACTTTCTAAAAATAAACAGTATTATTATATGGCTGCGATGCTACACACGCTGTGATTGGCTGATTTCAGTTCCAATATTTTCCTATATCTGACCGGTTACCATGACAATCAGTCCGAAACACGTATCCCATTTGTTACAAACCAGAAAGCTAAAAACATGATTAGAAAAACAATCAGACGTGAACATACTCCATAAATATCAAAACAGCATCAGAAAAAACACACAGATTGAAAGCTTACCAGCTAACAACCGGACCATCTGTTCTTCAAGGAAGTGAAGCGAACAGGTCTGACTACGAGCCCAAAACCCTCAGCAGCTTTCATTTTCAGGTGATACCGTAAATGTGTGTGTTTGTATATATATATATATATATATATATAAGTCCCTTCGGCTGCTCCCTTGTTTGCACTCAGGGTTACCACAGCAAATCCAAGGTGGATCTGCATGTTGAATTGGCACAGGTTTTATGCCGGATGCCCTTCCTGACGCAACTCCACATTACATGGAAAAATGTGGCAGGTGGGAAACCCGGAACCTTCTGAACTGAATATATATATATATAGCCATATAATAAACAAATTATTAACCTTGCTTGCTCGGTCTGTACGGGATTATCAGACCTCTGTTTTCTGTACTTTCACCTCGGTCTGACATTTTCCCATACACACGTCACGCTCAGTTAAAAATCCTTGTATTGCATGTTTATGAGGGTACATTTTGGCAGGCCATTCACTGGAATTAACCCCATTTTTTAAAAACTGCTTTATTCAGCTCATCAGTCTGTAGTTTTTATTTATATAAGAAATATGAGCAATGTTAAACATGCTCTCCTTAATAATTATTCAAGTGCAAAACAGCACCAGTGTTTTCAGTCATGATGGCAAAGCACTGGTTTGAAACTGTGAAAGGAGCATGAATTCGATTAAAAAAATAGCTTTTATGGACCAGTGTTGCACAGGTTTGCTTAGGGTTAAAGACAAATTAATACAACATTAATATTTTAAATCCAGTGGTGGGCACAGCGAACCTAAAACCTACCTTCAATAACCGTTAACCCTTTAATTGAAAGGTTAACTGTGAAAATGTTACCCCAATAAACTACAAAAACATTTAGCTAAAGCTAGGCCTACCGCTAACCACAAACTTTTATGATATAAAAGCTTTGGCTTTTTGTTTGCTTTTTTTGTCTCTAAAATCCCTAAAAAACTGGCCTGAAGAGCTGAAATTTTAATATGCTGCAGCATAAAACTGTAGGTTTTCAAAAATGTTTTGCATACCAAGCTCAGATGAAGAAAATGAACATAAATCATTAAATCAAACTGTAGTTTCTAGTCAACATACAGTTGACTCACAGCACAGAAAGTGTTAAATGAATAAGCAATATTCATAAATAAAAACACAGATGGATTTTTTCTTTTTTGTAAGATAATAAATTGAATTAGTGTACATGTACTTACAGGAACAATATATTTTTTTTATGTTATAGGGTTTACAAACATTTTTGACCGTTAAACCTTCTTTAGAACAATGTTAGCTAACTAAAAGTTCGCCAAACAAAATTTTGTTGAAGCTAATTGGTCTGCTAATGTTTTTCAAAGATAGCTGACAAGGTAATCCACAAATTAAGATGTTAGCTTTGTTAATTAGCCGTTCGTTGATAAGCTGAACTATGTTCACAGCTGCGGAACTCTATCTGGGTCTCAGTGTTTTGTGCTTTTACTTTATTTTTCTGATTATATATACAAAAAGCTTCATTTACTGTCTGTCAGGAAGAAAATACATTGTAACCGGGAAGCAGATGTCGGTAAGACTGATGAGTTCACACAGTGTTAGCATCTCACGATATTAAGTTTACTGTGATGGTGATATGTCAAAAGCAAAAAATGGCTTTTCAGGGGAACTGCAATTTTCTTGGTTTTCTATTTTAAGCGCAGATCTTTAGCAGTTTGTGGTGAAAAGGTGGCATGTTGAATAGATTGAAGGTAGCATGGGCCCCAGCTTATGTAAGCAATGTGCTGAAGGGCCATTAATAGGCATTATTAAGTAAGGTTATGATGTTCCATGCAAACAGCATGAGGCCCACATGGCTCCTCCAACCAAATCATTTTTTATTCTAGTTTTTCATGTTTCACGCTGGGGAAAGCACTAAGCGCCTATAAGACACTCCCCCCACCCTTCCTGGAAGCTTCAATAAATGCCCTCCCAGACCTGTCATCGCCCCGGCTCATCTGCTCTGATTTACAAGTTCTGTCCCACAGACTTCAGTGCCATCACTAATCCCACAGGGATGGTCATCTGAATGCCAGGAAAGTCAGGCTTTCTAAAAAAGAAAAAAAAAAAAACCTGAATAGGCAGACACTGCGGCACGCAGAAACAGATGCAGAGAACGTCTCCTGTTTGTAATTGATTTTCAAGGGCAACATCTTGTTGTCATAGTTTGTCTAACAAGCCGCTGACTGGCGCCCTGGAGCTCATCAACCATGGGGGGTGGTGGGGTCAGGAGCCGCCTAATCCACCACCCTGATCACCATGTGGGACACATGGTTGTCCCCTGAATATTCTTGTTTTCCAAAGAATTTTGAGTTGGTGAAGTATCTCAAACCTGCTCTTCAGCTGCCGGCAGCCTAACCTTGCTCCATGAACAACAGGTATTCTCGGTGCTTGTAGCCACCAGTGTTTATGTCTGCGAACATGGTGTCTCTGAGGGCCTCTAAGGCTAAGCCTCTAATTGGCCATGGCTCATCCATCACACAGAGTGACCGCTTTCACCCAAACAGATCGGAGGAATGAGACCTATGGAATGGACTGTGTGCTTCCCAAAGGTCTAAATGTAGGATTTGGGAGGAGCGAGGGGTTTGTGAGAAAACCACAACGTATGGATTTGTCATTTGTCTCATATGCGTAGTTGAGGTGGACGATGATGATCCATTAGTGGTTTGAAGAAAAGCAATACAAAAAAAATGGATTCATGTTAAATCTCATAATTGACTCATAATCATATTACCTAGCTCCCTCAAACTCATAATTATCGATGTAAACACAGAAGTTGTCCTTTTTAACACACACACACACACACACACACACACACACACACACACACACACACACACACACACACACACACACACACACACACACACACACACACACACACACACACACACACACACATTTTATATATATATACACAGTGGTGGGCACAGATAACCAAAAAAATAACTTCGATAACAGATAATCAGATAACTGAAAAGTTATCTTCGATAAAGGTAAAACAATAAACCACCCAAAAATGTATCAGAAGTTACAGATAACCAATAACAGATAAATTCCAATATTATCTCTGGCACATTTACAACTACTAGTAAAACAAATTTAATAGCTTCTAATAATATTAAAAATAACAACAGACCCAAACAATAAGACCATACTTTTTTCTTTCAACAGTCTGCCCCTGCTGGAAGCTCTTGTTTTCTACAGCGCTCCGAGCACAGAGACACCCCGAGAACAAAACAATGAGACCAGACTTTTTTCTTTCAACATTCGGCCCCTGCTGGAAGCTCTTGTTTATTACAGCCCTCCCAACACATAGGCACTCTGAGAGCAGCCGTAAAGCCAGCTCTCTATCAACAACAAAGCTCCTGTCATGCGGAGGTCTTGAAAAATAAAGTCATGCTGACTTATGGTGTTGATTTATAAATAACATTAATACCGATAGAATAACTCCATTAATGTCAATTCTGTCATTTGTACAAAGTTAAAATATAACATATATCTTTTAATGTTGAATAATGCACTAATTCTGACGTTTTGTAACAAAGAGACAGATCGCAAAGGATTCTGGGTAAACGTGCCTCTGCTAAACACTGATTGGTTCAGTCATTCATTATGTAAACCAACACGTTAATGTGACGTCTGTCGTGTGTTGGTGTTTAAATGTGCTTTTGTAAAATATTCCATTTTTTTATTTGTAAAAACAGGCATTTTTATGGAGCCCTGGAAGTGTCATCACAAAATGTTTTGCATGTGGAGAGAATGTGTGCAAACATGCGCACATTCTCTCCACATTCTCTCTTTACAACATTCATTTGATGTTGTAAAACGTGCTTTACAATGTGCGAGATGATTTTTCATGCAGGAATTTTTTGGACCAAGTTTCAGGTTAATCGTGCATCCTGCATCGTGTAGTGTTCATGGAGTATCAAGCTGCGGTCAACATCTGACGACCACCTCCTGATCGCCGATCGTATGGTCGAATGAGAATCAAACCTGTTTGATATATTATTGTGGTCGGCCGTCGTGAGGTTATCCTGCTGCTGAAAGCTACAAGCAGCATCCAACCTTTCGCACTGTGCCTGTGCAAACACTGGAGAGATGTCTTGTAATAATGTTATTATTATTATTATTTTGCAGTTGTTTTGTTTTTAAACTTCATTTGTAAAAAAAAAAAGCCATTTGCAAAGCAAAAAAGTTGATTTGACAATCATTTGACATAACCGGGGTCAAAATAAATAGAACACTGCCATCTACTGGTTCCCAGATACTGCCATGAACACTACTGGCCAGTAGATGCTAGATGGCAGTAGAGGCTTTCAAAACAAATTCTAGATAATCCCTGTCTGCTCACATTTAAAATGCGTGGAATTTAAAAAATGCAATTAAAAAAATCAACATCTATAAACATAGAGAATATATTCAAGAGAGTTTTAGGCACTAGAGTTTAATGCTGTTGTCCGTGGAGCCTGAACAGAATGTCTGAAATGCATTTGTCCTGTTGTGACGTACTGAGATTACATCATCCTACCCAAAATGCACTGCGGGGCAGAGCATGTGCTCACAAAACCTTAAAAATTAGCACATTACTTTAAAACTAAAACATATATCTGATATTTTTACTTTATGAAACTTCAGACATGACAGTAATTTTAAATAACTTGTCCAAAATTAGTTTGGTTAAAATTTGAACCATAAGTTAAAAATGTATGCCTCTGGATGACTTAGGTCATATTGCCAGCATATCGGTATGGTGTTAAAAGAAATTTTTTTTTTCTTTTTCCTTTTGGGCTGTTTTTTCTCTGTTTGCAGAGGATTGCGATGCTTTTTATACAAGCAGTTCTCTTCTGTTTGCAAAGGTTATAACTTCTGTTACTAAACTTTTAACAGGTGGGTGCTGAACTAATTTTAAAAATGCTTGTCGCTGTTCGGCTTTGTTTATTTTGTTTATCGGTTTAAAAGTTATCGGACAAAAATTAATCGGAAGATAATTGTTCCGATAATGGTTTTTAAAGTTATCTAAAAAGATAATCCGGTACTGAAAACATTATCTTCGATAATTATCTGTTATCGGATTATCGGAAGTGTGCCCACCACTGTATGTGTATATATATATATATATATATATATATATATATATATATATATATATATATATATATATATATATATATATATATATATATATATATATATCAACATTTTTGGTTTTGCTCCCATTTTGATGAACTCAAAGATCTAAAACTTTTTCCACATACACAATATCACCATTACCCACAAATATTGTTCACAAACCAGTCTAAATCTGTGATAGTGAGCACTTCTCCTTTGCTGAGATAATCCATCCCACCTCACATTCATCCATGAAGAGAACACCTCTCCAACGTGCCAAATGCCAGCAAATGTGAGCATTTGCCCACTCAAGTCGGTTACGACGACGAACTGGAGTCAGGTCGAGACCCCAATGAGGACGACGAGCATGCAGATGAGCTTCCCTGAGACGCTTTCTGACAGTTTGTGCAGAAATTCTTTGGTTATGCAAACCGATTGTTTCAGCAGCTGTCCGAGTGGCTGGTCTCAGACGATCTTGGAGGTGAACATGCTGGATGTGGATGGCCTGGGCTGGTGTGGTTACACGTGGTCTGCGGTTGTGAGGCTGTTTGGATGTACTGCCAAATTCTCTGAAATGCCTTTGGAGACGGCTTATGGTAGAGAAATGAACATTCAATACACGAGCAACAGCTTTGGTTGACATTCCTGCTGTCAGCATGCCAATTGCACGCTCCCTCAAATCTTGCGACATCTGTGGCATTGTGCTGTGTGATAAAACTGCACCTTTCAGAGTGGCCTTTTATTGTGGGCAGTCTAAGGCACACCTGTGCACTAATCATGGTGTCTAATCAGCATCTTGATATGGCACACCTGTGAGGTGGGATAGATTATCTCAGCAAAGGAGAAGTGCTCACTATCACAGATTTAGACTGGTTTGTAAACAATATTTGAGGGAAATGGTGATATTGTGTATGTGGAAAAAGTTTTAGATCTTTGAGTTCATCTCATACAAAATGGGAGCAAGTGTTGCGTTTATATTTTTGTTGAATATATATATATATATATATATATATATATATATATATATATATATAAAGGATTAAACAACTCAAAGCCATGCATTATAGGGTTTGAATGCATGACGCAGAGTCTAAAACACCACGACGCAAAGCGGAGAAATCCTGCGGACGCAAAAGTGGCGGTTTGATGGAAAACGGGACTAAAAATACATAATGGATGTTTCGCAAGTGCAGTTATTATTTTCTGTCAAATAAATAACAAGCAACTAAGCAAAAATATGCGAATGTAAATATCTCATCATGTTTTGTTCTCACACAAATCCAAATGAATCAACTACGATGTAATGAAGAGGACGAAAGCTTACATCCTGAACATCAAAATTTGTGTTAAGAAAAGAGAATCACAAGAAGGTATGCGGTGCTCAAATTTGTGTTCAGATAATAGACACTGTATTTGCCCGTTGGAGCACCCAGGGCCCTCCATGCCAAATTCTGCCTGAAGAGGAGGTGGGCTGATGCATAAGCATGGCCAATATTAAGTTTGTCGGAATAGTCTGATTTCATCACAAATAAAATATAAATCACAAATAACTCACCTGTTTGTGTCCATTTTTGTCCTTTTCTCATTCACTATATAAAAAAAAAATTGATTGATTGATTGATTGATTCATTCAATGTGTTTATTGTCATTTAATTTAATTTTGGGTGGGCACTTAACCAACTTTCTTCAAAAAAAGGGGGTGAGCTGACGCTTGTCCTCGGGCCCTTAGACGGGCAAATACAGTATATCTAATATTTAATGATTTATGATAGATTCAGTGGAATCTAGGGCTTTTTAATACTGTATATCTTAACATTGGCTCAAAAAGGTGCTGTATTTGTGTCATAAAAATTTGCAAAAAAAGTTGGGGACATGACAACAATTTTTTTCCCGTAACAAAAACAATAGAACTTTTTCCTGTCAATGCCCTTGACATTTACTCTGACACACGTTTTACATACTAGATCTGAAATCTTTAGTAAATATAGCTCTGTTTGGAAAATAAAATTGTACTGAAAAGTTGGCGACCTTCCATTTTACTGCCGTGTTCCCATCATACGGAAACCTCACTGACCACTTTATTAAGTACATCTTGACCCCCTTTTGACTTCAATACTGCCTCAATTCTTCGTGGCGTAGACTCAACAAGATGTTGGAAACATTCCTCAGAGGTACTGGTCCACACTGACATGATGGCATCACGCAGTCGCCCATTCAACCAGTCTGCCCATTCTCCTCTGACCTCTGACATCAACAAGGCATTTTCGTCCATACAACTACCTCTCACTGGATATCTTCTCTTTTTTGGACCACTCTCTGTAAACACTAGAGATGGTTGTGTGTGAAATACCCACTCGATCAGCAGTTTCTGAAATACTTAGTCCAGCCCATCTGGCACCAACACCATGCCACGTTCAAAGTCGCTTAAATCCCATTTCTTCCCCATTCTGATGCTCGGTTTGAACTTCAGCGAGTTATCATCACCACGTCTAGATGCCTAAATGCAGTGAGTTGCTGCCATGCCATTGGCTGATTAGCTATTTGTGTTAACAAGCATTAGAACAGGTGTACCTAATAAAGTGGCCAGTGAGTGTACATATGGATAAAGCTCGAGCATAACTGCAACTGCTGTGCATTGTGCTGTACTTCTATGTATGTATAAGAACTCTGCTGCATTCCAAATGACCCACAACCTTGTTATCATTTGCTTTAATAATCCAGCAAACGGAGCATTACAGTAATAAAATCTATTTGACATGAATGCGTTGACCATATTATTCTCAAGCTGAGCGAAGAATGAGAATTCTCCAACTTTAAATGCATTCTTGTTTATCCTGGCTTTGGAACATATTATTTTTTTGAAGACTGGCATTAAGGATAAACCCCAAACGGGTTGAAGTACATAAGAATAAAAAATGGGAGCAGAGATCATTTCTAATGATGCTCTTGTGGCTCAAACTGACTAATTTTGAATTTAGATGAACAGCATCTGTTGAATGTGACTTTGAGGAAAACAGATTTTTCTTTATTTGTTGTTTTAACTTGAGCTCCCTGTGATTTATAGAATTGGTTCCGCTGTGGTTTCTGCCAGGTGGGCGGAGGCTCATATCATGTGGTGTAGGACAAGGTGCCGCAGTAGTTTTCTGGTCAAGTACGTCCAAAACTAAAATCCAGAGGCACGCTGCAGACGAGGTCACAGGGGTCATAACAAATCCTTTGGCTGTCGTAGAGCCGTTATTTGGTTTGGCTGAACTCTGAAGAAGTCCACGATTTGGCCACAAAGCCCACAAATTTGTCAAGAGGAATAAGAAAAAGTCAACAGTATATGAGGTTTATGGGGTCATGGCAAAGTCTCCGCATTTCTTCACATCCAGACATGGCGCGCATATCATTTCTTCCATCAGCTTGGGTGTGTTATTCGCTCATTCATTCTTCAATACTTTCATTTATTTTGCTCATTTTATGACCGTGAGTCCAGGTTGGCTTGATGTTTTTCCCAGCGTGAGAAACCAAAGTGATGGAGGTTTTAAGATCAGGTCCTAGCAAAGAGCATTGCGGGTTACTGCGGCTCCATTTCCTCGGCCGTAAACACAATCCAGCTCCGGCTCATGTTCAATTCTCCTCAGGAACCGAGAGTAATCAGCTGTGTCATCCTCGTCATAAATCTCGCAGTACAGCAGTGGCTCCCAGCCCAGATAGGCATAGGTCTTGTTCTATCGCACTCGCCTCCATGTCATAAATTCCCATTCGTGTCCGTAGGATCGGTTTTCTGCTTTGTGCGTATTTGCCAACAGAGGAGTGCATGGGGGAGGTGAGGACATTGCAAGACCGCAGCCTCCTGAAGGAGTCAATTTGCAAAATGGACCATCTCTTCCTCCCCGCTGAAATAACACTGGGTTTACAGGCAATATTTTACCATCAGATGCAGATTTGCTGCTCAGCTCTCGTCGCTGAAATCAACATCTAGGAATCACTGTGAACGTGTGTGCTGTAGGTAATCACCGTGTTTTCGTTTTTAACACAGGAAACCAAAAATGGGCTTCTAATTAAATGAAAAAAATATCGGGGGAAGGGGGGTAGGTGTGATGATCTAGTTGTTAAAGCGTTGGGCTTGAGACCAGAGGATCCTTGGTTCAAATCCCAGCCTGACCTGAAAAATCACTAAGGGCCCTTGGGCAAGGTTCTTAATCCCCTAGTTGCTCCCGGTGTGTAGTGAGTACCTTGTATGGCAGCCCCCTCACATCGGGGTGAATGTGAGGCATTATTGTAAAGCGCTTTGAACAACAAAATGCGCTATATAAATGCAACCCATTTATCAGACTTTGAAAAAAAAAACAGGCTGTTTCTATGGAAGAGTTGTCCCCAATTTTCCAGATGAGCTATAGTTTAACTTAACTATAACTTGACAAGTGCAAGTGAACAATTTGTAGAGTAGGTAGCTGAGTAGATAAGGACCTGACCTTCCAATATGTAGACATGAGTTCAAATCCTGCTAATGCTACCTGTCTTTGTCCATGGACAAGACACAACCTGCATTGTCTCACTCAAACGCCAGCTGCAAATGGGCGCTTGCATCCCATTTGGGGGGAGTTGTAGGCTCTCATCCACTTGACGCTACAAAATCCACAGATCAGCACTGGCGCCAAGGGGCCTCATGGCCTATATAGGAATTATTTCTTCTTCTGTATTTTAAACCTCCTGCTTCAACTCCAAATATTTAGCTTTTTCCCCTTTTTCAAAAAATGAGAAATGGACTGCATCTATATAGTGCTTTTCCATCTAAGCTCAAAGTGCTTTACAGTTATGCCTCACATTCACCCATTCACACCAATGTCAGGGTGTTGCCATGCAAGGTGCTCAATACACACCAGGAGCAACTTGGGGATTTAGGACCTTGCTCAAGGGAACTTAGTGATTTTCTAGCCAGACAGGGGGTTTGAACCAAGGATCCTCTGGTCTCAAGCCCAAACCAACATTTCTCAAGATTATAACCAGCGAGTTAAAACTTCACACATTCTCAAGAAATATTGGTTTCTCAGAATGCAAAATATGGAGAACCATGCCCTATTTTTTCTGGGTCAGGCTCAAAACATGTCAATCAGGTCTTGTATCTCAGCAGTGACATTCATGTCTCTGGGTCTTTGGCCTTTGATATCAAAAGATGCCAGGGAAGAGCTGTTTTAGTCATGAGGTCACTTGAGAGAGGTACCTGGCAATCCTGAGGTCTTTCTAGAAGAAGGTAGGTCCAAGTCATTAGGGTCCAGTGCTTCCTGTCTTACTATATGTTTGTGAAACAGACACTAATCAGTGACTAAAGGTGCCAAATGGATGGAAATGAATGGTTATGAATCTTTTATCATGATCCAGCAGGTAGGTCATTGTTGTTGACCCCCGAGGCTGAAAAAGGCCAAGGGGCCATCTTCTTTTCAGCTGGCTGTGGCAGATAAATAGTTACTTTCGAGAAGTGTGAACTGATCAGTTGTCTACCTGGGTGGTGCCATCCAGGACCCAAGGTGCTTGTGTGGTGAATGAGGGAACACACATCATATGCTCCCAGACTTGACCTAACATGACATTTCTATGTATTCTTACTCCCAACTTGCTACATATTTACACTTGATCAGTGCCCCTTTGTGTCAATGTGTGCCAAGTTAGGTAACCCCTTTGCATAATTTAGTGAGGCACAAGGACAGTCATTCATGCATGTTTGGATTATGGCTGTGGTCGTGATTAAGGTTCTAGTTCTGGTTAGGGTTAGTGTTTCCCTGTGCATCACTAAATGACAGAAAGGGGCTAACAATCACGTACTGACATTCGGTTAAAAAAATAGTTTGGAGTCAAAATGTGATGAGTTGGAAAGGTTGAATTAAGATAAGCAGCAAAGTAACCTTACAAATCATGCAAAATAGGATTTTCCACATTTGTGATTCTTATCTGCATTCATTTAAAAATATTTAATGGTCTCTTCCAAGCTTGGCTCATCATGTGTTTCGTTGATCACCTTAGTAGTTTTTGAATACTTTGAAGCCAAGAGAGTCGTGTTTCCCATCATGTCTGTTTCTTTACTGGTTTGTCACATAATCTTTAATCTATCTATAAATCACGAAACGTCTGCGTGGGTATGTGGCTCGCATACCTCTCTGACCGCATGTCACATCGACTTGAGCTTTTGGATATGGCTTGCACATGGCACGATGATGTCCATCCTTTATTATGAAAATTTGGGGGATTAATTTTCAAAGCCTTTATTTTGAAACCTTTATTTTGATTAACATTGTAACATTCCTACTTCCAAATGGCGTGTCTCACTGATGTTACTGGTAGAAAAGTTAAAGAACATCAGTTCATAGTTCATGTTGCTCACACCCGTTTCACAATCAATGTTTAATGCCATACCAGCAAATACTTGTATTGTGGAAGGCATGTTGTCAGTGTTCCTTACGACTGAGTTTAACTTGACAACACTGAGGAGACAGATAAAATCTGTTTTTTGATAACAGCAACAAATTTCCCACTATTTGTACAATGTTTCAGTAAGTACATAAGCTGAATAAAATTTTGTATTTTCCCACAGTTTGTACAACATTTCAATAAAGTGTAGGTGACACGATATGTAATTTTTTTTTTTTTTTGAGTATTTAAGACTAAAATTAAACAACAGTTTGTATCCTTTCCTGGTGCTCAGTTACTGAAGAGATAAATATTCAGATTTTGAACTGTGCGCCACTAAAAACCAGGAACTTCCCAGCGACTCCCGACACTGGAGAAGAAGCAGGAAGTGTCATCACCGCCAGAACCATTATCTTAATAGTCCCATTAAGTTATGGATTAATTTATGGATTTTTGCAGGCTACTGACAGCCCCGTTTCCACCAAGTGGTTCTGGTCAGTGATGCATGTTTTTATACGTGTCAGAACGTTTAATTTTCACTGACAGAATCCTGTTGATTGGCAGGTGGAGCACTTTTATTGACAAGTGCACTCGCAAGGTGTCTGCGGCTTCTCCACAGTCTTTTAACTTGCAGCGCAAACAGGAGAGACTCGATCCATCAGCTGCAGTCGCAATAAACAGATTACACCTGTAGTGACTGTGACGATCACGGATCAGTACAGCAGGGACTTGAACCATCATGGACTTTTTTTCAGACAGGACAATGAATTAAATTATTTTCAGACAATGATCTCACTGAAACAGACAGGTAAGACTACATATTTACTCATTGTGTGAATGGTTTTAATATTTAATAATGTGCATACAATATAATAAAACGTGTGCACAATATGGTAAAATGTACACACAATATAATAAAACGCGTGCACAATATAGTAAAATGTACACACAATATAATAAAACGTGTACACAATATTATACAAATAATGAATGTTTATGAGTTCAATAGTATGAATATTTCATGAGGTGAAAGCTGGAACATGCCCGAATTAAATATTCGTACCATTGAAAGAATGTAAAAACATTAATTTGTTTTATATAACAGCTAAATGGATCATTGTCATTTGATATTTTATTAATTTATAAACAACAGAAAAGGGACTTACATGTTGGTGTTCCACTGTGACATGTAGTTCAGTGATGCTGTGCACTGACTTCGGACTTCCATAAAAAAAAAAACTTTGTGTAGTTCCTCAGTCCAGCCAAAAATCACATCAGCGTTTCATGTTAGCAGCTCTTCCTGCATCCAGACAGCTTACAGCGGAGTGGATTTTGTGTGTCTGTGTAGCAGCGTCAGTTAACTCAATCAAGTCATCATGTCGCTGTCCCCGTGCACACGCAACCGGCTTGGTCGAGCTGTGTACCTCCTCAGTGCAGCGAAAAAAAAAAGTCCAGGTTTTCTTTCTCTTCCTGCTAACAGACAGCACAGTGGATTTGTGTTGTGTGTGTGTGTGTGTGTGTGTGTATCTACAAGAATTAGCAGTGTCAGTTAGCTCAAATTATGTCACAGGAGAGTCGTGTCCGTCGCGCGCAAGCGTACACACGCAACCTGGTCGGCGCTTGTGCGTGCATGAACAACAAAGATAAGACTGTGTATGTCCTCAGTGCGGTGAAAAAAAAATCAGGTCAGAAATGAGTCCAGCTTTTGTTCTTTCTTCCTGCTAACAACCTCCAGGCAGCACAGTGGATTGGTTTTGTGTGTGCGTGTGTATGCACATGTGTGGGTGCGTGTGCATGTTTGTGCACGAGCATGTGTGGGCGTGCACGTACTTGTGCGTGAGCATGTGTGCGCGCGCCGTGCACGAGCATGCGTGCGTGTGCACGAGTATGCGCACACACATGTGCGTGTGTGATCACATGTGCTCGCGTGCATGAGGACGTGCGCTTGCATGTGTGCGCACGCATGCACATGAGAGTGCAATGGTACCAAATGTATGGAACCAAATTTGCACTCTAAATGGAACCAAGCCACACTCTGAATGCAATGCAACACAAATGGGATGAATAATCCCAGCTGTTATATAAAATAAAATGAGCGCAGAATATAATAAAACGTGCGCACAATATAGTAAAACGGCCGCACAACAGTGGTGGGCACAGCTAACCAAAAAGTTAGCATCGATAACCATTAATCCGATAACTGAAAAGTTATCTTTTATGATGCTAAACAGATAAACTGCTAAAAAAATGTATCTTTATTACAGATATCCGATAACTTTTAGTATTGATTCGGACGCGTCCACATTAGATTACACTGTCAGCTTCTGATAAAACCAGTTTCAATTTCACTTTCACTGCTGGGTAAATTCAAGGATCACAGACACATAAGAACGCACGAAAAATGAATAAAAAAATACAACCTCAAACACTGTCATCATCTTTCAAAAGTAGTAAAACACAGTATTAGAAGTCACAGTTTATCTCAGTATTAGATACACCGTCATTTATGAACTAAAAAGCTGCTGCTTTTTTCACACGCTTTGAACCCTGCAGCTTAAACAACCAAAATACATCCATTATGCTTGATTGGCAGAGTAAAAAGACATTAGTAAAGTATAAATTCTTACCTGTTAGTTTCAGCGGGATTCATCTGAATAAATAATCCACATAAAGCATCCTTTTTTAAAAAAAAAATCAAAAAACAGTGTCCTAAACGTGAAGAAAAGTCCCTCTGTACACACAGCTGCTCCTCTCCCCCACCGAGTCTTAGCGATTAAATTACAGCCACAATAAATAAAATAAAATAATGTTAAAATTAGTCCGTTTTGTTTTTGTGTTGAGCGGACTCACTCACTGTAACTTCCAAAGTGAACCTGAAGTACACTACCCACAATGCTCCCTGCGTCGACCGGCCAATCACCTTTTGCGCTTAATGATGATGTCAGCAAGCGACAGGCAGCCAGTCTGCCACAAACACACAACAGTTGGAATAATGTTTGATTTTAGGGTTTACAAATGTTTTTGACCATTAAAATTTGCTCACTCAGGAAAAAAAATATTATCGAACTGAAAGTTATCGGAACTAAATTTATTGGAAGATAATTGGACTGATGATGGTTTTAAAACTTATCTGAAATGCTAATCCACTAGCAAAAACATTAGCTTCGATAATTATCTGTTATTGGATTAGCTGAGCTGTGCCAACCACTGATATGATTAAAATGTGCGCACAATATAATTAAAATGTGCGCACAATATAATTAAAATGAGCACACAATATTATAAAATGAGTGCACAATGTAGTAAAATGTGCGCACGTTCTCTCCACATGCAAAACATTTTGCGATGACACTTCCAGGGCTCCGTATGCTACTAATGTACAGTACATTAACTGTATTCAACGAGCTGGCAAAAAAGTATCACCTGCATGCCGAAATCGCCTGCAGAATTTATTTATTTATTTTATAATCACCATTCTGTGTTCTGAACTCTGCTAATATCATCACTGTTGTCAGACTGAAGGTTTTCCTCCAAGGTTTCTTCTCCCTCATTGTCATCTAAATAAGGTTCAAAACCATAAGGCTGTGTCCTCCATAACTTATTCAGACACACGTTTAGACTGGACACTAGAAAAACAAACAATCAGAAAAAAAAAAACAATATGGCCGCGGCTGAGGGCTGAAATAGAGCACAGGCTTAAGACAACTGTTGTTTATCCTTCACCTGTGTACTTATCAAATTTTATTGTTCAGGATTTTTAAAAATATCAGTATTTCATCATTTTCAGTAATTATTTGTGCACATTTTTTGGTGTCACCTACACTTTAAGTACATAAGCTGAATAAAAAGATTTGCTGTGGGTCCAAGTTTAAACAAACTGTGTTCAGGAGGTATAGGATACTGATTTGCTGTTTCAAACATTCTAAATGTTCTGTTTAATTTTGTCTGAGTCTCTTCCAATAGCCTGTTCATCGGAATCCTTTTATTTTCATATAATTGATAATAAAACAGATTTTTAAAAACAATATGAAATACTATATTCAAATAATAAAATAATATAAGTACACCTCTTTGTACATCCCACCTTCAAACACAGCCTCATGCGACCATCCATGAGAAATCTCCTTATGCTCTCAGTTTTCATTGGGAATAAAAACTTCCTACGGACACTGCACTGGTATGAGTAAATGTTTGAGACTGCACTTGAGGAATCTCAGAAATTTCTCTTTTTTTGTAACATGAGGTGCTTTGGCACTGAGGACATAATATGCACACACATGAATGTATTCATATTGTTAAAAAACTCGACAAAGAAACACAAAGTAAGAAAAGAATAAAGACTAAGCAGCTTTTTCTTCTTCCCAGAGCTGGCCCCATTGTTGCAGCTCCCTTCTGTTTGCGACCGTCCACCCCTCTTTTGGAAAGTGCCAAAATGACAAAGTGCGTAAGAAAAGCACGATGGCAGAAAACCAGGGAATCCTATCAGTGCGTGAATTTAATTACCACTCAGACGCCTCCACATAATGAGGAGAAAGAAGGTGGACATGAGAGAGACATGCATAATTCATTTTGTTTTGCGTATTTATCCGTAATCCAAAAAACGTTTACGTCGCGAGAATTAACAGTGCGCTATGTGTCACTGAGAAAAAGAAGAAGCAGCAAAAAAGCTGTCTGTTGGGAAACAGGTGGCTGAGTTGTGGTTTTGTTTTGCACTCTCACGCTCTCCTAAATGTTCTTCCCCTGCTATAATAAATGGCCAAGTCGTACCACAGTGTGCACACCAGGATGAAAAGTTTTTTCAGTGACTGTAAAACAATGCCTCTGGCCAAGCAAACAGACAGAGGTATACAGCGGGTGTTGTGATGCCGAAGTATAGCAGAAAAGGATGAGATTTGTCACTTTGAACATTTTCATGTTGCTTTTACATTCCATTTAGACATCATGTTTGCACAAACCTAGCTTAATGATTCACCTAAAGGGAAAAGCGCCATCATTCATCTTGTCAGTTCCGCCTTTGCTTTTAGTTCATGGACAAATCAGAATGTCAGTTACAAGTTCTCCAAAATTATGCTCCTTCTGTTTGAGTAAATGAAACAAACAAGGTAGACAATACTTGGCCAACTTATAAAAAACTCCCTACTGCAATTTTCCAATTGAGTATACTCAAAAGACCCAGTCGTGGTTTTAGCGGGATGCTACATTTTTGTAAAGCTCCATTTATTTTGCACTGGGATTACTATATTCCTCTGACTTTTAAAATCTGTCTGCAGATTTTAGCACAGTTTTGCTTCACTGGGTTTTATGATTAAATCCCAGTTTTGTATCAATAACACCATTCAAATCTACGTGGGAGCTATTTTAACATGCTGACATTAGCCTGGGACCTGCACTGTTTCGCTTTTGCAGACTCCTTGTATCGCAAAGTTTTAGACAATCTCAGTAAATTGGACATGTCAAAATAAATTATTTCACGCTATCAAACGGATGTAGGTCTACTCTTGGTATAATATACTTCTTGGTCAAACTGTTTCCATGTGATGCTAAGAGACTGAAAGTGTTTGAATCAGAGATATGTACAGCTATATATAGAGTTTGTATAGATAGTCTAATCGATTAGGTCTACATATGGGAAGAATCATGCACTTTATAAACAGATCCTGGGAGATTTTTAGGTGCTCTTTCCAATACAATTATAACACACATGATCCGGGCACTCTGAGACCCCCCCACACAAGAAAATGTATTTAATTTTCAAAATGGCCACCTCAACTTCTTCACTTTTAAGTACTTCTGCTTAAGTCATATATCATTTGCACAAATGGATTTCTGTGAATGCATTTTGAAATAAAAGGGGCCAAATCATCAAATTTGGACTTTAAAATTACCCAAATATACCATTTTCAAGATGGCTGCCATATCAGGAGGCGATTGTGTAACTTAGTTGCTACTTGAGATATGCTGGTCAACCTGGTGTCAAAATATTGCTTTTGGTGTGGTTGTTTCAATAAGGCAAACAATATTTAGCAAGCCTGCATAGTCAGTGATAAAGCAACCTGTCAAGTTGTTATTCTATCACCATTCTTTGAACATTTATACTTAATAGTAGAAAGCTTGTAATCTAGAAAGGAATGCTCTTGATTTGAAACTGATGTTCACTTTACAAATAGGTTCTTCTCACACTGCCAACAAAAAGACTGGCTAATTAGGTTGAGATGTTAGAGATTCTTATGACTAAACCAACACATGCAAACTAGCTGGAAACTGTGACAACCTTTTATCAAATAAATAGATCTTTTGCCAGAAAGTCAATTCTCTACTGGTTTCTAAATATGGCAAAAAATATCTGGTTTCAATGCACTGCTTCATTAAATCTTTTTTATGGTGGCCATCTGGAAAAATGCTTTTTCCAAGACTTTTTGTTAATAGTTTCTAAAACATTCTTATTAGAAAACGTACCTATAAAGACATACTTTCCAATATAGTAAATGACTTGAGACATTATTTGGAAAATGCATGAATTCTGGGCGGCCATCTTGGAACATTTCATTTTTGGGGGTATGTTAGTGCCTGGATCACATTTTTCAGTAATCATTTTATCGAAAACAGCACCTAAAAGTCTATTACAAACCAAATTTTGGTGAACTGTTCAAAAAGTGCACAATTTTTTTCCTTACCCATCAGACTAACATGTTTATCGCATATGAAAATGATCTACCTTGTCAGACTTTTTTCTTTGATTTCATGAAGTTACACCTGTACTCAGCCAAAGGAGGTACTGCCTTAAAATAGCATCAAGCCTGGACTGAATCATTTGTAAGCTAAGCGGATGGTAATCATTCATTTTGTGCAGGGTAAGAAGCACACAGAGTATCAAAAGTGAAAGTAAAAAAGAAAAAGTTTGCAAATATAAATATACAATATAAATACCAGACATACTGATCAATACTGGTTTACTGGCTACTGCTGTTCCTCTCCTTCCTGTCTTTTGTCTTCCTGTTACTCCTCCCCCTGAGTGAGCAGTTGTACAGTCTGATGGCCTGAGGGACAAAGGAGTTTTTCAGTCTGTTGGTCCTGTACTTGGGAAGGAGCAGTCTGTGGCTGAAGAGGCTCTTCTGGTTGCTGATGACGGTGTGCAGAGGGTGATTGGCATCGTCCATAATGTCCAGCAGTTTGTCCAGTGTTCTCTTCTCTGCTACCATCACCAGAGTCCAGCTTCAAGGATTATAGGGCAACGTAGTCTCGTTTGAACCCTGCGTAATAACAGGATTTGACCACTTATGAGGACAGCTGCTCACGTTGTGCAATATCTACACAGCATAATTTCACACGGAAAAATGGTGTACTTTGGTTTTGTTTTCGGCTGCAATCACTGAAGCAGTTGAGAAAAGTATTTTTTTTAGGTTCCCAGTGGAGAAGGTAAGATGAGGGAGATGGGAGACGTTGTGTCAGTAAGTGTTAGCCTACACAGCTAACCAGAGTAGCTCCACTCTGTCGCCTGCAAAACTGCCTAGACATGTTTGTGCTCTGGATCATAAACAATACACAACACATGTCCACTTTCCCAACGTAGCGCCGCTTTTTCTTTGCATTTTCCCTTTGTTTGTATGTAATTTGTCCAAAATGCTGTTTTTTGTCCTTGGAAGAAGAGAAATTGCATCATATGCTTCATACCCCTTTAGCACCTGCCCTCAAATGAGATTGTGTTGCCCAATTCTTGTACCAGTTTCGCTTCGACATCTTGCTTGTTTTTGAAAAAAAAAAAAAATCTTTTAGGCAGAATTTTTCACCTCATAAAACAAAAGCACAACAAAGAATTGACAAACATGCAGAGACAGAAATATTGCAGTTTATCAACTATACCAATGACTCAAAAGACAGCCAAGAGGTGAAGCGCAAAGTGAAATGGACTGCAATTGGGGAGTCTGTGTTTGTATTAATTGGATGTGCCTGGAAAAAAAACACCCTAATAAGACATCCAAGTGGCATCCTCACCAGATGCCTGAACGACCTCAGCCGGATCCAATAAACATTTTTACAGCCTAGAACCAAAAACAGTTTTGGTTGCTGTAGCTAGTATCCATGTTCATGAGAAGTTGTGGGTATTTTTCTATAATGCATCATTTAAGATCTTTTGAGTCATAAAGTTATGATTAATTATAGATATGGTTGCTCTGAGTGGTTGCTAGTGTGCCAGATTCAGGGTTACCACAAGCAAAGGCCATGAACAGTGAGTGGCCAGTAGTTGTTGTGGACTAGACCATGTTTTTCCTTTCTTAGCATTTTATTACAAATATGTGAGATAATATGGCTTGCTGTCCAGTTAATTGGGGCAGCATGGCGGCTTAGTGGGTTGCACCATTGCCTCACAGCAAGAAGGTCATGGGATCGATTCCCACCTGTGTGGAGTTTGCATGTTCTCCGAGTGTTTGCGTGGGTTCCCTCCGAGTGCTCTGGCTTCCTCCCACACCCAAGGATATGCAGGTTAGGTGGATTGGAAACTTTAGATTGTCTGCAGGGGTGTTGGGGTGTGAATTAGGCATGTGAGTGTCATCACTGACAACGATTCGATATACACCTCGATGCACTACCAGCGATAGGATACATACGTATAGCAATACATGACGATACGATGTGATACGATTCACCCTTGTTCCCGATTCGATGTGATTTGATATGTATTTGATGGCAGTTCAATTCCTCACAGTGCGATATGATGTAATTTGGTGCAATATGATTCATGATGGGTATTATTAAAATTGTATTTATATCAATGCCATTACCGATTCTGCTTATCGATCCGACTCTTTATTCATTCCCTTATCAATACCTCTTGTGAATTTTCTGTGTACTAAAAGTAGACTTTACAGGTTTTCTATGTCAACAACATTTTATTAAGTCTTAAAGTAAATAAATATGAAATTGGTCACTGGATCCTTGATCTCTGGACATATATAAAAAAAATCTGTACATGGTGGATCCTAGATCTCTGGAAAGGAGCTGCTTCGTTGCTTCAAGCTTCAAGTAGCCCCACTGCAGTCTGCAGTCAATGCAGAGAAATGATCATTTCCCGATAAACACCCTCAAAAACAACGGGCACTCCAGTGTCCCGAACCATCCACGATGCATTCAATATGCATCAGAAAAAAATTGATGCAAGCAGGCAGCAAGCAATGCAACATGATTCAACCGTCAAATGAATCAATGCGCACTGAATGAATCAAGGCACTCACATCACGCATGTTTGTGTCTAGATACCGATTCATATCAATTAATCTCCACATGCCTAGTGGGAATGTTTGTTTGTCTATATGCGGCCCTGCAACAGACTTGCGTCCTATCCAGGGTGTACCCCGCTTCCCGCCCTATGACTGATGGGATAGGCTCCAGCCCCCCCCCCCCCCCCCACACACACACACCCTGTGACCCCTAATTGGAGTTGAAGATGTGTGTGTGTGTGCAGTTAATTGTACTATTGCACCATCTAATAATTCTCTACGTTACCATCATTTAATGTGTATGTTAGCACTGTTGACACTAATTATCAAGTATGTGTACCTTGAGAATGTTAACGATAATGATACTTGTCGTGGTACCCTTGGTGGCGAGGAAGATTGTCTCTTGATTGATTCTTGGATGGGATAGTGGACCTAGGGAAAATCTACATCAAGGGTTGATCGAGAGAAGTCTGTGCATGGGTTTAACATGTCACTTTATCCTGGTCCGATGCCTGGGAAATCCCAGATGATCAGGCTCAGGGGATCTGATGCAGCCTTCATTCACTTTCACAGTCGTTGGGTTACAAGCCATAACCTCCTACGCCTGATCTGCTGTTGAGGACTTCTTGCTTCAACAGGGCTGTGTTGTCTCATGTTTAGGTTGCTGTTGGTCCTTCATCGTTACCGTAGCTCCATCGGGCACAAGGTCACCACCACATTTCACCCTAACAGGCAATCCCCTACTTGATCCATTACCCAGTATCATGACGCAGAAGTGGGTAAGCAAAAATATGCGAATGTAAATATCTCATCATGTTTTGTTCTCACACAAATCCAAATGAATCAACTACGATGTAATGAAGAGGACGAAAGCTTACATCCTGAACATCAAAATTTGTGTTAAGAAAAGAGAATCACAAGAAGGTATGCGGTGCTCAAATTTGTGTTCAGATAATAGACACTGTATTTGCCCGTTGGAGCACCCAGGGCCCTCCATGCCAAATTCTGCCTGAAGAGGAGGTGGGCTGATGCATAAGCATGGCCAATATTAAGTTTGTCGGAATAGTCTGATTTCATCACAAATAAAATATAAATCACAAAAACTCACCTGTTTGTGTCCATTTTGTCCTTTTCTCATTCATATAAAAAAAAAATTGATTGATTGATTGATTGATTCATTCAATGTGTTTATTGTCATTTAATTTAATTTTGGGTGGGCACTTAACCAACTTTCTTCAAAAAAAGGGGGTGAGCTGACGCTTGTCCTCGGGCCCTTAGACGGGCAAATACAGTATATCTAATATTTAATGATTTATGATAGATTCAGTGGAATCTAGGGCTTTTTAATACTGTATATCTTAACATTGGCTCAAAAAGGTGCTGTATTTGTGTCATAAAAATTTGCAAAAAAGTTGGGGACATGACAACAATTTTTTTCCCGTAACAAAAACAATAGAACTTTTTCCTGTCAATGCCCTTGACATTTACTCTGACACACGTTTTACATACTAGATCTGAAATCTTTAGTAATATAGCTCTGTTTGGAAAATAAAATTGTACTGAAAAGTTGGCGACCTTCCATTTTACTGCCGTGTTCCCATCATACGGAAACCTCACTGACCACTTTATTAAGTACATCTTGACCCCCTTTTGACTTCAATACTGCCTCAATTCTTCGTGGCGTAGACTCAACAAGATGTTGGAAACATTCCTCAGAGGTACTGGTCCACACTGACATGATGGCATCACGCAGTCGCCCATTCAACCAGTCTGCCCATTCTCCTCTGACCTCTGACATCAACAAGGCATTTTCGTCCATACAACTACCTCTCACTGGATATCTTCTCTTTTTTGGACCACTCTCTGTAAACACTAGAGATGGTTGTGTGTGAAATACCCACTCGATCAGCAGTTTCTGAAATACTTAGTCCAGCCCATCTGGCACCAACACCATGCCACGTTCAAAGTCGCTTAAATCCCATTTCTTCCCCATTCTGATGCTCGGTTTGAACTTCAGCGAGTTATCATCACCACGTCTAGATGCCTAAATGCAGTGAGTTGCTGCCATGCCATTGGCTGATTAGCTATTTGTGTTAACAAGCATTAGAACAGGTGTACCTAATAAAGTGGCCAGTGAGTGTACATATGGATAAAGCTCGAGCATAACTGCAACTGCTGTGCATTGTGCTGTACTTCTATGTATGTATAAGAACTCTGCTGCATTCCAAATGACCCACAACCTTGTTATCATTTGCTTTAATAATCCAGCAAACGGAGCATTACAGTAATAAAATCTATTTGACATGAATGCGTTGACCATATTATTCTCAAGCTGAGCGAAGAATGAGAATTCTCCAACTTTAAATGCATTCTTGTTTATCCTGGCTTTGGAACATATTATTTTTTTGAAGACTGGCATTAAGGATAAACCCCAAACGGGTTGAAGTACATAAGAATAAAAAATGGGAGCAGAGATCATTTCTAATGATGCTCTTGTGGCTCAAACTGACTAATTTTGAATTTAGATGAACAGCATCTGTTGAATGTGACTTTGAGGAAAACAGATTTTTCTTTATTTGTTGTTTTAACTTGAGCTCCCTGTGATTTATAGAATTGGTTCCGCTGTGGTTTCTGCCAGGTGGGCGGAGGCTCATATCATGTGGTGTAGGACAAGGTGCCGCAGTAGTTTTCTGGTCAAGTACGTCCAAACTAAAATCCAGAGGCACGCTGCAGACGAGGTCACAGGGGTCATAACAAATCCTTTGGCTGTCGTAGAGCCGTTATTTGGTTTGGCTGAACTCTGAAGAAGTCCACGATTTGGCCACAAAGCCCACAAATTTGTCAAGAGGAATAAGAAAAAGTCAACAGTATATGAGGTTTATGGGGTCATGGCAAAGTCTCCGCATTTCTTCACATCCAGACATGGCGCGCATATCATTTCTTCCATCAGCTTGGGTGTGTTATTCGCTCATTCATTCTTCAATACTTTCATTTTTTTGCTCATTTTATGACCGTGAGTCCAGGTTGGCTTGATGTTTTTCCCAGCGTGAGAAACCAAAGTGATGGAGGTTTTAAGATCAGGTCCTAGCAAAGAGCATTGCGGGTTACTGCGGCTCCATTTCCTCGGCCGTAAACACAATCCAGCTCCGGCTCATGTTCAATTCTCCTCAGGAACCGAGAGTAATCAGCTGTGTCATCCTCGTCATAAATCTCGCAGTACAGCAGTGGCTCCCAGCCCAGATAGGCATAGGTCTTGTTCTATCGCACTCGCCTCCATGTCATAAATTCCCATTCGTGTCCGTAGGATCGGTTTTCTGCTTTGTGCGTATTTGCCAACAGAGGAGTGCATGGGGGAGGTGAGGACATTGCAAGACCGCAGCCTCCTGAAGGAGTCAATTTGCAAAATGGACCATCTCTTCCTCCCCGCTGAAATAACACTGGGTTTACAGGCAATATTTTACCATCAGATGCAGATTTGCTGCTCAGCTCTCGTCGCTGAAATCAACATCTAGGAATCACTGTGAACGTGTGTGCTGTAGGTAATCACCGTGTTTTCGTTTTTAACACAGGAAACCAAAAATGGGCTTCTAATTAAATGAAAAAAATATCGGGGGAAGGGGGGTAGGTGTGATGATCTAGTTGTTAAAGCGTTGGGCTTGAGACCAGAGGATCCTTGGTTCAAATCCCAGCCTGACCTGAAAAATCACTAAGGGCCCTTGGGCAAGGTTCTTAATCCCCTAGTTGCTCCCGGTGTGTAGTGAGTACCTTGTATGGCAGCCCCCTCACATCGGGGTGAATGTGAGGCATTATTGTAAAGCGCTTTGAACAACAAAATGCGCTATATAAATGCAACCCATTTATCAGACTTTGAAAAAAAAAACAGGCTGTTTCTATGGAAGAGTTGTCCCCAATTTCCAGATGAGCTATAGTTTAACTTAACTATAACTTACAAGTGCAAGTGAACAATTTGTAGAGTAGGTAGCTGAGTAGATAAGGACCTGACCTTCCAATAGGTAGACATGAGTTCAAATCCTGCTAATGCTACCTGTCCTTTGTCCATGGACAAGACACAACCTGCATTGTCTCACTCAAACGCCAGCTGCAAATGGGCGCTTTGCAATCCCATTTGGGGGAGTTGTAGGCTCTCATCCACTTGACGCTACAAAATCCACAGATCAGCACTGGCGCCAAGGGGGCCTCATGCCTATATAGGAATTATTTCTTCTTCTGTATTTTAAACCTCCTGCTTCAACTCCAAATATTTAGCTTTGTCCCCTTTTTCAAAAAATGAGAAATGGACTGCATCTATATAGTGCTTTTCCATCTAAGCTCAAAGTGCTTACAGTTATGCCTCACATTCACCCATTCACACCAATGTCAGGTGTTGCCATGCAGGTGCTCAATACACACCAGGAAGCAACTTGGGGATTTAGGACCTTGCTCAAGGGAACTTAGTGATTTCTCTAGCCAGACAGGGGGTTTGAACCAAGGATCCTCCTGGTCTCCAAGCCAAAACCACATTTCTCAAGATTATAACCAGCGAGTTAAAACTTCACACATTCTCAAGAAATATTGGTTTCTCAGAATGCAAAATATGGAGAACCATGCCCTATTTTTTCTGGGTCAGGCTCAAAACATGTCAATCAGGTCTTGTATCTCAGCAGTGACATTCATGTCTCTGGGTCTTTGGCCTTGATATCAAAAGATGCCAGGGAAGAGCTGTTTTAGGTCATGAGGTCCACTTGAGAGAGGTACCTGGCAATCCTGAGGTCTTTCTAGAAGAAGGTAGGTCCAAGTCATTAGGGTCCAGTGCTTCCTGTCTTACTATATGTTTGTGAAACAGACACTAATCAGTGACTAAAGGTGCCAAATGGATGGAAATGAATGGTTATGAATCTTTATCATGATCCAGCAGGTAGGTCATTGTTGTTGACCCCCCGAGGCTGAAAAAGGCCAAGGGGCCATCTTCTTTTCAGCTGGCTGTGGCAGATAATAGTTACTTTCGAGAAGTGTGAACTGATCAGGTTGTCTACCTGGGTGGTGCCATCCAGGACCCAAGGTGCTTGTGTGGTGAATGAGGGAACACACATCATATGCTCCCAGACTTGACCTAACATGACATTTCTATGTATTCTTACTCCCAACTTGCTACATATTTACACTTGATCAGTGCCCCTTTGTGTCAATGTGTGCCAAGTTAGGTAACCCCCTTTGCATAATTTAGTGAGGCACAAGGACAGTCATTCATGCATGTTTGGATTATGGCTGTGGTCGTGATTAAGGTTCTAGTTCTGGTTAGGGTTAGTGTTTCCCTGTGCATCACTAAATGACAGAAAGGGGCTAACAATCACGTACTGACATTCGGTTAAAAAAATAGTTTGGAGTCAAAAGTGATGAGTTGGAAAGGTTGAATTAAGATAAGCAGCAAAGTAACCTTACAAATCATGCAAAATAGGATTTCCACATTTGTGATTCTATCTGCATTCATTTAAAAATATTAATGGTCTCTTCCAAGCTTGGCTCATCATGTGTTTCGTTGATCACCTTAGTAGTTTTTGAATACTTTGAAGCCAAGAGAGTCGTGTTTCCCATCATGTCTGTTTCTTTACTGGTTTGTCACATATCTTAATCTATCTATAAATCACGAAACGTCTGCGTGGGTATGTGGCTCGCATACCTCTCTGACCGCATGTCACATCGACTTGAGCTTTTGGATATGGCTTGCACATGGCACGATGATGTCCATCCTTTATTATGAAAATTTGGGGGATTAATTTTCAAAGCCTTTATTTTGAAACCTTTATTTTGATTAACATTGTAACATTCCTACTTCCAAATGGCGTGTCTCACTGATGTTACTGGTAGAAAAGTTAAAGAACATCAGTTCATAGTTCATGTTGCTCACACCGTTTCACAATCAAATGTTTAATGCCATACCAGCAAATACTTGTATTGTGGAAGGCATGTTGTCAGTGTTCCTTACGACTGAGTGTAACTTGACACACTGAGGAGACAGATAAAATCTGTTTTTTGATAACAGCAACAAATTTCCCACTATTTGTACAATGTTTCAGTAAGTACATAAGCTGAATAAAATTTTGTATTTTCCCACAGTTTGTACAACATTTCAATAAGTGTAGGTGACACGATATGTAATTTTTTTTTTTTTGAGTATTTAAGACTAAAATTAAACAAACAGTTTGTATCCTTTCCTGGTGCTCAGTTACTGAAGAGATAAATATTCAGATTTTGAACTGTGCGCCACTAAAAAACCAGGAACTTCCCAGCGACTCCCGACACTGGAGAAGAAGCAGGAAGTGTCATCACCGCCAGAACCATTATCTTAATAGGTCCCATTAAGTTATGGATTAATTTATGGATTTTTGCAGGCTACTGACAGCCCCGTTTCCACAAGTGGTTCTGGTCAGTGATGCATGTTTTATACGTGTCAGAACGTTTAATTTTCACTGACAGAATCCTGTTGATTGGCAGGTGGAGCACTTTTATTGACAAGTGCACTCGCAAGGTGTCTGCGGCTTCTCCACAGTCTTTTAACTTGCAGCGCAAACAGGAGAGACTCGATCCATCAGCTGCAGTCGCAATAAACAGATTACACCTGTAGTTGACTGTGACGATCACGGATCAGTACAGCAGGGACTTGAACCATCATGGACTTTTTTTCAGACAGGACAATGAATTAAATTATTTTCAGACAATGATCTCACTGAAACAGACAGGTAAGACTACATATTTACTCATTGTGTGAATGGTTTTAATATTTAATAATGTGCATACAATATAATAAAACGTGTGCACAATATGGTAAAATGTACACACAATATAATAAAACGCGTGCACAATATAGTAAAATGTACACACAATATAATAAAACGTGTACACAATATTATACAAATAATGAATGTTTATGAGTTCAATAGTATGAATATTTCATGAGGTGAAAGCTGGAACATGCCCGAATTAAATATTCGTACCATTGAAAGAATGTAAAAACATTAATTTGTTTTATATAACAGCTAAATGGATCATTGTCATTTGATATTTTATTAATTTATAAACAACAGAAAAGGGACTTACATGTTGGTGTTCCACTGTGACATGTAGTTCAGTGATGCTGTGCACTGACTTCGGACTTCCATAAAAAAAAAAAACTTTGTGTAGTTCCTCAGTCCAGCCAAAAATCACATCAGCGTTTCATGTTAGCAGCTCTTCCTGCATCCAGACAGCTTACAGCGGAGTGGATTTTGTGTGTCTGTGTAGCAGCGTCAGTTAACTCAATCAAGTCATCA
This sequence comes from Thalassophryne amazonica, assembly GCF_902500255.1. NCBI lineage: Eukaryota > Metazoa > Chordata > Actinopteri > Batrachoidiformes > Batrachoididae > Thalassophryne > Thalassophryne amazonica. Next base: position 38,547,438 of record NC_047120.1, read on the forward strand.
TGTCGCTGTCCCGTGCACACGCAACCGGCTTGGTCGAGCTGTGTACCTCCTCAGTGCAGCGAAAAAAAAAAGTCCAGGTTTTCTTTCTCTTCCTGCTAACAGACAGCACAGTGGATTTGTTTTGTGTGTGTGTGTGTGTGTGTGTGTATCTTACAAGAATTAGCAGTGTCAGTTAGCTCAAATTATGTCACAGGAGAGTCGTGTCCGTCGCGCGCAAGCGTACACACGCAACCTGGTCGGCGCTTGTGCGTGCATGAACAACAAAGATAAGACTGTGTATGTCCTCAGTGCGGTGAAAAAAAAATCAGGTCAGAAATGAGTCCAGCTTTTGTTCTTTCTTCCTGCTAACAACCTCCAGGCAGCACAGTGGATTGGTTTTGTGTGTGCGTGTGTATGCACATGTGTGGGTGCGTGTGCATGTTTGTGCACGAGCATGTGTGGGCGTGCACGTACTTGTGCGTGAGCATGTGTGCGCGCGCCGTGCACGAGCATGCGTGCGTGTGCACGAGTATGCGCACACACATGTGCGTGTGTGATCACATGTGCTCGCGTGCATGAGGACGTGCGCTTGCATGTGTGTGCACGCATGCACATGAGAGTGCAATGGTACCAAATGTATGGAACCAAATTTGCACTCTAAATGGAACCAAGCCACACTCTGAATGCAATGCAACACAAATGGGATGAATTAATCCCAGCTGTTATATAAAATAAAATGAGCGCAGAATATAATAAAACGTGCGCACAATATAGTAAAACGGCCGCACAACAGTGGTGGGCACAGCTAACCAAAAAGTTAGCATCGATAACCATTAATCCGATAACTGAAAAGTTATCTTTTATGATGCTAAACAGATAAACTGCTAAAAAAATTTATCTTTATTACAGATATCCGATAACTTTTAGTATTGATTCGGACGCGTCCACATTAGATTACACTGTCAGCTTCTGATAAACCAGTTTCAATTTCACTTTTCACTGCTGGGTAAATTCAAGGATCACAGACACATAAGAACGCACGAAAAATGAATAAAAAAATACAACCTCAAACACTGTCATCATCTTTCAAAAGTAGTAAAACACAGTATTAGAAGTCACAGTTTATCTCAGTATTAGATACACCGTCATTTATGAACTAAAAAGCTGCTGCTTTTTTCACACGCTTTGAACCCTGCAGCTTAAACAACCAAAATACATCCATTAATGCATTGATTGGCAGAGTAAAAGACATGTAGTAAATATAAATTCTTACCTGTTAGTTTCAGCGGGATTCATCTGAATAAATAATCCACATAAAGCATCCTTTTTTAAAAAAAAAATCAAAAACAGTGTCTAAACGTGAAGAAAAGTCCCTCTGTACACACAGCTGCTCCTCTCCCCCACCGAGTCTTAGCGATTAAATTACAGCCACAAATAAATAAAATAAAATAATGTTAAAATTAGTCCGTTTTGTTTTTGTGTTGAGCGGACTCACTCACTGTAACTTCCAAAGTGAACCTGAAGTACACTACCCACAATGCTCCCTGCGTCGACCGGCCAATCACCTTTTGCGCTTAATGATGATGTCAGCAAGCGACAGGCAGCCAGTCTGCCACAAACACACAACAGTTGGAATAATGTTTGATTTTAGGGTTTACAAATGTTTTTGACCATTAAAATTTGCTCACTCAGGAAAAAAAATATTATCGAACTGAAAGTTATCGGATACTAAATTTATGGAAGATAATTGGACTGATGATGGTTTTAAAACTTATCTGAAATGCTAATCCACTAGCAAAAACATTAGCTTCGATAATTATCTGTTATTGGATTAGCTGAGCTGTGCCAACCACTGATATGATTAAAATGTGCGCACAATATAATTAAAATGTGCGCACAATATAATTAAAATGAGCACACAATATTATAAAATGAGTGCACAATGTAGTAAAATGTGCGCACGTTCTCTCCACATGCAAAACATTTTGCGATGACACTTCCAGGGCTCCGTATGCTACTAATGTACAGTACATTAACTGTATTCAACGAGCTGGCAAAAAAGTAATCACCTGCATGCCGAAATCGCCTGCAGAATTTATTTATTTATTTTATAATCACCATTCTGTGTTCTGAACTCTGCTAATATCATCACTGTTGTCAGACTGAAGGTTTTCCTCCAAGGTTTCTTCTCCCTCATTGTCATCTAAATAAGGTTCAAAACCATAAGGCTGTGTCCTCCATAACTTATTCAGACACACGTTTAGACTGGACACTAGAAAAACAAACAATCAGAAAAAAAAAACAATATGGCCGCGGCTGAGGGCTGAAATAGAGCACAGGCTTAAGACAACTGTTGTTTATCCTTCACCTGTGTACTTATCAACTTTTATTGTTCAGGATTTTAAAAATATCAGTATTTCATCATTTTCAGTAATTATTTGTGCACATTTTTTGGTGTCACCTACACTTTAAGTACATAAGCTGAATAAAAAGATTTGCTGTGGGTCCAAGTTTAAACAAACTGTGTTCAGGAGGTATAGGATACTGATTTGCTGTTTCAAACATTCTAAATGTTCTGTTTAATTTTGTCTGAGTCTCTTCCAATAGCCTGTTTCATCGGAATCCTTTTATTTTCATATAATTGATAATAAAACAGATTTTTAAAAACAATATGAAATACTATATTCAAATAATAAAATAATATAAGTACACCTCTTTGTACATCCCACCTTCAAACACAGCCTCATGCGACCATCCATGAGAATCTCCTTATGCTCTCAGTTTTCATTGGGAATAAAAACTTCCTACGGACACTGCACTGGTATGAGTAAATGTTTGAGACTGCACTTGAGGAATCTCAGAAATTTCTCTTTTTTTGTAACATGAGGTGCTTTGGCACTGAGGACATAATATGCACACACATGAATGTATTCATATTGTTAAAAAACTCGACAAAGAAACACAAAGTAAGAAAAGAATAAAGACTAAGCAGCTTTTTCTTCTTCCCAGAGCTGGCCCCATTGTTGCAGCTCCCTTCTGTTTGCGACCGTCCACCCCTCTTTTGGAAAGTGCCAAAATGACCAAAGTGCGTAAGAAAAGCACGATGGCAGAAAACCAGGGAATCCTATCAGTGCGTGAATTTAATTACCACTCAGACGCCTCCACATAATGAGGAGAAAGAAGGTGGACATGAGAGAGACATGCATAATTCATTTTGTTTTGCGTATTTATCCCGTAATCCAAAAAACGTTTACGTCGCGGAGAATTAACAGTGCGCTATGTGTCACTGAGAAAAAGAAGAAGAAGCAAAAAAGCTGTCTGTTGGGAAACAGGTGGCTGAGTTGTGGTTTTGTTTTGCACTCTCACGCTCTCCTAAATGTTCTTCCCCTGCTATAATAAATGGCCAAGTCGTACCACAGTGTGCACACCAGGATGAAAAGTTTTTTCAGTGACTGTAAAACAATGCCTCTGGCCAAGCAAACAGACAGAGGTATACAGCGGGTGTTGTGATGCCGAAGTATAGCAGAAAAGGATGAGATTTGTCACTTTGAACATTTTCATGTTGCTTTTACATTCCATTTAGACATCATGTTTGCACAAACCTAGCTTAATGATTCACCTAAAGGGAAAAGCGCCATCATTCATCTTGTCAGTTCCGCCTTTGCTTTTAGTTCATGGACAAATCAGAATGTCAGTTACAAGTTCTCCAAATTATGCTCCTTCTGTTTGAGTAAATGAAACAAACAAGGTAGACAATACTTGGCCAACTTATAAAAAACTCCCTACTGCAATTTTCCAATTGAGTATACTCAAAGACCCAGTCGTGGTTTTAGCGGGATGCTACATTTTTGTAAAGCTCCATTTATTTTGCACTGGGATTACTATATTCCTCTGACTTTTAAAATCTGTCTGCAGATTTTAGCACAGTTTTGCTTCACTGGGTTTTATGATTAAATCCCAGTTTTGTATCAATAACACCATTCAAATCTACGTGGGAGCTATTTTAACATGCTGACATTAGCCTGGGACCTGCACTGTTTCGCTTTTGCAGACTCCTTGTATCGCAAAGTTTTAGACAATCTCAGTAAATGGACATGTCAAAATAATTATTTCACGCTATCAACGGATGTAGGTCTACTCTTGGTATAATATACTTCTTGGTCAAACTGTTTCCATGTGATGCTAAGAGACTGAAAGTGTTTGAATCAGAGATATGTACAGCTATATATAGAGTTTGTATAGATAGTCTAATCGATTAGGTCTACATATGGGAAGAATCATGCACTTTATAAACAGATCCTGGGAGATTTTTAGGTGCTCTTTCCAATACAATTATAACACACATGATCCGGGCACTCTGAGACCCCCCCACACAAGAAAATGTATTTAATTTTCAAAATGGCCACCTCAACTTCTTCACTTTTAAGTACTTCTGCTTAAGTCATATATCATTTGCACAAATGGATTTCTGTGAATGCATTTTGAAATAAAAGGGGCCAAATCATCAAATTTGGACTTTAAAATTACCCAAATATACCATTTTCAAGATGGCTGCCATATCAGGAGGCGATTGTGTAACTTAGTTGCTACTTGAGATATGCTGGTCAACCTGGTGTCAAAATATTGCTTTTGGTGTGGTTGTTTCAATAAGGCAAACAATATTTAGCAAGCCTGCATAGTCAGTGATAAAGCAACCTGTCAAGTTGTTATTCTATCACCATTCTTTGAACATTTATACTTAATAGTAGAAAGCTTGTAATCTAGAAAGGAATGCTCTTGATTTGAAACTGATGTTCACTTTACAAATAGGTTCTTCTCACACTGCCAACAAAAGACTGGCTAATAGGTTGAGATGTTAGAGATTCTTATGACTAAACCAACACATGCAAACTAGCTGGAAACTGTGACAACCTTTTATCAAATAAATAGATCTTTTGCCAGAAAGTCAATTCTCTACTGGTTTCTAAATATGGCAAAAAATATCTGGTTTCAATGCACTGCTTCATTAAATCTTTTTTATGGTGGCCATCTGGAAAAATGCTTTTTCCAAGACTTTTTGTTAATAGTTTCTAAAACATTCTTATTAGAAAACGTACCTATAAAGACATACTTTCCAATATAGTAAATGACTTGAGACATTATTTGGAAAATGCATGAATTCTGGGCGGCCATCTTGGAACATTTCATTTTTGGGGGTATGTTAGTGCCTGGATCACATTTTTCAGTAATCATTTTATCGAAAACAGCACCTAAAAGTCTATTACAAACCAAATTTTGGTGAACTGTTCAAAAAGTGCACAATTTTTTTCCTTACCCATCAGACTAACATGTTTATCGCATATGAAAATGATCTACCTTGTCAGACTTTTTTTCTTTGATTTCATGAAGTTACACCTGTACTCAGCCAAAGGAGGTACTGCCTTAAAATAGCATCAAGCCTGGACGAATCATTTGTAAGCTAAGCGGGATGGTAATCATTCTATTTGTGCAGGGTAAGAAGCACACAGAGTATCAAAGTGAAAGTAAAAAAGAAAAAGTTTGCAATATAAATATACAATATAAATACCAGACATACTGATCAATACTGGTTTACTGGCTACTGCTGTTCCTCTCCTTCCTGTCTTTTGTCTTCCTGTTACTCCTCCCCCTGAGTGAGCAGTTGTACAGTCTGATGGCCTGAGGGACAAAGGAGTTTTTCAGTCTGTTGGTCCTGTACTTGGGAAGGAGCAGTCTGTGGCTGAAGAGGCTCTTCTGGTTGCTGATGACGGTGTGCAGAGGGTGATTGGCATCGTCCATAATGTCCAGCAGTTTGTCCAGTGTTCTCTTCTCTGATACCATCACAGAGTCCAGCTTCAAGGATTATAGGGCAACGTAGTCTCGTTTGAACCCTGCGTAATAACAGGATTTGACCACTTATGAGGACAGCTGCTCACGTTGTGCAATATCTACACAGCATAATTTCACACGGAAAAATGGTGTACTTTGGTTTTGTTTTCGGCTGCAATCACTGAAGCAGTTGAGAAAAGTATTTTTTTTAGGTTCCCAGTGGAGAAGGTAAGATGAGGGAGATGGGAGACGTTGTGTCAGTAAGTGTTAGCCTACACAGCTAACCAGAGTAGCTCCACTCTGTCGCCTGCAAAACTGCCTAGACATGTTTGTGCTCTGGATCATAAACAATACACAACACATGTCCACTTTCCCAACGTAGCGCCGCTTTTTCTTGCATTTTCCCTTTGTTTGTATGTAATTTGTCCAAAATGCTGTTTTTTGTCCTTGGAAGAAGAGAAATTGCATCATATGCTTCATACCCCTTTAGCACCTGCCCTCAAATGAGATTGTGTTGCCAATTCTTGTACCAGTTTCGCTTCGACATCTTGCTTGTTTTTGAAAAAAAAAAAAATCTTTTAGGCAGAATTTTTCACCTCATAAAACAAAAGCACAACAAAGAATTGACAAACATGCAGAGACAGAAATATTGCAGTTTATCAACTATACCAATGACTCAAAAGACAGCCAAGAGGTGAAGCGCAAAGTGAAATGGACTGCAATTGGGGAGTCTGTGTTTGTATTAATTGGATGTGCCTGGAAAAAAAACACCCTAATAAGACATCCAAGTGGCATCCTCACCAGATGCCTGAACGACCTCAGCCGGATCCAATAAACATTTTTACAGCCTAGAACCAAAACAGTTTTGGTTGCTGTAGCTAGTATCCATGTTCATGAGAAGTTGTGGGTATTTTTTCTATAATGCATTCATTTAAGATCTTTTGAGTCATAAAGTTATGATTAATTATAGATATGGTTGCTCTGAGTGGTTGCTAGTGTGCCAGATTCAGGGTTACCACAAGCAAAGGCCATGAACAGTGAGTGGCCAGTAGTTGTTGTGGACTAGACCATGTTTTCCTTTCTTAGCATTTTATTACAAATATGTGAGATAATATGGCTTGCTGTCCAGTTAATTGGGGGCAGCATGGCGGCTTAGTGGGTTGCACCATTGCCTCACAGCAAGAAGGTCATGGGATCGATTCCCACCTGTGTGGAGTTTGCATGTTCTCCGAGTGTTTGCGTGGGTTCCCTCCGAGTGCTCTGGCTTCCTCCCACACCCAAGGATATGCAGGTTAGGTGGATTGGAAACTTTAGATTGTCTGCAGGGGTGTTGGGGTGTGAATTAGGCATGTGAGTGTCATCACTGACAACGATTCGATATACACCTCGATGCACTACCAGCGATAGGATACATACGTATAGCAATACATGACGATACGATGTGATACGATTCACCCTTGTTCCCGATTCGATGTGATTTGATATGTATTTGATGGCAGTTCAATTCCTCACAGTGCGATATGATGTAATTTGGTGCAATATGATTCATGATGGGTATTATTAAAATTGTATTTATATCAATGCCATTACCGATTCTGCTTATCGATCCGACTCTTTATTCATTCCCTTATCAATACCTCTTGTGAATTTTCTGTGTACTAAAAGTAGACTTTACAGGTTTTCTATGTCAACAACATTTTATTAAGTCTTAAAGTAAATAAATATGAAATTGGTCACTGGATCCTTGATCTCTGGACATATATAAAAAAAATCTGTACATGGTGGATCCTAGATCTCTGGAAAGGAGCTGCTTCGTTGCTTCAAGCTTCAAGTAGCCCCACTGCAGTCTGCAGTCAATGCAGAGAAATGATCATTTCCCGATAAACACCCTCAAAAACAACGGGCACTCCAGTGTCCCGAACCATCCACGATGCATTCAATATGCATCAGAAAAAAATTGATGCAAGCAGGCAGCAAGCAATGCAACATGATTCAACCGTCAAATGAATCAATGCGCACTGAATGAATCAAGGCACTCACATCACGCATGTTTGTGTCTAGATACCGATTCATATCAATTAATCTCCACATGCCTAGTGGGAATGTGTTTGTTTGTCTATATGCGGCCCTGCAACAGACTTGCGTCCTATCCAGGGTGTACCCCGCTTCACGCCCTATGACTGATGGGATAGGCTCCAGCACCCCCCCCCCCCCCCCACACACACACACCCTGTGACCCCTAATTGGAGTTGAAGATGTGTGTGTGTGTGCAGTTAATTGTACTATTGCACCATCTAATAATTCTCTACGTTACCATCATTTAATGTGTATGTTAGCACTGTTGACACTAATTATCAAGTATGTGTACCTTGAGAATGTTAACGATAATGATACTTGTCGTGGTACCCCTTGGTGGCGAGGAAGATTGTCTCTTGATTGATTCTTGGATGGGATAGTGGACCTAGGGAAAATCTACATCAAGGGTTGATCGAGAGAAGTCTGTGCATGGGTTTAACATGTCACTTTATCCTGGTCCGATGCCTGGGAAATCCCAGATGATCAGGCTCAGGGGATCTGATGCAGCCTTCATTCACTTTCACAGTCGTTGGGTTACAAGCCATAACCTCCTACGCCTGATCTGCTGTTGAGGACTTCTTGCTTCAACAGGGCTGTGTGTGTCTCATGTTTAGGGTTGCTGTTGGTCCTTCATCGTTACCGTAGCTTCCATCGGGCACACAAGGTCACCACCACATTTCACCCTAACAGGCAATCCCCTACTTGATCCATTACCCAGATATCATGACGCAGAAGTGGGGGTGGATTTTGACACCCTATTATGATTCCACTACAGTTATAGAGGCAGTATGCCAGTCATAGCTTTGAATACCCGTGATAAGCCACTGCAGAGTCTGCAAAGATACGCATTGATCAATCATTCAAATACAGCTGACCAAACCTTAAAATTTTATCCTTACTTGTCATCATTAAGTTGTACAGAACAGGTGAAATTAACTTCAGTACCTTTGATCTGGTATCGTCCGGAGGATGGTAATGCAGGACTTTGTGCGACTGATCTTGCTGCTAGTTTTTGTCTTTCAAAAGACCTTTAGCTTCATCACTTCATTTACACAGTCTTAAAGCTTTCATTAGGCTGAATTCCAGTGATTTTGACAATAAAATGGCAACTGCCCAACATTATTGGGTAGATGTCTCCACACGATAGACACTATGTGGTTTTTAGCAGTGTGCGTGTTGGTGTGAATGTGCATGTTGGTGCACAAGAGGTGCAATGGATACATGTATTGAGTGTGTGTGTGTGTGTGTGTGTGTGTGCGTGTGTGTGTGCAGAATGACAGGGATGGTTGTTTGAAACTCAACCCTGGGGCCAGTTGGATTCATGAAGGGCCTCTTTCATGTCCCCCTTCCCATCCGGTGTCTGACTTGAATCATCCTGCCTGAATCAAGTGCTTCCTTATGCCAAATGTTTACCCCAGTACTTAAGAATATTAAACAGGCCTTTCTGTGAAGGACAAAAACACTGATGGTGTGTAGCGTGCATGCATGTGTTATAGTCACTCAAACGCCTGTAGCTTTCAACAGAAAATAGATACTGTTATCTTGGTTTCTCTTCCCGTCTCAAATCAACCACACCTGACTGTTACCTTCTCCTGTCAGGGAAAATCAACAGAAACCCATATGAAATATCTTAACATACACATATACTGTATCTGCTTCAGCATAACTAATCACACTGATTTATTTTTTCATTCTCAACTTACGTTTCTTTTTAGAACAAGTGTGCCAGGTGGAATAGTCATTATCTAGTACTTTGAGGGCAGTTACACAAAGTCAAGAGGAATAGATGGACATTCCATGCTCCGGAATGCCAGGATACTTTATAGGAACTGAGATCAACTGCGATGGTCTCCTGTGGAGCAAAGATACATTCAACCACCAACATCTCCGGAAGAACAGAACAATGCATCAGGCTGTCTCACGGGTGGATACATTCTTGAAGTTGAAGGAAGATCGGAAAGGATGCCAGCAAATCCATCTGGTGGGAAAAAACTTTCTTCTGGTTTGACATATCAACAAGACGTGTAAGAAGCTCAGGGCAGGTTGAGGAGGAAGTGCTGTTGGGGTACATGTGCAAAACAAACCCTACGTCCCCACTGGCCACCACACAGAGAGATCTGTGCTTGAGGTAGGTGATGGTCTAAAGGTTAAAGCCGTCGACTTGAGATCAGAGGCTGTTTGGTTTGGTCCCCATCACACAGGAAAACAACTAAGATCCCTTTGTCAAGGTCCTTAATCCCGAAGTTGGTTGGGTATATCCCAGAGGTGGGACGAAGTCACTGTCAAGTCATTCTCTAGTCATCAATCTGAAAGTCCCAAGTCAAGTCTCAAGTTAGCTTGCAAACAATTGGTGGTCATTATGACTTAAGACTTGACTTGGGACTTGCTATGCATCAATACTCTTGTCCTCTTTTCAAGGTACTGACATATTGTCTAATGCCTATGTGTTGTGTAGCAAAATGTTCAGAACTATCTTAGCTTTCTGAATGTCAGACAAAATTTGTCTATAACACTGTGTAAAATATATAGTTTTGCTCTAAACCTAAAAATGTTAAATATGCTTATAGAAGTTCTTCAAATAGTTTGGGAAAATACATCTGTATTCATTTGGACAAAATATTTTTGGTATTAGGAGTACATTTACCAAAGTCTTTGGGTCACAAATGTATTGTAATATTTTAAAAAGATTTTAATTTAAAATATACTCAACAAAAATATAAACACAACACTTTTGGTTTTGCTCCCATTTTGTATGAGATGAACTCAAAGATCTAAACCTTTTCCACATACACAATATCACCATTTCCCTCAAATATTGTTCACAAACCAGTCGAAATCTGTGATAGTGAGCAGTTCTCCTTTGCTGAGATAATCCCTCCCACCTCACAGGTGTGCCATACCAAGATGCTGATTAGACACCATGATTAGTGCACAGGTGTGCCTTAGACTGCCCACAATAAAAGGCCACTCTGAAAGGTGCAGTTTTGTTTTATTGGGAGGGGATACCAGTCAGTATCTGGTGTGACCACCATTTGCCTCATGCAGTGCAACACATCTCCTTCGCATCATCCCTGAAGAGAACACCTCTCCAACGTGCCAAACGCCAGTGAATGTGAGCATTTGCCCACTCAAGTCGGTTACGACGACCAACTGGAGTCAGGTCGAGACCCCGATGAGGACGACGAGCATGCAGATGAGCTTCCCTGAGACGGTTTCTGACAGTTTGTGCAGAAATTCTTTGGTTATGCAAACCGATTGTTTCAGCAGCTGTCCGAGTGGCTGGTCTCAGACGATCTTGGAGGTGAACATGCTGGATGTGGGGGTCCTGGGCTGGTGTGGTTACACGTGGTCTGCGGTTGTGAAGCTGGTTGGATGTACTGCCAAATTCTCTGAAACGCCTTTGGAGACGGCTTATGGTAGAGAAATGAACATTCAATACACGAGCAACAGCTCTGGTTGACATTCCTGCTGTCAGCATGCCAACTGCACGCTCCCTCAAATCTTGCGACATCTGTGGCATTGTGCTGTGTGATAAAACTGCACTTTTCAGAGTGGCCTTTTATTGTGGGCAGTCTGAGGCACACCTGTGCACTAATCATGGTGTCTAATCAGCATCTTGGTATGGCACACCTGTGAGGTGGGATGGATTATCTCAGCAAAGGAGAAGTGCTCACTATCACAGATTTAGACTGGTTTGTGAACAATATTTGAGAGAAATGGTGATATTGTGTATGTGGAAAAAGCTTTAGATCTTTGAGTTCATCTCATACAAAATGGGAGCAAAACCAAAAGTGTTGCGTTTATATTTTTGTTGAGTGTATGTGCCATGCAGTGCAGCAGTGCCACCCACTGGGAGCTGCATGGTAGAAAGCTCGTACATTGCCAACAAACATATTTGTAAAATTCATTTTGACATCTTTATTGCCATATACAAGGGCTGTCAATAAAGTATAGGTCCTTTTTATTTTTTTCAAAAACTATATGGATTTCATTCATATGTTTTTACGTCAGACATGCTTGAACCCTCGTGCGCATGCGTGAGTTTTTCCACGCCTGTCGGTGATGTCATCCGCCTGTGAACACTCCTTGTGGGAGGAGTCATCCAGCCCTTCGTCGGAATTCCTTTGTCTGAGAAGTTGCTGAGAGACTGGCGCTTTGTTTGATCAAAATTTTTTCTAAACCTGTGAGACACATTTAAGTGGACACGGTTCGAAAAATTAAGCTGGTTTTCAGTGAAAATTTTAACGGCTGATGAGAGATTTTGAGGTGATACTGTCGCTTTAAGGACTTCCCATGGTGCGAGACGTCGCGCAGTGCTCTCAGGCGCCGTCGTCAGCCTGTTTCAAGCTGAAAACCTCCACATTTCAGGCTCTATTGATCCAGGACGTCGTGAGAGAACAGAGAAGTTTCAGAAGAAGTCGGTTTCAGCATTTTATCTGGATATTCCACTGTTAAAGGAGATTTTTTTTAATGAAAGACGTGCGGACGGGTCCGCGCATTGGGACGCAGCCGGCGCGGTGCGGCGGCACACGAAAAACACCTCCGTGTTGATAACCATTTGTAAAATCCAGGCGGCTTTTGATGGCTTTCAGTGGAGTGAGTATATGAGAAATTGTTTAACATGTAACAAACTTGTCCTTAAGGCTTCCAACGGAGGTGTTTTTCCTGTGGCGGAACTTCGCGCCGGCTGCGTCCCGACGCTGCAATCCGCCCGCACGTCTTTCATTAAAAAAATCTCCTTTAACAGTGGAATATCCGGATAAAATGCTGAAACCGACTTCTTCTGAAACTTCTCTGTTCTCTCACGACGTCCTGGATCAACAGAGCCTGAAATGTGGAGGTTTTCAGCTTGAAACAGGCTGTCAACAGCGCCTGGGAGCGCTGCACGACGTCTTGCACCGTGGGAAGTCCTTAAAGCGACAGTATCACCTCAAAATCTCTCATCAGCCGTTAAAATTTTCACTGAAAACCAGCTTAATTTTTCGAACCGTGTCCACTTCGATGTGTCTCACAGGTTTAGAAAAAAGTTTGATCAAACAAAGCGCCAGTCTCTCAGCAACTTCTCAGACAAAGGACTGCCGACAAGGGGCTGGACGACTCCTCCCACAAGGAGTGCTCACAGGCGAATGACGTCACCGACAGGCGTGGAAAAACTCACGCATGCGCACGAGGGTTCAAGCATGTCTGACGTAAAAGCATATGAATGAAATCCATATAGTTTTTGAAAAAAATAAAAAGGACCTATACTTTATTGACAGCCCTCGTATTCATTTTTTTTGTTAAAATCATGGAGGCACTACTGTGATTCAAATTTTCCCCCCACCCCAAAGACTACCAGTACCTTTCTGTAACATCTAAAATCAAATTCCCAAGTGTCCAGAGGTTTCACTTTTCTTTTTGTGATTTGTTTGTTTACTGTTATGGTATGTGTATGTGCATAGTTGTGATGTTTGGGTTTGCAGGTAAGGAATTAAGGTCCTTACAGGCATCTCTAAATAACATTACATGTGGTTATGCATATCTGTTGCCCAGATTCAGATGAGTGCACACTTTGAAGGGCCTTTAAATACTGTTGGACTAATTTGATTTAGACTACAATGGAAAACATGTTTTGACCTCTGAATGAAAACCAGCTGTGCAGTGGATGTGGGAGCCAGGTTGAGTAGTTTTTGTGTGCATCTTATGTTCTTTTCTTGGAGCGGCCTACTGTCTTCTGCTGGCTACTTTAACAGGTTTCAGGCATCTGATAGTTTATGGCTTTTAGAATTTTGCTCATTATGAAAACTGGCCAGGGCTTAGTTTGAAAATGTCAAACTAATATTGCACATATAATAGACATTTTTTTCCATGTTACTAGATGAGTTGAAGGTTGAGGTCTTTGGGACATTTTAGAGGTGCTGGGATGTATATGAATACAAGTAACAACTCCAACTCCCATGTAACAAAGTTGAGGTAGTGTAAACCTGGAATCTATCCAAGACTGGAATCTATGAACACTCTAGGTGCGACCTACTGTAGGTTGAAATTCTGTCACCAAACTCACAATTGATATATTAAATAATTAACCCATCACAGCTGCACACAAGAATGAAAAATGTCCAAACATTATGGCCCAAAGTGAGCTTCCATGTAGTGGGGTAAATGTGGGGTAGCTTTGCCATAAAACAATCCTAAACTTCTTTGTGCATAGCACCAAGTTGAAATTATATTGGCAAACTGATGATTTATATATTAAATATGGCAGGGGTAGCCAAGTCCCCCCACCCCCACCCACATACTCGAGCATTTTGCTAATTTACTCCAGTGGAGCAGTGAACCATGGTAAAACATTTATCTTTAAACTAGCATAAACCAAGTGTAGGACATTTTGTGCAATGCATGGACTCTATTAGCACACTGGTAATAATAATAATAATAATAATAATAATAAATAGCATAACGCAGTAGGTCTATATATATTATATCTATATAATCATGGACTGCATTTATATAGCGCTTTTCCATCTGCATCAGACGCTCAAAGCGCTTTACAATTATGCCTCACATTCACCCCGATGTCAGGGTGCTGCCATACAAGGTGCTCACTACACACCGGGAGCAATAGGGGATTAAAGGCCTTGCCCAAGGGCCCTTAGTGATTTTCCAGTCAGGTGGGGATTTGAACCCATGATCTTCTGGACTCAAGCCCAACACCTTAACCACTAGACCATCACCTCCCCTAATCATCAACATAGTTAAAGAAAAATCATACACATGAATCATGTAGAACGAATAACACAGGTAAATCATGGAGCTAGATATGTAAATTATGGAATGTTCTTATGTCTCTCTATAAAGTCACGAGTGTCCTCTTCACTAACTTTTTGTTGTCTCACAACTTCAGTATGATACTCAAGTTGTAGAATTCTCCCTGCTAGGGAGGCTAAAACTCTCTCACCTTGGTCAGACATCTTGGTTGAATGAAATGATCTGGATCCTGTATCAAGATCCTGCACTTGTCACCAGGGTAACACAAATGGGGGTGTGTCATTGGTGGGGCTGAGAAATGGGGATCTTGATTGGATGAAAAGCAGATACAAAGCCTGGTATTTTTATGTCTTTTTTTGTATTGCCCTGTTTTAACATTTGTATTGCCCTGATTTTATTGGCACAGTTTCCAGCGCAGTAAAATTGATAGGAAAAGTGTGTGATGTATCAGACCTGTTTTTTTTTTGTGTGTGTGTGTGTGTGTATCTCACGAGGGTTGGTTCATGAGTATAGGACAGATTTATTTTTTTGTAATATGTGATATATATATTCCATGTTCCATTTTAACCTTCCAAAAAGTACTGCATAATCCTAAAAGCTCGAATCTTGTTAAACTGGTATGCTTTAGCAGCAATTAGCCAGTATTAGTATTGCATTGACAATGATTGATTTGTATGGTATGTTTCAATGAAAATGAAAAAAAAAAAAAAAATCACCAACACATAGCTAGGTTTGAGTCTACAGCTGGTTTTGCAGATGACATTGTATTCAACTATACAGTAGACCCAACTGATCCCTCATAACATGATGGGGATCCCCAACAAGAAAAACAAATATGGCCCTTGATGATGAATCTTGTGTGGCTGGACGACTGAAACCTTGTCTATTTTAATGGCACAAAAACATATACATATTTTGGGGCTGTGGGGACTGTGCAGAATAATGGCCACAGGCACAGGCCTCAATTCATTATACAGACTCAAGCTTCGATAGATGAAGGCACAGTGTGTGTGCGTGTGTGTGTGTTTGTGTGTGTGTGTCCAGTGGGGGTGGTGTTCATGTCTATGGGAAATTATGTCCTGAGGACCTTTCGTAGCCTGTGAATGACTCCCGTGGGAATAAACGAGGAAACCAAATTCATATTTTGTTGAGTTGTATTTTGACCTCTGCTGTTAAGGATGAAGAACGTCAGTTCAAGTCTACTTGACAGATCTTTTCCTCATGTCAAGTGTTTCTAATTACGCACTGGCGCATCACTGCTTACTTTATCAATTTCAGCTGGAGATGTATGAGAACGGCTTGATTTCTATTTCCCATGGGCCAATTTCGCCCCTTCAGAGTGGAAATACAAGGCGATGATTTCATTATCTCCGACTTTCTTGGCCAGACTCGAATGTAGCTCTGTTAATCGGTATGATAACACCAATAACAGCTGATAATAGTGTTCACACACTCATACTATTGATTATTTTATTCTTCTAACATGGCATTCATTTCATGTACAAGAATGCACACTGGGCACATTGAGCATCTCTTGGCAGTAGTTTCTATGATGGCATTCAGCAAGCTCAGTGTTGGCGTCATCACTTTGAAAGATCATGGAAGCTTGTATTCCATGTTCGGATACTGTACTTGGAAATAAAAACAAACAGTGGTGTGTTGCTGATCTAACCAGGGTACCACATTGAGATTAGGATAAATAGGAAACTGATAGTTCTGCTTTCCAAATTTCAAGCTCCTGGTGCAATTTACATTCCTTTGCCAGTTTATTAGGTACATCTGTCCAATTGCTTGTTAACACAAATAGCTAATAAGCCAATTACATGGCAGCAACTCAGTGCATTTAGGCATCTAGAGGTGGTGAAGATGACTTGCTGAAGTTCAAATCAAGCATCAGAATGGGGAAGTCAGAGGATTAAGACTGTTCTGTAGCTAAAACGTAGTTCAACCCGGTACTAGAAAGGTGTACCGGTTAGTGGCCATTTAGTGTATGTAGACCACTTTTTTTGTGAATGTTCAGACGCTGATATGGAAAACAGCAAGCTGGTGCTGTTCAACAGCAAAACAACAAACAAATAAACAAACAGACAAAAACCCTCCATGGCTGCCAAGGAAACCAGAGCACACAGAGGAAACCCATGCAAACACTTGGAGAACATGCAAAGTCCATACAGAAAGGCCAGAGGTGGGAATCAAACCCATAGCCTTCTTGCTGTAAGGCAACAGTGCTAACCACTAATTCACCGCTAACCACAAAGCCACCATACTGCCCAACTTTGGTGGGAACTGGCTAAAAGATGTGGGAAGAACAGGGGAACAAACTGACAAATTAAGGGCACTATTTCACTGGGCTGTGGCAGATTGCAAACTTCATTTGCAAGGGAATATGCAAAAATTTGTGTGATGTTTGTTGGGTGTCACTATCCCCTCATTGGAGTCACAGGGCATGGCACACATTGCGCCTTAATATTGAATATTTCATAGTTGACGAGGCAACAAATGTCCTCAACACATACTCACATAGCCATTGCGGGCATCATGAAGCCCTCTGAATGCAGTCTCTGTGACTCATAACGCATGTGACTCATGTGAGAACTTTGTGAGGGGTTGATGGTGCATGAAATTACATTGTGAGTGACTGGAGGAAAAAAAAAGATCTGACATTTCTAATGGGAATCATGCACAAGCTGCCCTGGGAGCACGCCAAAATACTGTACATGATTGGAGAGGAACAGCGGTTCTGGAAGTGGCCAAGCGAGGGCAGCAGCCCCTCTGCTGTGCGATCTGGACTTATGTTTTTAATTTCTTTTTTACTGAGGTGCACAATGGGAATAAGTTCAATGCTTTATTGTTTTGCAGACAAAAAGGTCATCATTCCAGCCTGTGTGTGGAGAGGTGATCATCCAGAGAAGTCCCTCAGTGCAAGCACGGATCGGAGTGCATACTGGTCATCCCAGAAAAGTGAGAGGGCATCTGTATCTGCTCCTTCAACACTGGAGGAAAGGAAAGTGGATTTACTGATGAGATGGAGTATGGAGTGTTACTGCTGGATGTATCTGCCATCGGTGAGTGCATTGCCACCACACAAACTACTTATTATTATTATTATTATGGGCAGCACGGTGGATTAGTGGTTAGCACTGTTGCCTCACAGCGAAAAAGTCATGGTATTGATTCCCACCTGTCACCTTTCTGTGTGGAGTTGGCATGTTCACCAGGTGCTAGCATGGGTTCTCTCCAGGTGCTCCAGCTTCCTCCCACATCCAAAAACATGCAGGTGTGGGTGTGAATGTGTTTGTTTGTCTATATGTGTCCCTGTGACAGACTGACGTCCTGTCCAGGGTGGACCCCGCTTTATGCTCTATGACTGCTGGGATAGGCTCCAGCCCCCCTGTGACCCGATCTTGGATAACCAGTTGGAGATGTGTGTGTGTGAGTGAGTGAATGTATTACGTATTAAATTCATTTTATTATTATTTACAGTCCTTTTTCTGTGCCGACAGTCTGGGGTATTTCCACAGCCTCTTTTCACATAATAACAGTGCATTATAGCAGTAAAATAGCAACACAGTCATCCTGACCACTTTGTTCGCAAAGGGGTCATTTCAGTGATACAACCCCAATTCCAATGAAGTTGGGATATTGTGTAAAATGTAAATAAAAACAGAATACAATGATTTGCAAATCCTCTTCAACCTATATTCCATTGAATACACCACAAAGACAAGATATTTAATGTTCAAACTGATAGACTTTGTTGTTTTTGTGCAAATATTTGCTAATTTTGAAATGGATGTCTGCAACATGTTTCAAAAAAGTTGGGACGGGGCAACAAACGACTGGGAAAGTTGATGAATGCTCAAAGAACACCCAATTGGAAACAGGTGAGTGTCATGATTGGGTATAAACGGAGCATCCCCAAAAGTCTCAGTGGTTCACAAGCAAAGATAGGGTGAGGATCACCACTTTGTGAACAACTGTGTGAAAAAATGGTCAAACAGTTTAAGAACAATGTTTCTTAACATTCAATTGCAAGGAATTCAGGGATTCCATCATCTAAAGGCCATAATATAATGAGAAGATTCAGAGAATCTGGAGAACTTTCTACACGTAAGCGGCAAGGCCGCAAACCAATGTTTAATGCCTGTGTCCTTCAATCCCTCAGGCGGCACTGCATTAAAAACTGACATCATTGTGTAAAGGATCTTACAGCGTGGACTCAGGAACACTTAGAAAACCATTGTCAGTTAACACAGTTTGTCGCTACATCTACAAGTGCAAGTTAAAACTCTACCATGCAAAGGGAAAGCCATACATCAACAACATCAGAACAACATCCAGAAATGCTGCCGCCTTCTCTGGGCCTGAGCTCATTTGAAATGGACAGACGCAAAATGGAAAAGTGTGCTGTGGTCTGATGAGTCCACATTTCAAATAGTTTTTGGAAATCATGGACGTTGTGTCCGCCGGACAAAAGAGGAAAAAGACCATCCAGATAGTTACCAGCGCAAAGTTCAAAAGCCAGCATCTGTGATGGTATGGAGGTGTGTTAGTACCCATGGCCTGGGCAACTTACACATCTGTGATGGCACCATCAATGCTGAAAGGTACCTCCAGGTTTTGGAGGAACACATGCTGCCATTCAAGCAACGTCTTTTTCAGGGACGTCCCTGCTTATTTCAGCAAGACAAAGCCAAACCACATTCTGCACATGTTACAACAGCGTGGCTTCGTAGTAAAAGAGTGCGGGTACTAGACTGGCCTGCCTGCAGACCAGACATGTCACCCTTTGAAAATGTGTGGCGCATTATGAAGTGCAAAATACGACAACAGAGACTCCAGACTGTGGAACTAAAGTCGTACATCAAGCAAGAATGGGAAAGAATTCCATCTACAAAGCTTCAGCAATTAGTGTCCTCAGTTTCCAAACGCTTATTGAGTGTTGTTAGAAGGAAAGGTGATGTAACACAGTGGTAAACATACTACTGTCCAAGCTTTTTTGAAATGTGTTGCAGGCATCCATTTCAAAATGAGCAAATATTTGCACAAAAATAATAAAGTTTATCAGTTTGATCATTAAATATCTTGTGTTTGTGGTGTATTCAACTGAATATAGGTTGAAGAGGATTTGCAAATCATTGTATTCTGACTTTATTTACATTTTACACAATGTCCCAACTTCATTGGAATTGGGGTTGTAATTTGTTGCTCGTTCACATTTTGCTGCAAATTCGTGCCTCCAGCTACTTTACAAGAGTCACTGCCAAGTGAAATAGTACCTTAACAAGAATGCTGACCTTTGAAATTCTAATGTCTAGTATAAGTTCACTGTCGAGCAGCATTTTTGTTGCTGTTCAATAACTGTGGACATTTTAATAAATGGTCTGATCATACAAAATTGTTTAATTTGCATTTATTTGTGAATATATTTTAAATTCTATACTTAAAATCCAGTGGTACCAATCATTCTGACACTCAGTTTTCTTCCAATCAAATTGAGACAAACAGAGTTCAGTGTAAATGAGTTGACATCATTACCATGAAGTGTGTGTTCACAGCTGGGATGATGTCCTGTGTTCTCTCACAGTTCCCACACGAGTTGTTTTCTCCTTATTGCTCTTTTTATACCATTCAGACATTTCCTGACCTGCAGTGGTTCTCATTGCTGGATGTGTTTTTCCCCATAAACATTGTGTTTACTGGCTGCTTTTCAAGCTCAAAACAACCAAAAGCAGAGAGTGGGGTAAAAACAAAAATCATCTGAGGTCACACCTCTCAGCCTTGAGAGCAAAATGGAGATTACATGTGGTAAATCTCACAGGAAGACAGTGAAAGAAAACAATCTTGTATAATCTTAAGCACCGGGATCACATAAGTTCCATTTTTGGACATTTTGCAGCTGCTAACAGCGTGTTTTGGAGCGGTAATGGACAGAGAGAATAGATAGACGAGGTTCAACTGAGGGCAAAACTCTTCATGAACGGGTACGTTAGGAGGAGTTTTGTCTTTTTAATTGGGTACTGTACTCTATGACTGCAGCTGGAATTCCAGACACTTCCGGACACACTCCCGTCATTAGGTGTCTCTGGCAGTGGACTGGCTCGTGTTCAAATAGAAAAGCCTTCGTTAAGGAAATGGGAGTTTTTGCAGACAGCTGTGTTTAAATGAGGAATGAGGGAAGTGCACTGTATGTTCAAGTTTGTCGTCACCAAACCTCCCTCCCTAAAGCTTGTACCTCGCCTGTGCCAAGCGCTTTAACCCTACAGTCACATTAGCTACAAATGAGGGTGATAAACACATGCCATTTGATGGGTGATGGGCATTCTGGGGTATGGCCAGCTCGCAGTTACTTGCCTTTAATGTTTAATGATAGATTATAAACAATGGAAAAACCCAATACTGCCACTATGAGTTTTTATTTCATTCTTGTCTGGTTAGTAGAACTAAAGTTTGCTTAATTTGTTTCAGTCCAGCATCTTTCACTGTGATGTTCTTGTATCGCTATTTAGCATGCTAACATCTACATAAGATGTTTTGTCAAATCACTTCAGATGTGTTATCTGGCTACAAAAATAGCATTTTTAGATTTAGAAATGCTGATTTCTCGCAAACGTTTACAAAATATATGAGGAAAAAATGCAAACCATGTTATATTTATACAGAAATACAGCTGTTTCAGAGTGTTTTCCACCATCTTTGTTTATTTTATTCTTCTTGGTTTGTTGTTATTTTGCAATTTAACATTACAGGTGAGCCCTGTCAACTCACGCAACTTGAGGTCCACAACATCGGACCGCGAGTTGCGAGTTAATAAGTTCAACCAAAAAAAAAAAAAAAAATCTAAAAATCAGCTTACCTTGCCATAGTTTCGACCATTTGAAACGTGATTCTGTGGTGTCTGAAAGAGGTAAGGTGTACTGAATTGCTGTCACCAGCAGAGGGCGGTATGTGCTAGTATAAAAGTGACTGTAGCACGCAGAGGGGAGAGTCGGCAGGCAGAGAGACAGTTACACTTGTTAATTATGTTAATAAACGTTTTTCATCTGGAGTGGGTTCGGGATCTTTTTTCCTCCTCCAGCTACTGCATGTCAGTGATGAGCATTTTGACAGTGCAGAATATTCCTGATGATTCAATGTTTTTGGATGTGACTCTTTGAATCCTTACTGCTGGTTCAGAAGAAGGAATCATTGTCCAGAATTGCCCACACTGACGATCCCTCCCAAAAACAGTCAAATCAAAATTGAATTTTATACAATAATCTAAATTCCTGGGGTCCACAACTTGACCACGAGTAAAGCCGAATCCCGATTTACGCATGTGCAAGTTAATGGGGCTCACCTGTATAATACAATACTATTTTACTATCTATTAGACTTTGGAGTCATTTTTAAACCATTTGCGAAACACTTTTGAGTTAGAATATGAAATTAATTTAAAATGTGATATTTTACCAATATACTAAGGGATCACTAGGGGTTGCTCATGGACCACCAGTGGTCTACAGACAGCTTTTTAATAAAGGCTAATATTATATACTAAGATCGCCCACGATGCAAAAAAGGGAAAAAAAATGGGGATGAAACATCTTAATCTGTCTTGTGTGCCAACAGGCTGCTTTATAATGCGCAGACCTGGCAACTGGCTGGCTTATAAACTGCAGACATGGCAAGCTGCCCAAAAACGAAAGGAAGGAGCTGCACCCTCAGCAACAAATGCAACAAATGCTGTTTTGGCTTCAAATATTTACTCCGATGGAGGACAGAATACATGTTCGAACATGATTGAAGCTGTTAAGACTGCGACCACCAAGAAGTTACCACGCACTGGCGAAAATTTGCAAAATGGGGTGAAATATTTGAACAGTTTGAAAACTTGACCCTGATTTCAAAACTTGTGCCAATGATGGCCGTAACCACTACATATACCAAGTTTGTTCAGGCTTGACAAAGATGGATCGAGAAGTTATTATGATGCTTCAAAACTTACCCTGATTTGTTATTTGGGCTTAAGCAGAAAAAAAAGGCGCTCTGTGACATATTCCCAAATAAACACAAATATGAAGTCCTATATCACCTTTCTGTAGGTCAAATGATTTCAACTTTGGATGACTGTGAAAGGTCAAACTCAACGGCGCAGAATATTTTGGTACCAGAGAACACAAATACAGTAAATGATTTGCGTGGATTAATGTCAAACATGTTGTTTTCTCTGAGCCCCCATTGGTAGTTCTTTTTTCTAATTTTTAAATTCTCTGATGTTTGTTCATTGCCTGACCTTAACTTGCCTTGAATACTGAAACACGGGTGCTTCAGTAAAGTGTCTGAACCTTTTAGTGTGTGTTGCCTGTTCAATCCATTCTGATTGTGCTGGCACTGTTTCTATATCACTGACTGTTTGAAAGTTCCAGAGTGACAAAAGTTTGCAATTTGTGCAGCACAAGAGGGCACTCTTCGGGATTTCACAATATTTAGCATTCGTGCAGCTTTGGAGCTGCCTGTGCCAGATGTCGATTGTGTTCCTAATCCACTGCCTGCACGCTAAATGGCCCGCACATCTCTGTGCCAGTGGGTCTCAACTTTCGGTATTCCGTCCAGCTCATGAATAATTCAATGACTCTTCTCATGTTTAAGTTGTTCTCAGAAAAGCTGTTGACATGTTCTTCAAGCCAAGTGTTTTTTTACACTGTTATCACTGCTTTGAGAGAAAAGGAAGCGTTACCCCATTTAAAACAAAAAAGCAACTATGTCAGCAACGGGAGTTCATGCCTTTGTCACCTGTTTGCATGTTGGAACTGACCTTTATGATGTCATCACATTAAAGCGATTGTGCCTTTTATCTCTTGCTTTGTTATCAGCTATGAAATTTGTGAGGAGGAAGCAAACTTCCAGCGGCATTTCTCCTATTTTTGCAAAGCAGCAATTTCAGATTTGATATTGTTGGCATTTCCTTTCATGCATGAGCGTGCACGTCTGCACAGAGACCTGGCTAATGTCGAGCAGTTGTTCTGCTTGGTTGGAGTGAAGACATTGAGATAATCTGTGTCATGCTGCTGCCACCAACAGCAGCTCAACTTGCACCGGCAGCACTCTGGCATAGAGAACATTCATTGCAGAGAATTTCTGTATTAGTCCGCTCCCACTTACATCTCACTAATTTGAAGATACTGTGTATATTCCCTGGATGACTGGAGGCAGATTTCCCTCTTCTCGCTCTCCCCAATCAATCAATCACACTTAATTGCTCAATTACTCTTGTGAAAAGCTAGGGAAGGAGAGAACATATTCTCAGCTTGCACTGCTTAGCCTCCTTTGGTAAACAGAAGGAGCCAAGAGTGATAAAGTGTGTCCTCCTGGAGGACACTGAAGGGGATGAGTTTCTCTAATTAATCCAAACATTAGTCAAACAGGAGCTTTTCTGTGTGTCACACAAAGATCGGAAACATTTTCTATGTACACAAAACACCTATTTCTCTCAAATATTGGTCACAAATCTGTCTAAATTTGTGTTAGTGAGCACTTCTTCTTTGCCGAGATAATCCATCAACACCTCACAAGTGTGACATAACAAGATGCTGATTAGATAGCATGATTATTGCACAGGTGTACCTTAGGCTTATCACACAGTACAATGCCACAGATGTCACAAGTTTTGATGGAGCGTTCAATTGGCATGCTGACTGCAGGAATGTCCACCAGAGCCTGTTGGCCATGAATTGAATGTTCATTTCTCTACCAAATGAACCAAAGGCGTTACGGAGAATTTGGCAGTACAACCAACCGGCCTCATACCTGTAGACCACGTGTAACCACAACAGCCCAGGACCTCCACATCCAGTATGTTCACCTCCAAGATCTTCTGAGACCAGCCACCTGGACAGCTGCTGCAACAATCAATTTGCAGAACCAAAGAATTTCTGCACAAAGTGTCAGAAACCATCTTAAAGAAGCTCATCTGCATGCTCGTCATCCTCACCGAGGTCTCGACCTGACTGCAGTTCATCATCATAACTGACTTGAGTGGGCAAATGCTCTCATTCGATGGTGCCTGGCTGCTGATCAACTCTATGTGAAGGAGATGTGTTGCCTTGCATGAGGCAAATGGTGGTCACACCAGATATTGATTGGTTTTCTGACACCCCTCCACCTTTGCCAGTACAGCAAAACTGCACATTTTACAGTGGCCTTTTATTATAATAATAATAATATATAATAATAATTGATTAATTTATATAGCGCCAAATCACGAGTAATCGCCTCAAGGCGCTTCACAAGCATTTAAAAGCAGAATAAAATGAAATAAGATTAAGATACAATAAAAAATTTACCCATAAAAAAAATTAAAAGAAGTAAAATAAATAAAACGTATATAAAAAAGGACACACAATAAAAGAGATGTATCTTCAACCTGGCTTTAAAAGTCTCCACAGAGTCCGACTGTCAGGCAGATCATTCCACAGAGCTGGAGCGCGGTGATAAAAAGCTCTGTAACCCACTGACCTTTTCTTCACCCTCGGGACACACAATAGTCCTGCACCCTGTGAACGCAGAGCTCTTGCCAGCACATAGGACTCAACCAGGCCGGCCAGATAGGGGGGCGCCAGTCCGTGAACAATTTTATAGGCCAATAGTAATACCTTAAAATCCGATCTCAAGGAGACCGGAAGCCAGTGAAGGGATTCCAGAACCGGCGTAATATGATCAAACCTTCTGCTTCGCATCAGAAGTCTGGCAGCAGCATTTTGAACCAGCTGAAGACCCCTGATGCTGGACTGTGGTAAACCAGAAAACAAAGCATTACAATAGTCCAATCTAGAAGAGACAAATGCATGAATCAGAGTCTCAGCATCAGCCATAGACAGGATGGGACAAATCTTTGCTATATTTCTTAAATGAAAGAAAGTAGTCCTCGTAATGTCCCTAATGTGGAGGTCAAAGGACAACATAGGATCAAAAATTACCCCAAGATTCCTCACTTTGTCAGTATGATGTATAACACATGAACCTAGGCTAACCGCCAGCTGATCAAATTGATGCCGATGTCTTGCTGGACCAAGAACCATCATTTCAGTCTTATCAGAGTTCAAAAGTAGAAAGTTGCTAGACATCCAACTTCTCACTGCTGCGAGACAGTCCTGTAAAGATTTTATGTGGACAGGATTTCCAGCAGCTATCGGCATATACAACTGAGTATCATCAGCATAGTAATGAAAAGCAACCCCAAAATGCTGCAAAATGTTCCCAAGGGGTGCCATATACAGGGAAAAAAGCAGGGGACCCAGAACGGATCCCTGTGGAACCCCGAACTTCATGCCCTTAAAGTCAGAGGTAGTGTCGTTGCACAAAACACAGTGGTAACGACCAGACAAATAAGACGTCAGCCACACAAGAGCAGTTCCAGTAATCCCGAAACAATTTTCTAGCCTATCAAGTAGAATATGATGATCAACTGTGTCAAACGCAGCACTGAGATCCAACAACACCAATACTGTAGTAGTATCCGAGTCCATTGCTCGCAGAAGCTCATTAACTACTTTAATAAGTGCTGTTTCTGTGGAGCGATGTCTTCGAAAAGCAGACTGCAGTGGCTCAAAAAGGTCATTCTCAGTAAGATAGTCCACAAGCTGCCATGAAACCACCTTTTCCAGAATTTCCTTTTATTGTGGCCAGCCTAAGGCACACCTGTACAATAATCATGCTGTCTAACCAGCATGTTGATATGTCACACCTGTGAGGTGGGATGGATTATCTCAGCAAAGAAGTGCTCACTAACAAAGATTTAGACAGATTTGTGAACAATTTTTGAGAGAAATGGGTCTTTTGTGTATATAGAAAATGTATATATACACACAATTGAGACAAATTAATCATCTTCAATACAAGCTGCCTCTTAATGTTTGTAATCATTATCGAAAAAAATAAATAGATTTTTATTGCACAGCGACTTTGGGTCAAATGAGACATTGGCACTTAGCTTTATTAATAGCCGCATCCCCTCACTCATAAAAAAGTGACACTTCCAAGATAAGCATCCTCCACGGCACCGAGGTCATTCAAGACGTCAGTGACGCTGTGTGGCTCAGTGTGTGGGAGGCAAGTAAGTTGTCTGTTAGCAAATGGCATCACACACTGTTTCACATTCAATATTTATTCCACAATTTGTGCGCAACAAAGTCAATGTAAGATTTTCCCTCATAAATCTCCAAAGTAAGTGTTCATGTGTTTGCTTTATATGGTTTATCTTATTTATACTGTATCCTCCACTTTATGCTAAAACTGCACTTACCACTGGCTGTCTCCGTTTCATGCTGTAATGGGCTGAGACACAACTACTTGTAGGTGCACGTCCTACCTGGTTTCACAAACAGGCACATCTTTCAGCAAAAGTTGGCGGAAACCATTTTTCTGGAGTTCTGTGGACTACCAGCCACCTCGGCCCTGCCCACATTCGGCTAAGGGCACTACTGGAAAGGTATGGCGCACACTCCGTCCTCAACTCTCGATATGTTGGAGTAATTCTTCTCATACTCTGTGTTGCAATTGGACACCAAGGTCAGTCAAGCCCGCACTGAGATAAATGCAAGGTGGCCGAGGGGGCTTGTAGTCCGGTGTGTCTCCAGAAATTTTTGAACATATTAAACATTGGCAAAAGTTTAACCAAGCTTTCCGAAGTTGTGCTGATCTCTGCAAACTTCTACAACAGACACATACGAACCGTGCTGAGGCGCTGTTCAGGAAAATTCAGCGCCAAACTCAGCAATGGTTAGCAGTTATTTGAGAAACACATTCTGTAGTCTTGGGCGGCATGGTGGATTAGTGGTTTGCACTGTTGCCTCACATCAAGAAGGTTGAGGGATCATTTCAAACGTGGGCCCGGTTTCATAAAGCAGTATAATCTTGTTTATTTGAATAACTCACTTCGTTGACTAATTTTTTGATGTTAGTCGTTGCACAAAGCGCTTAGTCAGCTAAAGTTTCGCGTTACCCAACTAAAGTTTTTAGCCTGGTACAGAGGAGGCTAATCTTATTGTAGTAGACAAAACTTAAGTGTCTTATCTCAAAAAAATGGCGTCTATCATGTACCGACACTTGATGGAACCGTCAAGAGCACCCCTACGCCACTCGTACTCCTTCAAAAGTAGAGCTCCCTCTGCTTTTGGCCACGGTTGCAGCAGATGATGACTGTCATGATGTGTTTGTGACAGTTCTGAAATTAGCCGCCCGGGCGTCGTGCTAAGCACATCATTCTGCTGTTCTTATTGGTCTGTAAATGTTAATAAAGCCAGTTAATGAAACAAAGGCTGGATAGTTCATGACAACAACCAACCCAAAAAACTGCCGCGCATTGGAGCCATCTCTTGGTAACGGCACGCGTGAGGCCGTTATGCCCATGAAAACCGTCAACTAACATAAAACTGCTAATCTACAAGTTTAGCCATCTGTGTAAAATGGTGATTAGACGGATAATGTTGGACGACTGGCTCTTGGACCCTGGTCCACCTTCCTCTCACTTCCAAAGACATGCAGGTTAGACGAATTGTTGACTCTAAATTGGCCGCAGGTGTGCGTGCGAATATGTGGCTCTGCAACACACTGGTGTCCTGTCCAGGATGTACCCCTCATAATGCCCTATGACTGTTGGGATAGCCCCCCCCCCCATGACCCTTGATTGGAGTTAGCAGGTATAGAAAATGGATGAATTTTGTAGTGTTTTTCGTCTGTTATTTTAGCCTGTTGTTTCTAGACAAAGCAAAACAAAGTGAGGTTGAGACGACACGACAAAGACATCAGTGTGAGGCAATCGAACGTGCCAAGACTAGCCAGGAAAAGGAGCATTGATTAGATCATCAAGGTGGAAGACATTTGTAATCTCTGCCAGTTTAAACAGTACGTGAAACATGTGTCTGTTTAATAAAGTGACTGGAAAAACCAACTTGGGGGACTATGGGCACTGTGTAATTCGTGTCCGTTCAGAAACAAATTAAGTGACTTGGATTGCATCCAGGATTCTTCCTGCACTTTGCGATTACAGCACTTACTAATTGATTTTCAGCCAGGCACAACGTCAAGAAAACATTACGCAACAGAATTAGGGCCAACAAGAGGCCTGGAGGCACTTGTGGTTGTCTGTGGGGAGACCTTCAATTAAATCTCTTCTCAACAGAGTGGAGTTTGGTGGGTATAGCTGTTAATATTCCTGAGATTTCTGTAGTCATGTGCCACATGCACACTGTATGCTGGAGGATACAGCAAAGAAATTTCCAAGTTAAGTACTTCTAGGAAACTTTATTTATATAGCTGTTTTAAAAGTAGCAGTTTTGAAGAGGTTTAAAAGGGAAAATCGTAAATAAAAGTGTGGAATCATAAAAGCAGCAGTTACAGTTGTAAAGTGTTGTAGTAGGAAAAAAGGAAACATAAAGCACAAGAATACTATGTACAAGCCACATCCATCCATTTTCTATACAAGCTTACCCCAATTAATGGTCACTCTGGAGCTTATCCCAGTAGTCACAGAGCAAGAGGCAGCGTACACCCTGGACACACAGCATGTACAAGCCACAAAAAAAATGCAATGATTCATTTGGCTTGTAACAGTACAAATATGGAGAAATGCCTCCTAAAAGGGGACAAGACAGTGTTATTTAAAAAAAGAAATGTAAAATTGACAATGTGCTAGTAGAAAGGTGAAAAAAGTGGAATCTGCATTTAGTCTTAAATTTCTGATCAATTGCTGCTGAGCTTGAAAAAATACCAAAGTACATAAGCAAGGTATAGTACAGGTAAACCTCATTAAGTCACGCAAGTTGGGGTCTACAAAATCAGACCGTGCGTTATCTGAAACCGTGAGTTAATAAAGTTGACCAAAAAACTTAAAATGAGCTTACCTTGCCATATTACAATAGTATTGACCATTTGAAGCTTGGTTCTTTCATGGATGGTGATGATTTCTCCATCTGGAGTGGGTTGAGGAGCTTTTTCTTCCTCCTCAGGCTGCTGCACGTCAGCGATGAGTGCTTCATCAGTGTGGATGATTCAGAGTTTTTGGATGTGACCTTTCTCTTTACATCCTTACTGCCGGTTCAGATTGTGCTGGAATTTATACGTGTACGGTGTGTATAGATCCCGCCTCATTCTGAACCAGCAGTAAAGATCTAAAGAAGAACGTCACATCAAAAAACATTGAATCGTCCAGAATTGTGCACACTGAATCATCCACCCTCATCACTGACGTGCTGCAGCTGGAGGAGGAACAAGAAATCATCATCCAAAATCATCCACACTGACAATCCCTCCCAAAACAGTCAAATCAACATTGACTTTTAAACAGTAGTCTATTTACGGGGTTCCCAAATCCACCGCAAGTAAAGCTCTATAAATAGTGAATATCACTGGGTTGACATAAATAATAAATAAAAGGGACGCAATACAGAACCCCGCAGTTAAATTAAAAAAAAAACAAAAATGCCACTCACGGGAGCCTGTAAGCTCTGATTACCAGACGGAAAATTTACCACTGCGCTATCATCGCTGGCCTGTAATCGATGCGAAAAATGCCTGAAATCAACAAGGACATGGAGGAGGTGCGCTGTGTCTGACCACTGCAGCCCGGCGCAAAGGCGAAAGATGTTTTATATATTTCCACATGAGGACAGCAGGCAGAGACACCGCCTCACGGAGGAATGTTGTAAGTTCATGTCCTTCAAAACATGGAACGTGTTCTCCAGCTGGGACGTCCAGGAGCAGAGATCTTTACAGCAGCGGCTGTGGGTGGACATGCCCTCCAGTCTGTTTAGCGCCCAGACCAACGTGTCACTCTCTGTGTTATGTGGTCATTCATTTTCATTATTTGTTATGTAATTGCGTATGTAGGTATTGTCATAATTATTTATATAACTGTCCTGGCGGTGGTTTCTGTGTTTGTAATGTGTGCACTGAGCTGTCATCCAGCTGTAAGTGTGCTGTGATCAGCTGGCAGGCCCCTCCCCGTGCTGTGCGTGATCAGACCTGGCTGTCCGGCCCCCATGTGATCAGATCTGTGTGTGTGCGACACATGCGCACATGTGCCAGACACATGCACCACATCTGTGTTGCTGTTTTTAAAGTCACACTTGTGGGGGCACAGACAAATTTCACATCCAGCTTGACAGTGATTGTCTGTTGACTGTTTTCGTGCTAACAGTGTGAAGGGCCACACATTTTCTAAGTGCCAAGCAAGCGGTGTTAGATGTTTATGTGTGTCAGCTGGAATTTGGCCGACACCTGCTGCGAAAGGGTTCGATGGGCTCTCACAGCGCACACTCTGTCTTTCAGCCGTTGGTGTGCACAAATAGTTGTAGCAACAGGTGTACGAGGCATCAGAGGCAGCTACAATTTTACACGTATTGCATACGATTCCTGCTTCATGCACACTTAATGCGCAATTCGACCACATTCGTACTATGTGTGAAGTTGCCCTTAACAAGGTTTACCTGTAGACATGGGGTCTGATTTACTAAAGGTGTTGTGTGGGCCGCTGAAGAGGAGGTACTGCTGGCCCACCACCACCAGATGGCGCCCTGCTTGAAGTGCGGGATTCAAGCATGAGAGGGCGTCATAGCAACCGGGAGTGACAGCTGTCACTCGTTATCAGCACCAGCTGTCACTCATCCACATCACCACCACCATAAAGGCTGGACTGCAACTCCACCTCCCCGCCGAGAAATCAGCTATCAGAAGAGGTAATTTCTCTGCTGAACGTGAAACTGCATTATAGTCTGGACTCTTTTTGCAGCCGTATTCCTGTGGTGTTCCTTATCCGTTGGATTGGCGTTAGGTGTGATCAGCGACGGCTTCGCTCCACACTCCATCCAGATAAGTGGTTAGACAGGAGCTGCACGAGTGTGTGATTGGAGGTGGAGGTGCTCCCTCCCAAAAGAATACAGACTGTGGGATTACTGAGTGTGCGAACTCACACTCATCAATACTGTTTTTCTGTTCTCTGCCAGCAGTACCAGGTCTGACAGCTGGAGACGGTGACCACCTGGGGACCCAGGACTTGGTGGCTCCGGTGTTCTTCAGATCCGTTGGCGGTGAAGGCCGTGTGAGATCCGGCTCGGCTCAGGACGGATGTCTCCTATCCTCAAGTCTGCCCACACGTCACTCAAATCTGTAATTCGGTGGTACCTAAACTGTGATTGTCTGTATTTCGTTGTGCACTACAACATTAAATTGTTACTGTTTGGCTTATCCATTGCCCGTTCATTTAACACCCCCTGTTGTGGGTCCGTGTTCCTACACCTTCACAACAGGATTTCTCGGCCAGCGTCATGGATCCCGAGGGGCGTCAACCATCGCTTGAACAGCCAATGGAAGAGCGAGGTGCACAGGCATCAGCAGGAGGCGTGTTAGGTGAGCTGCAGCAAATCAAAACCGCTTTCACTGCTCGGCTGGACTTAGTCACCGAGCAGAGTGTGATCCTCAATCGGAGGATGGAGGCTCTCACTGCCAAGGTGGAAGCGCAGGCACAGGGCGCTGCTGCAGCACTTCCCCCTGCTGACCGAAGGCCTGAAACAGACATTCCGCTGGTCGTTCAACGAACCCCCCCACCGTCCCCTGAAGCATACATAAGCCCTCCGGAGCCGTACGGAGGTTGTGTCGAGACGTGCGCGGACTTCTTAATGCAGTGCTCGCTCGTCTTTTCACAGCGTCCCGTCATGTACGTGTCAGACGTTAGCTGGGTGGCTTACGTGATAAATCTGCTTCGAGGAGAGGCACGCGCCTGGGCTATGGCGCTCTGGGAGCAGAATTCACGGCTCCTAACGACATATGCTGGGTTTGTGAGGGAGTTCAGACAGGTGTTCGACCACCCTCATAGAGGCTAGATCCACTTCAAGCGTGCTGCTGTCGATAAGACAGGGGTGTCGGAGCGCAGCGAAGTATGCAGTCGACTTCCGCATCGTGGCAGCGCGAGCCGGCTGGAATGCTGTTGCGCTCTGTGCCACCTTTGTAAACGGACTGTCTCTGGTCCTTAAAGATCACCCGGTGGCGAAGGACGAGCCGCGGGATTTAGGCGGGCTTATCGACCTAGTTATACGGTTAGACAACCGATTAACAGAACACCGACGGGAGCGAGATGAAGGGCGTGGTCAGGCACAAGCAGTCCCTCTTCCTCCCGGGTCCGAAAGGGAGCCGTCTTCCCCACGCTCCACAGCCAGGGTACTCCACATGACGACAGCTCCCCCTGCTGACGTTGCTATGGAAATGAGCAAGGCCAAAAGGCGACCAGATCAGAGACAAAGGAGGCTGGTCCATGGGGAGTGTTTTCACTGCAGCTCAACCGAGCACACGCAGAAAAACTGCCCAAAACGGTCAAAACAGCAGTACTCGTCCTTAGAGACTGGGCTAAGGGTGGGTCATAATACCCACGCGGGGATGCCCCGTAAATCTGCACGCATCCCAGTCACGATCCTGAGTGGGGATCTGACCCTTCACGCCCCAGCACTGGTAGACACGGGGTCGGAAGGGAATCTGCTGGACAGCAGATGGGCAAGGGAAGTCGGGCTCCCTCTAGTGGCTCTACCTTCACCTTTGAAGGTACAGGCACTAGATGGCACCCTTCTTCTATTAATCACACACCAGACACAACCAGTGACATTGGTGGTGTCTGGTAATCACAGGGAGGAGATCGTGTTCTATGTAACACCTTCCACCTCCCGGGTGATTTTGGGTTATCCTTGAATGATAAAACACAATCCCTGGATTGATTGGCCGTCTGGGGTTGTGGCTCAGTGGAGCGAAACCTGCCACCGGGAGTATCTCGGATCCTCGGTTCCGCCTGGTGTGACAGCTAGTGAGGAAGTTAAAGTCTCCCCCAATCTGACGGCGGTGCCAAGTGAGTACCACAATCTTGCTGACATTTTCAGCAAAGATCTGGCGCTCACCTTTCCCCCGCACCGTCCATACGATTGTGCAATTGATTTGATCCCGGGCGTTGAGTACCCGTCCAGTAGGCTGTACAACCTCTCACGTCCTGAGCGAGAATCAATGGAGACCTACATCCGGGACTCATCAGCTGCCGAGCTGATCCGGAACTCCACCTCCCTGATGGGTGCTGGTTTCTTTTTTGTGGGCAAGAAAGACGGCGGACTCCGTCCATGCATTGATTACAGGGGGCTGAACGAGATCACGGTTCGCAACCGATACCCTCTGCCCCTGTTAGACTCAGTGTTCACGCCCTTGCATGGAGCCCAAATATTCACGAAACTTGATCTTAGGAATGCGTACCACCTGGTTCGGATCCGGAAGGGAGACGAATGGAAGACAGGGTTTAACACCCCGTTAGGTCACTTTGAGTACCTGGTCATGCCGTTCGGCCTCACTAAGGCCCCCGCGACATTCCAAGCTTTGGTAAATGACGTCTTGCGGGACTTCCTGCATCGGTTTGTCTTCGTATATCTGGACGATATACTCATCTTTTCCCCGGATCCTGAGACTCATGTTACGCATGTACGTCAGGTCCTGCAGCGGTTGTTGGAGAACCGGCTGTTTGTGAAGGGTGAGAAGTGCGAGTTCCACCGCACATCTTTGTCCTTCCTGGGGTTTATCATCTCCTCCAACTTCGTCGCCCCTGATCCGGCCAAGGTAGCGGCGGTGAGAGATTGGCCCCAACCTACAAACCGTAGGAAATTGCAGCAGTTCCTCGGTTTTGCTAATTTTTACCGGAGGTTCATCAAGGGCTATAGTCAGGTAGTTAGTCCCCTGACAGCCCTGACCTCCACTAAAGTCCCCTTCACTTGGTCGGATCGGTGCGAAGCCGTGTTTAGGGAGTTGAAACGTCGGTTCTCGACTGCACCAGTTCTGGTGCAGCCCGATCCTACTAGCCAAGTTATAGTTGAAGTGGATGCCTCTGACTCAGGGATAGGAACCGTGCTATCCCAGAGCGGGGAGTCCAATAAGGTTCTCCATCCTTGTGCCTATTTTTCCCGCAGGTTGACCCCGGCAGAAAGGAATTATGACGTCAGCAACCGGGAACTTCTTGCGGTGAAGGAGGCTCTGGAGGAGTGGAGACACTGGTTGGAGGGAGCTTCTATGCCATTCACGGTTTTCACAGACCATCGGAACCTGGAGTACATTCGGACCGCCAAGCGTCTGAACCCCAGGCAAGCCCGCTGGTCACTGTTCTTCGGGCGTTTTGACTTTCGGATCACATACCGCCACGGGACGAAGAACCAACGGTCTGACGCCCTGTCCCGGGTGCACGAAGAGGAGGTCAGGACCGAGCTGTCAGACCCAACGGAAACCATCATTCCCGAGTCCACTGTCGTGACCGCCCTCACCTGGGACGTGGAGAAGACCGTCCGGGAGGCCCTGACACGGAACCCGGACCCGGGAACTGGCCCGAAAAACAAAATGTACGTCCCACCAGAAGCCAGGGCTGCAGTTCTGGACTTCTGTCACGGTTCCAAATTCTCCTGCCACCCAGGGGTATGAAGAACCGTGGCAGTCGTTCTGCAGCGCTTCTGGTGGGCGTCTCTGGAAACCAACGTCCGGGAGTACGTCCAGGCCTGCACCACCTGCGCCAGGGGCAAGGCAGATCATCATAAGACCCAAGGCCTCCTCCAGCCTTTGCCCGTGCCTCATCGCCCCTGGTCTCACATCAGCCTGGACTTCGTCATGGGCCTCCCACCATCCCAGGGCAAGACTACCATCCACACGATAGTGGACCGGTCTCCAAGGCGGCCCACTTCGTGGCCCTCCCGAAGCTCCCGACGGCCCAGGAGACTGCAGACCTCCTGGTCCACCACGTCGTGCGTCTGCATGGGATTCCACTGTCTCAGATCGTGGCCCTCAGTTCTCCTCCCAGGTCTGGAGGAGTTTCTGCAGGGAACTGGGGGCCACCGTAAGCCTCTCATCCGGGTACCACCCCCAGACGAACGGGCAGGCAGAGCGGACGAATCAGGATTTGGAGCAGGCCCTCCGCTGCGTGACCTCCGCGCACCCGTCGGCCTGGAGTGACCATCTGGCCTGGATCGAGTACGCTCATAATAGCCAAGTATCATCTGCCACCGGCCTCTCCCCTTTCGAGGTATGTTTGGGGTACCAGCCCCCATTATTCCCGCTAGTGGAGGGAGAGGTCGGGGTGCCCTCGGTCCAGGCCCATCTGAGGAGGTGCCGTCGGGTGTGGCGTACCGCCCGCTCTGCCCTGCTCAAAGCCCGGACGAGGGCTAAGGCCCATGCGGACCGCCGGCGTGCCCCGGCCCCTACGTATCAGCCCGGGCAGGCGGTTTGGCTATCTACAAAAGCCATACCTCTACAAACAGAATCCCAGAAACTTAAGGACAGATTTATAGGACCCTTCACCATCGTGAAGGTCCTCAGTCCAGCCACAGTGAAGCTGGCAGCTTCAGCTTCACTGCGGATACATCCGGTATTCCACGTCTCAAGACTCAAACCCTGCCACACCTCTCCCCTCTGTGCCCCTGGACCGGCGCCGCCGCCTGCCCGGATCATCGTCGAGGAGCCGGCTTGGACTGTGCGCCGGCTCCTGGACGTTCGTCGACAGGGCCAGGGATTCCAGTATTTGGTGGACTGGGAAGGATACGGACCCGAAGAACGCTCCTGGGTGAAGAGGAGCTTCATCCTGGACCCGGCCCTCCTGGCCGATTTCTACGCCCGGCACCCGGACAAGCCTGGTCGGGCGCCAGGAGGCGCCCATTGAGGGGGGGGTCCTGTTGTGTGGGCCGCTGAAGAGGAGGTACTGCTGGCCCACCACCACCAGATGGCGCCCTGCTTGAAGTACGGGCTTCAAGCATGAGAGGGCGTCATAGCAACTGGGAGTGACAGCTGTCACTCGTTATCAGCACCAGCTGTCACTCATCCACATCACCACCACCATAAAGGCTGGACTGCAACTCCACCTCCCCGCCGAGAAATCAGCTATCAGAAGAGGTAATTTCTCTGATGAACGTGAAACTGCATTATAGTCTGGACTCTTTTTGCAGCCGTATTCCTGTGGTGTTCCTTATCCGTTGGATTGGCGTTAGGTGTGATCAGCGACGGCTTCGCGCCACACTCCATCCAGAAAAGTGGTTAGACAGGAGCTGCACGAGTGTGTGATTGGAGGTGGAGGTGCTCCCTCCCAAAAGAATACAGACTGTGGGATTACTGAGTGTGCGAACTCACACTCATCAATACTGTTTTTCTGTTCTCTGCCAGCAGTACCAGGTCTGACAGCTGGAGACGGTGACCACCTGGGGACCCAGGACTTGGCGGCTCCGGTGTTCTTCAGATTCGTTGGCGGTGAAGGCCGTGTGGGATCCGGCTCGGCTCAGGACGGATGTCTCCTATCCTCAAGCCTGCCCACACGTCACTCAAATCTGTAATTCGGTGGTACCTAAACTGTGATTGTCTGTATTTCGTTGTGCACTACAACATTAAATTGTTACTGTTTGGCTTATCCATTGCCCGTTCATTTAACGCCCCCTGTTGTGGGTCCGTGTTCCTACACCTTCACAACAAAAGGTCTGTATTGTAAAAATGTGTGCCAATACTATGGTATTTGCACAAAATACTGTTTTATTTGCACACATTTATGGAATTTGTGCACATAACTTCCACAAAAAATTATGCTTGCTGAGTTACTAACAGGGCACACTAGGGATTGCAATTTTTCCCATGCACAAAATTGCACGTATTGTCCATTAAACATGTTTGCCTTGATGAATATGCAGTTTGGCATGTGTCCACCCACATGCACAAAACTCTGGGACATAAACATGAGTTTTAATTTTTACAGTAGTGTGGGTAAGGTCAGAACCTTTTTTTTTTTTTTTTAAATAGTGCTTTGCAGTGACTTATGATTTGCGGCTATATAAAATGCACAGTGATACATGTTATGTGGAACCAAGTGATGAATTAGTTGCATGTCAAACATGTTTGT
Organism: Thalassophryne amazonica; assembly: GCF_902500255.1. Lineage (NCBI taxonomy): Eukaryota > Metazoa > Chordata > Actinopteri > Batrachoidiformes > Batrachoididae > Thalassophryne > Thalassophryne amazonica. The sequence continues at coordinate 38,584,981 of NC_047120.1, forward strand.
GTTGGGAATTAAAGACATCTTTGTTCAAATTTGATGTATTTGAGCAGTCTGTGAATTTTCCACTTACTCATGTACTTGTTTTGGTCTCATTTTGATAGAAATACAGTTCTAAAAAATACTGCCTGACCATGATATTGGTAAATAAAGGTTACATGAAATCACAAAATATTGAACTCAATTAATTTATACAACACCAAATCAAAACAAACATTAACCCAAAGCCCTATACACGAGCAAGGTTGAAACCTAACACAACAGTGAGCGAGCACATTGGCCAGCAGGTTTTTTTTTTGTAATTATACTTGTAGGAAGAAACCTCAAGCAGACTAGACCAGCTGGGTGAGCATCTACTTTCGCCAGATGAAGAAATAAAACCAAAGAACACAGAATTGTCAGAACATTCAGAGAAAGAAATGTTGCAGTTTTATCCTGTATAGTACAGTGTTCACAATGACAGACTGCCCGAAAGGAACCATAGTGCAGTGATACGAACTCATTCATTGAAATAAGGCAGAGGTCTCAAACTGATCCCAGAAAAGGCCAAGAGGGTGCAAGTTTTCTTTACAACCACCCACTCCACCAGGTGATTTCACTGATAACTGATTCCATCTGCTCAAAGTGATGTTAATCAGTTAATCAGCAAAGAAAACCTGTACCCTCTTGGTCCTTTCTAGAATCAGTTTCAGTTCTAAGGACATTCCCCAGTTCCAGCCCTAACCCAAATGCTGCTGCAACCCCTTCCCCCACAAAGTGTCTCAAATCCCATAAGCAAGTTCTGGGCTTCAAAAGCTCCAATGTAAACCACACACATTGCCACACATCCATTTAGTCCAGTCTGCAGGTACTGCAAACCTTAGGGGATGTTAGGTTGCTTCAGCAGGGTTAGCATTTTCATTTGTACTATGACCTACGCATTCGCGGTTTCGCAGCTGTGAATCTTGCGCCGTCTCGTGGACCGTGACTCACGCAAGAGGTCAGTTTCAGTAGAGTTCCGGTTCAGGGCACAGTGTAAATAAACCTCGTGAAGTATGGACAACAAGACAACATCAGGGCATGGCAGAAGTCCATCACAAGTGCTACACCTCCTCTAGATAACCCTCTCAACTTGGGAGAATGTGTCATCATCATAATCGCCCGTGAACTCGCTGGATAAACGCCATCCACATCCTCGCTTGCCATTGTTGACATGCGCTGTGAGATGCCGGAACTCTCCTGGCACCGCAGTGCATTCTGGGAAGAGCAGGGAGCAGCCAGGGGATTATGGGAAATGTTAAAGTACTGAATGGAGCGGACATTGTTTTAACACATCCAAACTTGACTGAACGTACCTCTGTTCATCTTCGACTTTTTGCTGTGGCAGCTAGCTTCAGAAGGGTTAGTGTTTGCCTTGCTGCTATCTGGGATAATGTTTGCTGTACGGTCACATTAGCTGCAAGCGACAGCAAGGAACAGCCAAAACATTTTCAGTCATAGTGGGCATTTGGCAGCAACAAGAGACAACAGTTACTATGCCACCAGTTAGGTGGGACCGAAATAGACGAGAAGTCTATTTTATGCAAATGATGAGTGACACGACATGGCGACTGCCAATCCAAGTAAAAAGGCAGCGTGATGCCAGTTGTCTGCTCCCTTGAACAAAATAAACCAAGTTAGCAGAAAACACTCCAAAACATCTGTAATTCTGTATAAATCTAACATGTTTGGCATTTTTTTCCTCAATGTTAGCGAGAAATAAACACTTCTTAATCTAAAAACGCTATTTTGGTAACCAGATAATACCACTGAATTGATTTACAAGACAACTTACGGCGATGTTAGCATGCTAACTAGCGATACAGGAACATCACTCTGAAAGATGTTGGACTGAAATAAATCAAGCGAACTTTAGTTCTGATAAGCAGTCAAGCATGAGTAAAAACTCATAGTAACAGTGTTGGGTTTTTCCGTCCTTTATAATCTATCAATAAACATTAACACGTAGAAACCACAAGCTTGCCACACCCCGGGAACACCCATCAAGCAACAAATGCTAATTGCTTGTCGCTGTCATTTGTTGCTAATGTGGCTGTAGGGTTAGAACTTAGGGGTCAATAACTTTTAATTAGAAATATTTTGGGTTCAGTTCTTAATAGTGCAGCAGATAAGTGAAACAATCATACGAATGGTGATAAAAGCATCAAATTCGGCAGAAATACTCCTTATACACTCCTCTTTTGAAAAAACGATTGGCCACTTGACTTTTCAATCGGTGGTCAGGTAGGGGTCAGTTGAAGAATTACATAGAGGTCAAAATTAAAAGATGCTCCAATCATATTGAAAAAATATTCCACATTATTTGCCTGATCATAAAGATTCCAAAAAGGTATAGTTTGGACTATCTGTGACTGAATTCTATGGAGTCACGGGATAAAAACAGCAAGAATGGTGATAAGGGTCAGTGTCATTTTGTACAGGGGTCAAAAGTTAAAGTTGCTCCAATTTTGGTAAAAAGTGATGCAAATTAATTGAGCTAATAGGATTAATAAATGGAATAGTGTTGACAGTGTTGAATGCTTGTTCTCCAAAGTAAAGGCCAAACAAGGTCTACGTCTATTGGATTCTATGACATGTGACAGATGTTACCCCGTAACGTGATAAGTAAGGATGATACATGGTCCAAACTATTCCTTTTTAAAACCGTGTTAACTCAACTAGTAATTTGCATCACTTTTTACCAAAATTGGAGCAACTTTAACTTTTGACTCCTGTATAAAATGAAACTGATCTTTGTCACCATTCTTGCTGTTTTTATCCTGTAACTCCGTAGAATATGATTGGAGCATCTTTTAATTTTGACCTCTGTGTAATTCTTCAATTGACTCCTACCTGACCACTGATTGAAAATACAAGTGGCCAATCGTTTTTTTCAAAAGAGGATTGTCTGAGGAGTATTTCTGCTGAATTTGATGCTTTTATCACCATTTGCAGGATTCCCCTCTAAATATTCTCTTATCTGCTGCACTATAACTTTATTTTTATTAATGAAATTGTTTTTTGGGCAAAAACATACTTTTCCCACCAGTATTTTCAGTTTTTAGCAGAGTTGTTTTGACCAAGGGAGACCAGGTCAAACTTGGCCAAGTGTTGTTTTCACCTACAGCCATTTTACAGCTGTAAACATGTTTCGGAGCTCGAATGGAGGGAGAGAGGAGAGGAAAGGAGAAGCGGATGAGCTATGAGGTGTCTTTAGTGTGGCTGCTGTTATCATCATCTGTTCAATGGTCATTACCACCCTGGGAGTCTGCTGTCTGGACCAAACCAGTCATGCTGGGGGCCAATGAAGCAGCTGCAGCAGAACTCATCCCACCTCGACAAGCTGTCACTACTAACAGCGGGAGGAGAGGGACGGCGAGGAGCCGGAGTGCAGTAGGAGAGACTGAAAAATGTGACCGGTAGAAGGCAGGGAAAAAAGGGAATAGTGAGAAAACAGCTTGACTGGATTTTAAGTAATTACAGCTACATAAGGTGTTGGGATTACGAGGAGGAGGAAGGAAAAATTAAAGAGTCCAAACAACTGGGCGAGGAGAAAACAAAGGAAGGAGGTGAGAAAGAGAAGGAGGAGCAGTGAGGAAGAAAATTGCACCAGGGGACAGCTCTGTTGTGGCCGGAGTCATCACACCTACACAAGCTTTTAGTAATGAACAACCAGAGGAGCAGAAAGGTTAATGTGGAGGAGGAGACGGAAAGGCCAAGGTGGACAAATTGTTGTGTTGCTGCTGCAGGAAGTTCAGCGCTCAGTTTTCTGTCCTGGTGATGACATCATGAGTGTTAAAACACTCGGCAGACTTTCTGTGAAATAAATCTTAGCTTTTATTGTGAAGCAAACATAACCGAAGTGCATTGCAAGAGGTTGTTGTGAAACTACAGCGTGATCAGAGGGCGTAACTGAGTTGAAACACGAAAAGTGGGGGTGTGCTGTTTAGTCATTAAAAAAATAGAATTATGCACCTCAGAAATATAGAAAATAACTTTTGTAAACAACCTTAGTTGTATAAAAACATTGTTAACAATCAGGTTTATGGGAAACAAAATTAAATATGTTGATGAGAGTATAGTACAGCCAACTATGGAGTGGCAACCTAATGCCTCCGGATCACCCAGGAAGAGTTAGAGGACTCACTCAAGGATAGGGAAGTGTGGGATGAGCTGCATTGTCTACTACCACCATGATCCAGCCCTGTATAAGCAGCAGAAAATGAATGAATGAAGCCAGGTCGACATGATTTTCCCCTAATATACTTGTTAATGTCAACCTGCATGAAATAATCAACAAACCACAAGCATAGTTCAGTCTGTTCTGAGTCAGATACCTCAGGTTTTTTTTGAAGATTAGTTAATAAAATTACAAATTACATTGTGAGATAGTGTTATCTTATTGTGTAAATTTTCACAAGGTAGACTGATTTTTTTTTTAATAACCTGCCTACAGTAATTTTAAAGGTAATTTCATATCCCATGTCTTTCAAGAAAACTGGAAAGAATGTTGAGATCATTCCCCCCAAGAGATTACAGTATTGTACAAAACTTTTCAACACTACAAGGTTTGCTGAAAATGTAGTTTTGCCCTACACCCCTAACACTTCCACTCACTGGGTATCTTCTCTTTTTTGGACCATTGTCTGTAAACAAGGGATTGGGCAACTAGTTGCAATAGTTGACTACGACTTGCTAAAATCCAATCAGTCTATTGGGCAGTGCAGTCTCATTTGAGGGTGTGCGCTAAAGGGTTAAAACATGACGGACGGATATGACATAATGTCTCTACTTCCGGGGACAGAAACATGGCACTTTCTCTGAGATTTTGGGCAAATTACATACAAACAAAGTGAAAATACAAAGAAAAAGTGACATTGCGGGGGAAAGTGGATGTGTTGCAGTTTGTTTATGACCTGGAGCTCAAATGTGTCGAGGCGATTGTGCAGGTGAGACAACGTAACGACTCTGGTTAGCCGTGTAGGCTAACACTTACCGACACAACCTCTCACATTTGCCACGTCTTCCCTTTTCCACTGGGAACCAAAAAAACTTCACTTTTCGCAACTGCTTTTGAGACTGCAGCCAAAACAAAACAGTACACCAGAGCAGCTTACCCCATAAGTGGTCAAATACCGCGATATCACGCAGGGTTCAAACAAGACTGCACTGCCCTATTATTTTTTATTAGTCGATTAGTTGAAAGCCATTTAATAAATTCATTTAACCCTAAAAAGAATAGACCTGTTGGAGCTGCCTTCACTCACTGAAGAAAGTGTGTGAACCTCAGTTCAAACAGGTTGTCTATGCCTAGTAAATAAATGCAGGTACTGTCTTCATGGTAATGCTGTTTTTTATATTTGTGATTTTGTACATATATTTGTTAAAATAAATGTTACATTTGAGTTTCACCAGAAGGATTTGAAATTGGCTTAATTCATTCAATGTCAAATTTAGTCGCCGACTAGTTGACTAGTCGATGACAAATGGTACCCGACTAGTTTACTAATGACTTTCATTAGTTGTCCAAACCCTATTGTAAACCCCAGAGATGGATATTTGCAAAAATCCCAGTAAATGAGGAGTTTTTGACATACAGTACATAGACCAGCCCATCTTGCACCAACAACCTTGTGATGTTCAAAGTCAAATCCCCTTTCTTGTGATGTTCAGTTTGAACTTCAGCAAGATGTCTTCACCACATCTAGATGCCTAAATGCATTGAGTTGCTCCCATGTGATTGGCTGATTAGCTGTTTGTGTTAACAAACAATTGAACACGTGTACCTAATAAACTGGCTAGTGAGTGTAGAATCACAGTTTCTACCTTGACACACACACACACACACACACACACACACACACACACACACACACACACACACACACACATATATATATATAGTAAAATCACCAGTGTAAAACTAACAGACAGTGTTAAATTAACACTGCCAGTGTACATATGGTCGTACTATATATATATATATATATGTGTGTGTGTGTGTGTGTGTGTGTGTGTCAAGGTAGAAACTGTGATTCTACCAGTAGAGATTGCGATCATAATCTCTGCCACCCATCACCAACTGATATGTGTCAAAATAAATTTTAGGATTTTTTTTTTCTTCTGAATGGACCTGTACGTAATGCAACGACAAAAATCAACTATACTTGAAAAAGTAAACACTGATCAGAAATGTAATAAAATATCAATTGGGAAGTCATAGTTTTTATAGTTATTTTGTTTGTTTTTTAGTTGTTTTGTTATTTAGTTTTATAGTTATTTTGCTGTATTCAGAACTTAAAATAGTCTTGCAGTTCTGCATCATCAAATGTGTATTTGAAGTATGTGAAATGGAGCATTTTCAAAAATTTTGGTTTTCAAACTCAATAATGTTACTTCAATAGTGTAACTTTAGTTACAAGTTCCTTTGAGAACTACTTTAGATTATCACAATCTCTACTGGTAGAAACTGTGGTTCTGCCAGATCGCAGTTTGTACCTTGACATATATATGTTTGGAGGAAAACACTTGAATCAAATCTCTTTTACTTCCAGAATAATCCACATCGCTGAATAGAACATTTTCGCACATGGCGTTCCGTGCTGTGCACTGCAGTCGTCATGCCGTCAGGGTCATATATTGGACTGACTCTCAGATGGAGTACACACAGTAAAGGAGACAGAAGACAACATTAAAGGTTCACGACTCCTCTGGTACCAATTCTCTCAGTTTGGAAGACACATGGAGGAGTCGTGGCAAGAATACGAGCATGTTTTCATAAGCTTCTTCTGTTTTCTTTTATTTGTAAATTTATGAAACCGACACAAAAAGTGCAGCCCTGGAACTCCGCAGGCGCCACAGCAGCTCAGCACGTTTCACGAGTTTTTATTTAATGTATCTCCAAAACAAACAATTTGAACTTGGTTCCTTGATACAAGTGCTGATGCTGGTGGTTGTCTGTCTCTCTTTTTCTGCACCATTTCCTGTTTTGTCTTTGATTCAATCCTATTTTCCACAGCTAATATGTTTCACACCCATTTGTTGAACATAAAAACTGAAAATCCCTGTTTGTCTTGAAACAGATGCAAACGCTACATCAGTTGCACAACAGCCAGACCTGGAGTTGATTATAAATTATGAGTCAAAGAGACAGACAGGATGTAACAGACACTTGCAGCAGTATTTCTGTGTCTGGTTCATCCATTGCAGTGTGTAGTTTACATCCACCTCGAAAATCAGAGCTTTTCATGTTGAAACAGTGAGCAAAGTGTGTCAACTGATGTGTCAACTACACCTGGATGTTGAGTTGCCAACTCTGATTGCATCTGTTAAATAGGCAAAATAGCATGGTCAATTTAGCACATTTGCCTTCATGAATATCCAATGTGAGGTTTGTCCACCCGAGAGCACCAAACTGTGGAGGGAATCATGCAAATAGGTGAGTCGAACAAAATGAAGAGACATGATTTCTACAGTCTACCACTCATGGTGTGTCCATTATTCACACAACAGTAAAAAACTGAAAACTTTCCAGGCACACAAACTTATAGGACTTGGCCCGTGTCACCGACCGAACGGTCCCCCCTAAAAATCGGTCCGCTTTTTGCATCTGCACATGCCTCATTAGCCGCGGTTCATGGATTAAAACCTTGTTTCTGCTTAAAACTGCACTCCAGTCAAAATCTATCTCAGCGACAGATATCTGAAGCTTTTGTACAACAGTCATTTCCACATAAATTCATAAAAGGTGGCATAAACGATCACAGTGCAGCAGCTAAACAAGCTGCTAGCTGATGTGTTTACTGCGTGTCAGCCATTTCAAAGTGTCATGAAATTTTGCAGAGTTTCTCCTTAAGGGCCCTGTCCCACTGGCATTTAGGAGGATTTGCGTATGGATTGCGCACAAAATTGGCTCATATTCACTTAACATCCACAATATGCGTGAAACATGCTTGTATGAGTCGGCCGACACCCGCACACATCCGCAATTATCTGCAGAGGCACGTTTTTCCGTTACCAGGATTTTTGAGCTGCACAAAATATTGGCTGCGGATGACATCCGCCTTACATACTCCATACATACTCAATACATACACAATACATACTCAAACTATGCACTGTATATTCACTGTCATCTGCTGATATCCGCAATTGACAGAGATTTGCGGCTTGGCAGCGGACTGGGACAGTGTGTAAAACGGATATTTTGCGTGCCCATCATGTCTACATCACAAACTAAAATAAGTTGTAGCGACTGCATACAGATTGGCCACGAATACAGCCTTTTTATTACATCTGCTTTGCATCTAATTTGCGGCAGATGCAAATCAGATGCGCTGTGTTCACAGCTGGACGCCGCTCTTTGTTCTACCGGCTGCCACGCGCTCTGCGCTGGATGCTGCCTATATAAAATAATTATTTCATGGCGGATTAATCATTTTAATCTGCAAATTGCCTGTTGAAAACGACTCTAATCACCTCCTGAATCACAGAGGGAGCTGCAGCTGGGCCGTGTGCGCGAACGGCTAACAAGCTGCAGAAAGCATTTTGAGCCATCTAAAAAGGTAATTATTTGACTTGTTTACATTGTCAAGGCTTGATAAAACAGTTGCGTGTTTTTTCCTTCTTGTCTGCAGCTGTTACACTATTTATTCCTATGTTTATTGTTATGTGTCGGACGCAGCTCGGAGAACCGACCAGCGTTTGAAGGACCCAGTATGAAATAAGCAGAGCACGGTTCAAAGGCTAACTGAATTTAATACATAACAGTGATCATAATAATAATAAAAGGTGCGGTCTGGCGTGGTGCGCTCCCAGCAGCGCTAATGGTCCGGAGCCAGAAGCTGTTTCGGACCCAAGGACCCCGCCGACACCCCCCAGGTGGCCGCAACAACCGAGTCTGTGAAAGAAGGAACCATTATGTGAGTCCACACTCTACACACAGAACACTTAAAAGGTGTACAAACAGCAAACACTTCCTGGCTTGATTACTGATCAGCTTCCAACCTGCAGGCATGGAACATCCCGTTCACAAATCACCACCGCAGTGGAAGCTGATACATGACTAACATACAGCTCAATACAATAAGGTGTGAGGGACACCACATTTACTGACTGTATAACTGTTAGTCACAAAATCCAACGTACCTCAGGAAGTGTGCTGACGAGCGTGAAACCTCACCCTCTCCTCTTTCACAGACCGTGCATCAAACCTGGACATTCTCAGCGTCCGCTGCTGATGAGATGGCTCCCGAGACGACGATCTCACCCGTCTGGTCACAAGGTCGAGTCTCTGGCAAATGCACACTGTGCACTTCAGTCTTAAATGCCAACATACTCCAATCCCTCCAGATGCACCTCAGCTGTGAGTCCTGACGAGTCGCAGGTGATCAGGGTGAAGTCCTAACAGCCTCAGCAACACAGCCACTCAGTCCCAAATGCATGCCACCTGGGAGGAAACACAAAAGGCAAACAAACCGGCAGCCAGCCCCCCCCAGCCATACAACATTTATAACAGATTTAACTTCTTGTTATAATGTTCAGACAAGCTGCGCTCTGATGGGATCCGCTGACGTCACTACTCTCCCTGTGCACTGCTTCTTTACTCCAATCAACTTGTCCAAGTCCAGCAAATGCTCTAGAGCCTGTATTGTTGGTGTGAATAGTGATGCCGAAAGGAGCGAGTGCGCTTCATTTATGACCACAATGTAGATGCCGTGCACGCACAACACGTGCGCAATGCATTCATAATAATACTGTCGTGACAATCGCAATGCGTCTGATCCGTTTCCTCACTACATGCGTTATACAACCGTGATTGTTCATCATATATTCGCTATATATTATTAATATATCCATAATTCATACTGGGAAATTTGTCATTTTTGTCCATTTTTGTTGCAGACAACAACGAACGCCCGTACTTTGTGTACTCAATTCATGCGCAATTAATCCTCTCCCCAGTGGGACAGGGCCCTAAAACAGACTTTAGAATGATTTAAGAGGTTTAACCTTGTCATCTGATGGTTAATAATCCCAGTAATCCATTTGATCACTTTGGGTGAAGAGACTCTTAGATGAGTGACAGAGCTTTGAAATGACGTATGCGCAGATACAAAAGGTGGACCGATTTTTAGGGGCGGACTGTTCAGTCTGCGACACCGGCTTCATACCCCACAGAGGGCGTGGCAGTGAAACACAAAGGGCTGGGCCGGCTGATTACATAAACAGCAGGTGCAGACGGTTGTCTGTTCTTGGCACAATGCAGTGAGTGATCTAAGTTTGCAAACACATTATCGAGACATTATTGGAAACAATCAATAGAACAGAACAGATGTGCTCCTTGACCAATTAAAATGCCAGGTGGGGAGCGCAGTGTAACCTTGAGTGGGGGACATTTACGTGCAAACAGGTTTAACATAGGTTTGGTTCATCAATGTGTGAAAGGCAGAAAACACAAAGAAATTGTAAGTGGCTGACATCTACGTGTGAACAAGTTTAACCTGGAGTGGGCCACTGACTTGGTGAATTATGTCCGAACCACACCTTGCATGTGCACTTGCGTGTGAGTGCTACAGCGTGCTGATAGCGTCTAGATTTTGCAACTTTGAAAACTTGGGAATAACTGATTGCATTTGACACTCCGCTGTTCTAGAATACCGTTCCAGCAGAAAGGCTGTGCAGAAGTTTTTTTTTAATCGTTCATTGTAAACATTGGACATATTTCACTTTATTTTGTGCTTGTTTCTTTTAGAATAAATGTCTCCATGTGTAACAGGTAGACCAAAAACAGACACACATGTCAGTCTGTGTGGGACATCACAGCTGTGCAGAAAGGACACGCAGTACTTGAACAACAAACAAACAAACACATGAAAGTAGTGTTCTGTTTCAGTCATTTGGTTCTTGTTTTGTCTGTGGTGTTTTGGCAGTGTGGTGGGTGTGGCACATTCTGTGGGTGGAACTCACAGAGAACTATGCACACAGACCTCTATGAGTTCCACAGGCAGAACGCATCGTGATTGTTCATGAATTCGCTGAAGTGGCATGGATGAAGCAGGAGCGTAATGTCATTGTTTTGTTTGAGAAATTTGAGGACATTCTCATTTACAATGAGAGTGGTGGATGTATGGAACAATCCTCAAATGAGCACAGGGTGTAATCAGTTTTAAAAATAGATTAGACAAGTATTAGATAATTAGTGGCAGTGAAGACAGCATTAGATACAGTGCAAATGGAAAGTATTCACAGCGCTTCACTTTTTACTCATTTTGTAACAGCCTCATTCCAAAATGGATGAAATTCATTTTTCCCTCAAAATTCTTCACACAAAACCCCATAATGACAATGTGAAAAAGAGGTGGGTTTTTTTTTTCTCCAAATTTCATATCTGAAAATGGCTGTGCACAGACGCTACCCATCCAACCTGATAGAGCTTGAGAGGAAAGGGCAAAACTGCCAAAAGACATGTGCGCCAAGCTTGTGGTGTCATATTCAAGAAGACTGAAACCTTACCAGCTGAGGCTGTAATTGCTGCCAAAGCTGCATCAACAAAGTATTGAGCAACGGGCATGAATACTAATATACGAGGTCTGTTAGAAAACTATCCGACCTTTTTATTTTTTGCAAAAACCAAATGGATTTGAATCACGTGTGATTGCATCAGCCAAGCTTGAACCTTCATGCGCATGCGTGAGTTTTTTCACGCCTGTTGGTTGCGTCATTCGCCTGTGAGCAGGCTTTGTGTGAACAGTGGTCCACCCCTCTCGTCGGATTTTTATTGCGAATAAAATGTCTGAACGATTTGGAGCTTTGCTGCATCAAATTTTTCCAGAAACTGTGAGAGACCTCCAGGTGGACACCATTCGGAAAATTCAGATGGCTTTCAGGGACGATTTTGTGGGGATTACACAGATTAAGGAGTGCTCCAGCCAGTTTAAAGACCGCTCACAGCGGCTGAGAGCGCGGCGCACTCTGAGCGCCGATCGACAGGCTGAAACCCCGCTGAAACAACCAGATCATTTCCAAAGTGAAGGCTTTGTTGATCCGGGACGTCGTCTGACTTCCACAGAAATGGCAGAAGACGTGGACATCAGCACTTTTTCGGCACATTCCACTGTTACAGGAGTTTTTGTCATGGAAAGAGAAGTGGAGGGATGCGCCAAAAAACCTTTTCTATGTTGTGATTATGGGGTGTTCTGAGTAGAATTTTGAGGACAATATTAATTTACTCCACTCTGGAATAAGGTTGTAACATAACAAAATGTGGAAAAAGTGAAGCGCTGTGAATACTTTCTAGATGCACTGTGAGTAAATGTCAAAGTTCAACACCTTCACCACATACAGACTGACTTATGAGGGCTGAGTCGAGGAAGTCATCAAAAGCCTGGATCATAGTCTTAATCCAGGACAATCACTTGTCCAGACACTCCAGTTCCTCACTGAGCTTCTCAACCATTGATTCTGCAAATAACACAGCACTGTCTACAAAGTCAAGGTCAGTCTCCACCTCCACAAAGTCTAGTTCTGGGTCCACAAAGTCAAGGTCAGTAAACTTTTCCTGACTAATGAAAGCAACTAAGCTACTAGTTTCCATGTCCCTACCTAACATCCAGTTGGGACAGATTTGCCCGTGCTTCACGGACTGGACTGACTGAGACTCTTGCAAAGAAATATTCATCATTCATTAGCTACAGGGATAGCAAAATGGTTATTGAGGCAATTTGCCGATTGCAGTTTATAATACCACACACACCAACAAAAGCATGATTCAAGTGAACTAGCCTGTTAGCCTTAGCTAGCTTCAAAATTTTAAGATAGGTGGGTGTGTTCAGGCTTCATTCGTCCCACACAGGTCACGGCGGTCTTGCTCACCTTCCACTTCTTTATTGTATTTTGGTTGGTTGGGAGTTACACAGGAACTGTCAAGATGGCGACATTTAGAGCCGCCCAAGTTGAGTTTCGAACCCGTTCTTCAGAAAGCCTATCGGTAACATCACAGAGGGTTTGTCCAGTATGTATACAGTCTAAGGAACTAGCTCAGGATTATAGGATGGCTCAGATAGTCCTCCATGCAAAAACGTTGCTATATTTGCTTGTACAAGCCATTTCAACTTATAAAAATCCACAAGATCTGTGTCTCATATGATTTACAGAAGCACCTGTAACTCACCAGATCAAAGCATCCTGCCCTGACTGGATCCGCCAGTGTGTTGCACAAATCGGCAGACGTGATCACATCGGTACAGCGGAAGCCCTCAGGCAAAACGGCGTGGCACACAGCCTAATAGAGACATGGAAGAGGCCGATTAGCACAGATGGTTGTCATATGTATGCAAATAAGGAGCAAAGTGAATCATGTAGGCCCATCAGCACCACCTGTCTGCCTCACATGGGTCCACTGAACTCCCTGTTCGGCATCCACAGACACACACATACACACCAAAACTGCATCGGAGGGATGAATCTGTTCTTGCTATTCTGCAACTGCATTTTAATTAGAATGAAGAGATTAATCATCATTTTGTTCTTTGTCAACAGCAGACAGGAGAGGGAGAGGAGCAGAGAAATGACAAACCAAGTGTTGGGAAAGTGTCGTAACACGGACCCACAACAGGGGGCGCAAATGAACGGACAATGGATAAGAGAAGGAGTAACAATTTAATGTTGCGAAAGAACACAACGGAATATAAACAAGAGTAATGCCAATCATACACAGGAGGACTGCGGGCAGGCTTGAAGATAGGAGACCTCGGATGAACGAAGAGCCGGGGCCCACACCGCTTCTACCACCAACGGCCTGAAGAACACCGAAGCCGCCAAGCCCTGAGTCCCCAGGTGGTCTCTGTCCTCTGTTGTCGGCCCTGGTACTGCTGGCAGACAGAAACAGAAGGTGGTGAGTGTGAGTCCTTACACCCAGCAACCTTTATTAGTGATTCCTCCGGGAGGGATAACCTCCACCTCCAGGAAACGTCTTTACTTGTGCAGCTCCCGTTTGTCCCTCTCCTGGGTCTTCACGGGCATGCAACTGCACACAGAACAATAGTAGATTAACAGTGATCACAGCAGAGAAGGTTACCTCTAATCGTAGAAGATTTCTCGGCGAGGAGGTGGAGTTGCCGTCCGGCCTTTATGGTGATGGTGATGAGATGAATGAGTGACAGCTGGTGTTGAGGATGAGTGACGGCTGTCACTCCCAGTGGCTCTGGCGCCCTCTTGTGCTTGAAGCCCGCACTCCAAGCAGGGCGCCATCTGGTGGTGGTGGGCCAGCAGTACCTCCTCTTCAGCGGCCCACACAACACCAAGGTGTTTGACTGTGTGCATTTAAGCAGGGTTACTCAAAATCCCAATGACCTTTATGAACAATGATGGAAAATGTGAAAAGATAATGGCTTCAATGCCTAGAAGTATAATGTATCTGTATGTAATATATTATATTATTATTATTATTTTTGTATTTTGTCAATTTATCCCAGTTATTTAAGGTGATTTGTTGACTTAGTTTCAGGCATTTTGAAAGCATGAAACACTTTGTGAATCAGTTACTCCATTTAATGTTCAGAGCATTTTGAAACAATGAATCATTTTAAAGAGCAATTGATTGATATGGTACTGAGCATTGGTTAACATACAGCAACTTCCCTTAGTGTTTGGAGCATTTTGAAAATGAGATTCAATTTATGAAACAAACATATGGTGTTTCATTCAGTTTGAAAGAATGAATTGTTTTAGTGAGCAATTGCTTGAATTGGTATTGAGCATTGTTATGAAACAACTGCTCCATTCTGAAAATGAAAATCATCAATCAAGTAAATGGTTCATTTAGTGTTTCAAACATTCTGAAACAGTGAGTCATTTTTAGTGAGCAATTGCTTGATTAGCTATTGAGCAATAGTTAGGAAACAACTGATTCGTATAGTGTTTGGAGCATTCTGAAAACGAGAATCAACTTATCAACTTATGAAACAAACAATTCATTTAGTGTTTCAAGTATTTTGGAAATAATGAATAATTTTTAGTGAGCAATTGCCTGATTTGGTATTGCACACTGGTTAAGACACAGCAACTTTATTTTGTGTTTTGAGCATATGGACAATGAGAATCAATTTATGAAACAAATGGTTCATTTAGTGTTTCATTCATTTTGAAACAATGGATTGTTCTAATCAATTCAATTGCTTGAATTGGTACTGAGCATTGTTATAAAACAGCTGCTCCATTTAAAGTTTCAAGTATTTTAAACATGAAAATCTTCACTTAGTGTTTCAAGCATTTTGAAACAGTGAATCATTTTAGTGAGAAATTGCTTGATTTGGTATTGAGCATTAGATAGGAAACAGCTGCTTCATGTCGTGTTTCAAGCATTATGAAAACGACAATCATTTATTTGAAGAAAATGGTTCATTTAGTGGTTCAACTATTTTGAAACAATGGTGTACTTTATGAAACAGCTGCCCTCCTTGAGTCTATTGCAATGAAAAAAGTTCAGAATTTTCTGAAAAATGTACTAATTTGGTATTTGGGGAATTTTAAAACAATCATATTATGAAGAAACAATCAGTTCATGAAACTACTGGTTCATGTAGTATTGAGTGTTTGAGACAGTGAAGCACTTGTTGAAACAGCTGCTTATTTTACTGTGAGGAGTATTTTAAAATAGTTTCAGAACAGGTGTGGCTGTTAGTTAGAGAGGCACCGTTTCCACCTAGAAATGTAATAAATCAGATAAATAAATCAACGTTTTCTGATTGTTTCACAGCATCAAAGTGGGAAAAATTGAATGAAATGGTCAGAAGTCCACACAAGCCTGCAGAAAGGATTTTGTATGAATTTATCAAAGTAGACACTACTGTCCATAGCAATATCTTCAAAACACAAAGAGCAAATTCAAAAAAAGTTGGTGGATAAACTTAGTGGGTCATCTTCTCATAACTCACACCATGCCAAGGTCATAGGGCAAAGATAATGTCAAAGCCAAATTTGAGGTTGTTGTCTGCTGTCCACAGCAATAACTTCAAAACATAAAGAATGGTTAGAAAAATGATGGATAACCACAGTGGGCCATCCTCTTACAGCACAGATCATGTCAAGGTCAGAGGTCAAACATTAAGGTCAAATTAGAGGTTATTGTCAACTGTCCACAGCAATAGCTTTAACACACAATGAGCAATTAAAAAAAACTTGGTGCATAAACTCAGTGGACCATCCTTTCACAAGATAGATCATGTCAAAGGTCAAGATCAAACCAGAGATAATGATCTAAAATATATTAATGAAATTATCTCAGAAATGGCATGAGATGCTGAAACTTGGTTTTATGCATCGGTCGACTCTGAATAAAACTTCACATTTCACTCACAGTTGGGGTCACGTACCATCTCGCTCATTATTTTCTCTTGATTTTGATATTATTCTGCGTCTTTTGTCAGAATTTCGTTATTTCTTCCGGCCTTGGTGGAAATATGCACTTTAATATGTTTCCTTACAGTTTGATGAATGTTTCAGTCTGGGGTTTAAGTCCTCATAAGAATTAACACATGAAGGCAAAACTGTTGCAGTATGAAACCTTTTTGAGCAAATTGTCATCTTTTCTTCCTGTGTGTGGAGGATTAGTCATGACTGGGCATAATCCCATGGGACCACTGTTTTGATAACAGCTTTTTGCTGGTATTTCTGACAGAACGCCAAAACAGCATTGCCAACAGATGCTGAAGCATAATATTTGAACTGTGGTTTTCCATATTCAACAGCAGTAAGTAGTATTTGATTTGACATTTTGCAGCACATTTATCGTTTGGAAAGTGCCCATGTGGCATTTTTGGTCTCATCTTTCATGGATTTTTTTTTTTTTTTTTAATGTTGCTACGGAAGCAAGTCTGCTTTTAGACCTGAACTGAGGGAATTCTTGGTGAAGATGAATTAGAGATGACAAAGTTATTTCTGCTTTTTTTGATTTTTTTCCTCAAACTGTATTTATAGGGGTGGGCAATTTTTTTTTTACAGCGGGCCAAATGAGAAACAGAAAATATTGTGGAGGGCCGGGCCAAAAGGCTAAACTCAAGTCTGCACAATAATAATTTTATTCCTATATAAAAAGCAGTAAATAACATTGTTTTGATAAACTGTTCGATGTTCTGATTAGAACGCTTCCACTCGGGGTCCTATCAGACCTTGTGTCCTGAAGCCCAAAGACAAAAATGAAAATCTTTTAGTCCTGTTTCCGGTGTGATTCTGTGCCGAATTGTTGATTAGTTAAATTAATCTACAATGTTTGTGTTTCATTGACACACTGTATGTTACGAATGTGCAATAAACTTATTTGAAAGAAACAAAGAATGTACAGAAAGACAATTTAAAATGTGGGAGATTCCAGACTTTTTTTTTTTTTTTTTACACATTTCCCCTGTATAATTTTCAATTTGAAAAGTCTGAATTCCTAAGTCACAATATCACCAGGCTGGGGGTATTCACTTCAGAGTGTGAAATTCTCACCTTGTCCTTGTGATTCAAATTTTGACACTTCTCTATATTGTCAAAAAATAAAATAAAAGTAGAAAAACAAAAGGTCCAGCTTTCCTCTTCGAGTCAGCAGGCTCATTTCTGGAAAACATCTTATGACTCTGCATTTTACTCTGCATTTGTCGGCCTTTTTAAGCGTGTGATGCACATTTTAGGAAAAGCAGAAACATCCCGATGGCTGACACATAATGAAACGAACACTGCTTCATCCAATAACGAAGCTTCGGAGCTTTCATTTGAAAGTGAAGGTTTGGATTTACAGAGAGGCTGTACAGAGAGACAGGAGGCGACACATTTCACCCCAAAACTCTTAATTTTTTCAGAGTTTGTTGGATTTTGGATTCTAACATGTGGTGACGATGCTGAACACTATTTTAGTCCCGCCGTGAGTGTGCAAGCGGAATGTCTGCATGACACTGTTTTTTGGTGAAGTGGACTTTGGAAATCACAAGTGGATGACTGTTCAGGCTATTTGTGCTTCTCAGTGGAGCTGGTAAGGTTTATTTTTATTTTACTTTGAGTGGCTGTCCTGTCGTGAGACTGTTCTGTAATGGAGCAGTGCGCACCACACTAGCGCAGTGTGCATGCGCACAAAGTTTTTGCACAGTGGAAAGTGGCTGCTGTTTTTTCCGTGACTGCATCAAAATGAACAGTTATCACTTAAAAAAACGAGTCATCATAACACGAAATCACACTTTTGTAAACTTTGTAATTAATCTGTGGTTCTGTTTTTAACATTAGCAGCATTTCATTCAAGTGTGTGCTGAGACATTTTCCTCTAAAAAGCGCTGTTGGAAACACTTGGAAATGTTCTGATTTCAGTGCGGCATGTCCTTTAAAACATAGAAAAATGGAAATAATGCATGCCGCAATCCAGCCCCAAATTCTCAAAGTGTGTCTCTGTACCTGAATAATTTCAAATTCTGTTCTGCTGTTTTCTTCATAAAAGCCACCCTGTTCACTGTCAGAGAGGCTGCAGCATCATGGGTTCACTGGATCTGTGAGAACAGAGATATTTCCTAAATGGAACACTTTTTGAAAATGACAAAGAAAAAGATTGTATAGGGGAAGTTGAGGTTCAGTGTATAAAAGGCCTTAAAAACATGGAATGAAATTAAATTAAAATAATAAATGAGGAATTATTTTCTTGGGGGTACTATGGGGGAGCTATAGCACCCCCTACCACACCTGGCACCACGCATGTATGGTATTTTCCCAAAAACGGATTACCATTTTAGATAAAATTTTTGATGATTTACCGTGATCACAGATTCCTCAGTTCTTTAAAACAGGTGGCCATTCTCTATTGGCCATTCTCTGTATGCCACTTAAAAGATCCAAGATCAACTCTATGATCCTGGATCAACAGATCTTTCAGTTTTATACTGCCCTACAATTTGATTTTTCTGGCTGTCATTTATGCTGCACTCTGTCATTATTGTCACAGAAAAAACTATTTCTTGCATGTTTAATTCGTTGGCCAATTTCTGCCACCCCTCCTTTTTTTTTGTAGTTTTTGTGGTATTGCTATAAATCATGCATTCATTTTCTGATGCTTATCTGGGTTTGCGTTGTGGTGTCACCAGAATAAGCAGCTCACAGCCAATTCCTGTAACTCTTTGTGAGGCGATCCCGAGGCATTCCCAAACCAAATATAATCTCTCCAGCATGTCCTAGGGGCCCAGTTGTATGTACCAGAAGACCTTCCTAGGGAGACAACCGGGGGCATCCTTACCAGATGCACGAACCACCTCAGTTAGCTCTCTTCGGTGCGAAGAAGCAGCGGCTCAACTCTGAGTCCCTCCCATATAGTCGAGCTTCTCACTCTGTCCAGGAGTGTAAGCCCAGATACCAGATGTAGGAATGTCATTTCCGTCACTTGCATCTGCGATCTTATTCGTTCCATCATTCCATCATTGCCAAAAGTTCATGACCAAATGTGACAATCGGAGCATCAATCTACTGGTAAATTGAAAACCTCGCCTTTTGACTCAGCTTCTTCTTCACCACAACAGTCCAGTACAGTGTCCTTAAAAAAATAGATGCTGCCACCTGGGGCAATAAGTCTCTCCTGACACAAAGACAAAAATCCACCGTTTTCCAACAGAGGACCATGGTCTCAGTATCGGAAGTACTAATTCCCATCCCATTCGCTTGACCCGCAGCGTCAAATCTGCTCAGTGCACATCAGAGGTCACTGCCTGACGAAACCAACAGAACCACATCATCCACAAAAAGCAGAGTTGCAACTCTGAAGTCACCAAACTGGACACCCTCCAGTCCCTGACTGAGCTTTGAAATCCCATCTATGAACATCTCGAACAGGATTGGTGACAAGGAGCAGTCCTGGCAGAGTCCAACACCCAGTGGGAACTGTAAATCATTGCTGATAATCATCAAATTAATCTAATCCTCACTTGGATATGAAGAATTGAAAGAACAAGATTAGTGTAACCAGGATTAATGAATCCTGGATCAGCCGGTTGATAATGGGTCTTTTAAACTACCTTATGGAGAATGAACCTCTGGTGATCTATACTAGCTCACTAAGCCTTTTATATGACTTCTTTCAGTCAGATGCAATCCCTTTCCACTGAGTGTAGGGACTATGTCATTGCACACTGGGAAGATTACCTTAGCCAGAGTGGCATCTTTAAAAAATAAAAATCACTTGTGCTAGTTCTAATAACTGAACGCATAATTGTGTGGGAGAATGTGCGTCTCTGCGTGGTTATAAAGGAACACGTGATGAGTCCCAGGAAGCTGTTTTACATCCACTCTGATGAAAACTGGGGGTAGAGCATTGGTCGTGAGTCCATAGAGATTTTTGCACCAATGACGGGCAAATCTCTAACCGCTGAGTTACTACCCATAATAATGGTGGAAATGAGCAGCGCCACCCACTGAGTCACCGCCCTCATTACATGACTTACTACATGGAGGTCCCAGCACCACAGGGCAGGTACAGCTGGAGAGGGCATCAAGGGGGATCATAACATAGTCACCATGTGTTTTTAATGCAGGCCATTATGGAAATACTTTGATTTATTACTTCTCATTCCCTTCTTTGTCACATAGTCATTGGGCGCTATTTGCTTTCTTTTCACCTCCAAGCGAGCTGGGCGGCAATAATACAGATGCATGAGCCACATCCATGCAAACCATTTTTCGAAAACAGCTTTTATTTGTGCCTCAACCTTAAGAATGGGTCATGAAAAGAGGACACGTGGAGGTGCTCCATTTAAAAGGTCCTCATTAATAGGTTGCTTTGGGTGTGATGACAGATTCCAGCAGGATGAATGTGCATTCATTTCAGCTGTGCACAGCAGCTTCAGGGATCTCTGGTTTTGTTTTAAACCAATTTTAGAAATGTCACATACAAATATGACAAGTGCTTTCCTGTAGTTTAGTTGATTCATCAGAGAGAGTGAGAAAGTGGAGAAGATGCTGCAGCACAATACAACGTTTACAACAGCAGCGATTCACAGCCTGCAGCGATGATGCAAACCTTTAGAAACCCCAGATGGTTCAAAGTAAACTTGTTGCTTATCTCCTCAAATTTCTGACGGAGTGTTAAATCTTTAAAGTGTTTTAAAGATAACACACACTCCCACCAACGCAGGTATGGGATTTGTCTCCGTGAGTCACTGTGAGTAGAAATATTCTGAAGGCCAAATGTAAAAAAAAAAACCTCAGAAACCTCAACCAACTATCCATTCAGCAGGTTATTGGAAGAGACGTGAGGAGTCAGTCCAGATATTAAAACTAATTCATGTCAAAATGTAGGCGGTCACATAATCCCCAGTGTTTGCCTGTTAAGACTGATCAGAGTAGAGCTACATCGTGACGTCACTCGCTGGTCTCTTTAAAACCGCTTTGTTTTGTGTGTTTATATACACGTTTCTCATATAAGCTAGAGAGAAATAAACACAACTCTTTTTGTAACCTGCGAACACCTCTGGAAGGATTTACAAAACCTTTTAGCGGACATTAGCGTGGTGACATCACAGGCTGCTAGCTAAGTGGAAACTCAGTTTCATTTGTATGTAAATGTAACCTCTTTGTCACATATTATGTAAAAGCTAGCAAGAAATAAACACTTCTAAAACTGAAAATGCTGTTTTTGGGACCTAATAACACATCTGGAGTGATTTATAAGACATTTAGCAGATGTTAGCATGCATGCTAATGTCCACTAATGCTAACTCAAAGCTAACTTGCTATGGGTTAAATTTGTCTTATTAAAACCTGTAAATGGACAGAGGGTGATCTACAAACAAATATTCTTTGATTTGCACAACTTCCACTCTTGTCAAAAGCTCATGTAAACAACACACACACAAAGCAAACGTCATTAAAACATAAATATTGTTTATGATTGGTTGATTGATTGATAGAGGGGATTAAGCAACTGCCAATTGTAACTCTATCTATCTATCTATAAACATGGCATCTAAGCATAACAGGTGGTGTGTAGGGTTCCTTTTAAAAACCCTATTAGTTCAAACAATAATATGCATCACTTTACCAAAATTAGAGCTACTTTTACTTTTTACCCCTGTACAAATGGAAACTGATGCAGCCAGTCTCCTCTGTGTAGTCCTGAGCCTGCCAGATCTCAGCTGCTAAGCAGAGTAGATCCTGAGTAGTACTCGGATGGGAGACCTCTTAGGAACAACACCATCTGTGTGCATTTCTCCAGGTAAAAGTGGAATTCCGTCAGGAAGGACATCGAGCATAAAACTTGTGCCAAACTTGTCTTCCTTTGGCTGACCAGGTAGAGCCTTGTGCTGAAGTGCGAGTGATCTGGTATTCGAAAAGATATGTTATCAGGTTACAAGTGTATGTATATATACATATATATTCATTCATGATAGCCACTTATTCCAATGAAGTGTCATGGGGAACAGGAGCATATAAAAATGGTTCCATTCTTAACCTACCCTGCAAAACGAGACGTAGCATGTCATATTATTGGTCCTTGTCAAAAGGAGCACCACATTCAGGAAGCAAATATGCACATTCCATTTCACTAATTGCCACTTCTATCTTCTGCTACTGAGTCCAAACACAGCACTAATATAGATATGGCTCAAATTCCGCCCATGGATCGCTCAAGGCTATGTCCTCCAAGTGTCAGTGTTGTGGCAGTTGTTTGGCAGTGGGAGTCGAGTACAGTCTGATTAGTCACATATACCTCTCTGTAACACCTCCAACTTTGCAGAGACTTAATAAACAAGCTGGGAGTCTTCACGGAAGCAGCCGTGTGGAAGAGTGGTCTCGCCACAGCATAACGGTGCCTTTGTGAATCAGCAGGCATGTCTACCGGGTCGTTCATTGAAGTGTTTATTGCTTAACAGCATCAGGCTTTTATTCCTGTAGCACTGTTAGCATATGGGTGTTTCGGTTTAAGTATACTAATATGGCTTTGATAGTCTATTTGTCCTCGTGTACACATTTGCCTGATTGCAAACCCAATGTTTTATTGCTTGATGTCAGAAAAAAACCACTGATGCAATAAACAGAATTGCATTAGCTTACTGAACTCATCGGAAACCACAAGAATTCCCCAAAAGAGTTCACTTTCTGCTAGTTTGTCCAATCAAACATTTTCAGAAATTATCCACACTTCTCCTTTACTGACCCTTGAATGCTTTCAATAAAGACAGCATGCAGTCTGTCCAACTCCAAGTTGGATAGTTTTGTGAAGAAGGTGATCGTACTTTGGGAATGACTAAATTGCCGGATTTTAGGACTGTTTTCCAAAAAGAAATGGTGCCATTTTTAACATAGTGACGTCTGTCACCTACCATAAGCCTCCCTTTAAACTTGAAGTTTTTACTTAAAGGGTGACCCCATGAGTCTGGCAAAAACAGGATGAGTTCAATCTGGAGTTTTCTTGAAGAAAAAACAAGAAAAGTGAGAAATAGGGCCACTTTGGACATGTTGGTATAAGCAATGCCTTCTTTTTGGAACTTTTTACAGTAGGATGTCACTTTCTCAGGATCAGAATTGTTGACCAATGAACTCTATTCCAAATAGAGATAAGACTACTGTCAACATTTTGGTTACTATCTCGTCACGTGTCCAATTCCAAAAATTTAATGAGAGTCAGGTCTGGGAGCATGCGCTGGTGCCATGTGTGACCACATCCATCACACGAGAGAACCGGTCTGGATGGTAACCACCCAATTTGGTCAGTCCCCCACCTCATGAAAGTAGCTTTGTATCTGCCTGAGGCAGGAGAAACATAGGGGTCCCCTTGGTTTTCTCCAGCTGCTGGGGTCCTCACCTGTGCACGTGGCCTAAACATTATAGGTGACATTCTCTTAGAATGCAAGTGATAGTCCCCATCCGAGTCTCACTAAGCACCAGGAACCTAAAGACTTGGACCTTCTTTCTCCTACAAAGATCTCAGCACAGACAAACACCTACTGTATGTCCACTGACCTCATGACTCTATCAGCTCTTCCCAGAGGTCTCTCAACCTCAAAGGCTGAGGACTCAGTCACATGAAAGTCTCTGAATGTCTCTTGAAACTGTCATGTGGGACTATGTATATGTGTGAAATTTGTATTGGTTTATGCTCTTGCTTGTTTTGTTTTTTTTATATTGCTTTGTGTTCAGGTTATTGCACGCTCTTGTCTTGTGTCTGGGGTTTTGGTCTGGGTGTGTTTTCCTTTTGTTATTGCCACGACATGCTTTCTGAACCTCTTGCCTATTTTACGACCTCAAATTTGTCTCATAATTTGGACACTGCTGCTGATTCTTGCCTGCCTTTTTATGTACAGACATCTGTCAGTTTACCAAGTAAAACCTTTTACTCAATCCACACTTCTGTGTGAGTCCTGCATTTGTGTCCAGTCTCTTTGGGTCCAAGTTTATGACAGAAACAATCAATGGAGCAATTAGATAAGGGTATGTTTTACAATGCTTTAAACACTATGCAGTGGCATCTAATGGATGATGGAACACACCCTAAAATTAAATTTCGGTCTACACCTCTGCCTTTGTGCATATTTAATTGGTATAAATTGACATTAGTAAACAATCCTGCCAGCGTCAGTGTCATTCATTTGTTCATATTGTTCATTCAGTTCCTGCACGTCACAGCGACAGCAGCCAGTTATTGATAAGTCATTA
Source organism: Thalassophryne amazonica (assembly GCF_902500255.1). NCBI lineage: Eukaryota > Metazoa > Chordata > Actinopteri > Batrachoidiformes > Batrachoididae > Thalassophryne > Thalassophryne amazonica. The sequence continues at coordinate 38,609,653 of NC_047120.1, forward strand.
GCACACATTTCTCTTGCAGTCTTGACAGGCTGTTGTAAGCTGTTGTCTTTGTAATGAAAAATGACAATGGCACACATCTTTGATTGATTAGAGTGAGCAATTACTGTCTGAGCTGTAAAGCTGCATGAAAAACAACTGTGCTGCAGCTTCCATCCTCCACACTGTGACATTTTAATCTACCGCCAGATTAATGGGACATTGGTGGAGTGGAGAATATTCTGACTCTGCGCGTGTATATATATATATATATATATATATATATATATATATATATATATATATATATATATAAATAAATAAAACAGTAGACCATTTTTCCATTAGAAGTGATGCTGTGTTTGTGCAGGATGTCCCCAGAAGTGGTCAAATCCAGCGATATCACACAGGGGTTCAAACGAGACTGAGGTGCCCAATTGGAGGGTGGGGACTAGGCAGGGGTGGTGACCAAGTGGTTAGTACACTTATTTTCAGTGCGGAAGGTTTCCGGTTCAAACTCCGCCCCTGCCACATTTGTCCCTGTAATGCGAAATTGCGTCAGGAAGGGCATCCGGTGTAAAACCTATGCCATATCAACATGCAGATCCACCTCGGATTTGCTGTAGCGACCCCGAGTGCAAACAAGTAAGCAACCGAAGGGACTTAACTATTGGGTGTTGTGGACTGATCTCCCAAAGGTTTGTCATTACTATTTATGTTCAACATTTATTCCCAATGTGAGCGAGAACAAAAAAAAGTAAGAACTCGTAAATATGTGCGCGCGACATTCCAGGACAAGAATAGACTCCCACACTGATGAGTAAACAACCTTGCCACGAAACGCCTGCTCACTGCCTCATGGAGCTGTTTTATCAGAGGTGCCACTTGGGGTGCGGGGGTCCTGCTGATTTACTGTGAGACTTTAATTGGGTTGTTAAAATCAAATCCACAGTTGTTTCATGAATGCCAAAATGTGATTCCTGTTATGTTTACAGGAGGAGCCCCGCAGTCAAGGACATGGGGATAGTGAGTGAAGGAAAGAGAGAAGGAGGCAACATGATAGTGGGAACCCACAGATAAAGGGCTTGTTAAAATGGAATGAGCAGGAAAGACTGAAGCCAGATGGAGCAGAAGCAAAGGAGGAAAGAAAGCACAACAGTAGGGAGTGAAAGGTTGAAGAAATACTGTTGTTCTTACTGGGGACCTGGAAAGTCCACTGCTGTGTGCTGGAGCAAGCTTAAAAGCAGATGGCTCCATGAAAGCTAATGTTTTATGTATTCTGTTCTCAAACTCATGAATGAGACAGAAACATTTGAAACAAATATTCAAGCAGTCCTTGAACTGCTTCAAACCAGTTCTCTCTTTCCCCCCCCCCCAGTCCGTATGTTCTGAACAGAATCTGTATTTGAACATTTTTGGTTTGGATTCCACCTTCAAACAAGCCAATACTGATGTGAGGTCCACCGGTTATTCTGCTGATACGGCACAGTAGTGCAGCAGATAATATATTTACTGCGGGATCCTTCAAATGGTGATGCAAGCACCAAATTTGGCACACATACTCCTTAGACATTACTCTTTTAAAAATGCTGAGTGGTCACATGAACTTTCAATAGGCGGCCAAGAAGGGGTCAATTGAAGAATTACACAGGGGTCACAATTTTAAAATGCTCCAATCATATTGAAGTAAAAGTAAGTCCCTTCGGCTGCTCCCTTGTTTGCACTCGGGGTCGCCACAGCAAATCCAAGGTGGATCTGCATGTTGATTTGGCACAGGTTTTACGCCGGATGCTCTTCCTGACGCAACTCCACATTACATAGAGAAATGTGGCAGGGGTGGGATTTGAACCCAGAACCTTCCGAATTGAAACCAAGCGCATTAACCACTTGGCCACCATATTGTTGTGTGGGCCGCTGAAGAGGAGGTACTGCTGGCCCACCACCACCAGAGGGCGCCCTGCCTGGAGTGCGGGCTCCAGGCACCAGAGGGCGCTGCCGCCTCACAGGAGCAGCCGAGGTGACAGCTGTCACTTATCACCGACGACAACTGTCATCAATCATCGGATCTACAGTGGTATATCAGCAAGACGGCATCTCCACCTCATTGCCGAGATATCGTTCTACCTGAAAGGTAATATCCTCAGCCTGACTGCTTGATAGAAAGCCTTTTTGTGATTTTTGTGAGTGATAACAGACTTTTTCTCCAACGAGAGGTGGAGGTAGCTTCCCTGCCGTGCAGATTGCTGGGTGCAGACGCACCCATGTTTAACTGTGTTTTTGTTCCTCGCCAGCAGTACCAGGTCCGACACGCGGAGGCAGTGGCCACCTGGGAGTTCGGGACTTGGCGGCTCCAGTATTCCCGGGGTCTGGTGGCGGAGGAAATCGTGTGGTTCCGGTTCTGCTTTGGACAGGCGTCTCCTATCCTCGAGCCTGCCCACACGACACCTTGTAATTTGGCCTTTTGACCTATTGTGTGATCTGTTGTGTTTGTTGTGCACGTTCGCAACAGTAAAGTGTTGTTATTTGACCTATTCCATTGTCCGTTCATTTGCGCCCCCTGTTGTGGGTCCGTGTACTTACACTTTCCCAACAGGATATCTTGGCCAGTGTCATGGATCCCGAGGGGCGTCAACCGGCTGTTGAACGGCCAATGGAAGAACAGGGCGCACAGGCGTCCGCAGGAGGGGTGATCGGTGAGTTGCAGCGGATCCTCACCGCTTTCACGACTCGGTTGGATTTGATGACCGAGCAGAACGTCCTCCTGAACCGCAGGGTGGAGGTTCTCGCCGCGCAGGTGGAAGCGCGTCCTCCAGGCGCCGCTGCGGCTCTCCCTCCCGTCGACCCTGTGCGTAACAGTGACGTTCCACTGGTCGCTCAATGACCCCTCCCACCTTCCCCAGAAGCATACATAAGCCCCCCAGAGCCGTACGGAGGCTGTGTGGAGACGTGCGCGGATTTCCTTATGCAGTGTTCGCTCGTCTTCGCACAGCGTCCCGTCATGTATGCGACTGATGCTAGCAAAGTAGCTTATGTGATAAATCTGCTTCGTGGTGAGGCACGCGCTTGGGCTACAGCGCTCTGGGAGCAAAATTCACGGCTCCTTCAGACATATGATGGGTTTTTGAGGGAGTTCAGAACAGTGTTCGATCACCCAAATAGAGGAGAGACCGCTTCGGCCGTGCTACTGTCAATGAGACAGGGGCGCCGGAGCGCAGCTGCCTATGCAGTCGACTTCCGCATCGCGGCTGCGAGGTCAGGCTGGAATAGCACTGCCCTCCGCGCCGCCTTTGTAAACGGACTGTCATTGGTTCTAAAGGAGCACCTGGTGGCTAAGGATGAACCGCGGGATTTAGATGGGCTTATCGATCTCGTCATACGATTAGACAATCGGTTGGAAGAACGCCGTCGGGAACGAGACGAAGGGCGTGGCAGGGCACGCGCCGTCCCTCTCCCTTCCGGTTCCGATCGCGTTCCGCCCTCCCCACGCTCCACGGCCCCTGCGCCTTGTGTGGTTACAGCTCCCCCTGCTGACGAAGCTATGGACACGAGCAGGGCCACATTTAGAGCACCAAGTAGACAGAGGAGGCTGGACCGCGGGGTGTGTTTTGTTTGTGGCTCGATAGAGCATCAATTGAGAGACTGCCCCGAGCGGTTAAACACCAACGCCCGCCCCTAGAGACTGGGCTAGGGGTGGGCCGAGACATTCACGTGGGACACACCCACATTGCTACACGACTCCCAGTTACAATCCTGTATGAGGATTTAACCCTGAAGGCCCCAGCACTGGTGGACACGGGCTCTGAAGGGAATCTGTTGGACAGCAGATGGGCCAGGGAGATAGGGCTCCCTCTGGTGGCTCTTACCTCGCCTGTGCAGGTACGAGCACTAGATGGCTCCCTCCTCCCTCCAATCACACATAGGACACCACCTGTAACTCTGGTGGTGTCAGGAAATCACCGGGAGGAGATCGAGTTTTTTGTGACTCCAACTACCTCCCGTGTGATCTTGGGGTTTCCCTGGATGTTGAAACACAATCCCCGGATCGACTGGCCGTCCGGGGTAGTGGTTCAGTGGAGCGAGACCTGCCAGTGGGTATGTTTAGGTTCCTCGGTACCCCCCGGTTCCCAGGCTAAGGAGGAGGTCAGAGTCACACCCAATCTAGGGTCGGTGCCGGTGGAGTACCACGACCTTGTGGATGTGTTCAACAAGGATCTGGCACTCACCCTTCCCCCCCACCGTCCGTACGATTGTGCCATTGATTTGGTTCCAGGCGGTGAGTTCCCGTCCAGCAGGCTGTACAACCTCTCACGGCCTGAGCGCGAATCAATGGAGACCTACATCCGGGACTCTTTAGCCGCCGGGTTGATCCGGAATTCCACCTCCCCGATGGGTGCAGGTTTCTTTTTTGTGGGTAAAAAAGACGGCGGACTTCGTCCATGCATTGATTACAGGGGACTGAACGAAATCACGGTTCGTAATCGATACCCGTTGCCCCTGTTGGATTCGGTGTTCACGCCCCTGCATGGAGCCCGAATATTCACCAAGCTAGATCTTAGAAATGCGTATCACCTGGTTCGGATCCGGAAGGGAGACGAGTGGAAGACGGCATTTAACACCCCTTTAGGCCACTTTGAGTACCTGGTCATGCCGTTCGGTCTTACAAACGCCCCTTCGACGTTCCAAGCTTTGGTTAATGATGTCTTGCGGGATTTCCTGCACCGATTCGTCTTCGTATATCTAGACAATATACTCATCTTTTCTCCGGATCCTGAGACTCATGTCCGGCATGTACGTCAGGTCCTGCAGCGGTTGTTGGAGAACCGGCTGTTTGTGAAGGGCGAGAAGTGTGAGTTCCACCGCACATCTTTGTCCTTCCTGGGATTTATCATCTCCTCCAACTCCGTCGCTCCTGATCCGGCCAAGGTTGCGGCGGTGAGAGACTGGCCCCAACCCACAAGCCGTAGGAAGCTGCAACAGTTCCTCGGCTTTGCTAATTTCTACAGGAGGTTCATTAAGGGCTACAGTCAGGTAGTTAGCCCCCTGACAGCCCTGACCTCACCAAAAGTCCCCTTCACCTGGTCGGATCGTTGCGATGCCGCGTTAAAGGAGTTGAAACGGCGCTTCTCGTCTGCACCAGTTCTGGTGCAGCCCGATCCTAGCCGCCAGTTAGTGGTTGAAGTGGACGCCTCGGACTCAGGGATAGGAGCTGTGCTGTCCCAGAGCGGGAAGACCGATAAGGTCCTTCACCCGTGTGCCTATTTTTCCCGCAGGTTGACCCCGGCCGAACGGAACTATGACGTCGGCAATCGAGAACTCCTTGCGGTGAAAGAGGCTCTTGAAGAGTGGAGACATCTGTTGGAGGGAACGTCCGTGCCATTTACGGTTTTCACTGACCACCGGAACCTGGAGTATATCAGGACCGCCAAGCGGCTGAACCCCAGGCAAGCCCGCTGGTCACTGTTCTTCGGCCGTTTTGACTTCCGGATCACCTACCGTCCCGGGACCAAAAACCAGAGATCGGATGCTTTGTCCCGGGTACATGAAGACGAAGTCAAAACGGAGTTGTCGGATCCACCGGAACCCATCATCCCGGAGTCCACTATCGTGGCCAGCCTCACCTGGGACGTAGAGAGAACCGTCCGGGAGGCCCTGGCACGAAGCCCGGACCCCGGAAGTGGGCCAAAGAATAGACTCTACGTCCCACCAGAAGCTAGGGCTGCAGTCCTGGACTTCTGTCACGGCTCTAAGCTCTCCTGTCATCCAGGGGTGCGAAGAACCGTGGCAGTTGTCCAGCAGCGCTTCTGGTGGGCGTCCCTAGAGGCCGACGTCGGGGACTATATCCAGGCCTGTACCATCTGCGCCAGGGGCAAGGCCGACCATCGCAAGGCCTCGGGATTGCTACAGCCGCTGCCCGTGCCTCATCGCCCCTGGTCCCACATCGGTCTGGATTTTGTCACGGGCTTCCCGCTGTCCCAGGGCAACACCACCATTCTCACGATAGTGGACCGATTCTCCAAGGCGGCCCACTTCGTGGCCCTCCCGAAGCTCCCAACAGCCCAGGAGACAGCGGACCTCCTGGTCCACCACGTCGTCCGGCTGCATGGGATCCCAACAGACATCGTCTCCGATCGCGGTCCCCAGTTCTCCTCGCACGTCTGGAGGAGCTTCTGCCGAGAACTGGGGGCCACGGTCAGTCTCTCATCCGGGTATCATCCCCAAACCAACGGGCAAGCAGAACGGGCCAATCAAGAGATGGAGCAGACCCTGCGTTGCATGACAGCCGCGCACCCGGCGGCCTGGAGTACCCATCTGGCCTGGATCGAGTACGCCCACAACAGCCAAGTGTCGTCCGCCACCGGCCTCTCCCCTTTGGAAGTGTGTCTGGGGTATCAGCCCCCGTTGTTCCCCGTGGTTGAGGGAGAGGTCGGTGTGCCCTCGGTCCAGGCCCACCTGCGGAAGTGCCGTCGGGTGTGGCGTGCCGCCCGTTCTGCTTTGCTGAGGGCCCGGATGAGGACAAAGGCCCATGCAGACCGGCGGCGGACCCCGGCTCCTACGTATCGTCCTGGGCAGGAGGTGTGGTTGTCAACCAAGGACATTCCACTGCAAGTGGCCTCCTCAAAACTACAGGAACGGTACATAGGCCCATTTAAAATTCTCAAGGTCATCAGTCCCGCCGCAGTGAGGCTTCAGCTTCCTGCCTCACTGCGGATCCATCCCGTGTTCCACGTGTCCAGGATTAAACGGCATCACACCTCACCCCTCTGCACTCCGGGTCCGACACCACCTCCTGCCCGGATCATCGATGGCGAGCCGGCTTGGACAGTGCGCCGGCTTTTGGATGTCCGACGGATGGGCCGGGGCTTCCAGTATTTGGTGGACTGGGAGGGGTACGGCCCCGAAGAACGCTCCTGGGTGAAGAAGAGCTTCATCCTGGACCCGGCCCTCCTGGCCGACTTCTACCGCCGCCACCCGGACAAGCCCGGTCGGGCGCCAGGAGGCGCCCGTTGAGGGGGGGGTCCTGTTGTGTGGGCCGCTGAAGAGGAGGTACTGCTGGCCCACCACCACCAGAGGGCACCCTGCCTGGAGTGCGGGCTCCAGGCACCAGAGGGCGCTGCCGCCTCACAGGAGCAGCCGGGGTGACAGCTGTCACTTATCACCGACGACAGCTGTCATCAATCATCGGATCTACAGTGGTATATCAGCAAGACGGCATCTCCACCTCATTGCCGAGATATCGTTCTACTTGAAAGGTAATATCCTCAGCCTGACTGCTTGATAGAAAGCCTTTTTGTGATTTTTGTGAGTGATAACAGACTTTTTCTCCAACGAGAGGTGGAGGTAGCTTCCCTGCCGTGCAGATTGCTGGGTGCAGACGCACCCACGTTTAACTGTGTTTTTGTTCCTCGCCAGCAGTACCAGGTCCGACACGTGGAGGCAGTGGCCACCTGGGAGTTCGGGACTTGGCGGCTCCAGTATTCTCGGGGTCTGGTGGCGGAGGAAATCGTGTGGTTCCGGTTCTGCTTTGGACAGGCGTCTCCTATCCTCGAGCCTGCCCACACGACACCTTGTAATTTGGCCTTTTGATCTATTGTGTGATCTGTTGTGTTTGTTGTGCACGTTCGCAACAATAAAGTGTTGTTATTTGACCTATTCCATTGTCCGTTCATTTGCGCCCCCTGTTGTGGGTCCGTGTACTTACACTTTCCCAACACATATTGAAGAATATTCCATATTATTTGTCTGATCATAAAGATTCCAAAAAGGTATAGTTTGGACTATTGTGAATGAATGTTATGGAGTTATGGGGTAAAAACAGCAAAAACACTGAGAAAGGTTAATTTCAGTTTTGTACAGGGGTTAAAAGTTAAAGTTGCTCCTATTTTGGTAAAAAAGTGGTGCAAATTACTTGTAGAGCTAATAGGACTAATAAATGGAACAGTTGTGACTGTGTTGCGTGCTTGGTTTGCAAAGTAAAAGGTTAAACAATGTCGGCATCCATTGGATTCTATGACATGTGACATATGCTACCCTGTAACATGATAATTAAGCATGATACATGATGCAAACTATTCCTTTTTAAAACCATATTCATTCAACTAATAATTTGCATCACTTTTTACCAAAATTGGAGCAACTTTAACTATTGACCCCTGTACAAATTGAAAGTGACCTTTGTCACCATTCTTGCTGTTTTTACCCCATAACTCCAGAACATTCATTCACAGATAGTCCACACTATACCTTTTTGAAATCTTTATGATCAGACAAATAATATGGAATACCTTTCAATATGATTGGAGCATTTTTAAATTTTGACCCCTGTGTAATTCTTCAGTTGACCCCTTCTTGGCCGTCTATTTAAAGTTCATGTGGCCACACGGCATTTTTAAAGGAGTAATGTCTAAGGAGTATGTGTGCCAAATTTGTTGCTTGCATCACCATTTGAAGTATTTTTTTCAGTTATCCGCTGCACTACAGGGACTAATTCAACAAATAAGCACGGACAGATGCGAGTCCATTTCAGTGGTCTCCCCTACTTCATGGTGTGGGAAAATGAATGGAAAAAGGCCAAATAATACAGGAAAGAGTAGTTTTCCATTGAATTTTCATGCACAACGTTGACCCTAAAGTCAAAGGTCAAATGTAGTTGGCTCAAGGGAGCAGGGATGAATGATTTGCTATAGGTGTTCAATGCAAATTTAGGCTTTGTGAAATTTGGTGCTAAGAAGGCAAAATATACCCAGAAAGTTTTATTTCCTTATAAATTTGCATGTATGACCTTGACCCATAGGTTCAAGTCCAAATGTAGTGTGCCAAAGGGAGTCAGGATTCATGATTTGCTATAGGTGTGCAATACAAACGCAAGCTCTAGATTTGATATTTGGAGTGAAAAAGTAGTATTTTGGTGTGACATGGTGGGTGTCTGTTAGCTGTTATCTTAGATGACCTTGGAAATCTGTGTCAAGGTCATATGCATAGATGCCACATTTGTGTCCATTTACATTATGATACAGGAAAGTAATTTCTCAGACAGCGCAACAAGGGAATCTAGGGTTATTTCATGGCAAGGGACAACTATAATTCCCGAAGTGCTCAGACACATAATAAATACCGTTAATAGCATTCCACGTAGTGACACGTAATGACACGTAATGACCCATGACATAACAATATGTATCTTCTACTTTTACAGTTGTTTACTTTATAGCTAATTCCGCAGTTAACAAGCTAGCTGATGCTAGGCACATTGGTTAGCTTAGCTGAAGCTAGTTAACTATTTAAAATGATTTCTTTTTACATGTTAGCCTGTCCAACAAACATTGATGAAATTGATTTGTATGACTAACGTGTAGAGGGTACATAGCTCAATATTTATTTTGTTTGGTTGGAAAGAGGAAGACCGCACATTTTACTTTAATCGCCTGCCGTTGTTAAATTTCACTCTGCTGTTCAAAAATAGCCATGACATTCAGAGGAAGGCAAGTTTTTCAATAGGATCAATAGGATCTGCCTATTGATTTGGCACAAGTTTTACACTGGATGCCCTTCCTAACACAACTCCACATTTCATGGAGAATGGGCAGTGGTGGCCTTGAACTGGGACCCTTTTAATAGAAACAAGAGCACTTAACCTCTTGGCCACCACCCCTACTTTTCTAGTGTCATAGATGACCTCACACAATTTTGCATTGTTCTTGTCACGCCAATGGGCTAATTCCTGTAAAAATAAAAAGCTAAAAATTAAAAACTGCTAATTTTACCATTGGCCCTGTGACAGACTGGTGTCCTGTCCAGGGTGACTGCTGGGATAGGCTCCAGCCCACCGTGACCCTTACTTGGATTAAATGGTTGAAGATGGCTGATTGAGTGAGTAATTTTACCATTTGCATTTGAATTTAGGAAGTGGTATGTTTGAGTTTTCCAACTGGGAAGTTAGGAATTCAAAATTCCCATTTGAAGTTCAAAACCAATGAAGGCTTGGTCTATCTTTTGTTTATTTGATTGAGTTGGCTTCATTCAGTACCTTAGAAATAACCAGCGTGTGTCTAATACTCCAGAAAATGAAGTCCACACTGTAACTAGTAAGGCAATACACCCCAACTGTACATGTTCCGCTGACTGACTAACACATACGAGGTCTATTAGAAAAGTATCCGACCTTATTATTTTTTTCAAAAACCATATGGATTTGAATCACGTGTGATTACATCAGACATGCTTGAACCCTCGTGGGCATGCAAGAGTTTTTTCACGCCTGTCGGTTACGTCATTCGCCTGTGGGCAGTCTTTGAGTGAGGAGTGGCCCACCCTCTCGTCGATTTTTTCATTGTTTAGGAATGGCTCAGAGACTGCTGCTTTGTTTGATCAAAATTCTTTCAAAACTGTAAGGCACAACTGAGTGGACACCATTCGATAAATTCAGCTGGTTTTCGGTAAAAATTTTAACGGCTGATGAGAGATTTTGGTCTGGTAGTGTCGCTTTAAGGACGGCCCACGGTGCCTGACGGCGATCTGCGCTTCGAGGTGGTAGCGTCTCGCCGTTTCAAGTTGAAAACTTCCACATTTCAGGCTCTGTTGACCCAGTAAGTCGTCAGAGAACAGAGAACTTTCAGAAGAAGTCGGCATGAGGAGTTTATTCGGACATTCCATTGTTAACGGACATTTTGTAATGAAAGAACGTGCGGGCAGAGTCGCATGTCGGGCCGGACCCGACCGCGGGGGGTCGCGAAAGGAAAAACACCTCAGTTGGAAACCTTAACGGGCAAGTTGGAACATGCCCGAGCTGTTAAACAATTTCTCAGTTACTCACTTGTTGAAAGCCATCAAAAGCCGCCTGAATTTTACAAATGGTTTTCAACACGGAGGTGTTTTTCCTGTCGCGGCGGAAACAGATTCGCCGAGTCGTCACGGAAATGACTCGGCGAATTTGCGCGCACGTCTTTCATTAAAAAATTGTTGTGAAAGTGTCGTGACACGGACCCACAACAGGGGGCGTTAATGAACGGACGGACAATGGATAAGCCAAAAGTAACAATTTAATGTTGTGAATCGCACAATGACGTACAGACAATAACAATATGGTGGACTGTCAATTATACACCAGGTGACGTGTGGGCAGGCTCGACGATAGAAGACGCCTGGCGAGAGAAGAGCCGGATCCCACACAGCTTCCACCACCAACGGAGCTGAAGAACACCGGAGCCGCCAAGCCCTGCGCCCCAGGTGGCCGCTGTCTTCAGCAGTCAGACCCGGTACTGCTGGCAGAGAACAGAGACAGTCCTGATGAGTGTGAGTTTGCACACTCAGTAATCCCACAGTCTGTATACAGTTAGGAGGGAGAACCTCCACCTCCAATCACACACTCGTGCAGCTCCTGTCTAACCACTTATCTGGTTGGGGTGTGAAGCGAAGCCGTCGCTGATCACACCAAACGCCAATCCCACAGATAAGGCAACACCCACAGGAAAATGGCTGCAAAGAAGTTCAGACTATTAGTCAGTGTTAAGTACAGCAGAGAATATTACCTGAATGGTAGCTGATTTCTCGGCGGGGAGGTGGAGTTGCAGTCCGGCCTTTATGGTGGTGGTGATGAGTAGTGGATGAGTGACAGCTGGTACGGATGATGAGTGACAGCTGTCACTCCCAGTCGCTCCGACGCCCTCTCGTGCTTGAAGCCCGCACGTCAAGCAGGGCGCCATCTTGTGGTGGTGGGCCAGCAGTACCTCCTCTTCAGCGGCCCACACAACAGGACCCCCCCCTCAACGGGCGCCTCCTGGCGCCCGACCAGGCTTGTCCGGGTGACGGGTGTAGAAGTTGGCCAGGAGGGCCGGGTCCAGGATGAAGCTCCTCTTCACCCAGGAGCGCTCTTCGGGGCCATAACCCTCCCAGTCCACCAGATACTGGAACCCCCGGCCCTTTCGACAGACGTCCAGGAGCCGGCGTACTGTCCACACGGGCTCCCCGTCGATGATCCGGGCAGGAGGCGGCGCTGGTCCCGGGGCACACAGTGGTGAGGTATGGCAGGGCTTGAGTCTTGACACATGAAACACGGGGTGTATCCGCAGTGAAGCTGGCAGCTTCAGCTTCACTGCGGCCGGACTGAGGACTTTGAGTATGGGAAATGGTCCGATGTACCTGTCCTTTAGTTTGTGGGATTCCACCTGCAGGGGGATGTCCTTAGTGGATAGCCAGACCTCCTGCCCGGGCTGGTATGCAGGGGCCGGGGAACGCCAGCGGCCTGCATGGGCCTTAGCCCTTGTCCGGGCTCTGAGCAGGGCAGAGCGGGCGGTACGCCACACCCGACGGCACTTCCTCAGATGGGTCTGGACCGAGGGCACCCCGACCTCTCCCTCCACTAGCGGAAACAATGGGGGCTGGTACCCCAAACACACCTCAAATGGGGAGAGGGCGGTGGCAGATGAGACTTGGCTATTATGAGCGTACTCGAACAAGGCCAGATGGTCACTCCAGGCCGTCGGGTGCGCGGAGGTCACGCAGCGGAGGGCCTGCTCCAGTTCCTGGTTCGTCGGCTCTGCCTGCCCGTTCGTCTGGGGGTGGTACCCAGACGAGAGACTGACGGTGGCCCCCAGTTCCCTGCAGAAACTCCTCCAGACCTGGGAGGAGAACTGAGGACCACGATCCGAGACAATGTCTGATGTAATCCCATGCAGACGCACGACGTGGTGGACCAGGAGGTCTGCAGTCTCCTGGGCTGTCGGGAGCTTTGGGAGGGCCACGAAGTGGGCCGCCTTGGAGAACCGGTCCACTATCGTTAAGATGGTGGTGTTGCCCTGGGACAGCGGGAGGCCCGTGACAAAGTCCAGGCCAATATGAGACCAGGGGCGACGAGGCACGGGCAGAGGCTGGAGGAGGCCTTGGGCCTTGTGGTGGTCGGCTTTGCCCCTGGCACAGGTGGTGCAGGCCTGGACATACTCCCGGACGTTGGCTTCCATAGACACCCACCAGAAGCGCTGCCGGACCACTGCCATGGTCCTTCGCACCCCTGGATGACAGGAGAGCTTGGAACCGTGACAGAAGTCAAGGACCGCAGCCCTGGCCTCTGGTGGGACGTACAACTTGTCCTTCGGACCTGTCCCCGGGTCCGGGCTCTGTGTCAGGGCCTCCCGGGACGGTCTTCTCCACGTCCCAGGTAAGGGTGGCCACGACAGTGGACTCGGGGATGATGGTGTCAGGGGGGTCTGACGGCTCGGTCTTGACCTCCTCTTCATGCACCCGGGACAGGGCGTCAGATCGTTGTTTTTTTGTCCCGGGGCGGTAGGTGATCCGGAAGTCAAAACGCCCGAAGAACAGCAACCAGCGGGCTTGCCTGGGGTTCAGACGCTTCGCGGTCCGGATGTACTCCAGGTTCCGATGGTCCGTGAAAACCGTAAATGGGACCGATGCTCCCTCCAACAGGTGTCTCCACTCCTCAAGAGCCTCCTTCACCGCAAGAAGTTCCCGATTGCCGATGTCATAGTTCCGTTCAGCTAGGGTCAACCTGTGGGAAAAGTAGGCACATGGATGGAGAACCTTGTCGGACTCCCCGCTCTGGGATAGCACGGCTTCTATCCCTGAGTCAGAGGCGTCCACTTCAACTACGAACTGGCGCTTGGGATCGGGCTGCACCAGAACCGGTGCAGTCGAGAACCGGCGTTTCAACTCCCTAAACGCGGCTTCGCACCGATCCGACCAGGTGAAGGGGACTTTTGTGGAGGTCAGGGCTGTCAGGGGGCTAACTACCTGACTGTAGCCCTTGATGAACCTCTGGTAGAAATTTGCAAAACCGAGGAACTGTTGTAGTTTCCTACGGTTCGTTGGTTGGGGCCAATCTCTCACCGCCGCAACCTTGGCCGGATCAGGGGCGACGGAGTTGGAAGAGATTATGAACCCCAGGAAAGACAAAGAAGTGCGGTGAAACTCACACTTCTCGCCCTTCACAAACAGCCGGTTCTCCAACAACCGCTGTAGGACCTGACGTACATGCTTGACATGAGTCTCAGGATCCGGAGAAAAGATGAGTATATTGTCTAGATATACGAAGACGAATCAGTGCAGGAAATCCCGCAAGACATCATTAACCAAAGCTTGGAACGTCGCAGGGGCGTTTGTAAGACCGAACGGCATGACCAGGTACTCAAAGTGACCTAACGGGGTGTTAAATGCCGTCTTCCACTCGTCTCCCTCCCGGATCCGAACCAGGTGATAAGCATTCCTAAGATCCAATTTCGTGAAAATTTGGGCTCCATGCAGGGGCGTGAACACTGAATCCAACAGAGGTAACGGGTATCGGTTGCGAACCGTGATCTCGTTCAGCCCTCTGTAATCAATGCATGGACGGAGTCCGCCGTCCTTCTTGCCCACAAAAAAGAAACCAGCACCCATCGGGGAGGTGGAGTTCCGGATCAACCCGGCAGCTAACGAGTCCCGGATGTAGGTCTCCATTGATTCGCGTTCCGGACGTGAGAGGTTGTACAGCCTGCTGGACGGGTACTCAGCGCCCGGTATCAAATCAATGGCACAATCGTACGGACGGTGCAGGGGCAGCGTGAGTGCCAGCTCCTTGCTGAAGACGTCAGCAAGGTCGTGGTACTCGGCTGGCACCGCCGCCAGACTGGGGGGGACTAAAACCTCCTCCTTAGCTGTCACACCGGGTGGAACCGAGGATCCTAAACACTCCCGGTGGCAGGTTTCGCTCCACTGAACCACAACCCCAGACGGCCAATCAATCCGGGGATTGTGTTTTAACACCCATGGAAAACCCAAAATCACTCGGGAGGTAGAAGGTGTTACATAAAACACAATCTCCTCCCAGTGATTCCCAGACACCACCAATGTCACTGGCTGTGTCTGGTGTGTGATTAGTGGAAGAAGGGTGCCATCTAGTGCCCGCACCGACAATGGTTATGGTAAGGCCAATAGAGGGAGCCCAACCTCCTTTGCCCATCTGCTATCCAGCAGATTCCCCTCCGACCCCGTGTCCACCAGTGCTGGGGCGTCAAGGGTTAGATCCCCACTCAGGATCGTGACTGGGATACGTGCAGATCGTCGGGGTCTCCCCATGTGGGTGTTGTGACCCACCCTTAGCCCAGTCTCTAAGGACGAGTGCTGCTGTTTTGACTGTTTGGGGCATTCTCTCTGTGTGTGCTCGGTAGAGCTGCAGAGAAAACACTCTCCACGGATCAGCCTCCTTTGTCTGTGATCTGATCGCTCTTTGGCCCTGCTCGTTTCCCTAGCAACGTCAGCAGGGGGAGCTGTCGTCACGTGGAGAGCCCTGGCAGCAGAGCGTGGGGAAGTCGGCTCCCTTTCGGACCCGGGAGGAAGAGGGACGGTTTGTGCCTGACCACGCCCTTCGTCTCACTCCCGTCGGTGTTCTGTTAATCGGTTGTCTAACCGTATAACCAGGTCGATAAGCCCATCTAAATCCCGCGGCTCGTCCTTCGCCACCAGGTGCTCCTTAAGGACCAGAGACAGTCCGTTTACAAAGGCGGCGTGGAGCGCAACAGCATTCCAGCCAGCTCGCACTGCCGCGATGTGGAAGTCGAATGCATACTTCGCTGCGCTCCGACGCCCCTGCCGTATCGACAGCAGCACACTTGAAGCGGTCTCGCCTCTATGAGGGTGGTCGAACACCTGTCGGAACTCCCTCATGAACTCAGTGTAAACTGTTAGGAGCCGTGAATTCTGCTCCCAGAGCGCCGTAGCCCAGGCGCGTGCCTCTCCTCGAAGCAAATTTATAATGTAAGCCACCCGGCTAGCGTCTGATGCGTACATGATGGGATGCTGTGAAAAGACAAGCGAGCACTGCATCAAGAAGTCCGCGCACGTCTCCACACAGCCTCCGTACGGCTCCGGAGGGCTTATGTATGCTTCAGGGGAAGGTGGGGGGGTTCGTTGAACGACCAGCGGAATGTCTGTCTCTGGCACACGGTCAGCAGGAGGAGGTGCTGCAGCAGCGCCCTGAGCATGCGCTTCCACCTGGGCGGTGAGAGCCTCCATCCTACGATTGAGAATAATGCTCTGCTCGGTAACTAAGTCCAACCGAGCGGTAAAGGCGGTTAAGATGTGCTGCAGCTCACCCAACACGCCTCCTGCTGGCGTGTGTGCACCTCGCTCTTCCATTGGCTGTTCAAGCAATGGCTGACGCCCCTCGGGATCCATGACGCTGGCCGAGAAATCCTGTTGTGAAAGTGTCGTGACACGGACCCACAACAGGGGGCGTTAATGAACGGACAATGGATAAGCCAAAAGTAACAATTTAACGTTGTGAATCGCACAACGACATACAGACAATAACAATATGGTGGACTGTCAATTATACACCAGGTGACGTGTGGGCAGGCTCGACGATAGAAGACGCCTGGCGAGAGAAGAGCCGGATCCCACACAGCTTCCACCACCAACGGAGCTGAAGAACACCGGAGCCGCCAAGCCCTGCGCCCCAGGTGGCCGCTGTCTTCAGCAGTCAGAGAACTGGCAGAGAACAGAGACAGTCCTGATGAGTGTGAGTTCGCACACTCAGTAATCCCACAGTCTGTATACAGTTAGGAGGGAAAACCTCCACCTCCAATTACACACTCGTGCAGCTCCTGTCTAACCACTGGTTGGGGTGTGAAGCGAAGCCGTCGCTGATCACACCAAACGCCAATCCCACAGATAACACCCACAGGAAAACGGCTGCAAAGAAGTTCAGACTATTAGTCAGTGTTAAGTACAGCAGAGAATATTACCTGAATGGTAGCTGATTTCTCGGCGGGGAGGTGGAGTTGCAGTCCGGCCTTTATGGTGGTGGTGATGAGTAGTGGATGAGTGACAGCTGGTATGGATGATGAATGACAGCTGTCACTCCCGGTCGCTCCGACGCCCTCTCGTGCTTGAAGCCCGCACTTCAAGCAGGGCGCCATCTTGTGGTGGTGGGCCAGCAGTACCTCCTCTTCAGCGGCCCACACAACAAAAAATGTCCTTAAACAGTGGAATGTCCGCATAAAGTCCTCATGCCGGCCTCTTCTGAATCTTCTCTGTTCTCTCACGACGTCCTGGGTGAATTAAGCCTTAAATTAGGATGTTTTCAGGTCAAAACAGGCCGACGACGACGCCTGGAAGCGCTGCGCGATGTCCCGCTCCGTGGGAAGTCCTTACACTGACAGAAACATGTTATGTGTCGGACGCGGTCGGAGCACCGACCCAGCGTTTGACAGAACCCAGCATAAAATAAGCAGAGCAAGTGAGTGAAGTGATAAACAACTAAAAAGTCCGCGGTCTGGTGAGGTGAAAACACGGCACGCTCTCAACAGCGCAAACGGTCCGGAGCCACAGCAGTTCGGACCCAGGGACCCCGCCGACACCCCCCAGGTGGCCGCGACAAACCGAGTCTGTGAAGCAAGAAAATATGAGGTGAGTCCAACACTCTCCACGCAGAGAGACACAGCTCAAAGGTGCACACAATCAGGAAACACTTCCTGGCTTAAATATATATATCAGCTTCTCACCCTGCAGGCACGGAACAACTCAGTTCAAATCTCCACTGCAGCAGAAGCTGATTAGACAATTAGCATAACGTGACAGCTCAATACAACAAGGTGTGAGGGACACCAAATCCACTGTCATTACTTCATAAAAGTCACCAAAACCAAATTACCTCAGGAAGTGTGCTGAAGAGTGTGAGACCTCACCCAATCCTCTTTCACAGACTGTGGCGTCAAACCTGGAGCGGTCTCTGCGTCCGTAATGGTGAGATTGTTCTCCCGATGCCGATCTCACACGTCTGCTCACAAGGTCGAGTCCCTGGCAATCACACACTGTGCATTCAAGGTTTAAGTGCAGCAATCTCTGATCAAGACAGAATACACTACAGCTGTGAGCCCTGATGATCTGCACGTGAAAACAAGCCTCAGGTGTTCAGGGTGAGGTCCTAATACTCAGCCACTCAGTCCTGAATGCATACCACCTGGTGGGAGAAACAGAAAAACAAAAACCAAGCCAGCCAAACACCCCAGCACATAACAAAACACCCCATAATCTCTCATCAGCCGTTAAACTTTTCACCGAAAACCAGCTTAATTTCTCGAATAGTGTCCACTCGGATATTCCTCACAGGTCCAGAAAAAATTTTGATAAAGCAACGCGCGCTGTCTCGAGCAGCGTGTGAAACAAAGGAATTCAGCCAAGAGGGCGGGACCACATCTCACTCAAGGCCTGCCCACAGGGAAATGACATCACCGACACGCGTGAAAAAACTCAAGCATGTGCATGAGGCTTCAAGCATGATTGGTGTAATCGCACGTCATTCAAATCCATATAGTTTTTTTTTTAAATAAAAAGGTAGGATAGTTTTCTAATAGACATCGTATTTACCAAAAGAGGCAGTCAGCTACACAAACCAATGTTGAACTTCCAATTAACATTGTAGAAATGAAGGATTTACATCCCAAACATTGTGGGCTTTTAACACATCTCCAAACACAAACAGTGCATTTTTCCTTGTGTGCAGTGAAAATAAATGACGACAGTGAGGCAGAGGTTTCCAACGGCGCTCACTCAAGCTCTCTCCTTGACTACGCAGACCAGTGGAAGCCAAAGGGATCTGAGGATTTTATCGGCAACCAGGGTCTAATTTGCACATGATTAAGAAAACGCACGGTGCAAAGTCTCTGGGTGACATATGAGATCCAGAGGGGTGGTGAGAGGTCGTGGGATTAGTGGGAAGGATAAAACCTACAATTTAAAATGTAAAAGAGAAATGCATTAATGCTGGTTATGTATTTATTATGCGTGATTACAATAACTTGATAGCAAACAGAGATGATCACAGGGACCCTGAGATGCTTTAGATTTTTTTGTCTAAATTCAATAACACTGTTAACACAGAGAAATAGTGCATATCAGAGAAAATATTTATCTTCATTTAATGCTAGGATCATTAAAATGTCATTCCACGTGATATTGAAAATCAATGGAGAAGTCATTGTTCATTTGGACTGGTACATTTTTATTTCTAATGCGGCCACTGAACTGCTGAACCCTCATTATCCATTTTCACTCAGTCCAACTATCATTCTCCCCTCTGAAAATTTACATATGCATCAGAATGTTATTATTTCTATTACAATTGTGAGCCCCTTGCGTCGCTTCATTTCCATACTTTTGTTTAATTAGGTGTGAAACCACTGCCAAAAATGGCTTTTATTGAATGACACACATTTGACTACTTCGTTTTTCTTTTCAGTGTCGAATCATCCAGTCCCTTGAATGGCCACTTGAAGTTGGCTCCAAAAGTAAGTCACTCCTCATAGACCCCCATGTTAAAATGCCCAACTTTACAGAATTAGGCATGTTTACATTTAGGTATAAAAATGGTTTTGGTCTTGGTAGCTAGTTTTGCCGTTCATGACAACAGTATGGGATGGTGAATTTTCATAAGGGTTGGGGGTGTTGTCACTTTGAGTGATAGCTAGCTGGTTGAACAAACTGCTAGCAGTTTTTCTAGCAGCTGTGGACCTGACTTGTGTATGTGTCTTTTCTGACCATTTGATGAAGTATCTGAGATAATATGACTTAATGTGCAGTTTATTATACTCATGGACCATCTAGGAAGTCTGTGCCCTAGTATGTCAGCTGGATGAAATTTTAGTATTATTGAATTTGTATATTAGCACCATTAGGAATTATTAGCAGGTATCCAGAACTTGTTGATATTATCCATTATATCCATTTATCCATTGTATATAAAGTCTATTGCTTATTTTCAACATTCAACCATTTCCTTCACATGTCTCAGTTCCTGTCACCTATTATCAGCGACAACGCTAACTTAGAACACCCTATCTTTGACATACTTTGGGCTAGAAATGGATACTCAATGGTGTCAAAGGGTAAACCCCAAATCTTTCACAATTAGGTACTTTTTAGTAGTAGTAGTAGAACTATGGTTTTGATCATTTTTGGGGTCTTGAATGAAGCCATACTTAGGCCATTGCTTACCTGATTTTAGGTCTATAGATATGTGTAATCATTGGTTGACAAAGCTGATAATGCTCTTTCCATCAGGTCAGTGTTGGTGCCAAACACTGCCTCATCCGCCACAATATGGAACTACCTTAAGTTCTGGATAGTAACCACCCTGGCAGACAACCAATCCATAGCTACTGCTCAAAAGTCACCATTTATTTGTTGTAACCAGGTGAAATGTGGGCATTCTATTGGCCTACATAACACGTGGTGTAAAAACCCCAGGCCAATAGAGGGTCCCTCTCAAGCTCTTACTCAGAGTCATATTTCAAATTTAACTTGAGGTCTCCTATTGTATTAATTTGTTATATTCCTTTATTTCCTTCCTTAATTGATGTGTCCTTTCTTTGTCCCTGGTTTCCTAGATATTTATTTTGTCATTCTTGAACCACTGAACCAGCTTCATTTTCACTTTCAACTTTTTTAATCCAGAGCTGCAGCAGCATTTTAAGAAACACAATTTACCTTTTCAGCAATCGTACACATTTTCTTTTATTAATCCTTTGTGGTTTTGTTTTTAATACATTCCAGTGAATATGAGGTCTCACATATGCAACCCAGTCTCACAGTTTTGTCTTTTTGTTCATAATACCACCACAAAATGTATTACATGTATTACTAATTGCAAATCTAATCTCCATGTCACACCTCTCTGATGTCTTCTATTCACATGTTGTAGCTTGACTAAGAACACAAGGTGAATACCAGCGCAAAGTCTAAGTAAAAACTGAAAAACTAGCCCAGTCTTAAGGGTTAATGCCTCTGTATTTAGCCTTAGAAACCCGCCAGAGGAAGTCAAAGCTGACTCTGAGGCTTAGCGAAGTGCTACAAAATAGTTTACATTAGAAACATGGCGTTTCGTTTTGCCAGATAAGCTCAGTTCAGAGGTCTTTGCGTGGGGCTCAGCCTCCATTTGCTGTCAGTACAAATCCAAAGCTCAGAAGGAGAGTAGAGTGGCAGGGGGAACAAAAACAATAAGGCAGCCTCTAATTAGCTATGCAAATCTTGTGCCCTAGTGGACTGAGTTTTGAAGTGAAGTTGGCCCGTTAGATCTTCTCATCTCTTTTTTTAAATCTCACCCAGTGGCTTCAAATGGTTCTTATTACAATCTGGCTCTGGCCGGCACTTATCCATACACTTGCTGCACACGCCCTACCGCCCCCTCCTTGAGCTGACATACGCTGGAACACTTGGCGGTAAGGGAATGGAGGTTTCATCAGTTTTTTTGGCCATTACACCTCACTGTTCCCCTGGGCCTCCTAACCAGAGGTCTGAATCTGTCGCTGCTTGCTTCTGCAGAAAAACCAAAAGGGTATAGAGGTGCGTGGCGCGTTGAAACGGCAGCATGCCGATATTGAAATAGGCCCGAACATTCATATATTGGCAGATTGTGCTTGCTGATAGCATTTACAAATGCTACATGGCTTACGCTGCCAACACTGCTAAACCTCAAAATGACCAAAGAATGACGTGTTACATCACAATGCTTAATTCCAATATGCAGGATTGTTCTCTGCCAATTAGTCATTAACCTCAAACAGTGTGGCTGAAATCCTACTAGTGGCTGCGGTGAGATTTTAAGGTCCTCACAGGCTATGGGTTAGAATTAAACAAGCCAAAATATGGTGCTTTTTGTTGTTTTTTTGTTTTTGTTTTTTTTTAAATAAAAACTGGCCAACTCAATTTTCCCTTTTGTTCTAATCCTTAATATTTTAGGGTGCTGTTTGAGAAACAAGCATGTCATTGTAATGAAAAGCCTTCAATCCAAGCAGCTTTCAAAAAGTGAAATGTTGCCATATCATAAAAATTGTGCATGTATTTCATGGCGCGCGCTCCAACCAAGACAGATCAAAGGTTTGCAAAGAATGTCCACATTTAGCATATGTAGGGGGATTAGCTAGTTTGCAGTGCTGGTCGGAATTTTGTCAAGATCAAAGTTTTTGTTCTAATATCCGACAAGTAATTTGCAACTCTGGGGGAGAAGGGAGGTGTTTTTCAGGTTTGACAGTGATGGGTTAGAGCTGTGCATGAGGCGGCCTCAATGGAAAGACTTCAACCTTGTTTAGGGAGTGCTGACGTTTGTAGAAGTTGCCTCAATGCAGCATTTGGAGATGTTCCATCTGTTTTTCATCACTTTAAGTAATTAAGAAAAAAACATCGAAGTGTAACATACCAGGCTACAGAGCAAGTTCACAACGTAAACCAAAGATAAAAAGTTATTGATTCTCTCACATTTGTGACAAAAATTATGCAATAGTTGTTTATAGGTCATTTACGTGATTGTAATGTTAGTGTAACGTTGCAATGCAGCTCTTAATAGCTGATGGTGTTACAGTCTGGACATACTTATGATTATTTCTCAGTGGTGGGCACAGTTTTATGATCCGCTAATTTGCGCACCTAATGTTGTTTTTTTTTTTTTTTTTTTTTAGAAGATTAGCTTTTCAGCTAACTTTGAAAACAGTCATTACATGTAGAAAGTTCCCCAGATTCTCTGAATCTTCTTATTATGGACTGTAGATGATGGAATCCCTAAATTCCTTGCAACTGAACGTTGAGAAACATTGTTCTTAAACTGTTGGACTATTTTTTCATGCAGTTGTTCAGTAAAGTGGTGATCCTCGCCCCATCTTTGCTTGTGAATAGCTGAGACTTTTGGGGATGCTCCTTTTATATCCAATCATGAGTGTCCTCAGTTCCCAAACACTTACTGAGTGTTGTTAGAAGGAAAGGTGATGTAACACAGTGGTAAACATACCACTGTCCCAGCTTTTTTGAAATGAGCAAATATTTGCACAAAAACAATAAAGTTTATCAGTTTGAACATTAAATATCTCGTCTTTGTGGTGTATTCAATTGAATATATGTTGAAGAGGATTTGCAAATCATTGTATTCTGTTGTTATTTACATTGTACACAACGTCCCAACGTCATTGGATTTGGGGTTGTACAATGAGCCTTGGGGCCAATATAGTGTTGACTTCTCTTTTTTAATATGCAAAAACTGTGGGGTAAAGGGTACCAGTATTTACTGGAGGATGCAGCAGAGTAATCAGATCTTATGTTGTATCGCTGCTGCAGTTTAAATATATTTTTCAACTGGAAGTGATGCATGTACATGCTGAAATGAAAGATCCCTCCAGCCGTTCAGTAGGTATATGGCTGCTCGCTCTTTTAAAGGCATGGCAGTAAATCGGCTGTGTATCGTGATGTGCATAGGTTTATATTTGCTTGCACGTACTATATGTGTGGGGTTGCAGGCTGTTGCTGGGTGTGGCGTCTGAGGCTGATAGACGAGACGGGATTCACGCTGTCTGCCTGCAGCTTATCACTGGACCGGCTGCCACCTAATGAGATATCAGCCACCCTGCATTTAAAACCTGGTCAAAAGAAAACACAGCCAGATGATTGGTGACGAACCAAAGGATTGTCTAGACGAGTTCATAACAATGTTTTGACCGTCTCACATCGTTGCCGTGTTGATTTGTACCTCTGTAGCTGTGCTAAGTGGACCATATGCATGCAGACAGGCTGTGCTTTACTGCCTTATTTGCTGCAGATTTAGCAATGTTTTATTTTCATAACCGCATCAAGAAGCAGCTGTAATCTATCTTGTTGACATGACTCTGAGCTCACTCTGAGTCCAATCATTACAAGGTTACAAACGTTTGGAGTCCAATGAGCCATGTCCTCTCAGTGATCTTTCTTCTGCCAAAAAACACCCAAACCTCAGTGACGACAAGACATCATCCCCAATATCCTCCATTCTACTGGGCTGAGCTCATATCGAGGGGTGAATGGCTGCACGAAAGTTGATGCATTCAGGGTCAGAAGGTAAACAAAGACAACTCAGTTCAGCTACACATTGCTGCTTCCATCACACTACTGAACTGCCTTGGGTCCTGGATGGCAATCACCCAAACAGACAACTGGTCCATATCCACATCATGAACGTAACCATCTTTTTGTCGCAATCAGGTGCAACATGACAGTCCTCGGAGAACCACACTACATGGTCAAAATGCTGTAGCTGATGTTTTTTGCAAGTACCCCTTTTGAGTCTGGTCTGCTTGAAGTTTCCTCCTCAATATCATCAGAGGGAGTTTTTCCTTACCACTATCACCTGTGTGGTCTTGGGGTTGGTAAGGTTAGACCTTACTTGTGTGAGGCGTCTTGAGGCAGCTTGTTGTGATTTGGCACTGTTTAAATAAATGAAAATGAAAAATACAGTTGTATGCAAAAGTTTTGGCACCCCTGATAATTTTCAGGATTTTCCTTTATAAATCATTGGTTGTTTGGATCAGAAATTTCAGTTAAATATATCATATAGCAGATGAACACACTGATATTTGAAAAGTGAAATGAAGTTTCTAGTATTTACAGAAAGTGTGCAATAATTATTTAAACAAAATTAGGCAGGTGCATAAATTTGGGCACCTTTGTCATTTTATTGATTTGAATACATTGAGCACTAATTATTGGAACAAAAAATTGGTTTGTAAGCTCATTGACCCTTGACCTCCTTACACAGGTGAATCCAATCATGAGAAAGGGTATTTAAGGTGGCCATTTGCAAATGTTTCCCTCTTTGCATTTCTTTTAATGAGTGGCAACATGGGAGCCTCTAAACAACTCTCAAATGACCTGAAAACAAAGATTGTTCAACATCATGGTTTAGAGGAAGGATACAAAAAGCTATCTCAGAGATTTCAGCTGTTAGTTTCCACTTTGAGGAACACAGTGTGGAAATGGAAGACCGCAGGCACAATACTAGTTAAAGCCCGAAGTGGCAGGCCAAGAAAAATCTCTGATAAGCTGAAGAGAAGGATGGTGACAACAGTCATAGTCAACCCACAGACCTGCTCCAAAGACCTACAACATGATTTTGCTGCAGATAGTGTCTCTGTGCATCGTTCAACTATACAGCGCACTTTGCACAAAGAGATGCTGTACAATGCTGTAATGCAGATAAAGCCTTTTCTGCATACACTCCACAAACAGTCACTTGAGGTATGCTATAGCACATTTGGACAAGCCAGCTTCATTTTGGAATAAGGTGCTGTGGACTGATGAAACTAAAATTGAGTTATTTGGATATAACAAGGGCAGTATGCATGGCTGAAAAAGACCACAGCATTCCAAGAAAAACGCTTGCTACCCACAGTAAAATTTGGAGGTGGTTCCATCATGCTGTGGGGCTGTGTGGCCAGTGCAGTTACTGCGAATCTTGTTAAAGTTGAGGGTCACATGGATTACACTCAATCTCAGCAGATTCTTGAGAACAATGTTTATGAATCAGTGACAAAGTTGAAGTTGCGCAGGGGCTGGATCTTTAAACAAGACAATGACCCTAAAGACTGCTCAAAATCTACCAAGGCATTCATGCAGAGGAACAAGTACAACTTTCCAGAATGGCCATCTCAGTCCCCAGACCTGAATATTATTGAAAATCTGTGGAGTGATTTTAAGCGGGTTGTCCATGCTCAGAAACCAACAAACCTGAGATGTTTTGTAAAGAAGAATGGTCCAAAATACCTTCAACCAGAATCCAAACTCTCACTGGAAGCTACCGGAAGCATTTAGAGGCTGTTATTTCTGCAAAAGGAGGATCTACTAAATATTGATGTATTTTTTTCTGTTGGGGTGCCCAAATTTATGCACCTGTCTAATTTTGTTTGAAGAATTATTGCACACTTTCTGTAAATCCTATAAACTTCATTTCACTTCTCAAAAATCAGTGTGTTCATCTGCTATATGATATACTGAACTGAAATTGCCAATGATTTATAAAGGAAAATCATGGAAATCATCAAGAGTGCCCAAACCTTTACATACAACTGTACATCTCATCTGAGTGTCCCAAAGTATCTAAGGATGCGCCAAAGAGACCAAGTTCCAAAAGAATCCAGTCATCATCACTGTAGGTCACTAGTGAGCATCTTAAGGAGGGTACACACCAAACCGAGGGGCGATCATCTAGCCCTCTTGGGAGTCGGTTACCCAAGTTAGCATGGTGTATCTTGGATTGTCGGTATGATTGCAGTTTCGCTCACTGAAATTGAATCTTTTCCTCCTTTTTATTTTATGTGTGACAGCAGTGCGTCAGGCTTGTTTATTCAGAAGTCACTCCAGTCTCTGCAATTTCTCTTGAGACTTGTGATCCTGTGCATGTCAGTCAATCAGTCTCTCCACATAAAACTAATGGCATCCAAACAGGGATTAAGACAGGAAGCACAAGGACCCTAAAAACATGCACCTTCAAAGGTATCAATGTTGCCAAAATACCTCTTTCCAGGGACCTTGTTAAGGTTTTCCCAGAGGTGTCTCAATCTCCAACCCCAGTTCCATTGAAGTTGGGACATTGTGTAAAAAATGTAAATAAAAACAGAATACAATGATTTGCAAATCCTCTTCAACCTATATTCAATTGAATACACCACAAAGATAAGATATTTAATGTTCAAACTGATAAACTTTGTTCTTTTTGTGCAAATATTTGGTCATTTTGAAATGGATGCCTGCAACACATTTCAAAAAGTTGGGACAGTGGCATCAAAAGACTGGGAAAGTTGATGAATGCTTAAAGAACACCTAATTGGCAACATGTGAGTGTCATGACTGGGTATAAAAGGAGCATCCCCAAAAGGCTCGGCCAT
The DNA here is from genome assembly GCF_902500255.1 of Thalassophryne amazonica. NCBI lineage: Eukaryota > Metazoa > Chordata > Actinopteri > Batrachoidiformes > Batrachoididae > Thalassophryne > Thalassophryne amazonica. The sequence continues at coordinate 38,636,289 of NC_047120.1, forward strand.
TCACAAGCAAAGATGGGGCAAGGATCACAACTTTGTGAACAACTGCATGAAAAAATAGTCCAACAGTTTAAGAGCAATGTTTCTCAATGTTCAATTGCAAGGAATTTAGGGATTCCAGCATGTACAGTCCATAATATAATCAGAAGAAATTTCTACACGTAAGCGGCAAGGCCCAAAACCAACATTGAATGCCCATGACCTTCGATCCCTCAGGTGGCACTGCATTAAAAACCAACATCATTGTGTAAAGGATCTTACCGTGTAGGCTCAGGAACACTTCAGAAAACCATTGTCAGTTAACACAGTTCGTCACTACATCTACGAGTGCAAGTTAAAACTCTTCCATGCAAAGCGAAAGCCATACATCAACAACATCCAGATACACCGCCACCTTCACTGGGCCTGAGCTCATTAGAAATGGACAGACGCAAAGTGGCAAAGTGTGCTGCGGTCTGCTGAGTCCACATTGCATATTGTTTTTGGAAATCATGGACGTCGTTTCCTCCAGACAAAAGAGGAAAAAGACCATCCAGATTGTTACCAGCACAAAGTTCAAAGGCCAGCATCTGTGATGGTATGGGGGTGTGTTAGTGCCCAATGGCATGAGCAACTTTCACATCTGTGATGACACCATCAATAGTGAAAGGTACATCCAGGTACATGCTGCCATCCAAGCAACGTCTTTTTTCAGGGATGTCCCTGCTTATTTCAGCATGACAATGACAAGCCACATTCTGCACGTGTTACAACAGCATGGCTTCATAGTAAAAGAGTGCGGGTACTAGACTGGCCTGCCTGCAGACCAGACCTGTCGCCCATTGAAAATGTGTGGCGCATTATGAAGCACAAAATATGACAACGGAGACCCCGGACTGTTGAACAACTGAAGTTGTACATCAAGCAAGAATGTGGAAGAATTCCACCTACAAAGCTTCAACAATTAGTGTCCTCAGTTCCTAAACACTTATTGAGTGTTGTTAGAAGGAAAGGTGCTGTAACACAGTGGTAAACATACCACTGTCCCAGCTTTTTTGAAACATGTTGCAGGCATCCATTTCAAAATAAGCAAATATTTGCACAAAAACAATAAAGTTTATCAGTTTGAACATCTCAACTTCATTAGAATTGGGGTTGTCAAAGGCTGAGTACCCCAAAATATGAATATCACTGAAGAGTTAGTGAATGTGTCAATAAAGTTAGACTTCAGTGCCCTCTATAAGGCCTTGTTCACACTGCCAGGAAATTTTTATTTATTTATTTATTTTTTTTTGGGGGGGGGGGGGGGGGGGGGGTGCATATCCACTTTAAATATAATTCAATTCTGCAAATCTGAACAGTCAAAGGTTGCATGAAATCCATTTTTTCAACATTCATTTCAAGTATCATTCATAAATTGTTCATATAGCCAACAACGAGCCTCAGGGATGAAATGCTGGACAGCACCAGGGCCTGATATAATCCATATCTGCTGGCTGAAGAAGCTAACAGCACTCCATGTGCACCTGGCAGTACAAATGGGCAGGCTACTAACAGCAGGTACTCACCCAGACTGGCTAACACAGGGCAGGACAATCCTGATCATGAAGGACCCCAACAACGGTATGACACCCTCAAGCTACCAGCGCATTACTTGCCTCTCCACAACATGGAAGAGCCTATCAGGCATCAAAGCAACCAAGATGAGAAGGCATGAGTCAACACATGAGCATAGCTCAGAAGTACATTGGAAACAATACCAGAGGGTTGAAGCACCAGCTACTGGTTGAATGAGCAGTACTCCAAAACTCAAAGGTCAGGCAGACCAACCTGAACAAAGCCTGGTGTGACTACAGGAAGGCCTATGACTCAGTGCCTCACACATGGATATTGGAGTGCTTGGCAGTATTGAAGGCTAACAGTGCACTGATAACCTTCATCAGGGACTCAATGGGACTGGGGAAGACGTCACTAGAGAGCAACTCCAAGGCAATCGTACAAGTTACCATCAAGTGTGGAATATGCCAAGGTGATGCACCGTCCCCACTGCTGTTCTGCATAGGCCTCAACCCCTTCATCTGATCATGGCAGCACAAGAAAAAGCCCTAAACACCAGATCCATAGAGGCAGAAGTCAGAAGTCTACCACAGCTGACAGGACCCAAATTGCAGGCTGTGCAAATGTGCCCCAGAAGACAGTCCAGCACATAGTAGCAAGATGCAAGCTGGGACAGTGTACACTGAAAGGTACAACTAAGTGTCAGGAATCGTGTACAGGAACATCTATGCCACATACACATTAGAAGTCCCTAGGTCCTAATGGGAGATGCCACAAAGGTGGTTGAGAACAACAGGGCTTAGATCTTGTGGGACTTCAAATTCCAGACAGACAAGTAACTGCTGGCCAACCAACCAGACATTGTGGTGGTTGACAAGAAAAAGAATAGAACAGTTGTGATCAATGTGGCAACCCCAGCTCACAGCAACATCAGAAACAAGGAGCATGAGAAAACAGTGAAGTACTAAGGGCTGAACTAGAGCAGATGTGGAAGGTAAAGTCCAAAGTGGTCCCATTGGTAATAGGAAGACTAGGAGCTGTAATCTCCAAATTGGAAGAGTGGCTCCAGCAGATTCCAGGTACAACATCAGAGGTCTCTGTCCAGAAGAGCGCAGTCCTAGAAACAGCTAAGATTCTGTGCCGAACTCTAAAACTCCCAGACCCAAGCTTGAGGAACACACATACCTGGAACTTGAGGAACTTCTACTGGCCAGTACACTTACAAAGAAATTATTATTTTATTACTGATAAAAAAAAATATGATTTTATGTTGACATGCAAATAAAAAAAGAAGGCGGGGGCATCAAACGCTACTTTTGTTGTTACTCTTGGATGTCTAAAACTTTGATACAGTACAGTACTGTATATTAAAAGAGAACACAATACCGCCAACTGCACCAAGATCCCACTTGATACAAGAGGCCTAAAATCATGAAGAGATCTAATCAGTGTTCTTTGAAGTATGGAAAGATGCATGTCTTTGAAGCTGATGTTTTTGCAGCCCATCTGGAGCCTTCATAGTCTTGAAATTAGTGCCGTGTCTGAAACGACAAGTCAGTGACAGCAGCTGATTGACACAGTGGGTTGGGAACTCAAAGTCTTAGTCCAGGGGTAGGCAACCTGTTCCAGAAAGAGCCATGAGGGTGCAGGTTTTCTTTGCAGCCACTGACTCCACCAGGTGATTTCACTGATTAACTGATTCCATCTGCTCAAAGTGATATTAATCAGTAAAATCACCTGGTGGAGTCAGTGGCTGCAAAGAAAACCTGCACCCTCATGGCTCTTTCTGGAACAGGTTGCCTACCCCTGTCTTAGTCCATGGATGAAAATGTCTGGAGCTGCAGACGACATCAAGGGTCAAGTGAGCTGCTGGATCCAAAAGCTGTTAATGTGCATTTGTGACATAATCCGCTCATTAGGAATGACATTAACTCGGCACCGGGCGTACGCTTCATCCAAAAAAAAAAAAAAAAAGACTGTGACAAATTCCTGGATTTTCCAGGTGTTTGGAAGGCATGACATCACATTGCCTCATTCCGAACACAATGAGGACTTTGAGAGGTGCCCGGTGCGAGAAATCGGCAAAACAAGCTCACAACCGTACGGTGACAAAAAGGCCCTTTTTCTTAAGTAATACAGAAAGAGGACATGAGAGCAAAAGCATTTCACAAGCAGCTGAATCCAGTTAACGGCTGGAAAAAATTATAGAAACATTTAGGGAAAGAGGTGGCAGTGGTAAAGCGGGAGGGAGGGTTGGCGGGCAGACGTCTGACAATTTGGTGTGATGACAGCTGGGGTTGCGGGGAGAGAGGAGGGGGGGTGCGATGCATATTCGGAGAACAGCATTCTTTCTTGTGACTCTGTACTCCTAGTACGTCTAATTCCTGATTCAGGGATGCTGGAAACAACTGGATGTTTGTATGTGAGCCACAAGCTGTCAGCTTTGCCTTATTAAAATGTCATTGACTTCTTAAACGGTATATTTATGCAGCGTTAACCAGTGCCTGATGGCACAGCTCATGCATAGTTTCAGTCTGCCGGGCGGGCTGAGTCAGACAGACCGTGTCACCCGGAGATAAGCTTTATTACACAATGTACGCACTGCGCCTGTTTGATTGATGCACCTTCATTATTATTATGTTCCGGCAAGGTAATGTATTCCAGCTTTCATAAAAGAACAGTTCTAAATTAGTTGTGTCAAACGGCGGCGGCAGAGGTTCGATCTGCACATGGAAATGAGGTTGCACTGGCATTGCACGGGGGGAAGCGCCAATGCTGCGGCGGAGAGAAGCTCAGCAACCTTGGATTTTGGACCTATTAACTGATAGCTTTTTCATTTTATATGCAAAATATACTCTTCGGAATTCGTGCATATCAATTAAAAAGAGAAAGGGGGAAATGAATTGCATCCTGCAGTTGCTTGCTTGGAGTTTTTCTCCCAAGTGCTGGCAGATATGGACAAACCCAAGAAATTCATTTTCATCACATAGAAAATATTCTTGATATTTATTTAAAAGTTCATCTCTGACAGTTCCAAGTGTCTAAATCATCCTACTAACAAGTAGCGGTGGCATTGGTGGACACCAGACGCCACCCATAGGTTTCCTGAAAAACTGGTTTGAAGTTCAAATGGGGCGGTTCTAGATGTCACCATCTTGATAGTGCATGACTTCACCAAACTCCTGGCCAACAAATAAATGGGTAAAGGGGTGGAATTCGGGCAAGAAAGACCAATATGACCTGGGCAGCCCAGTCTCATGCTTTTTTTTTGTGTCCCGCCACGAAAAGCAACCGATTTTTGCGAAACTTTTTTTTTTTTTGGTATTTATAATCTTCCCCTTCTCCTACCTCTAACCATGACCATAGCGTTAGTGTCTACCCTCCCCTAACCCCAACCTCCCCAAACCCCCACCCTGTCACCCCACATTTCGTGCCCCTGTCACAAAATGAAATCATTCCCCTTCACAAAAAGCACCCCGTTTTCATGCCCCGTCATGAACCCACAGCTTAATGTGCTTTGTGTAATGCCGTCACGAACTGCTGTGAGACTGGGCTGGACCTGGGTGGGACAAATGGAACCAGAATATGCCCACCTACCTCAAACATACCAAGCTAGCTAAGGCTAACAGGCTAGGTCTCCTGAATTCAGATGATTATGATGATTTGATTTGACGAGTGGCCTGTGGTTCTTATAACAGGTGGTTTAGATGCAAGTATTTAAAAACAAATATACAGATATTGCCTTTATATCTATGATACCATCACCAGAACTAATGTCCCCACGCTATCAATAACTGCAAACTAATACTTGTTATGTGGGCCGCCAGAAGAGGAGGTACTGCTGGCCCACCACCAGAGGGCGCCCTGCCTGAAGTGCGGGCTTCAGGCACGAGAGGGCGCTGCCGCCACGGACACAGCCGGGGTTGACAGCTGTCAACTCATGACAGCTGTCACCCATCTCCACTTCATCAATCCACTCCATAAAAGCCGGACGTCATCTCCACCTCGCTGCCGAGATATCATCTACCTGTGAAGGTAATTGTCTCTGCTGACTTAAACATTGAGTAATAATCTGAACTTCTTTGCAGCCGTATTCCTGTGGCGTTTCCTTATCTGTAGGATTGGTGTAAAGTGTGATCAGCGACGGCTTCGCTTCACACTCCAGCCAGATAAGTGATTTAACATGAGCTGCACGAGTGTGTGATTAGAGGTGGAGGCGACTTTCCACCTTCTGACTGTTTTTGTTACTGGGTGTGCACACACCCACATCTCACTGTTTGTGCTCCTCGCCAGCAGTACCAGATCCGACAGTCGGGGACGGTGACCACCTGGGAATTCGGGACTTGGCGGCTCCAGTATTCACCAGGTTTGTTGGTGGTGGAAATCGTGTGGTTCCGGCTCTTCTCAGGACAGACGTCTTCTATCCTCGAGCCTGCCCACACGTCACCGTTGTGTATTGACTGCTATCAGATTCTGTGATTGTCTGTATAATCGTTGTGCACATTCACAACATTAAATTGTTACCTTTTGGCTCATCTATTGACCGTTCATTTGCGCCCCCTGTTGTAGGTCTGTGTCACTACACTTTCCCCAACAATGCTAACTTTGCTAACCACTGGTCGGCAAGGCTCAGCTAACATCTAATTGGGAAAACTAACTTTTTCCTTATCGGATTTACTTTTCATTTTACTTTGAAAACTATTAGCCGACCAATTCGCTTCCACTAATCTTAGTTATGCTAGCATAATGTTTGCTAACATTTTTTAAAATAAGTTTCAACAGTCAAAAAATTTGTAGACTTTAAAATAATATGTTTGGTCCTGTTGTAGCTTATACACTTATCCAATAAGCAAAATCAACAAAGACGCACAAGGGCAACAAGCCTCGAGGGAGTGGAGGAGCAAGAGGTCAAGTGCATGAATTAGATCATTAAATTATTTTTGATCTGATTTATTAGTTTCTACACTGTGAAAAAACAGCAAATGCAACAGAAAATGCATTACATTATCACAATACAATCTCCCGTCGCTATTTTTTTAACCCAAAAGCACCTTTCACAGTGAGCCTGCGTAAAGTTGCATTGTGCTATGTATCAACTATGCAGGAATGGCTGTGTATGTTGCATGCAGTAGGGAACCTTGGCCCACCTTTTCTTCTTCGTTTTTTTTTTTAAGTTCACTGCCAGCAAAGTTCAGTCCAGTGGGATGAATAAAATCTAGCAATGCAGGATTTTTCGCCAGACTGGCATAGGGTAGCATACAATTGCAGAGGCTTGGCGTACAGTAGCGCAGTGTTGTGTTGACTTGCATGCAGTAGCGGAGTGTTGCAGCACTGCGTCCAGTGCTCTACGCTGAAAGTCCGTGAAAAAACTATTGCATCCATTTCACCGACCCCTTTGTGTCGCTGAGCGTATTGCCATGTAGGGCTGCATAAGCTTGGCATAGACAGTACTTTGCATTATGGAACTCTACATTGGCTTAACCCTAACCATACTCCAAATGCAACACCCCCTTCCCCTGCCCTTGTGTCACCCCAAATTCTGTGATACAATAATGTATTTTTTTTTTTTGCAATACCATCATGAAAAGCTACTATATTCCATGATGGTAACTAATAGATTTAATCAATGTTCATGATGTTGTCTGTTGTGTGGACCGCCAGAAGAGGATGTACTGCTGGCCCACCACCAAAGGGCGCCCTGCCTGAAGTGCGGGCTTCAGGCACGAGAGGGCGCTGCCACCACGGACACAGCCGGGAGTGACAGCTGTCACTCATTAATTCCTGACAGCTGTCACACATTCTTCATCATCGCACTCCATAAAGACCAGACGTCATCTCCACCTCATCGCCGAGATATCATACTTCATTGGAGGTAATACTCTCAGCCCTTTTTGTGAGATTTATAAATCTGTTATTGTGAGTGTTTGCAGGAGAACCGGTCGTGTTTTCGGAGGCTGTGCAAGACGGCGCTCCTTTTCATCTGAGACCGCTGCAACATATTGAGTGAGAGGTGGAGGTGGCATTCCCACCTCTGTTGTTACTGGGTGTACACACACCCACACTTGACTGTCTTTGTTCTTCGCCAGCAGTACCAGATCCGACAGTCGGGGACGGTGATCACCTGGGAATTCGGGACTTGGCGGCTCCAGTATTCACCAGGTTCTGTGGGGGCGGAAATCGTGTGGTTCCGGCTCAGGACAGACGTCTTCTATCCTCGAGCCTGCCCACACGTCACCTTTGTAATTTGACTGTAATTATATTCTGAGATTGTCTGTATGTTCGTTGTGCACGTTTCACAACATTAAATTGTTACCTTTTGGCTCATCTATTGACCGTTCATTTGCGCCCCCTGTTGTGGGTCCGTGTCACTACACTTTCACAACAGTTGTCATTAACTTGGCGTGAGATCAGATTGGAAAAATTATGCTGAATGGAAACTACACCTTAATTTTATTTGTTCACTTAATTTTTTTATATATATACATCTTGAACATCATGTAGCTAAAGCTAAATTCATGTAATTATACAATAATATGATTTTGGAGGGTACTATTGGTTCAATCGCCCTACATCTATGGTTAGCAGCCTGACATTTCATTAGCTTCCCAAAACTTTGCAGCGGTATGGTATATTAACTAAGCAAAACAAACTTGTTTTTTTCTGTTGATGTGGTGCATCTGGTTACCAAATTTTTATTTTAACTGGGGGACTTATAAAATGATGGAATTTATTGTTTTTGAGTAATCATATTAACAAACTGGAGGGGATGGACCCATTCAGTTACTCACTGTACTGACGAGGCTTTTGCCACAGCCTAGAGATGACTATTTTTGAAACGGCAAGCTGACTATCTCACACACATCTGCATGCTCTGGTATCATTACACATGGAGAGGAGTTAAAGCAGCCGGGCCCAGCTTTTCTTTTTAATCACTCGCAGTCATGTTACAAGCAGTGAAAGTGAAATGAATGAGTGTTTCCATGTTTGAATCTCATTCCTGCTTTTTTTGGCAGCTCGTCACAGCCAGAAATGACCTCTTCTTTTAGTGCGCGGTCAGACCGAGAGCTTTGCGGCAAGGTGCAACGATGGAATGTAACACTCTCAAACGGGCTGAGAATGAAGGCAAATTGACAAGGCACGGCACCCACGCCCACAAGCAGACACACACTGGTGTAGCGGCGTCAGCCTGCACGGGGCAGGGAGGGCGTTAAGGTCGGCGTCCAATGCTGGGAAAACATCCACGTGCTTAATTGTTAACCCAGATGTGACTCGATCGTCAGCATCATCACGTCTGTCTTGGCTGTGCAGCCAGTGTGTTTGGGTGTTGAATATGTCTGGCTGTGTGTACACAATGTCAAGCCCGTTTCCTGACATATGCGTCACTCTCTGTGCGTACAGTATCTGTCTGGATCCTCACTGGCGAGAACATTCTGTAGCCAAGGGGCTGTCACCACTAAATAGGTTTAGCAGTCCCCACCGTTGTCAAGTCCACCTGACAGGTTGCGTAACATCAGTGAGTTTGATTGCTGTATTGCTCTGAGTTTATTAACTTTGCTATCATTCTATAATCTGAGCAACATTTGTCTGTCTGTTCCCTCACTCCTCTCAGAGCCTTCATCCGAGTTCCAGGAAATGTACTATGTAGATTAAGGTCAACCATGGATTTGCATTTAAAGGATTAGTTTCATGAGAGGTTAAGGTCACAGAGGTGACAATTTGGTGTTTTGATTTTCCCTCTGGTGTCCACTAAATCTGACATGCATACGGAGTTGGGTTCTGGAATTGCCCAGGTAAGATCAAAAATACCAAAGATCAATGGGGTCAAGGTCACTGGAATCAAAGATCAAAATGTTGATTTCCACTTCAGTGTCCACCAGTCTTGGCACACATATGTAGGTAGGCTCTTGAACTGTCCAGGCAAGATCAATTTACCACAGGTCAATCACTGACCTCAAGGTCATTGGGGTTAAAGATCAAAACATATGGTTTTAACTTTTATTTGCACCAAACATGGCACCCATATGGAGGTGGGTTCAAGGTCATAATTTAAGGGTTTTTTCCAAACTCTAATTTCCAACGAGCTTGACACACATATGATGGTAGGTTCTTGAGTTGCCCAGGCAAAGTCAAATTTAACAAAGGTCAATCACTGGGGTCAAGGTCATTGGAGTCAAAGGTCAAAATTTGTTTTTCACTCCTATTTGTACCAAACTTGGTAGAGATATGGAGGTGGGTCCAGAATTCAGATTTCCAGAGGTTTGTGAAAGATCAGTCATTGAGGGCAAGGTCATGTCTGTGATGTGTTTGTTAGCCCACTCCTCAAAGATCCTTTCCACCAAATGTGGTACAAGGGGTGACTGAGAAGCTTTGAGCCTGACCCAGAAAGAGTAGAGCATAGTTCTCCAACTTTATCATTCTAAGAAACCACAATTTCTCAACATTGCACCCAGTGAGTCAAAACATCACACATTCTCTAGATAAATACTTTATTGATCCCCTTTTAGGAGAAATTCATCTGCATCTCATGGAGAGGAGTCTATCACTACGGTTGCTTTTCTGAGCAACCACAGTGTCGTGTAGAGGATGTCAGTGGCTGTTGACCCCAACATTGCCTTTAAACAGTTCATCTGCAAAAGTCCAGATCAAGGAATTTAATTTTCACCCTGATTTAGAACAAATGTGGCACACGCTGTGTGGTATGCACAGGTCAATCAGTTGGTTGAAGGTCAAGGTCATTGGGGCTAAATGTGAGTTTACCATAGGTCTTACTGTGTTCATGCCCATGGGTAGTATTACCTTTTAAAGAAGATATTAAAGTGTCAGTCGTTGCCAAGTCTGAGGTAGCTAAATGGCACCACACAAAAAATACACCATCTCCCGTTTGTTTCAAACCTGTTTTTAAACATGAAAGTAGTCCTAGAATATGATGAAATTGCCCCGTCTCAAACAGAGCAATTACAAGGTTCTCATCTAGCATTAACACAGGGCGGATACATGCTAGATGCTACTTAGCAATCAACTACCTGACAACAATAGCTACTAGGGTTGCCAACCGTCCCTTGAAAAACGGAATCGTCCCTTATTTGGAAATAAAAGTGTGCGTTCCGTATTGACCTGAAACGGGACGCAGTTTGTCCCGTATTTCTGTGAGAATCAAAAAGTCTGTAAAATGTCAATGGAATTGACTGGCGCTTTATATGGAAACTTACGGTAAATTTGATCCCAGCCTCTCTCCTGCTTTTCACCAATGAGCTGACAGACACGAGTTGACAATACAGAATCACTCTTATCTCAAAAAAACAAACAAAAAAAGAATGCAAAAATACAGGGGAGAATGAGAAAAGGAAAATGGCTAGGTGGAAAAGGTGCGCGACAACAGTATTGTTTACTTTTCAGACTTTATTTTTTGCACTTTTTATTACACTAAATGTGTAAATGTGCACTGTTACATTGTTTTGGATGATGCAAATGTTCTATTTTTTTTTTTTTGTTGTTAATTTATACAATTTTAAGTTAAGCAATAGCCCTACAGAGATTTATTTTTAAAGAAGACAATGCTCATATTGAAATTGTGAGTGAAAATTTATTTTGCACTAAAAATAAATTGCTAAATAATAATTTGTTTTCCACGTGTTCATGTCAGAACAAATGCATGTATGCATCTACCTAAATTCAGGATCAAGTTAACAGTCAAATGGTTAAAAATCGTTTCACACAGACGCTGGGAAGGGTGAAGGCAATGGTCAGTCGGCCGGTCGGCCCTGGCGGTGAGGTGTCCCTTATTTATTTTTCAGAGTTGGCAACCCTAATAGCTACACTTCTCTCAGCTGAAGCAAAACAGCGATTTTGAAGTTGTTGTGTGTTGGAGGGTGTGGCTGGATGTTTTGGTGTTCTTTTCTTTTCTTTGCTCTTCAGGTGGCATGGAAACTGATTTGTCTGTGGAGAAGGTGCTGGCTGAAGAGTCCTCACCCTCATCAACATCATGTGTAGCACCTGTGACTGGTGCTCACATGCAACCTTAAAGACTTTCAGCTGAAGCAGATAATTGGATGGCGTTCTGCATTTAAGTCATGTGTGATTCAAGCAGAAATGCCGGGAACTCGACCTTGTAATGTCCGTTTGCGAGACGCTGAGGACCGCGCCTGGGTTTGACACATCGAGCCCGTGAAGCAAGGAAGGGTGAGGACACTTGCTGTCAGCACACATTAAAGGTGATTAAGTGTTTGACTAATTGTTGATAGTAACTTGGTGTTTTGTTATGCAGTATACTGGAATTGTGATGAGAATTGTGCAGTTTGCTTCTCACTGCTGTGGCGTGCAGGATAAGTGATCCTCCACTTGTTGTGAGAAGCTGCTCATTTGCATAAAGTTAAAAAATACAGACCTGAATGTGTTGCTGATAGCGTGTGTCTTTTGAAAGATATTGTTGTAACTGCTGACTTACCTCACCTCTTTGCTTCACAGAGAGTCAGTTTGTCGTGTCCACCTGGGGGGTGTTTGTCTGGTGGTTGTGGGTCCAGGAACGCCGGGCTTCTATCCTTTTGGGCGCTTAAGAGCGTGCCAACAGTCACTCCACCAGAAGGACGTTGTTTCAGTTTTGTACACATTATTATGCACAGGTGAAAAATAAATTGTTTCTGTTGTTGGAACCGCTTTCTGGTTATTTTTAGCGCTGGGTTCTGTCTGACGCAGGTCCGCTCCTCAACTCGCGTCGACACATAACAGAAGTGCTAAGAATAACAAAGTTATACCAAAACAAACAAACAAACAAAAAACCCTGCACAAAATCGCTGCAGCCATGGCAACAGTAGCACATAAACACAACCTTGTACCTGCCGTTTGATGATATGCTGTGACTAAATGTGCCTTTGATGGTTCGGTTCTTACTACAAAGGCAGATTTAATTAATAGACGCCTGAGGTCTGGAGGCCCATTGAGCTGGTGAGGTCTAGTGTTGCAAGGAAAAAAAAAAAATCAGTGAATGGCCAAGTACTTACCACTTAGGTAGACAACCATAATAAATTGTGTTCATTACATATTTTCCAATTTTCCATCTCAGGGGGTCGTAAATCTTAGTGTGAGAGGTATAGGCATGTGGAAACAACGTAAAATTATGGGGCTATTCCTCAGTGCATGGTTCCTTCCGGTTTAATCTCGAATAGCATATAGGGGCGTGTTTTGAAGTTCCATAGTATCTTCTTGATCCAGCTTTGCTGATCTTGAACAAACTTGGTATATGTCGTAGTTACGCCTATCATTGGCACCAGATTTGAAATCTTTATCCAATTTTTGAACTGTTCAAAAATTTAATCCTGATTCTCAAAATCCTTGATAGTATGTGGTAACCTACAGGTATACGTAGTCTTAACGGCTTCAATCATGTTCAAACCTCTTTAAACGGGGTATTTGTGTTGACTATGGGTTGAAACTTGTTTGATCATGCTCCATCAGTGTAAAAATTTGAAGCCCGAACAGCATTTGTTGTAGTTTTTGTTGAACAGATCGGACATGTATGGCCGAGGACGCACATCCTTTCTTTCGTTTTTGGGCGGGTTGCCAGGTCTGCACTTTATAAGACAGCATGTTAGGAGGCAAGCCGCATTAAGCCATTTTATCCTGTTTCTTGCACTGGTTTTTTTGGGGGATCGTGTCAAATAACCCTGTTAAAAAGTCAGTCTTGCTTGGACATAGGTGCTTGACAATGCTGATACTGTTGTGTGGGCCGCCAGAAGAGGAGGTACTGCTGGCCCACCACCAGAGGGCGCCCTGCCTGAAGTGCGGGCTTCAGGCACAAGAGGGCGCTGCCGCCACGGACACAGCCGGGGGTGACAGCTGTCACTCATTATCTCTTGACAGCTGTCACCCATCTACACTACATCATCTCACTCCATAAAGACCGGACGTCATCTCCACCTCGTTGCCGAGATATCTTCTACCTGTGAAGGTAATATTCTCTGCTATTCTGAGACTGTATTGTTAGTCTAAACTCTTCTTTGCAGCCGTTTTCCTGTTGGTGTGTCCTTATCTGTGAGATTGGCGTAAAGTGTGATCCGCGACGGCTTCGCTTCACACTCCAACCAGATAAGTGCAGTACCAGATCCGCCAGTCGGGGACGGTGATCACCTGGGAATTCGGGACTTGGCGGCTCCAGTATTCACCAGGTTCGGTGGCGGCGGAAATCGTGTGGTTCCGGCTCTTCTCAGGACAGACGTCTTCTATCCTCGAGCCTGCCCACACGTCACCTTTGTGTATTGACTGCTATCAGATTCTGAGATTGTCTGTATATTTGTTGTGCACATTCACAACATTAAATTGTTACCTTTTGGCTCATCTATTGACCGTTCATTTGCGCCCCCTGTTGTGGGTCCGTGTCACTACACTTTCCACAACAGATACCTTTGCACGAGAATGAAAAATAAGAAAGAACTTTATTAATCCCGAAGGAAATAATTTTGCCAGAGTGCTGAAAAAGTAAACAAGTTTTTGTTGTTGTTTTTACAATGAGTACATGTTAATGAGGAATAACTGAAAGACACTTGCACAGATGTTTGACAGAATTGCACATAGCTCTGAGTAACTGAAAAACTCTTATGTATTCATCCTGCAGAAGAGGGAGGAGTTATACAGTTTGAGGTATGAATTTAAATTTCAATTTATCTTCATTTATATAGCGCAAAATCACAACAAAGTTGCCTCAAGGCGCTTCACACAAGTAAGGTCTAACCTTACCAACCCTTCGTATGAAGATCAAAGTCTTGAGAATGCTGATGCTTCTTGTCTTACTGTATGATTGTTTCTGTGGTGTGGCTGATGTGGTGACATGCGGCACCAGAGCATGTCACCACGTCTGAAGTTATCACCAGTCAGACATGGAAAATTCATTGTCAAAGCGACAGTTAAATATCATATCAAACCAACTTTTGGTCATCCCTGTTAAATAATGCACTTGAAATTGATGATTTGCGATTGCAGGAAATAATTGGATATGCTTCCTTCCCCAATAGAAGCAAATGTGATAATCAAGAATTAGAATCTGTCTGTAATTCATTCATTCATTCATTCATTCATTCAGAATCCATGCAAAAATGGGGAGAACATGCAAACTCCACACAGAAAGGCCACAGGTGGGAATCAATCCCATGACCTTCTTGCTATGAGGCAATAGTGCTAACCACTAATCCACCGTGCTGCCCCAACTCAATTCAATTCAATTTATTAATTTATTTTATTTATACAGCGCAAAAACCCAAAGAAGCTGCCTCAAGGTGCTTCGCACAAGTAAGGTCTAACCTTACCGACCACTGGAGCAAGCACACAGGCGACAGTGGTAAGGAAAAACTCCCTCTGATACTGAGGAAGAAACCTCAAGCAGACCAGACTCAGATGGGAGACCCACTGCTTAGGCCAGTCGAACAGTTGCAAGGTTTATTACAAAGTTATACCAAGCTGAAGAAACAGGAAACAGAAAAAAACAGAATAGTATCAAGAACAAAATGCATTATTGAGATGAGCACACAGTCAATGGTACCACAGGCAGGGTGTTGTGAAATAAGTCCGGCACCCTGGGGTGCAGGGCCAGCATTTGTCCATCGCCTCGTCAGTTTCACTTTAGTAAATGCTGTCTTCATGGAAGACTGCAGTCCAAAAGCAGACTGCAGTGTCCCAAACTTCCTTGTCTGTGGCCAGGGCCTCCATCTCTTCCTGGGGAATCCCTCTCCATTTGAAAGCCAGCTGGGAAATGTCATCCATCCAGTGTGGGGGTGTGTGTGGGAGGGGTTTGGTCAATAAGCCACATTCATTTTTTAAATGTGATGCTGCTGCTTCCTGCAACAAGAAGCAAATGGATTTAATCAGCACATTTTTAGTTGTTATACAAACACCACATCAGCCAGCAGAAGCTAATAAGTTAATTAATGTCACTGTATGAGGCACATAAGTTAATTTCTTCTTGTCACCACTGAACAGAAGAAAACATCAAGAAGGAGCTAAACGTGTACATGATTATCTCAGTAAATGTTAATGACCTTTTTAATCGATTAGAATTATTTAAAACATAGTTAGCCTTACCTTAGCGTAGCAGTCCTCCTCATTGTCCCCGGCTGTCCCACAAAATGCAAACACGCCAAGTGCCAAGTAGTATGACAGTTATTCCCTCTCTTTATCCATCCATGAAGATTATACCCTTCTTGTAATTAAGCGTGTGGTCTTTCAGTTTGAGAACATGATTTATTCATTTCATTCATTTTCTAACACCCATGACCACCTCATTCAGATCTTCTTCTTGATTTATGGTGGTTGACAACCAGCTTAATGGTGCATTACCACCACATGCTGCTTTGGAGTGTGGGTCACAGTACTGTTTTCAGGTCAGTAAACAGCATCAGCTTGTCACACATTTATACAGTACCATATTGTGGGTATAGATGATAATTTTAACAGCTTGCACTCGACCGAGACGGATGCACTTTTCTCTTCTCCCTCCCTCCTTATCTTTCCTGCTTTTGTGGCGTGTTGTCTGTGAGGCTGCAGCTTTGCTCTTCTGGAAACGACAAAAATGGATCTGTTAAAGTGGTCTCTGAATGCAATTGACACTATTTTTTCTACAAGATCTTCGGGAGCGGAGGACCCGACCTGTCCTGCTGGGACGCATGTGATGGGTTACGTGATGGACTCGTGGAGGAGATGGCAGGTCATGTGCCTTTACATGCTTTCTGTGGAGGACGTTGAAGATGTGTACATATTCGGCTTGGTGGTGACCGGCTTTCTGATGTGTGGAGCGGGGCACTTGCTGGTTTACCGGAAAATCAAGAAAGTGGAAGCAGCTTTGATTGGTCGTTCCAAGCTGCCCTATATGATTGATTCGATTGGGAAGGCAGTGGCTGCGCAGTCGGCGGGGGTTAACCGCGCATTGGATGACATCTCTAGGAAGATTGCAGCCCTGGAAACCCGCTATGACCATCTGTGAAGACCACATTCTACATTTCAGATGCATTGGGAGCCACTCTGTTCTCAGAACTGTGGAATCTTTCAGGCGTCTGTTAATCTGGCTATTCATTTGGCTTCCCCAAATACAGCTGCACTTCAAGGTCGCTGTGATAAGATACCTCCTCAGAAGAACAACACTCTTATGCCTCGCTCCCTGGTCTTCCCTCCTCCCCTCAGCTTCTCCAGCTCTGACGTGAACTGTGGACTGTCCAGGACTTTCTCAGCCTGCGCAGGGCTGTTCCCTTCCCCCCCAGACTGTCGAACAAGGCCGTCAACGGCGCCGAAACTGTCTGCCTTCCGGAGTGTTCTGATAAACTGGTCCTTTCAAATCTCGGTTATCGTCCTGTGTCCTTGTTTTGTCTCTGTGATTATTGTTTTTTGTGCTGATGGGATTTTTTTTCCTCATTGCCGCTGTGTAATGCAGCGGCTATGAGGGTTTTTTTTTTCTTCTCCTTTTCCCTCGTGTTTTGCTTCATATATATGGAGAGTGGCGCACAGGTGGTCTTGAACTGGGACCCTTCTATTTTGGGAGAAAGCTCACTAGCCCAACAATGATGCCTGCAACAATTATTGTATATCAGGAAAAAAGGAAGGACTCCAGGGTAAAACACAAGGAAATCAATCTTTCTGCTGTCGCTTCAACCATTTGTCATGAGCAATGGTGCCCTGTCTAGAGGTAAAGCAATATCTGTCATATCCAGCACCAGACGAGACTGTCTATTACTGCATCAATGCTTACATAGCCTTTTGGGAGCTCCCTAATAGGAGGGCGGGCTACCACAGAAAGGGTAGTCTACAAAAACAGCCTCTTTCCATACATCATCCTGCACACTGTCAGCTTTCTGAACTCTGACAGCAGCTACTTCTGTCACCCTCGGCTTTTGCTTTCACTCAGAATTATTCTTACTATGTGCAATAATCACACAAACTGAGGGCTTTGTTTATTTTGGACAACGTTTCAACTCTCACATGTCCATCAGCCTAGAAGCTGGTGGTCTGAAGACCACACAGAACTGGGCTTCTTGTAGACACAACTTTTGAGTGTCAAGCCTGGGATTGGGATCGCTTTCAAACAAAACAGGTGACAAGAGCAGACTCTGTGTGATGATGTGCACTGACGGTGTGACGCCACGTCCTGAGCAGTTGGTTTTAATGGAGTCCGATCGCTGTCATATCACTGACAAATGTCCCAGTTGTGGTTGAGCAACGTGCTTGAAAACCGCTACATCACATATTCAGTTCTATAGCTAATATAATTTCCTTATGTTCTGTGATACTGCATTTCATCAGTTATCTGACACAAAACGTGGTCTTTTGTCAACAAAAAGACTGTTGTTCTACGACGTGTGAAATGTCACACCATTATTTAAGCCAGGCAGAACCACACCTGATTCAACAAGTGACTGCCTTAATCGATCCTGCTTGGACTCCTTCATCACATCATGATAGAAAACAGAGTGACAATATCCTCGCCAGATCTCAGCCCCCAGCCGTCAATCCCACACAATTTCAGGCTCAGTTAGCAGCATGCTTAATTTGAACTCACAGCTGGGGGATTTACGCTTTGAGATTACAATGCCTTGTGACAGCAAAAATCACCCCACGGCCGAGTTGTCTCCTTTGGAAGTATAGCCAGATAGTTATCGGCAGGACGTGGCGGATCAGACTCCCATATATTGCTTTTTATTGAACATAGCACGCTGCTGACCAAAGGGTTATTAATGGGCCCACATGTGCCGCATCATCTGGGGCGCTCATTTGGAAGCCCATATCAATTCCATATTTCGCAAAACCATCACCATAGTCTGGACCCGTCCAAGTCAGAGAGTGGGGTCAAAAGCTCAGCCTGATGTGCATTAGTCCTGCTACTTCGTGTCTTTGTGTAATTTTGCCATCATCTCTTTATGCAGCCTAGTTCTAGCAGATAGAAGGTGCTGAGAAAATCAGAAAGAACGAAATGCATCATATTTCAAAGTTGGGTTGGATTACCCAGATACTGCATTCAATGGATTTAAAGGGGCTTTCATCAATCATATTAAAACATTATTAGCAATCAAGGTTCTTTTTTGAAAGTAAACCTTGACCATCAATAGTGCAGCCACCCACAAGATACAAAGAAGCCACCATACGCTCAAAATAACACCAACGTAATGTGGCCGGCCTACTTATTAAATCATCAGTATGTTACTGGTAATAAAATATGACCAGCACTACCCATTTCCTTTTAATATTCCAGCTTGCAGTGGCAAGAAAAAGTATGTGAATCCTTGAGGTTTTACACATCTGAATGTTGGAATTATATATATATATAAAAACAGTACAAAAAAAGGCTTCTGTATATAAAAATTTCAAAAATAATGCCCTTTAAATCCTCAATGAAAACTAATGTCTACAACATGACATAAGTGAAATATGAATATAAAAGGCAAAGTTATAGGTTGCATAAATACTTGCACACAGTGTCTAATAACAAGATAAAAACAATCTGTAGGATATTATCTTGCTGCATGGACAGATAATTTCACTTGACAAGATGCCTTGAATTAAGATTGTTAAATCTATACATAAGCATTTCAAACACTTAAAATGAGAATTTAACTCTTAAAGCAAGATAAATTATTTAACACTTCTAAATCTAAGATTTTTAAAGCTTGGTAAGAATCAAATAATTTGCAGTGCACCCTTGTTTGTAACACAAGTAAATCATCACTTTTCCAGCCTGATTTCTTCAGCTATATCAGGAGATGGATACATAAACATTTCCAAATCACTGAATGTTTTTCAGTTGGCTGCAGCAAATAGATGGCTGCTTTTGAGAGACGGAGATGGACTGGTTGTCTGCCAGTGTGGTTTCTAACCAGAACCCAAGGTACTTTGGTGGATTTGGTAAATCGTCACCAGCGTGTTTGCTTCCAGACCTGACCTCAGGAGATAGATGGATCTTCTGGTTTAGGAATTTAGGTTTGCATCAAAGTGGCTTGTCCAGTACCTGAAGGATGTGGGTGACTGTGTCACATTCATTCCTGTTTGTCTATGTGTTGTTGAAGGACATATGCAGATATTAATCTTTGAATAATTAAAACCATCACCAGTTCCACAAAAACGTGTAGCGAACGAGAAGCTGCGAACCAGAAAATCCCCCACTCGTCTCTGGGTAATATTATGCACTTGGGTTGGAGGGGGGGTCCATAACCTTCATAATAAGGTTGTCTAGTACCAGTGGTTGGCACAGTTCAGCTAATCTGATAACCGATAATTATCGACGCTAATGTTTTTGCTAGCGGATTAGCTTTTCAGATAAGTTTTAAAACCATTTAGTTCCGATAACTTTCAGTCCGATAACATTTTTTTTTTCCTGGTAAAGTGAGCAAAGTTTTGTAAACCCTAAAATCAAATATTTTAGACCATCTGTTGTGTGTCTGTGGCACAATGATGTCATCATTAAGCACAAAACGTGATTGGCCAGTCAACACAGGGAGCATTGTGGGTAGTGTAGTTCAGGTTCACTTTGGACGGTACAGTGAGTGTTATCGTCTGCTTGACACAAAAACAAAATGGACTAATTTTAACATTATTTTATTTCTTTGTGGCTGATGGTATAGTTTTATCGCCAAGACTCGGCGGGGGAGAGGAGCTCTCACGGTGCAGCTGTGTACAGAGGGACTTTTCTTCACTCTTTAGACACTGTTATGGATTTTTTTAAAAAGGACGCTTTATGTGGATTATTTCTTCGGATGAATCCCACTGAAACTAACAAGTAAGAATTAATATTTACTATGTGTCTTTTATTCTGCCAATCAATTCATTAATGGGCGTATTTCGGTTGTTTAAGCCGCAGGGTTCAAAGCGTGTGAAAAAAGCACAGCTTTTTAGTTCGTAAATGATGGTATATAATACCGAGATAAACTGTGACTTCTAATACTGTGTCTTACTGCTTTTGAAAGATGATGACAGTGTTTGGGGTTTTGTTTTTTTATCCATTCATTTTTCATGCATTCTTATGTGTTTGTGATCCTTAAATTTACTCAGTAGTGAAAAGTGAAAGTCAAACTGGCTTATCAGAAGCCGACAGTGTAATCTGATGTGGACACGTTGTGCCCGAATCACTACTAAAACTTATCAGTTATCTGTAATAAGATGATTTTTTATTAATTTTTTTTTTTTTTAGCAGTTTATCGGTTTAGCGTCATAAAAGATAACTTTCAGTTATTGGATTAATGGTTATTGAAACTAACTTTTTGGTTAGCTGTGGCCCCCACTGTCTATTAATTATTGGGTATGCTGCAGTCAATTATGTCAAAATTTCGTGTCCCTATCCCAACTAATATAGTTTGGACGAGCCAAAATATGGCTCTGCTCTCACTGAACCTGTGACCTAATTAATATGCAAATCAGGTCATTGTTGCTATGGTGCTTGTTCCCTCTACTGTGCCTACCCATGTGCCAAGTTTGGTTAGTTTGGGCTCAAGGGACTTGGAGATCTAATGGTGAATTTTCTGACAGATGGAAAAGTACAGCGCTTTTGACTATATCAAGACGGGGTATAATATAATTAAGTCCTTCTTCTCTCTTATAATTGGCTGCTACTTGCTGCCTCCCAGAGGATGAAACAAGACTCAAAATGTAACAGTACACACAAGCTGCTGTCAGTCTGAAATACAGCATTACATCTACAGGCCGCTTCATCTCAACTGAATTTATTTACCTCTATGCATCATTCATAAATGAATTATGATGTTGCTTTGAACCGTAAGCGGTGACAGCATTGCATGATGGTGTGAAAGCCGCTTCAGGGAAAGTGACTTTCCTCTGCAAATATTTATTTTGGCTCCTGACGGCAAGTACTTTGTGGAACTAATGCAAAATATACATTAAACCTCACCCATTCTGTTATATGGGTCTACATTTGCACTGTGTTAAATTCAATATTATCGACCGACTCCAACTATAAAGTTGGAAGAACCCTTGATTGTTTGCTTCATTTGTGCCTGTTGAAAGAATGAGTAAACACCACTGAGTAGATAAAGCTTTGACCAAAGTGATGGAATCACTTGTAGTCTTGATGTTTTAAGGATACTTTGAAAAAACAACCCACTTAGATGTTTCTGTGTAGGCTTTCAGTTGTCCAGGTGGTTTCCATAGTAGAGAAGCTTGAATCTTCAACTGGACTGGGTTGCTTGACGCGAGGACGTTTCGCTTCAAATCGCAGAAGCTTCCTCAGCTAAAATTCTTGCTCTGGTGGTCTGACTTCTGTCTTGACTCTTGTAGAGAAGAAGTCAGACCACCAGAGCAAGAATTTTAGGGTGATTCTTAGACTACGGGCACTTATTATGTCCTTTGATCATACTGTATGAAAAACAGAAAAAAGTGGAAATTTCACACTTTTATAGTTATCTTTACAATGAAAGTGTGTTAAGAAATTTGTTCTAGTAGTCTATGATGACTTTTTCACCTTTTTTCAGCATCATTATATGCAAATATTGCTGTTTTGTGCTTGTCCCACACCCAGACTTTTGATCTTCAATGATAAAAATGAATGGTAAAGAAACGTTTTTCTAATGTTTTAAAATATCTCTGAATAAAATATCAGTAAAATAATCAAAAGATAATTTGGGTATTCAATGTCATGCAACTGTTGTGATTTTTTTAAACAAAATGTAGTTGTCCCACACTATTGCCGTAATTTCCACCACAACACTGTAATGTCCCTAAACAGTTTGTATGAAAGATTGTTTGGGTAGTTTCTATGGAGATAAACAGTGACATCAGAGCACATGTATATAGCGCCAAATCACAACAAACAGTTGCCCCAAGGCGCTTTATATTGTAAGGCAATGGTGTGGTGGAAATTACATTTACAAGGCCAATAGTGCCCGTAGTTAAAGAATCACCCTTTAGCTGAGGAAGCTTCTGTGATTTGAAGCGAAACGTCCTCGCGTCAAGCAACCCAGTCCAGTCGAAGATTCAAGCTTCTCTACTATGGAACCCACTTAGATGTGCATTCATCTCATGATGAGGCCAGTTTATTTGACTCTCTTTTCCTGTTCACAACAAGGCCGGCCAATGACGCTGAAGAATCCAAACTCAACGGCTGGCCAACAGCTGTGGAGACAAAATGTTTCACTGAAGTGGAAGAAGCACCTTGTTTTCATGAAACAGTGATTGTCCTGTAAAACGTGGCTATGTGGTGTTATCATATAACTATAAATGATACACCAATATGAGTGGATAAAACACTAAAGAATAAATAGCGGTACACCCTTTTCGCGGACGGGTAATATTTTTTATACCACCAGAGTAATCAGCCAATCCAGACAGCGGAGCGGCGCCACGACGAAGAGGCGCAGTCAGAGGAACTGTGAAACACTGGTGAGTCACTATTAATAATTTCTTATGTGTCCAACCTCGTAGGTTGATTGTTAAATTTAAATTCGTTAGTTCTAAAAGCCATCATAATTATTTATAGGAAAATGTTCTTTTTTTCTACTAAGGTTTGAACTTGAGTGTTTACACAGGAGAGAAAAGTGAGAAAATGTTAATGCCTGTTTGAGAAAAGTGTATAAAGTGTGTAGAGAGGGGTTTTACATCCTTAAAACATCTATAATAATTGTAAAAAATAACGCAGACTACTTCGCGGATTTCGCCTATCGTGGGTTATTTTTAGAACGTAACTCCCTTTCATGGCCTTGCAGTTTCGCGGATTTTTTTAGTGAAATTTTGCATGCTTCTTTTTTTTTTTTTTTAAACAGCGCATTGTGTTCTGCGTCCTTATCAGGTGGGCCTGTGTCGCGGCACAGGTCGGCATCACTGCGATTGCTCTCACTGCCTCCGATTCGCTTACTGAGTCTGCGGACTCAGTAAGCGCCACAGCGGGCCACTCACACCGCCCCCGTCTGCTGTGCTGATCCGCATGCAGCAACAGGTCCAGAGACTACGCTCGCTGTTTTGATGCGCAGCGCCTGCTGCATGGTCTCGGTAACCGCAGCCGCAGAGCTCCGTGGCCATGACTTGGATTCTTTGCGGGTCCCGCATCCATACCCCCGGAGGCAGTGAGCGAAGGGAGAGCATGCGCATTGTGTTCTGCGTGCATTTATAGGTATATGATAAAATCATTCAAAAATCGAAAACCATACACCCTTCGGCCTCAGAGTGTATGGTTTTCTTCAGGGTATATAAAGCCATAGTCATTGGTGAAGAACTTGATAACTGATAATGTTCATACGTCAGTATGTACACTGAGCTACAAACTATTTTTTATGCCTGTTAGATGTAATGGACTACTAAGCTAACGTCAAGTCAGATGATCTCTGTCGCCCGAGTGGTGAACAATCAGTCCCCATTAAGGCAACCCAAAGCCAGAAGGAAATATGTAGCGTTTTGAAAGAAATTCTCATTAGCACAAACAATATGATATATTCACATATTCTATGAGATGGCAATGTAAAGAAGAGCAATCAGAGATTTCTGACATCTGCCAATCCAGATCCAGATCACCTCCAAAATACAGTGGGGTCTTCCATGTCATAATATCTATCTGTGGTGCAAATTTGGTGAGAATCCATGAAGCAGTTTTGAAGTAATCCTTCAAAGCCTATATAAAGTGAAATCTTGATCCAGAATCTGGCTCTGGATCCAGATCACCTCCAAAATTCAGTGGAGTCTTCCATGCCCTAATATCTGGTACAAATTTGGTGAAAATCCGTGAAGTAGTTTTGAAGTAATCCTTCAAAGCCTATATAAAGTGATACAGAATGATCCAGAATCCGGATCCACATTCAGATCACCTCCAAAATTTAGTGGAGTCTTCCATGTCCTAATATCTATCTGTGGTGCAAATTTGGTGAGAATCCATGCAGTCGTTTTGAAGTAATCCTTCAAAGCATATATAAAGGGGAATCTTGATCCAGACTCCAGATCCAGAGTCAGATTCTTAACTGAGTATAAAAATTTCTAAGTTAGTCATGGGTGAACTTTTTTGATCAAATACAAAAAAACAAAAAAAAAACCAGCAAAAAACCACCATTGATTTTCATTGTTGTCTAGCAAAAGCTCATCAGAATATAATACAGGACTATAGGGTTGCAAAAACACAATACATGGACATTTATGCTGCGCTAACAGGATGAAAAACAGTAGGCTGCTTCTTCTACTCTACACGTTCTGCTACTCTATATGATACTGCCCCCTGTGGTGAACAAAGAGGATGAGCACAGGCACCGGCAATGTATTGCAGCACAGCAGTAAAAACATGAAGCGTTACCTGTTCTTTCATTAAATATGTATTTGAAGGTGAGCAATGCCGCTTTTGGTTTATCCTGATAAGTCGTGGAAAATAAATGACTAAGGTCAACATTAAACAAAGAAACATATCAGATTCCACCTTATGGTACCGAATAAAATTGTTCCATAATAACGAGCATCGTGTCTCTCCACGTATTGGATTGTTTTATCATCGTGAGATTTACACTCCCAGTAAATAGCAAAGTGTAATTGGACATGACCCAAATACATTTGAGCGATGCATTTCAGAATGTGTACCATAGATCATCAAGAGCAGCCGGTCTGCTCTGTGTCAGCCTGATCCCATCAGATCTCAGAAGCTAAGCAGAGCAGCATCTGGTTAGTACTTGGATGGGAGGCCTCTTTGGAACACCAGCGGCTGTGTGTGTTTCGCCAGGTGAGAATGGAGTTGCGTCAAGAAGGGCATCTGGCATAAAACTTGTGCCAAATTCCAATGCAGATCTGGTTGTATCCGCTAACGGGAGCAGCTGAAATGACAACTACGACCATAGATCATCAAGGTAGAGCTCATAGTCTCCCTGAAAGAGACGCAATGATAAAATTCATCTTGTGCAAAAATTTAATGCTGAATACAGTGAAAGCATGAGAAACATCTAAATATATTTGTACCATTTCGGCATGCAAATCTTTTTTTTTTTTAATCATACATGTGTTTTTAACTATACTTTCACTGCACAATATTTGAAACTCCTGCACAGAATGTAGGGACCTATGAAATTTATACACTATTAAAAGAGACTAATTGTCCAAATCTGGAGATGACTAGATCACAAAAAAGCATGTATTTATCAATGTGAATTTCAGGTCGAAAAACGTAAAGCTGTAATATTGGCAGTAAAGATGTCTCCTTCATACTGACGGCTCCCAAACCTCAGTTCATAAACCTGTCTGGAGATTATGTACATGGCTGAGACACACAGTCTAACTACTTGGCCAGCTCAGCAATGGAAAACATTTCACCGCAACTATCTGCTCAGTGTTGACAATGCATTTGAGAGGGTAGGTACAGTTTATGAATGTCTACAAATCAACACACAGAAAATTAATTCATCTGCTCCATGTGAGGCTTCGTCTTGTACTCACTTTCCCATAGCAGTATTTTAATAGACAAAGCAAGAAAAAACGACTGTAAAAGCCTGTTTTCGAAGGATAAGAAGCATGTGTTAAATTTAAAACCACAAAATCTATGTTGAAGACTCAAAAACAGCTATGTCAGTGTAATCACAGTACAGTGATTTGTAGGGGTGTAACAATTAACCAATACAAATCAAAAATCAAAATATTTTAAAGTAATAGGTGTGACAACAATGATATATGGATCCCTGAATTGATCTTTATGTCCTTTATCTTCCGGACTACACATTTATTCACATTTATTTTACTACACACAATCACATTTATTTTAAAAGTGTATGTTTCACAAGAATTCAAGAAATAACATTTTGTAACAATCTGGAAAGACCATTCAGTAACACACTAGCCTAAAGAACATCAGTTCTTTAGGCTAGTTCATATCTTTATTGTGGTGGTGGTGTTTTTTGTGTTTCCATTGTAATGAAAATATGCTGAACCGTGATTGTGGAGTGCTACACACCTAGTTTTTGATGTGCAAGTCCCTTCAAAATATAAATTGCACAACCTCCCAACCTAGTTAAAAATGAATGTGACAAATACAGTACTAAAAAAAAGAAGATGTCTAGATTTTAAAGTTGTAAATTGTTATGTTTAGTTTGTTTTTCTGCTACTTCTATATCTTCAAACGCTTATAGAAGTTCAAAGATCGGTGAAAAGCTCTCTCTTTTCATGAGGTTAAAACTAATAGGTCATATAGGTGTAGGTAGTATAACATATAAATGTACCCATATGAACTTTACATTTGGTTCACAATTTGTTAATACAGTATGATCTTGCTGGTCCACAACAGGAAACAAACTCAAGTGGTAAACGTCATTTGACACCTTCATGGAAGTCAAAATACTGCAGCTCCATGACTGACCAGTTGAGGCTGCTCCAAAACAAAGCACATTCCCAAAAGACTTTGTGTTAAAAAGTCCAACTTTAAAGCAGAAATAAACATGTTAATAATATCGCTGCGACGCTACGTGCACTCTGACTGACTGATGTGCGATCTGATATTTTCCCATATCAGACCGGTTACCATGACAATTGGTCCAAAACTCGTAAACCATTCGTTACAAACCAGAAAGGTAACCAGAGGCATTTATCACGAAATGCCACACACAGTACTATTTTCCATGTAAAGTGCAATAATATGTACATGTGTGGGGTAGGTATTTGGTTGAACCCTCATGTGTTTGATGTAAACTGGGATACAAAATGGAAAAATTGGAGATTGACATTATATTTATTTAGAGGATGTGGCCAACAGTGACCATAAAAAGTCGGTAGCCTTCGAACAAATGCAACTATTTGTTGTGAAGGTGTCGTAGCACGGACCCACAACAGGGGGCGCAAATGAACGGACAATGAGTAAGCCAAAAAGTAACAATTTAATGTTGTGATAATACACAACTAAAATCACAGAATTTGCACAGTCAATTAACACCAGGTGACGTGTGGGCAGGCTCGAAGATAGAAGACCCCTGACGAGAGAGAAGCCGCGTCCCACAAGGCTTCCACCACCAACGGTCTGAAGAACACCGGAGCCGCCAAGTCCCGAGTCCCCAGGTGGCCTCTGTCTTCGGCTGTCGACCCTGGTACTGCTGGCAGAAAGCAGAGATATGATGTATGAGTGTGAGTCCGCACACTCAGTAATTCATAGTCCATACACAGTTAGGAGGGAGCTCCTCCACCTCCAATCACACACACTCGTACAGCTCCTGGTTTAACCACTTATCTGGGTTGGGATGTGAGGCGAAGCCGTCGCTGTCACACCAAACGCCAATCCCTCAGACAAGGAAACACTCCAGGAAAACGGCTGTAACAGAAATTCAGGTTAAACACACAAAGTGTCTGTCAGTAGAGAAATTACCTTGTTAATGGTAGTCGATTTCTCGGCAGGGAGGTGGAGTTGCAGTCCGGCTTAAATAGTGGTGTAGATGAGTGACAGCTGGTGTGATGAGTGACAGCTGTCACTTCCTCTGGGTCTGGCGCCCTCTCGTGCTTGGAGCCCGCACTCCAAGCAGGGCGCCCTCTGGTGGTAGTGGGCCAGCAGTACCTCCTCTTCAGCGGCCCACATAACACTATTGGTAATTTTTAAAGTAGGTCAAGGTCACCAGCCTTCGAACCCATGCTGTTATGTGCCGACGCGGGTTGAGGAGCGGACCTGCGTCTGACTGAACCCAGCGCTAAATAACCAGAAAGCAGTTCCAAAAAACAAAACATTTATTTCCCTTTCTGTGCAATAATTGTGTACAACATAATATATAGCTTGTCCGGCGGAGTGAAGGACGGCGCGCTCTCCAGCGCCCAAAGGGATCGAAGCCCAGCGCTTCTGGATTCAAATTCACCGCCAAACACCCCCCAGGTGGACACGACAAACTGACTCTGTAAAGGATAGAAGAGGTGAGGTAAGTCAACAGCTACAACTAATATCCTACAAAGGCACACGCTATCAGCAACACATTCAGGTCTGACTTTAAGCTTTATGTAAATGAGCAGCTTCTCACAACAGGTGGAGGATCATCAGTCCGCACGCCACGGCCGTGAGAAGTGAGCTGCACAATTCTCATCAATGTTCAAATATACTGCGTAACAAAATACCAAATTACTATTAACACTTATTCAGACAATCAATCACCTCTGATGTGTGCTGACAGCATGTGTCCCTCACCCGTCCTCCTTCACAGGCACGATGTGTCAAATCCAGGCGCGGTCCTCAGCGTCTCACAAACGAATGTCACAAGGTTGAGTTCCCGGCAATTCTGCTTGAACCACTCATGGCTTAAATGCAGAACGCCATCTAATTATCTGCTTCAGCTGAAAGTCCTTAAGTCTGCACATGAGCATCATCCACAGGTGCTGCGAGTCATTAGGCCTGCACGTGGACATCCTCCACAAGTGCAGCCAATAATGTTGATGAGGGTGAAGGATTCTTCTGCCAGTACCTTCTCCACAGACAAAAACCAGTTCGCATACCACCTGGAGAGCAAAGAAAAGAAAACAACACAAAAACATCCAGCCAAACCCCCCAACACACAACACATGCAAAGTACTCCTCCAAGGCATGTACCCACCAAATATTAAGTTTTTGCAAGCAATAGATGCCGAGGTACATTGCTGCAAACAGATTTCAGGCGAAGGATTTGACAGTTGTGACCATTGGTGACCTTGAAAAGTAAGTCATGGTCCCCGGCCTTCAAACCCATGCAAAATACTCCTCCAAGGCATGTACCCACCAAATATGAAGTTTCTGCGAGCAATAGGCGCCGAGCTATGTTGCGGCGAAGGATTTGACAGTGTGACCACTGGTGACCTTGAAAAGTAGGTCATGGTCCCCGGCCTTCAAACCCATGCGAAATACTCCTCCAAGGCATGGACCTACCAAATATGAAGTTTTTGCTAGCAATAGGTGCCGAGCTATGTTGCAGCGAACAAATTGTGGCCGGACAGACAGACGGACAGACAGAAGGACGGACAACCCGGACGCTATATGCCCCGCCTCGCGGCACAAGCGCTGTGCGGGGCATAAAAACACAATTAGAAAAACCAAGTCAGACATGAACATACTCCATAAATATCTAAGCAGCATCAGAAATAACACACAGATTGAAAGCTTACAAGCTAACGACGGGACCACCTGTTAGCAAATTCTTCACAGAGGTGAAGTGAACAGCTCTGACTACAAGCCCAAAACCGTCACCATAAGTTTGCATGCGTGTTTACATATATGTAAGGATTAAACAATGAGAAGCCGTGCATTATACGGTTTGAATGCACAACCCGGAGTCTAAAACACCACGATGCGAAGCGGAGTGCATTCAAACCGTATAATGCACAGCTTCTCATTGTTTAATTCGCTTATACCATGGTCCCACACAGTGAGCTAACACACAAATATTTATTTAAGTTACCAGAACTTGATAACAATGTGTGATTATTTTGGACTATTTTATATTTTGTCTCCGATGCGCATACCGAGTCTGCGGGCTCGCGCCGCAGTGGGCCACTCACACCGCCCCCCTCTTTGCTTTGTGGAGCTGTGGCAAATTCTGGCAACAGGTCCAGAAACTATGCTCGCTGTTTTGAGGCGGAGCGCTCGGCAGCCCGCAAAGATAGAACTGCTCTCTTCTTCTTTCCCATCTTCAATCTTGTCCAGTTCGTCCGATGTTAAATCTTTATGCCGCTGCTTTTGATGTTCTTCTCATATGATCTCCTCCTCTTTCCATTCCTCAAACTTTTTATTTTGGCCAAAAATATTAAAATTCACTTGAAAATCCATGTTTTATCACGTTTCTGTCATTCACCTGTCAAAACACAGCTGATCTGCGCTAACTGATTTGTGCATTGCTATGGTGACAACCACAGCGGAGTGATTATAACAGTGACTTAACTCGCCAACTACGTGTGCGTATACACGAAAATAATGCATGCCAGTTAGACATGGAATTCTCACTGACCATGGTGTATACACACACACACACACACACATATATATATATATATATATATAAATAAATAAAATAGCCATATAATAAACGAATTATTAATCTCGCTTGCTTGGTTAAAAATCCTTTATTACAACCTGACACACACAAAAAAATGGTTTTGGTCTCTAGATTGCTTCCACCTCCATGACAACTGTACTAACTTCTAACTTCTAAGACCTTTTCTGGATAATTGTGGTCATGGTTACTTTGAGTGACAGCAGCTGAGCCCAGCGTCTCCACCTCTCGTACCGTCCGGCAGTGACTATATTTACATGCAGCCAATAACCCTTTCATAACCGGAATATTAGCAATAACCCGGTTGCGCACAGCCATGTAAACACCCGCAAAAACCCGAATATCCTCATATTCTGGTTTTTAAAAACCCAAATGTGACCCCTGTGTTACTCCTTTTCTAACCCGAATATCGGGTCATACAAACGCGCATCGGGATATCCCCATAGAAAGGAACATTATTTTGTGCTCTGCGCATGTTCTATCCGCAAGGAATCTTGGTCTTTTGAGTACAGCAACTACTTGTATGTGGTGCGCGCAACCCACCGGACACCACAGTAGCAGAGATAAACAGCGCATTGTGTTCTGCGTCCGTATCAGGCGGGCCGGTCGCGGCCCTGGTCTGCATCACCGCGACTGCTCTCACTGCCCCGGTGCGCTTACTGAGTCTGCGGGCCCGGTAAACGCCACAGCAGGCCACTCACACCGCTCCCCTCTCTGCTGTGCGGAGCTGCGCCAATTCTGGAAACAGGTCTACGCTAGCTGTTTTGATGCAGAGTGCTCCAGCAGCCTGCAAGGATAGATCTCTTGCGGAAAAATCCACAGCGCCGCAGGGTCTCGGTATACAGCAGCCACAGAGCTCCGTGGCCATGACTTGGATTCTTTGCAGGTCCCGCATCCGTACCCCTGGAGGCAGTGAGCGAAGGGACAAGACGCGCATTGTGTTCTGTGTGTGTCTATTGATAATCTTCTCGCCCAGAAGAAAAAAGAGAGTGTTTACACAGGAGAGAAAAGTGAGAAAATGTTAATGCCTGTTTGAGAAAAGTGTATAAAGTGTGTAGTGAGGGGTTTTACAGCCTTAAAACATCTATAATAATTGTAAAATCTAACGCTGACTACTTTGCGGATTTCGCCTATTGCGGGTTATTTTTAGAACGTAACTCCCGCGATAAACGAGGGACCACTGTACTTCATTAGTATCATGAAAGACATGAATATAATGTCTTTTATTGACAGAAGAAAGTACCGAGATAGTGACATTTACGAGAAGGTGGCAGAAAAGTTACACGAAGCAGGATTTGCACGAACACCAGACCAAATCAAGCACTGGTGGAAGACGTGCGTCGCTGTTTAGATGGGGATATTCCAAATGATACCAATGACCATGTATACAACCCCTGACAAAAAATATGGAATCACCGGCCTCGGAGGATGTTCATTCAGTTGTTTAATTTTGTAGAAAAAAAGCAGATCACAGACATGACACAAAACTAAAGTCATTTCAAATGGCAACTTTCTGGCTTTAAGAAACACTATAAGAAATCAGGAAAAAAAAATTGTGGCAGTCAGTAACGGTTACTTTTTTAGACCAAGCAGAGGGAAAAAAATATGGAATCACTCAATTCTGAGGAATGGAGGATGGAATCATGAAAAACAAAAGAACGCGCCAACACATCCAACACACAATTCCATAATTTATTCCTCAGAATTGAGTGAGTCCATATTTTTTTCCCTCTGTTTGGTCTAAAAAAGTAACCGTTACTGACTGCCACAATTTTTTTTCTTGATTTCTTATAGTGTTTCTTAAAGCCAGAAAGTTGCCATTTGAAATGACTTTAGTTTTGTGTCATGTCTGTGATCTGCTTTTTTCTACAAAATTAAACAACTGAATGAACATCCTCCGAGGCCAGTGATTCCCTAATTATTGCCAGGGGTTGTACAGGAGTAACTCTGTCTGCTTAAGCATGTAAATGGGTTATTCCTAATGATTCAGAAACCGGAATATTGACCTTAACCCGAATATTAACGGCATGTAAACGTAGTCTATTAATCAGAGTCCGCTGGATGGGGCTACTCACTGCTGTGGAGGTTGTGTCTGTTTGTTTGGAGTATTTTATTACAAACATCTGGAATAATATAGCTTGTTGTGTGGTGAAACATCAAAATGCATCTAATCTAAGACGTCTCTGTTGTAATATTCATACTGAGTGAAACTCTCATGTTATTTAATGTTGTATGTGAACTTGTTAGCACTTTAACAGCTGTCAATAGCTTCAATTATTTGGTCCACTTAAGGTACGATTACTGAGAAAATAAGAGGCTCATAATATTTAGTGTCCATAACAAAGCAAATTCTTAGAACACCTGCATCATCTGCAAAAATATTGTTTAATAAACACCCGAACCAAAGCTAGCCTGGTAATTGATAGAGCGGTCTGCTTTTTGTTTTTCGAGGAAGATTTTTGCGAATGGATTTTAAAAAAATTGTTATTATTGATTTCCTGCTTATATTTTTAATGGAAAACCCATAGGGGTGAGAGTAGATGTCTCAACCCCTATGTCTTGAAATGTAAGACAAGCATAGTTGGGCAGTGACTGAATTTTGGTAGTTCTCCTCTGTCCACCACAATGGAGTTGAATGAACAATCAAGCTGCAATTGTGGTGTAGAATTTTAGTTTTAACTCAAGAGGTTTAACAAAAATATTGCATTTACCATTTAGGAATTACAGTCATTTGTGTACAGAATCCCTCCATATTTAAAGCCCATAAGTAATTGGACCCACTAAATATAGTAAATATTATTATTCAACATTATCACTTTTACAACCAGTTGTCTTCAGACAAGTCAGAGGATGGATAAATGTGCATTTCCACATCACTGAATGTCTCTTGGACAATCAATCCTTAAGCTCCAGTATGGAGGATTTAGTGTCACCTGGTAATGAGCAGTGGTGGCTTGTCCCTAGAGGCGATGGTACCGATGCACCACCAGACAATAAAGAAGAAAAGACATAAGGGAATTTGTCTGTCACATTCTGCCACACATTTCAGTCAATCTGTACAGTTGATTTCTGTCTCTGACTTGTCATCCAATCGTTGAAGTTGTGCTTCGTGAAGGACTGCCTTTTTAAGATGACTTCCACAATGCTGAATGATCGCTGACTGCTCTCATAGATTTCTTCTAAAACCGGTAAAAGAAAGTGACTCACCTCAAGACGCCATTCAAGGAATTGCAAGAATTTCCAATTACATGTGGGCATAATTTTTCAGTACCAGAGGATGGGGATTGGTGCAATCACTTTCTGCTGCCTCGTGATAGCAAATCACCATCACAGTGCCTGACTACATATCATTTTAAGAGCAACATACCCATCGGTCCACAAATGAGTACAAGTACACTCGCTACTCACACAGTGTGGGGGCTGAGCATAAAAATGACAATTGCATTGGTTATAAACTATCAGTGACACATGGGCCATGCACTGCTTTGCACCATATGCAAAGTACCGCACTCAATGTTTATCCCACATTCATGTGGGGGATGACGTGTTCCATCCTTGAGCGTTTCAATGTTTTGCTCAAAGTCACTTTGACAGTATGCTGCCGCTATAGGCTTGTGTAGGAATAAAAATCCAAGCCTAAGGACTTTTCCTTGAAACCTGACTGAGATGTGAAGGATGTGGAGCCATTTGAGGTAGGTTTCACAGATAATTGGCAAAGCTTCTGGGGGAAACCTGGTCTTGTTAAGAGAGACGGCATCCATCCCACTTTGGATGGAGCAGCTCTCATTTCTAGAAATCTGGCCAATTTTCTTAAATCCTCCAAACTGTGACTATCCAGGGTTGGGACCAGGAAGCAGAGTTGTAGTCTTACACACCTCTCTGCAGCTTCTCTCCCCCTGCCATCCCCTCATTACCTCATCCCTGTAGAGACGGTGCCTGCTCCCAGACCACCAATAACCAGTAAAAATCTATTTAAGCATAAAAATTCAAAAAGAAAAAAATAATATAGCACCTTCAACTGCACCACAGACTAAAACAGTTAAATGTGGTCTATTAAACATTAGGTCTCTCTCTTCTAAGTCCCTGTTAGTAAATTATATAATAATTGATCAACATATTGATTTATTTTGCCTTACAGAAACCTGGTTACAGCAGGATGAATATGTTAGTTTAAATGAGTCAACACCCCCGAGTCACACTAACTGCCAGAACGCTCGTAGCACGGGCCGAGGCAGAGGATTAGCAGCAATCTTCCATTCCAGCTTATTAATTAATCCAAAACCCAGACAGAGCTTTAATTCATTTGAAAGCTTGACTCTTAGTCTTGTCCATCCAAATTGGAAGTCCAAAAACCAGTTTATTTGTTATTATCTATCGTCCACCTGGTCGTTACTGTGAGTTTCTCTGTGAATTTTCAGACCTTTTGTCTGACATAGTGCTTAGCTCAGATAAGATAATTATACTGGGCAATTTTAACATCCACACAGATGCTGAGAATGACAGCCTCAACACTGCATTTAATCTATTATTAGACTCAACTGGCTTTGCTCAAAATGTAAATGAGTCCACCCACCACTTTAATCATATCTTAGATCTTGTTCTGACTTATGGTATGGAAATTGAAGACTTAACAGTATTCCCTGAAAACGCCCTTCTGTCTGACTATTTCTTAATAACATTTACATTTACTCTGATGGACTACCCAGCAGTGGGGAATAAGTTTCATTACACTAGAAGTCTTTCAGAAAGCGCTGTAACTAGGTTTAAGGATATGATTCCTTCTTTATGTTCTCTAATGCCATATACCAACACAGTGCAGAGTAGCTACCTAAACTCTGTGAGTGAGATAGAGTATCTCGTCAATAGTTTTACATCCGCATTGAAGACAACTTTGGATGCTGTAGCTCCTCTGAAAAAGAGAGCCTTAAATCAGAAGTGCCTGACTCTGTGGTATAACTCACAAACTCGCAGCTTAAAGCAGATAACCCGTAAGTTGGAGAGGAAATGGCGTCTCACTAATTTAGAAGATCTTCACTTAGCCTGGAAAAAGAGTCTGTTGCTCTATAAAAAAGCCCTCCGTAAAGCTAGGACATCTTACTACTCATCACTAATTGAAGAAAATAAGAACAACCCCAGGTTTCTTTTCAGCACTGTAGCCAGGCTGACAAAGAGTCAGAGCTCTATTGAGCCGAGTATTCCTTTAACTTTAACTAGTAATGACTTCATGACTTTCTTTGCTAATAAAATTTTAACTATTAGAGAAAAAAAAATTACTCATAACCATCCCAAAGACATATCGTTATCTTTGGCCGCTTTCAGTGATGCCGGTATTTGGTTAGACTCTTTCTCTCCGATTGTTCTGAGTTATTTTCATTAGTTACTTCATCCAAACCATCAACATGTCTATTAGACCCCATTCCTACCAGGCTGCTCAAGGAAGCCCTACCATTAATTAATGCTTCGATCTTAAATATGATCAATCTATCTTTATTAGTTGGCTATGTACCACAGACTTTTAAGGTGGCAGTAATTAAAACATTACTTAAAAAGCCATCACTTGACCCAGCTATCTTAGCTAATTATAGGCCAATCTCCAACCTTCCTTTTCTCTCAAAAATTCTTGAAAGGGTAGTTGTAAAACAGCTAACTGATCATCTGCAGAGGAATGGTCTATTTGAAGAGTTTCAGTCAGGTTTCAGAATTCATCATAGTACAGAAACAGCATTAGTGAAGGTTACAAATTATCTTCTTATGGCCTCAGACAGTGGACTCATCTCTGTGCTTGTTCTGTTAGACCTCAGTGCTGCTTTTGATACTGTTGACCATAAAATTTTATTACAGAGATTAGAGCATGCCATAGGTATTAAAGGCACTGCACTGCGGTGGTTTGAATCATATTTATCTAATAGATTACAATTTGTTCATGTAAATGGGGAAATCTTCTTCACAGACTAAGGTTAATTATGGAGTTCCACAAGGTTCTGTGCTAGGACCAATTTTATTCACTTTATACATATTTCCCTTAGGCAGTATTATTAGACAGCATTGCTTAAATTTTCATTGTTACGCAGATGATACCCAGCTTTATCTATCCATGAAGCCAGAGGACACACACCAATTAGCTAAACTGCAGGATTGTCTTACAGACATAAAGACATGGATGACCTCTAATTTCCTGCTTTTAAACTCAGATAAAACTGAAGTTATTGTACTTGGCCCCACAAATCCTAGAAACATGGTGTCTAACCAGATCCTTACTCTGGATGGCATTACCCTGACCTCTAGTAATACTGTGAGAAATCTTGGAGTCATTTTTGATCAGGATATGTCATTCAATACGCATATTAAACAAATATGTAGGACTGCTTTTTTGTATTTGCGCAATATCTCTAAAATTAGAAAGGTCTTGTCTCAGAGTAATGCTGAAAAACTAATTCATGCATTTATTTCCTCTAAGCCTTCAGTTAATTCAAAATGCTGCAGCTAGAGTACTGACAGGGACTAGAAGGAGAAAGCATATATCACCCATATTGGCCTCTCTTCATTGGCTTCCTGTTAATTCTTGAATAGAATTTAAACTTCTTCTTCTTACTTATAAGATTTTGAATAATCAGGTCCCATCTTATCTTATGGACCTCTTAGTACCATATCACCCCAATAGAGCGCTTCGCTCTCAGACTGCAGGCTTACTTGTAGTTCCTAGGGTTTGTAAGAGTAGAATGGGAGGCAGAGCCTTCAGCTTTCAGGCTCCTCTCCTGTGGAACCAGCTCCCAATTCAGATCAGGGAGACAGACACCCTCTCTACTTTTAAGATTAGGCTTAAAACTTTCCTTTTTGCTAAATCGTATAGTTAGGGCTGGATCAGGTGACCCTGAACCATCCCTTAGTTATGCTGCTATAGACTTAGACTGCTGGGGTGTTCCCATGATGCACTGAGTGTTTCTTTCTCTTTTTGCTCTGTATGCACCACTCTGCATTTAATCATTAGTGATTGATCTCTGCTCCCCTCCACAGCATGTCTTTTTCCTGGTTCTCTCCCTCAGCCCCAACCAGTCCCAGCAGAAGACTGCCCCTCCCTGAGCCTGGTTCTGCTGGAGGTTTCTTCCTGTTAAAAGGGAGTTTTTCCTTCCCACTGTCGCCAAGTGCTTGCTCACAGGGGGTCGTTTTGACCGTTGGGGTTTTTCCGTAATTATTGTATGGCCTTGCCTTACAATATAAAGTACCTTGGGGCAACTGTTTGTTGTGATTTGTCGCTATATAAATAAAATTGATTTGATTTGATTTGACGAATGTCAGGGAATGCTGGGCATCATCATGGTTGGATGGCAAATGCGACAGAGAAAATACAAGGGGTGTGTGATTTGTTAAATGCAGGACACCCCCCGTATTGTTCTGACAACATGAGGAGACATCTGGCATTGGCAATGCAACCCAGTGTTAAGGTCTCCATCCTCTTTCTCGAGCAGTGAGCTGTGCAGCATTGAAGCACTTGCTGTGCATTCTCATGCTAATACCCAAAAGCCAGGAGCAGATGTGAAACATTTGGTTCTGTTCTTGTTCACTTGTAAAGAAATAATGTGTTCCATTGTCATTATTTCACTTTTTTTGTTCTTCAATATATCATAAAATAAAGAGTTGACTCTTTAATCTGACACACACATTACTCATCCTGTGCAATCATGCTTCTTTCAATTACGGAACATTGTCCACTTTAGAAACATAGTGTCTCAAGCTGAGCTGGAATAGATCATTCATGCCTTTATTTCTTCACCTCTTGATTACTGTATGAGTAATTCACTGTTCCCTAGTCTCAGTAAGTCTTCGCTGGACCACCTACAAATGGTCCAGAATGCAGCTGCAAGGCTCTTTACAAGTTCATCTAAGTGGTCTCATGTAACTCCCATTCTGTCCTCTTTGCACTGGCTCCCAATTCAGTTCAGACTGCAATTTAAAATACTTGTGATGACTTTTAGAGCTCTGCACAGTCAAATACCACGTTATATCAATGAACTCTTGCATCCTTATGTGACAAGCATTGTGCCAAGGTCAAGGCTGAAGACCAAAGGAGACCATGCATTTGAGGTTGTGGCACCCATATCTTTGATATGATTTAAGCTTTTTTTGTTTGTTTTTAAAAATGCATTTAAAGTTATCCAGATTGGGAACTTCTAACCAAAATATTGTCAGATATCTTGATAAAACATTTGATCTGTGAATTTGGCTACAAATGCTAGTGTGGCTCAAGGAAACAAACTGTGGCCAAAGAGAAAATATGTCATTTAGCCACATAAGCCAAATAAAACATGACAATATTATAGCAGTAGCCCAGATGTTGTGGACACTGTTACCTATAATAAGGACATCGCAAAAGTAAATTTATGGATTTCAAAGAAATTTGATGGAGAGATAGGTCTTGGGTCAAGGGACTGAGATCAAGGTGGATCATGCCTATCTTTCCTTGATGGTAATTTGTTGTATCCTGATCCTGCCTTTAGTCTCTGATCCCAATTTCTTTAATCCTGCAAATAAGATTGCTGTAACCAGAATAACAATCAAAGGTCTTTTGAGATATTTGCCAGCACAGTGGATTAGTGGTTAGCACTGTTGCCTCCGAGCAAGAAGGTTCTAGGATCGTTTCCTGTCTGGTTCTTTCTGTGTGGAGTTTGCATGTTCTCCCTGTGTCTGCACGGGTTTCCTCTAGGCACTCCGGTTTTCTCCCACAATCAGAAACATGGCTATTTAGGCTCGGTGCCTTTCTCTTCCCTTGAACAAGGCAGTGTCTCTACATCTGGAGTTGGGCACCGGACTGTTATTGGATTGTGTCCTTCTGTAATTAGGATGGATTAAATACAAAGGACAAATTTCATTGTCTGTACAATGAAAAATAGGCACCTTCTTCTTCTTCATATCCTTTTGACAACCCAGCAATAAACAAATCAAGCTCTAAATTCAGTCATTCATTTCAAAACTTTGTGATATGATCAAAGACAAAGCCATCAAACAGAGGACTATAGGCAATTTTCATATGATGTCACAAACTAAGAAGTTGGTCATATTGGATTCACCCATTATATGCAATAAACAACACAAAATAAAAGTAAAAACCAACCATGTGGGGTTCAGGTGGAAACTGGTGCAAGTATTTGCCTGGTACGGCCTGACACGAGTGCAGCCGGAGGAGCAGCGCTCTCTCATGGTTGAGCCATGATGATAGAGCCCAGAGGCGTGGCACTCGCTAGCAGTGAAGCTGACATTATCGAGCCACCCGCAGTTTATGGGAACATAGTAGGGAATGTCCCAAATGCCAAACGTGACAGAAGGGGAATGCGCCAAATGACAGACATTCCCCTTCCGTCACGTTCAGTATTTGGTACATTCCCCTTCCGTCGGAATCTGTCATTTGTAAATGTGTTTTGGCACTGCTTGTAAGTGTTCTTGCACTTCTCAGCCACCATATATCCTCCGGGTTTGCTGATTACGTCCACCAAGGATGTAATAAAATCATTTATTTATTTATTTGTCTGTCTGTTAGTAAGATTACATCAAAACTACTGCATCTGGGATCAAAATTTCATTTTATATATGCTTTAAAGGATTACGTCAAAACTACTCCATGGATTCTCATAAAATTTTCATGACAGATAGATATTGGGGCATGGAAGACTCCACTGAATTTTGGAGGTGATCTGGTGTCACAGACCGAACGGCCCACCCCTAAAATTCGGTCTGCCTTTTGCATCTGCGCATGGGTCATTTCACAGACAGCAGCATGTCTGAGTCAGTCTCTTCACCCAAAGCAATCAAATGGATTAATGGGATTATTAACCATCAGATGATAAAGGTAAAACCTCCTAAATCTTTCAGCGCTCTGATGGCTTCGGCCACCTTTTATGATGAAATAATGGTGAATTTATGTGGAACTGACTGTTGTACAAAAGCTTCAGATATCTGTCGCTGAGATAGATGATGACTGGAGTGCAGTTTGAAGTAGAAACGAGGTGTTAATCCATGAACCGCATCATCGGGGGACAGATTTTTAGGGGGACCGTTCGGTGTGGGGATGGATTCTGGTTCAAGATTTCCCTTTATATAGGCTTTGAAGGATTACTTCAAAACTATACTTCACGGATTCTCACCAAATATGCACCACAGATAGATATTAGGGCATGCAAGACTCCACTGAATTTTGGAGGTGATCCAGAACTGGATTGGTGGACGTCAGAAATCTCTGATTGTTCTTGTTCAGAATCGAAACACTCCATTAGACATTGGTGGATGTAGGACAGGTTCTTTCTGAGTGTGCTACTAGGTTTATACTGTCATTAATTAATGGTTGTTAATAAACTGCTTACTTCACACTAAACAGTTAATATAAAGAGGCTCGGTTTGGCAGACAACATAAAAATTCCCTCTAATTTGGTTGAGGTGAGAAATGCGTCGACGTTCCCGCCCACATCCAAGATCATTGGCTCGCATCACAGCTATGTCTCCGCCTACCTTCTTCTCATTGGCCGTTGGCGGTGTCTGTCAAAGAAGGTGACATGCGGCACAAGTTTACAACTCTGCACACGTGCGGTTAGGACATCAAAGCAGGCGGTGACATCAAAGCGAGGAACCACCTGTATGCTTCCGTCTCTGTGGGATTTATTCCGCATTATTTAAACACAGGTTTGAGTTTATACTCTTAAATCGTCAGGTATTTGTGTGCGATTTGGAGGAGTTTGTGGGTGAGACTCCTGTTCATGGCAGGGACACTCCACTATGTGGGTCTAACATGGCTCAGGCTCCTGTGGTGGGACCGCTATGGCTTTTAGCCGCATCCGTAAACTGGACCCCCCGTCCAGAAGCACCTACAGGAAAGTGTGGGTCATGCTGTGTTGCCTCCTCACCTCCTTTCTGCTCCTGCACTGCCTCACCGAGCGCTGCGGCACCTCCGCACCGGCTTCATCCTCCTCTTCCAGCCGAGCCGCGGGACTTCTTGGGGACCTGAGGTCGCTGAGGACCAAGAGGCTGCTGCGCGGATGGATATCCAGCTCCGAAGCGGAGGGTTTCCTACATCCGCCGGATTTAACGGCTCCGAGGAAAGTGTCGTCGAGGCTGGCAGGTCACCTCAGCGCGCTCGGGGAAGGAAGCAAGAAGCTGCCCCAGGCTCTTATCATCGGGGTGAAGAAAGGAGGCACCCGGGCTCTGCTGGAGTTCCTCCGGGTTCATCCGGACATCCGAGCCGTGGGAGCGGAGCCGCACTTCTTCGACCGTAACTATGACAACGGCCTGGAGTGGTACAGGTGAATGTTTATAATTATCAAGTGTTTATCGTCAATAAAACCACGATACATTGTGACCGTTTTCACACCAAAACAAAATTCAGATTTGTTTCCACTTTTGAAATGACATAATACTATATAACAACGTAGAACAATTCACCTTATTTAACGCATAAAATGAAAATTTACACAACTGTAAGACCGCAAAAAGTAACACAAAATGTTCAAAATAAAAGCACTTTTTTGTCGAGCAATTTAAAAAAGTTTTATTCTAACGAAAGTAACTTTTAAATTTTGTCAGACTATTTTGAGATTATGAAGTATTTTAATTTGTATCACTTAACTTTGTAAATGTTTTAATAACTTGATTGGAAGCACCGGCATTAATGAAGAATTAACTACATTTGTTTAACTCCGACAATAATTTTATTGTCGGAATTGAACAAATGTAGTTCAAAAGTAATCTACCTTAGAGTAAAAAAACAAACTAGCATTCATGCCAAGCATAAACGTGAATGGAAAATATCGTTGAAGAAAACTAAGCATTGTCACTTGTTTTAAGTCTGGTAGCATTTGTGACAACACGTTGAATAAATTAATTTGAAAGGTGTTTAAAGGAGTTTTGATTGAAGAAAAGTGGTATTGTCATTAAAAATTATTTTTGCTGTTTTTAGGTTTGGTGTCCATACTTGTGACAGCAAAATTATGATTTTTTTAAGGATGTTTATACACTTCTCACATATCAAACCGAGGTGAAGCTAGGTATACAGCTTTTTTTGCAACCCTATAGTCCTGTATCGTATTCTGATGAGCTTTTGCTAGAATACTATGAAAATCATTGTTTTTGTATTTGATCAAAAAAGTTCACCCATGACTAACTTTTTTGAAATTGTTGTACTCATTTGTGTGGATTTCCAAAAACGAGAATCCAGGTTGAATAATAAACAAAAACAAAAAAAAAGGGGGGGAAGTACAATGACTCAGTAATAGACCATTTCACATACATTCCCCATGCAATCCCAATGTGCACCGCACCAAGTCCAAAATGGAGGTATCCGTGAAACGATCTATACAATCTAATCACCACTGAAGTCTTACAAATGCTAAGAATTTATTGAAAGCCAAGAGTGTTATGCAACCTTGCCCACATTCAAACAAGTTTTGCATAAGAGCACAAACATGGGTTCGTGGGTGAACCTTTTTAGAGTTCGCTCAAACGTGAGTTCACTTTAGTTATTTACTTATAAAAGCTCATCTATATGTGATGCAGGAACCTGCTTTTGAGGAAAAAGAATTGACAAGTTGTATCCCCATTGCACTCTCCATAAGACTAAAATTAGCAGACT
Organism: Thalassophryne amazonica; assembly: GCF_902500255.1. NCBI lineage: Eukaryota > Metazoa > Chordata > Actinopteri > Batrachoidiformes > Batrachoididae > Thalassophryne > Thalassophryne amazonica. Next base: position 38,679,342 of record NC_047120.1, read on the forward strand.
AATTAATGTTCCCTGGTAATTCTGACGATGGATCATGTTTATCCAACTTTTGTTTGTCCTACTACTGCATAATCACTCATAAATTTCATCTGCCCTGAAATCTTTATTAACATCTCAACTTTACAGAAGTAATTTGGCTTGGAGGAGCCCATATGTGGACAGCCTGCTGATTTATTATGCTACATTAGGTCTGCTTTCATTAGATGTTATCAGCTTGCTCACTTAATTTCAGATTTTAGGGTTCACTGACTTAAAGTTGGAACAGTTTTGCTCAGGACCTGTGTTGGATTGAGGTCTACAGATTGATTTAGATAAGACATAATTATAAGAACCAAACAAACCATAATTTTAAAATGTGAAGCATACTCTGTCTAAAGCCTATGCCAAGTCGACATGCAGGATTTGTTGTGATGACCCGAGTAAAAGAAAAAATCAGGAGCAGGAAAAAGCATCACACATGGTCAACTTTTTCTCAGTTCATCCTTCATGTCCTTTATTCCTAACCCTACCACAGACCATGCAGATTTCACATTTTCTAAAACAAACTTTTATTTCACACAAAACGTGAAATTCTGTCTTTACATATTTTTTTTCAATATTACATGAATAAATTTGTGATACCAAGACCTCAAATGTGATTTAGTTTTCTCAGTAATTATTTTGTTTATTGTTTTACACAACCCTTATCAGTACTCTTCAGTCCGTTTTCCATTCTACCTCACTTGTTCAGTGTGTAATTACAGTAAAAAAAAAAAACACACTCAAGTCTGGGGTATTGTGTTTTTAATGGATGCGGGGGGCAAAACAGATCCAGGACAGTGTTAAGCGATGACAAAATACTGATTGTACTAATAGTATTGAAATAATAAGATCATTTGATCAAACAGAAACCTCTGCCAAGGTACTCTTCAACCATATGAACCCCAACCCAACTTTTAAAATTGTACAGCCTTTCAAATTTCACAAAACTGATTAGTTTATAGTTTAGTTTATACTGAAATACAGACAGTGTAATAGGTTTATTTTTGTAGCACATTGCAAAATTACAGCTCATTTTAATGAAGAGAACATAGTTACCTAGGGGGAACTCTGTAACAAAAAGATTTTCTTTTTCTTCATCGTGCAGACTAACTGCAGGAGGAAGTGCGTGTGCAAATGCATGAGATTATGAAATTACCTGTGACCTGACCCACTTGCTTGATGCACATTCCCAGGGAGTGCATGCTAACGTCCATAAGATGTCTTGTCACTTCAGAGATGTTATCTGGTGACAAAAACAACAGTTTTAGATTTAGACCTGGGTAACAATTTCACATTTTAATGATGTTATGAGAACATTTGGTTAACATTAGTTGATAACGTTATTGTGTGGAGTTTTTCTTGGTTATTAGAATGCTTTGGAAAAACATTACCAAGTAATGTTCTGTGAGCATTCCTCTAACGTTCTTAGTAGGGATGGGACTGATCCGATCCAATATTGGTATCTGGTTCTGATACCAACATAATTCACGGATCTGCTCGTCTGTGTGTTTTCTACTTAAATGTCTCCACAAGTGCTGCTGGCTGGCTGCGGAGTGTGTGTGTGTGTGTGTGTGTGTGTGTGTGTGTGTGTGTGTGTGTGTGTGTGTGTGTGTGTGTGTGTGTGTGTGTGTGTGTGTGTGTGTGTGTGTGTGTGTGTGTGTGTGTGTGTGTGTGCGCGGCCCCTAAACGGAGACGTGTTTCAATGAGACACGGAGTAATGAGACATGCCTCCATTCAGGAAATCTCTTCCGCAGTTTGCAGCCAGCTAACAGGCGAGCATTTAGGTGTACTGTCCTTTTGCTGACCAACTTTTCATAATGTATCCGCTGGTTGGAAATATTTTATATTAGAAATACCGCAAAGCAAGACAACAATGTGTAATGTTTGCTAAGCTGTTGTACCAAGAGGTAGAAGCTCTGTTACGACCTACAATACAAAAAACTTAAACATTTGACAAAGCACCACAATAAAGAGCACAAGGATTTTTTTTTTAGCCGGGGGCAGATAGACGAAAGTAGCCGGGAAGAAGGGTGTGACCATTTACCCAGATTGACTCCAAATATGAGTAAATTAAGTACTTTTATTTATTTTTTTGGTGGTTTCTTGTGGTATTTTGGAAATGCGCCCCGTCCTCAAAATGGTATATGTATTCGGGGCGGGTGTGCCATACGGTGTTCCAGAGATGAAACTTCAGCCACTGACCCAACAGTGGCCTTGTTTACATGTGCATAAACATGTGTACCATTAATCAGATTTGTTTCATTATTTTGCATTTGCACATGTTTCAGCATTCTAAAGAGCTAATGTCTTGGAGTGAGAGAGAGAGAGAGAGTGCCGTCTTTATGTTAAAAAGCATACATTATATATAGTCTCTTTTTTTTTTTTTCAAAGACCTGCCCTTTCTCATCAATCAAGATTTGATTGATTCGATTTTTTTCACAGGGGCACACCCCAGAAATTGCATACAAGTACATGTACCTTTTGAGGAAGGATTTATATGGAAATAAGCTGTTTCAGAGTGTTTTCCCCATTTTCGTTTTATTTTGTTCATGCAAACAGGAGTCACTCTGTCTTTCTTTACTTAAGTTGGTTATTACCATGTCCTTCCCAGCATTCCTTGCACGGATTGAGGGAAGCTCCCCATGTGATTGTATGATGTTGCTACCAAATGTAGGTCACAGTGTCTGATCACATGAATTTCCCCCCTTCATGGGTAGAAATTCAAAATTGTTTCCAAACAGCACAATTTTTGATCATACCGGCATTATCATATTGTGAATCCTCTATTTAAATGCTAAGTAATAAAATTATAGTGTTGCCAAAGAAAATTATTTTTATGATTTAATCTTAAAAAGCCCAAAGGCCATACAGCTTTAACTATGCAGCTGCAGGTATGATGTTCATGGTGGCCTGCCTTATTCAATTTCTTGATTGATTGACTGAAAGTGCTGCAGAATACTGTATTTAACAATGTTGATAGAAGTGGGATTTAAAAAAAATCCTGGATTTGGATCCACACAAATTTTAATGGGTTCTTTCATGGCCCATGTCCCATCAGTCCATCAAGTTACTTGAAAATCAGTATGTTAAAAACAGTCATGGGTTCACTCCCTAGACTCAGACCTGCACTGAAATTTAATTGGTTTCTTGACCTGTGCTTTACCTTTCCACCAAATCTCAGGAAAATTGGTCTGTACATTTGAGTAATCCTGGTAACAATCATGTTTAAAAATATATATGAAAATTCAGTAAGGTGTGTCTTCTATAATACATTCCAATTCTAAGGTAGAACTCTACGAGTATATAGTAAACTATATCTAAATATCTTTAAAAAAAAAAGAGTAGAGTAGAGCCACTTAGGTGCCTGGTCTGGAGAACCTAGGATGGTAGGTTGAAAAGCTTTTTTATCCCATGGGAACTCTCCCTACCCATCTAAGTGGCTCAAGAAAAAGGACATCATGTATATAAGTGATATTTACACAAAAAGGGTAATAAACCACATATGCAATAAACAACATATACAAGAAATATAGTTACTACATAATATTATAGGAGTTAGCTTCTAAAAACCTAAATATTAATACAGGAGAAGATTGTAGCATACATATATCTAGTCTGTAGACTTGTCGTAAAACTAAATTATAGCTAGTAGGCTAAGCTATAAATATTAGGGGAGTCGGAAAAAATCGATTCACGTCCGAATCGCGATTCTTATTTATTACAATTCTGAATCGAATCGATTTTTAAAAAGCATTTTTTTTAAACATTTTCTTGCTTACTCGCTGCGTCTATTGTTTGTCGGGCAACGGCTTCCGTACTACAGCGTCCCCGCGAGGGGTGGGGGGTCCAGCGTGCTTCAAACACTCGTGAGCTGCAGAGTTCAGTGGCTGCAGCTTAGCATGGCGGATGAAGAGCTAATTCAGCCAGCACCGTCTTTGCTGAAGGCAAATGTTTGGGCGCATTTTGGATTTTATGATTTGCTGCATAAGAAGGAGCTTGACATGACTTATGCAGCGTGCAAAATCTGCAAAATGAAAGTCAAGTACTTCGGAAACACTTCAAATCCGCAAGCCCACATGCTACGCCATCACCCGGAGCTAAAAGAGGGGAGCAGTGGTATCTGCCGACTACTGACCAACACTTCGCTAAACTGCCAGCCAACGCCGAAAGAGCAAAGCAGATAAGTAAATTTACATCTAGAATCACTTGATTAACCTTGTAAAGCTGCATTTTCTTAAACACAAACATTTTTTAAGTAATATAACTATTTCTCAGAGCTCTTTGAATCGAAAATCGATTCTGAATCGAATCGTCACCCCAAGAATCGGAATCGAATTGAATCGTGAGTTGTTGAACGATTCACATCCCTAATAAATATGGTTATATTATTATAGAAACAAGCTATGATGTAATATGTTTTAATATATACATCCTGGCTATGCCCCTAGATCCATGTCCACACCACATCCTAATGGATTTGTTGTTAGCCCCTCCCCCAGGTTTGTTAAAGTCAGTCCATATATTTGAGTTGTGGGGACAATGCAGAGCAGGTAGCGCAGTGGATCAGCTTTAGGTTACCAATAGATAGATTAGGGTTTACTTCCTGTCATGCTACCTGCCTGTGTCCTCAGACAAAACACTTCATATCCAATGTTCCAGTCCATGCAGCTGTAAATGGGTGCTGGTCTGGGCTGGAGAAGTAATCAGCAAATGTTTGGCATCCCATCCGGGGGAGTTAGATCCTTAGACACTTCACCAAGTGGGCCTATATATAGGATATAGGTGAAGGCAATTGTCAGAAATTTAGAAATTCTCCTCTAGCTCTGGTTGACACCAAAATGTAATTGAATCCTTCACGATTCATGCCACACCCCTTCACCCCTTGAAAATTGGTCTGCAAATGAATGAATAATCATGAATCCTGGTTTCCCCCCTACATTTATCTGCACCAAAATTTCACCCATTCTTGCTTGACCAGGACTAAACCCCACTACCAAACTTCATGGATTTGAGTAGTGTTGGTAAACTTAACAGCGTAAACATGTAATGCTCTCTTTTAAAGGTTTGAGAAGAATTTTAAGCATAAATAATTGTTTGCATAGAAACTTTAAGGCACAAATCCCAAGTACACTCCCTTTGTTGAGGTAGTTATATTCTGCATTTGCTTTCACTGACTTGGGGTCAGTATCCTCTGAAATAAGTGATACTTTTGAGAAACTCTGATCCCATATAAACATACATTTACTCTCCCTCAATGTCTTCATCTCCTGCCAGAGGACTGCACTACGTTCTCAAGTCTCATTTGTGATTGATTTCATCTGTCACCGTGTGTGTGTGTGTTGTGCGTTCACATTTCCACAGCCCTTTGGGAATAATGGCTCTCCCTCACAGTGGTTCTGTGTCTAATGGGGCATTGCCAACATTGCAGCTCTGTTATTAAGAAGGATTAGGGCTATAATGAAAGGTTACCTGAGTGTCTCAGGAGGTATAATTCACCTTTTGATTGAGTTAACACTGCACACAGCACCCACTAAAAGCCAGGAGACAGAACTTTTACTCTCGCTCAGTGCTGACTCCCTCCAGACCTTCTCAGCCCTTCCACCCTCCAAACACTCTGGCTCTCTCCCATCTCCCACTCACACACCTCCCTCTTTGTGCCTCTCTGAGAGCGAACATTCTCTTTTCGCCATCCGTCTTTCACACCCTTCTGTTTACCTATTCATCCATTGTGGGGTTTTTATATCCATGAGGGTCCCATCTATGCCGAGGAGTTGCCAAGATTCTCTGGAATTTGGACCGTCCCTCGGAGGACAGACCTCAGTGCCGGTTTCCCCTTAATGGCGTCCATTTAAAACAGAAGGACTCTTGAAGTGAAAGGGGGAATAACTAAGTGTTACAACAGCATGGCCCACTCTACTGGAGTTCATCTTCTTCGTGGAGGAACGCTCTTGTCAGAATGGATCATTTTGATCGGCTTTGTGCATTTGTGGAAGCTTTTGATTGTGCCCGATTCATTTGAACTTGAGGTCATAGATGTGTTTTTTTTTTGCTTCAGAAGTGCTTGTCAAGCAGGAAACAAGTCTGATTGAATTGCTAAATGTAAATGTTCCTCCTTCAGGAGCATTAAAATGCCAGTCTGCAACAACTACACTTTTAAATATTGTCCTTTTTAAAAAGTTATTTTATAGCAGGACTTCATGTTAAAGGGTTAAACTGAAGGAGCATTTTTTTTTTTTTTTATGTCACACTAACTTCAGAGTCAAGTTCTTTTGGCTGAACACTCATGAGAGCCACTTCTTTTAGTTTCAAAAAAGGCATCATTTTTCATTTCTTTTGAAAGTTGAGCTTTTCACTTTTCAAAATTTTTTCCAGCATACGAGGTCTATTAGAAAAGTATCTGACCTTATTATTTTTTTCAAAAACCATATGGATTTGAATCCCGTGTGATTACATCAGACATGCTTGAACCCTCGTGGGCATGCGAGAGTTTGTTCACGCCTGTCGGTTACGTCATTCGCCTGTGGGCAGTCTTTGAGTGAGGAGTCGTCCACCCTCTCGTCGATTTTTTTTTTTTTTCATTGTTTAGGAATGTCTCAGAGACTGCTGCTTTGTTTGATCAAATTTTTTTCAAAATTGTAAGGCACAACTGAGTGGACACCATTCGATAAATTCAGCTGGTTTTCGGTAAAAATTTTAACGGCTGATGAGAGATTTTGGTCTGGTAGTGTCGCTTTAAGGATGGCCCACGGCGCCTGACGGCGATCTGCGCTTCGAGGTGGCAGCGTCTCGCTGTTTCAAGTTGAAAACTTCCACATTTCAGGCTCTGTTGACCCAGGAAGTTGTCAGAGAACAGAGAACTTTCAGAAGAAGTCGGTATGAGGAGTTTATTCGGACATTCCATTGTTAACGGACATTTTGTAATGAAAGAACGTGCGGGCAGAGTCGCATGTCGGGCCGGACCCGACCGCGGGGGGTCGCGACAGGAAAAACACCTCAGTTGGAAACCTTAACGGGCAAGTTGGAACATGCCCAAGCTGTTAAACAATTTCTCAGTTACTCACTTGTTGAAAGCCATCAAAAGCCGCCTGAATTTTACAAATGGTTTTCAACACGGAGGTGTTTTTCCTGTCGTGGCGCACACAGATTTGCCGAGTCGTCACGGAAACGACTCGGCGAATTTGCGCGCACGTCTTTCATTACAAAATGTCCTTAAACAGTGGAATGTCCGCATAAAGTCCTCATGCCGGCCTCTTCTGAATCTTCTCTGTTCTCTCACGACATCCTGGGTGAATTAAGCCTTAAATTAGGATGTTTTCAGGTCGAAACAGGCCGACAACGGCGCCTGGAAGCGCTGCACGACGTCCCGCTGTGTGGGAAGTCCTTACACCGACAGAAACACCCCATAATCTCTCATCAGCCCTTAAACATTTCACCGAAAACCATCTTAATTTCTCGAATAGTGTCCACTCGGATATTCCTGACAGGTCCAGAAAAATTTTGATAAAGCAACGCGCGCCGTCTCGAGCAGCGTGTGAAACAAAGGAATTCAGCCGAGAGGGCGGAACCACATCTCAGTCAAGGCCTGCCCACAGGGAAATGACGTCACCGACACGCGTGAAAAAACTCACGCATGCGCACGAGGGTTCAAGCATGATTGGTGTAATCGCACGTCATTCAAATCCATTTAGTTAAAAAAAAATAAAAGTGTCGATTTATTATCTAATAGACCTCGTACTTCCTTGGTGTCAAATGGTGTTAAATGTCAGAGTGCAGCCCCCCCCCCCCCCCCCCCCCCACACACACACACACACAAACCGGATAAATCTTCTGCAGCATGAGAAGAATTGATATACATATGAAAAATAAGCTAAATTTTCAAAAACAGTTTGGTGTAGGATGTTAGTCCTTTGGGCCCTGTCACACCTTGACAATTTAGCCAGCGTATGCCGACTGTATTAAAAATGCTGGCGTAGGCTGGCCTACGTCTGATATGTTATGCAGCTGTCACACCATGATGATTTTACCAGCGTATGCCGACCGTATTAAAATGCTGGCGTATGTCTAATATATTATGCAGCGTATTAAAAATGCTGCTGTGTGTCTAATATGTTATGCGGCTGTCACACCATGATGATTTAGCTAACGTGTGCTAACAGCCCTGTGTCCACCGAGTGGTTCAGGTCGGTACTGCACGGTGGGAACAGTTAAGTCTGGCTTGGTTTGCGTTTCCACTGCCGGCAAAACCCTTTTGTTTGGCAGGTGGTGCACATAATATTGACAAGCACGTCACTGAGTTTAGGTACGCTGTCACGTGGCCTCGGCCCCTCCACATGGAAGCCAAACAGAGTAGGTTAATGTTTTATAAATCTTATTTTATTTTTGTCTAGGTGGATCATGGGATTTATTTTCATCACGGAAGAGTCGACTGATGCCTGTGGTAAATGCTGACGTGAATGAATGAGGCGCTGTGACTCTTTCAACTTTTAAAATAAGTTAATTTTCTTGTTGTGGAACAAAACGCTGGTGTTCTCTGGTTCAGGCTGAAAATACAGAGGGGCTTCTTTTAAAATGCTACGTTTCTTCAGCCATGACAAGGAACTATTTTCAGACATTGTTTTCCAAAATCAGAACGCTTTATGTGGATATGTTTTCATCAGGCTGTGATGATGAATCTGACTGAAACAAAGAGGTAAGATTAAGATTTTATATTTACTCCTTGTGTGAATGGCTTTAATATTTGTAACAGTCTGAACTGTTCGGATGAGGACTGCAGCTCAGTTGTTCAACCAATCAATAGACAGCTTTAATGGACGTATTTCGACTTATGAGTAACTTACAAAAAAACGTATCATCACATAACTTACCTACAACTTATGGTCCACATGTGGGACGTATGAGCCATACGCTGGCATACGTCAAAAATACTGTGCATGCCCAAAACCTTTCGATGTACTATGACGTACATCGACGCGCTTCAGCGTGCTGTTAACTTACACAAAACTTAACCATAACTTACTAGACGTACAGCTGCGTCTGCCCAGCAAATACCAGCGATTTTAATATGGCTGACATATGCTGGCTAAATTGTCAAGGTGTGACAGGGGTGTTTGTTGACAGATAACAGATAACTAGTTTGGAGCATGTTTGAAGCTTGTATTTACTCCATCTGCTCAAAAATATTTTTGATTTAAAATGGTAAATAATACAATGAAAACATAGTCACATAATAAAGAAGTTTATAGTTTATCAAACAATCTGTAAGGGCACACTGTGAAAAGAATTCATCCACCAATGTATGACTTGAGCTCTGTCAGTGCTGAGCCATAGTTCAAGTCCAGTCGGTTAACCAATCAACTAATCAAATCTGCATGAAACTGTTTCTAAACATTAAAATTGTCTATTTGTCTGATTTTTAAAGTTAATATCATGTCTTTATTTTATAAGAAGCCAATGAAACTGATCGATCATGCAATGTTGATGAAAATGAAACTGATTTTCTTGGATTTAAAGCTGCTCAAAAATTTAATGAGTGCTTTGGATACCGAGTTATCCATGTAAAAAACGATTGAAACCCAAAAACCAACACGCACGGTTATACACATTGTGTCTCTAATGGAGATAATAAGGCAAATCAAAATGTTTAACCTTGACTTATAAAGAAATCTTCACAAACTGAGTTTGTTTTGGTGTCTTTACAGTTCAGAGTGCTTAATACTGCCACTGATAATAATGAATACTTTCTTCTGAGTAACAAGTGAAAATTTAACTTTTTTGAAATACCATTCTTTAAAATAAAAGTAGAGACTTTGCTTTTCAATCAGTAAAACAATTGACATCCTTTAAAAAATCACAAAAGGTGTGCATTAGTGTCTTTTGAATTTAGACAAAAATCAGTCTTCAATTTTCCTAACACTGTCTGTGGACTGTTTTTAATAGCAAGTATTTAGAAAATATTCTTGTATTAAAATCCAATCTGTCTTTTTTAATTACTGTTGTAATGAAAAACTGTCAGAATGTGGAAAAACACCAGCACCATCATATAGTATTATGCAAAATTTAGTTGCTTAAATTTATTTAAAAGCAAATCTTATTCTAGAAATGTTCCAGGTATTTACAGTGTGGGCCATACTGTCTCAAACAAATTATTCCAAACAATAGCTATGTTGTTATGTCTGGTTATAGGAAGCTGTGAATACTCAGAAGTTCATATAAACTTCTAGTTCCCATTTTGGTTAAGTGTAGAAAACATTAATAAATCTGTTTAAATAAATAAATGAATCTTGTTTTGAAATGGCCGATCTGCTAAGAAGAAGCTCCGTAATATCACATGGCTGATACATGTTGAATACTCAACAGCACCTTCCTTAAAAAATAAATCAGATTTTCTGTGACTAATCACCATATCCAATTTGCTTGAATGATGCGCTTCTTTTCATTACCAGCTGTGAGCGAATACTTAAAACACAGAGGCTTCCATCTCAGGAGACCCTTTGTTTATTGTTGAGGCCGATACGTGTCCTCAGCGTGAATCACTTGGCTCTGTCCCTCTGGGAATGTCTGCAATTTTAACATTTCTAAGCTCTTAATGTGACATGGCAACATTTTCTTTCTAGCTTTGTCAGAATTATACGTATGTGGTTGGTTGTGGAAACATCCTTCAACTGTCTCAAAGCTGTTGCACACCCAAAGCCATGACAAAATTCAGAAATTTATGGAAAAATTTAAATGAACAGATTTGAGCGTACAGCTGTCAGTGCATGACATATGAACTTACTTCTGGATTTCCAGTCACTCTAAGTCGTAGGAGTTTTTGTATAATGCTGTAATAGTAGCTCATACAGAGTTGAGTGCAATAGTTTTAGGCGCATAATGTGTACAAATCTTTTTTTTTAAATCCTATATCATTTTCCACCTTTAAAATACACTTTTTTTAGGTTATAAAAGTATATAATTTCTTTTTGGTGACAAAAAAATGTATTTTTGTTGTTGTTCAGGTGGTCTCCTGCAGTTAAAAAGAAAATTGTTATGTTTGAGAATTTTGTAATTTTATTCATGAGTAATGAAAATTAATTAATTATTATTATTATAATTATTATGTGTATAGACTGACCAGTTGGTTAATTTGGGTGTTTCCTTACAAAAGATTTACAACCACCAACTTCTAATGTATCCAAGCACCTAGTAAGGCACAGCGTAGGCTATCATTTTGTGAGTGTGAGGGTTTTTTAAATGAATTTATTTTCTGAATTATGTGTCTTTAGTTGTTGTTATTCAAAGACATATTTAAGACATTCCACTTGTGTAGTCTTGGTAAGTCCAGGCCTATTGTTAAATAGAAAACCAACATCCACCCCAGTCGCCCCATAAGTCAGTGTTACATTTCACTACACATTTCTTAATGGTGTATCCGTATAATCCACACAACCTGTTGTGTGGGCTTTTGTTGTGGAAATGGACACTTGGTGAACAAGGAGGTCAAGCACACCACTGAAGTAAGGCGGAGGTCCTTCCTATAGAATGTTTTAGGACTATATTAGGTTACGCCACAGCCAGCTTTCACCTGTCTAGACCAGGACATGGTACTTGTTTGATGTTTGGAGATCAAGTGGATTAAGCTTCACCAGATCCCTTAATGGGTTAATTACCCCTCATCAAAACATGTGTGACCTTTTTAAATGCTCGGCCACCAAGCCTTCAGCTCCATTGCACACGCTTGAGTCGATAAACGCAACCAGTAGTTGATGCAGTCATGCATTTTTATACAGTGCAAATGAACACCCCCACATCAACACACAATATACAGTGTATTCCTCTTAGATATAGGCACATCAGAATAAATAAAGGCTGAAAATGGGTGGGTAGCAGCTTTAAAAAATTGCAGTGCAGTTATTCAAATGTTCTTGTGTTCCATGATTACTTACACTTACAGGTATTACTGGATATTATTAACTTCTATTGGAGCAGTTTAACCACCAGTGGCAATCATAAAGTTTTTTTTTTTCTTTTTTTTTAACAAGTTTTACCTGAGCAGAACGAGTTGGTCTACCTTGTACCTTAAAGTAAGTCCCTTCAGCTGCTCCCTTGTTTGCACTAACAGTCGCCACAGCAAATCCAAAGTGGATCTGCATGTTGAATTGGCACAGGTTTTATGCCGAAAGCCCTTCCTGACACAACGCCACATTATATGGAGAATTGTGGGTTTGAACCGGAAACCTTCCGCACTGAAACCAAGTGCCCTTACCACTTGGCCACCACCTCTCCCTTGTACCTTATTACAATAGCATGAATAAAATAAAAAGATGCTACTTTCTCAGGTAATGGACAATGTTTGTTTCCAGTCTTGCCTGGCACTAAGGGCTATCGGAACCATTTCCATGGAAATGGTGAAATGGTGTCAGTGCTGGCTGTTTTTAAAGTGCTTTATAAATAAAGTTGGTAAGAATTGATATTGTGTTACTGTAAGCTACTTTGGCAAGTTGCCTCTTAGAAAAAATGCTGTGTGCTATTGTGACAATTTGGGATGAAAGGAGTGTTTTTTTTACTTCACCTTGCAGGTTGCTGTTTTCATTTGGTTATCCTGTTCTACTTAAATGCACAACTATAAATGCTTGATTACCTTACCTTTTGTTTTGTCAAGAATTTCCTCAACTTTAGACCATGACACCAGGTAACTTTTGTGTAACTTTTGCTCCCTTGCCTGTTCCACTTTACTCTACACCCTTTCATGTCACCACAGTGGTGGCCCCGAGCTACTAAGAAGAAAAAAAAACCCTTGGGAGAAGCCAAAATTACTTGGTTTCAAGAACTTTCTTCACCACAAAAAAAAAAAAAAACCTTTGCAGTGCACATTATAACTTGCAAGCCAAAATGCCCAAAGTTCATCAATGTTGCCACCGTATTTTTTTTACCACGTTATAATAATTTTGTCTCTATACACTGTTAATATATTTTTAATAAAGTAAAAATAAAGAAAATAAAAAAATGTATTATACAGGAACTGCAAGAACTATATCTTGTAAGACAAAAAAAAAAAAAAAACATCCAGCTCGCCATATTTCATGAGACATTGTGCTACTAATGGCTAAGCAAATACCCAATGATTGATTTCCATATGAATTAGTTTGTTTATATTTTGAGCGTGTGATGGATTTTTGTTACTTCCATGCTGGTTGCCCGTTTCAGTCTTATGCATTGAATGCTAAACTAATTTTTAAAAACAAGATTCATTGTAACGGACGTGAATACAAGGACTTGGAGGCTCGATTGCTTATAATGTTTAAAGATGATGATGGTAGTAAGAAATGGCTATGTTTTACTTAGCAGTATTTTGTGTAAGCCCACTTGGGGTTGCTTCTGTTTTTATGTTTTTAAACGTTAACATCATGAGGGCAAATCAGAAGTGTGTGCACAACTAGAAAAACAGTAAAAGCATATTAAATTTGGGCTTTCTCTGCTCATGAATCTGGCCTTGATTGAAAGGAAATTCTGTAATGGCAATAAAAATATATAAAAGCAGTCTTAATCATAAAAGCAGTGATCCAGTGGGGACTTGTGGTATAAAACAGAAGTATTCTGTATCCTGCTCCGTGATTCTGTGCCGGCCTCCAGATCAAGGTTTTTTTTTTTTTTTTCTCCTTGTGTTCAAATACATTTCAAGGTACATTTGAAATTGTGTGTAATTGTGACTTTTGTATTTTAATTCTGAGAACACTATTTTTATTTACATTAGAATAGTCACTTGGATTTATTGACACACTATATCTAAAACAAAAAAAGAAGAAGAAAAACACAAAGCAGCAAGCGTCATGTGCCAGGAGCCAGCGATGAAAATCCGTTTCACTTTGCAGAGTTTATAACCTCTGTGTTTTCTGTAGGAGTCAGTTAATTAGGTGCAGAGTTTAAAGGGTTAGCTAGTTTGCTGCTGCCTGACTTTTTATGTCGCTCTGAGTCCAGACAAGTTTGGAGAACCAGTGGAAAGCATGACACAACTTTTAAATGGGAGCGGCTCCACATTAATAATAAAGAGGCCACTCTTCTCTCGTGTACGGGGCAACACTTGCTGTAACACCGGTGTCACTTAACTGATTAATTTTTAAAAAATCAAATTATTTGTGATCAGAATTTGTAACAACATTTTTAATGTTGTTTGAAAATTTTGTAACATGCAGAACAAGTTATAACTTTGGATACACTAGTGTTTTTTTCCCCTTAATTCTACAGTTTGTCACAATTTTTGTCACAATTTTGCAACTTTTATCTGATAACAAATGAGTTAAATGAAAAGTCAGATTTAGAACCCTGAGCTGCTAATTAAAAAAAAAAAATATATATATATATATATAATGTGTGTGTGTGTGTATATATATATGTGTATATATATATATATGTGTGTGTATATATATATATGTGTGTGTATATATATATATATATGTATATATATATATATATGTTAAAACTAAAATTTATTGTAATTTTAAAAAAAAAGTTGTTCTTCAGGAAAAAAAAGGAGTCTCACGGTACTTCACACAGAAAAATGGACCTAATTACAAATCACTGCAATTGTGGTCCTTCATCCAGCATTGATTGTAGGGTGTTGAAATTATAATTCAAAATAATTTTGAAAAAAAAGTTAAGTTCAAAACAGATTAATGAAATGCATTCAACAAAAATGTTTTTTTTAAAGTACTACACACACTAATGAATGATTGAGATGTATGTGTGTGTGTGTATATATATATATATATATATATATATATATATATATATATATATATATGTATGTGTGTGTGTGAAACCTATGCAATTTTTTTTCAGTTGTAAAGCTACTTCAAGAAGTTATTAATTACACCAGTATACAAAATTCTGTATCTTGAATGCTCAAAAATTATTTGATTTCCACGCCTGTATCTTTAGCTGGAGCCATCTAGAATGTACCAGAAATGTGGCTCAGTCCTTTCCTGTGATTTTGTAACTGATTCATCAGTTTTTGAGCAACACTGCTAAAAATGTAACAAACCAATTAACAGATACTACAAAAATGCATGTACTAAAATGCATTTCTTTTACATTATTCGCAGTGCACCGGTGGAAAACGTCACACCCAGATATATTAATATTTGAAGAGAATTAGTTGTGAAACACTTTTGTTCCACATGAGCTCAGCTACATTTACTAAGACGGATACAGGTTTGTGGTGGCAGGTGGATTGGGGATGACTGGCAGAGGTGGAGGGGTCATGGGGGAGGCCGTAGAGGGCACGCACACACAGGACGTAACGTGATCGCCAGAGACCTCCTGAGCACGAGCTCGGAGCTGCCTTTGGATTGTGAAAGTGATTATCGTTGTGCATAATTGTCGGACATGGACTGAAGGGGCTCATTCACCTCCTGCTGAAGGCATGCAGCTCTCCATCGACTGTAGTCCCCCCACCGCCCACAACTCCTTGACCTCCGCCACCCCCACTAACATCTTGGCATGCTCTCAGCAGCTGAACCTTGGAGGCCCCACACTGGGGAGGTAGACTGAAGGAATGGGACCATCCAAAGTACTGCCTGTCAGCAGCTGCCCTCTGGCATGCTGGGAATCTGCCCCCCGATGGGTGGGTGAGGACAGGCAGCAGGTGCAGGGTGTTCTGCACTCACCACCTGGATCTCCAGCCGGCACTCACACCTGATCTATTCACCTGACATGCCAAAAATAAGAGCTGTGTGTTGTCTCCTTGTAAACTAGCAAAATGAACAAAGCTTAGTGGTTATTTTTGCGCACATCTTTCAGGCGGCAGAGAGCAGGAACTCCAAGATGTTGAACACGCAGAAACAGAGTGTGATTGATTACGGTCAGCAAGGTCAGAGAATGTGGCACCTTGAGGGTTCACAGTGCCAACAGATGGTACTGTAACAGTGGGTTCAGGTTACACTTGTTTCTAGCATTCTGCTTATGCACATTTGGGTTTTTGTTTTCGGGTCAGTTTTTTTTTTCACCGTGTCGTACCTTAACTCCTTTCAGCTTGGCAGCTGTTAGTCTTTTTAAAGGTGCTCAATCATTTCTATTTTATGGACATTTTCTCCTGCTATCAGTTCATTTTAGCTTATGGTCCAGTCACACGGCAACGACGATTCCTGAACGAAGGGGAAAAAATTGGTCGAGAAACGGTCGACGAATGAGCTTTTGAGTTTTCCCATCACCAACTAGCCTGCAAATCAAGAGCGCAAAAGGGATGAAAGAGTAACAAACCGAAGCTAACGCTGATCTCCACGCTTTAAACGAAACGCGCCTGGAGCCACTGCTGGAGCAGCGTGTATGTCTGCATCTTTGCGTTCCAGGACTCGGCGCTGGGACGGAGCTCAGCAACAAACAGAAGCTTGTGAGCCGACCCACTGCGGAGATTTGTGTGCAGGTCGGTGGGTCCACCTGCCCTGTTTCCTCATCCAGAACAAAAAGAGGGATCATCTCCATCGTCAGAATCCTCACTGTCTGACAACACGCTACGTGCTCCGTCTTGCTCCAATTTATAAAAAAAAAAAAAGCTGGTGTGCCGTGGTGACTGCTGTGTCACTGTATTACATTACTAAGGCATATATATAGATTTATAACAGAAAACTGTCAAAAGGGGGAATAAATATAAGTGTAAAGATAACTGAATATATCAGAGCAGTAAATTGATCACTCCGTGTGTGCAGTTATTTTCACCAGCTGATCACTGAGCAGCAGATCTACAACGTGAATTCTGTCTTCCAGAGCAGCTCTTGTATAATGAATCATCTAGATGTTGCCACGTGTACATAAGGGCTGGATTGTCATTCCTACACTCATATTATTACATTTAATAAAAAATAATAAGCGCACGCAGGAGGCGATTGCGGCTGCTGATGCTGCGTTTAAGTACTGTTGGAAATTACACAACTTTTTTGTTGTTTCAAATTCAGCAGTTGCTTGTGGCAAAATAATTAATTGTATCCACACAAAAGATTAATTCTGGCCTATATAAGGTGCCTGAACTCAGTGAAGCTGACCCACCACCCAGATAAAAAAAAATCCAAGCAAACAGGCTGAGTTTGCTCTGTAATTTCCAGTGGTACATGAATGCAGCAGTGGCAGCACTGACTTCTGCACTGTATGAAAACATTCAGCTGGTCGAACGAAGTCAAACTAAATGCTAACATTACAAAAATTAAGCAAACGATTAAAAAAAAAAAAAAATCAAGAACGACCGCAAAACGAAATACGGACGAACTGAGGTTTTCGGTGACATTCATTCAAATTTCTCAACAGTTTAAAAAACCTGACGAAGCGCCAGCTGCAGGAACGAAGCTGCGCAAAGGTTAAACGATGTCAGCGAAAGTCCAGATTTCTTGTTTTGTTATGGCTTCTTTGCCCTTCGTTAAGTGTCGTGTAAAAAGCCTGTAAAAATCCATAAATTAGCCACATCATTGTTTAAGCTGCAGTGTTCAAAACATATGAAAAAAGTACAACCCCAATTCCAATAAGGAAAGGTGATGTAACAGTGGTAAACATGCCACTGTCCCAGCTTTTTGAAACATGTTGCAGGCATCCATTTCAAAATGAGCAAATATTTGCACAAAACAATAAAGTTTATCAGTTTGAACATTGAATATCTTGTCTTTGTGGTGTATTCAATTGAATATAGGTTGAAGTGGATTTGCAAATCATTGTGTTCTGTTTTTATTTACATTTTACACAATGTCCCAACTTCATTGGAATTGGGGTTGTAGCAGCTTATAGTCTGGAAATTACAGAGCATGTGTGTGAAAATCCCCCATTGAAAGGTTGACATCACGCTGTTATAAAGGGGTATCGGGTGTCGTAGTATCAAAGTTTTTTGATTACAAGTAAATGAATACGGGATCGGCTCGATACTTACCATGCCAGTATCGTTTGCATGGTAAATAAATTATTTTAACGACCCAAAACTTGACATTGCCTCTGAAATGGCTCCTCCAATGCGCCCACAATCATGAATTTGTGGTATTGTAATGTTAAATGAGTACACAAGCACAAAATAATTAGTTTTCAGTTA
Source organism: Thalassophryne amazonica (assembly GCF_902500255.1). Classification (NCBI taxonomy): domain Eukaryota; kingdom Metazoa; phylum Chordata; class Actinopteri; order Batrachoidiformes; family Batrachoididae; genus Thalassophryne; species Thalassophryne amazonica. The sequence continues at coordinate 38,697,400 of NC_047120.1, forward strand.
TTTCTTTCACATCAACGTGTATATAATACATCTTCAATTCATATTGACTCATCACTTATCAAATTGTATGCCATGAATCACAAATAAATGTTTTTAATTGGCCAAAAATGAATGTTTTAATTTGACATCTGTCACTGCTAACCTTATCTGTGTCTGTGTCTTACTGCAGTGCTGCCATCAGATGGTGTTTGTGTGTGTGTGCTATGTTATGTTTTGTTGATCGCGTCTGGTCCGGTGGAAGTGGTTTTTTCACTTCGCATGAATTTAAGGAAAATGCTTCAGAGTGAAATCTTGGCAGATATCATTATTTGTGGGACAAAACATGTTGACTTAATATACTATGAAAAGGATTGGGCCAATCTGTTTCCACAAATCCTGTTTCAAAATGAGCGCTCAAGGTGTGTTTTTGTTGATTGTGCTCCAGTGCATGCACGGCTGTGAGCGACTGTAACCATTTCCAGCGTCTATCATTTCCGAAGATGAAAGTTGAGACATTTGACCTTTTCAAGACATTAGCTTTAAAGCTGCAGCACAGTGGGTTTTTTTTTTTTTTTTTCAGGCAGTACCCGAAGACCTTTAGTGGCTCGATGGGACTCCAGGCAGTGCCCATGAATGTCAGTGATGTTTATTTGTGCTGGAAACATCACAGGTAATATTTTTTAATGTCGCAGCACTTTAAACCTTCAAGGCATTTTCCACACTGAAATGAAGAAAGTGGAACATGTGCAATTTTCTTCTTCTTATTCCGGACTTTCATTTCTTCACCGTTGTAGTATTTTGTTCTTGGCAGCTCAAGGTTGATGGCAGTTAAGTGTTATCCTTTCATAAACAAGGCGAGTGTAACCCTATCATTTGGCACGGGAGAGTGATGTGCAAGAAGAGGCTGCAGAGTAGCCCGTTTCATCTCTGTTCACAACTAACACAAACCACAAAACAACCTCCAGAATTCATGCATATCCAGACTTTCAGAGGATTTGCCAGAGCACTTCAGGATTTTAGAAGCGTGCATCCAAGCTTGTGTTATTTGGGCACAGCAGAGCTCGGTAAATGATGCATGCATGTGTTGCAGCCCTCAACGGTGCGGATTGGCAGAATAAACCCACGCTTCTGCGTGATGGATCTCTCTTTCCCATCTCGCAGGCAACAGCTTCATCACAGGACGGGGAGCCTGCTGCATTTTCCACCAGAGAGAAAGAGACTGAGACAGACAGAGCGAGAGGCAGAACCAGAGCTGTGGAAAGCCTGGGAACCAATAAAAATAAGGAAGCCTGCATCTCTTGGGCCCTGCATTTTCTTTTCCTTTCCAACTGTAGTGTTTTCTTTAAAATACTGCGTGATTCTTTTTTTTCTGGCACACATCCTTGTCCTATATTTCAAGTCCCCAGTAAAATTAAAAATCGTTCAAGTATTTACTGCTTAAGGAAGTTGGAAGTCCAAATTCCAGCTTTTGCTCTTTTGAAGGCTTGTTGTATTTGTGCAGACTGGCTAAAGACAGAGTAGCTTCTCTCCCCCTTTGCAGGACTGCTGCCTCATTGCTTAAAGTCATGGACTCTGACACACTCGCTGTGCTATCTGCAGCTGCCTGTGTGGCGATAGGATGGCAGCTAACCTCCTTTGTGCACTTGCTCCATCGCAGCAGCACCATTCATGCCAGTCAGCTTGGCAGAGTTCACCCCACAGAAGCCTTGCTAGACAGCACCTGGGGCATTGCCTCTATTTGGCTGCCTAACCTCTGTCTCCATGCAAAACAGAGTTATACCGTAGCTAAGCCAGAGGCATAAGAGTGTGTGTGTGTCTCTTGGAGTTCATCTGCAATGTGGGGTTGGTGTTTTTTATTTTTTTTCTTGTGTGTGTGTGTGTGTGTGTGTGTGTGTGTGTGTGTGACTGAGAGAGGCCAACACATTACAGTACTGCAAAAGTTTGTGCTTTCATTTAACGGATAATAAAATGCTTCTTTGTATTAATAAGTCTAAAATTATGCCCTTTAAACTCAAGACTGAAAATAGCTCTTTTCAACCAGACATAATTTAAATAAAAATATCAAAGCCAAAATGATGGCATGTGTGTCCTGAGTATGTGACCCCATTAGCAGAACACAAATCATGATTTTTGCAGTGAATTTTCCTTAACCAAGTCAGGGGATGAAAATGACCGTCTCCAAGGGCCCCTTCACACATAGTTTGAATTTGGTTGAATCAAACCATCTCGCGACAAGTGTTGGCCAAATTCCAGGTGACACGCATGAACATCTAACACCGCTCGGATGGCACTTAGACAGATTTCACTGTCAGTATGAGAATGATTGCCTGCAGACTGTTGTTGTGCCAAGAATGCGTATGGCCACACATTTTCTAAGTGCCTCACAAATGTGGCTTTGGTGTGTGCGCTAAAAACTGACAGGAGGTGTGGCCGCCCACTGAAGCAGCTGTGGAGATCTGTCATTCTGGACATCCCAGCTGGACAGTACTGTTTGGACAGACATGGACTAACAACTGACCAGTGTGATGCGCGTTTGTTTGCTGTCATCAGGTGGACATAAATAAAAATATATATCACTGTGGCGATAGGCTGCAGCGAGCGAGCATGCATGGCGCGCACATGGAAAGGCTGCCCCCAGGCTGAAACGGACCATCAGACCATAACACGTAGCAGGCGATCTGACTGTCACGCCACCCATGTGAGCTCTGTTCCACATGACCCGGAATCCTGCGGCTCACCGTCCACAAGACACGTGTCGGCAGGACATATGCGCAGGCCGGCAGGACATGCGCCAGCAGATATGGACATGAATGAGATGAGCGAACTGCTTCTCATTTGTGTCATTTTATGACTGTGCGTCAGTGACCATGGATCATCTGCAGAGGAACAGATGGATCATATTTGTATTGCCTGCTTGATGAGAGGGATTTAATACAATGTGACGTTTTTATAGGGTACGTCATTTTTATTTTTTTTAAATACGTCCATGTGCTTCCTGATATGAGGCAGTTTACAACACCTGTCACAGGACAGTGATGGTAGCTAACTGGTAAAGTTTTCAACTGGCAATCAGAGCAATGCACAATGTTACACATTGTGCAGCTGCTGGTGGCACTGTGTTCCCGCATGCACGAACCGTCACACCAGCATCGTGCACGCCTGCACGTCTGTGCGATGTTTCGTGGTACACATAATTTGAACTGTTTCGTACTGTTTCGCCGTATTTGACAAAACTTCGTACTATGTGTGAAGGGGCCCTTATGGATGTTAACGAAAGATGGGTCACATGTAATCTCAAAACATCACACGAGCTTCCTCCTGTAGTTAGTCTGCATGATGCCGATGGAGGAAAAAACAATATTTACTATGGAATTTTTCTCCAAATAAGTATGTCCTCTTTATTAAAATGAGCTGTAATTTTGCAGCATGTTACAAAAACACATTTTGTGAAATTTGAAAGGTGCCATAGCTTTAAAAACCCCAGGGATTACTTTGATATCTGAAAATCATCTGGGGCCACCCAAAACCTTTAAATCTTAGTTTTAATCAACATATGAGTCTCTGATTAATTATTTCCATTTCCATATACACAATATGTTAATCTAGGTCAAGTAGACAAAAATAACACATTGCTTTATGATGTCTAATTCAATTTTAAAAATAGTACTACTTTTTAGGTCATTTTTAAACTGGACTAAACTGTGGTCTTGATTTAACTGAACTTTGACATACTTTGGGAATGCCCTGCATTTCTGTTTCACCTGTAATGTTGCACTTGCTGTGACATCACCACAGGTTTATCTATAAGCACCTGGGTTAAGATAAACTTATGCTGTAGTTGTCTTCGAGTCACATGGTACAAATTCAGTTTGGTATTTTTATTTTAGTCATGTTGTCTGTCAAACGAGCAGTGACTTAGAGAGGGCTCAGATGAGGAGTACCACTTGTATTGTGAAGGAGCATCAGCTATAACATTTGGGCCATGTGGCATGTTTATCTGGGCATGATCCAGCACATAGGTGCATCAGTGTTGAGGACCTCACAGGATCCACGTTTCACCCGACTGCAACAGATCGGCAGCTGGTTGTGAGAGGTGGGGATGGACAGGTCATCTGCCTGGGTGGTTGCCACCCAGGACGAATACGAATACAGTGACGTCAACACGTTCCCAGATGACTTGATGTTGTGCTGTTCACATTTGTTTTTACTGTGAATTTAAAGGTTATAATTACTTGTATATGGATTCTTTTCTAAAAAAAAAAAAAAAATTGCCATAAAAAGCATAAAATTACACAAATTTTCATTTATTATTTTCAGTTTTTGTGTAGCCATAATGTTGTGTGTACTGAAAAGAGGAATGCTGAACAAAGAGCTACAGAGTTGTCAGGAATGAAATAAAACTTATTAGATTAGGGTTTGGCACTTCATAGCCCATGACCAGAAATCCTACGCAATTTATAAAATGACTAATAATGGAGATGGTGAATGGAGAGAATGACAGAGTGGCAGACTTAAGAGCTCTTTTATTTATTTATTTTTTTTTAATTTGTTTTTTATGACAGAAGCACCCAGATCATGTAGCTTTAGAAAGGCTACCTGGTTGCTCAAATAGAAAAGCAGCTGTTCAAACAAATACTTTATGACTTCCATTGTGTTTCAAAATTGAAAGTTTGCTCAGCACAAAAGACACTTTAGGCCAGGATTTCTTTTCAAAAATTCCCCCCTTTTTTTTTTTTTTTTTTGTAACAGAGGTGTTTATTTTGTGCCACAAAAATAGAAGCACTCTGAGTACTTACGGTGTTGATTATGCCTCATGCTGGGGTGTTGCTTTATTTGGGGAAATTCTAGTGTGGACCTTTTTATAGAAGTCCATGTTTAAAGACAAACTAAATGCACTGGATTTAATGGGTAAATTGAGCTTTTCAGAAGGGTAGTTGCAAATCCTGACCTGTTTTTCCTTCAGAGAGTACTGTGTTTAATGAAACAGTAAGTGGACTGGGTTTGTCTGATGAAGAATCACATCGAATAGAGACATTTATGATGATTGGTTATAAGAACAGCAGACCGTACATTGGGGGAGCGTGTTGCACTGATGCAAACAGAAGTTGAAACAATCCCAGATCACCTGTGTTGCGCATGGTAGCACATGCTAGGATCTGATATGGATCAAACTTTGTGGAATGATCGAGAGATGGCCAAGTACAAGTTACTTTAAAATTCAGGGTCACTGACCAAGCTCAAATTGTTGTGTGGGCCGCTGAAGAGGAGGTACTGCTGGCCCACCACCACCTGAGGGCGCCCTGCCTGAAATGCGGGCTTCAGGCACGAGAGGGCGCTGCCGCCTCACGGGAACAGCCGGGAGTGACAGCTGTCACTCATCAACTCATGACAGCTGTCACCTATCTACACTTCATCAACCACTCCATAAAAACCGGACGACATCTCCACCCCGCTGCCGAGATATCGCCTACCATTGGAGGTAATTCTCTCAGCCGTTTTTCTGTGCAGTATCACACGTAACAGTTTGTTATCCATTTCAGAAGGACCTAAGTGCTTGTGTCAGCTGGAGGCTGAACCAGTCGTTGACGGCAAGGTGACGGAGCTCACCCTTCACGACTTGTAAGACAAGTAACTGGTCGGGTTAGTGGACTGACTGTGTTCAGTATTGTGGAGGTGCAATTCCCACCTACTTTGCTGACTGTGTTACTGGGTGTGCACACACCCACACCTAACTGTTTCTGCTTCCTGCCAGCAGTACCAGATCTGACAGCCGGAGACGGTGGCCACCTGGGGACTGAGGACTTGGCGGCTCCAGTATCCTCCGGGTTCGGTGGCAGTGGAAATCGTGTGGGATCCGGTTCTTCTCTGGACAGACGTCTTCTATCCTCGAGCCTGCCCACACGTCACCACTGTAGATTGACTGCATACAAATTCTGTAACCGTCTGTATTTTGTTGTGCACATTCACAACAGTAAAATGTTCTATTTTCGGCTCATTCATTGTCCATTCATTTACGCCCCCTGTTGTGGGTCCATGTCACTACACTTTCACAACACAAATTCTGGGATCAACAGGGAATATTCAGAATGGCTACTTTAAGGAATTAGTTAAAGAAACACCTGTGATTACAATTAAATCCTCAAGTCATATGTCAATTTTCTATTGCGCTAGGACGGCCGCAATTAGGCGACGTAATTGATTACATCAATGCTGAAAATGCATCAACATCAACTTTGTTATTCTTGGTATGAATTTACCTTCTTATTTTCTGTTAGTGGTAGTCAAGTGGTTAGGGCGATTGGGTTCAGTGCCGAAGGTTCCCGGTTCAAACCCCACCCCTGCTGGTTTCTCCATGTAATGTGTGGGTGCGTCAGGAAGGGTATCCGATGTGAAACTTCTGCCAATTCAATATGCAAATCCACATCAGATCTGCTGTGGAAAAACAAGGGAGCAGCCGAAGGGTCTTACTGTTTTCTGTTATGCTTCATTTCAAATGACATGTTAATCCCCATGCGGCAAGTTGTTGTCTCCAGTCTTTGGTTGGCTCCCAGTTTAAAAAAAAAAGCAACATGCCAGCTGCAAAAAACACATCAAAGTGTGGGATTATTTCAGATGATCTGAAAACAAGTTGGTTTGTATGTTGTACAAGTTTTCTTTGGCAAACCGCAACAGCATTCATGCTACGCACAGACACCTGAAGAGGAACAGACAGGCACAATTCTGGTTGATGGATGGATGACCTTAAGAATGTATGCAGGTAAGGAGGGGTTATGCTGAGAGACTGAAGTGTGTGTGTGTGTGTGTGTATGTATGTATATACACACACAGAGAGAGAGAGAGTGAGGTGCATATAGAGTTAGTCAGGCTACTTTACAAAATGTGACTAACATTTTTTTATTCAAAATATCTACTTTTGGAGCTTAAATATAGAGAAATTCAATTGATTGACAAATGCTCTGTTGCATAATTTGTTATTCTTGGCATGTGAGTGGTTGTCAAGGCTAGAAAAAAGTCATGAAATATTACAGAAAGTCAGCAATGTCGCAAACCCTTACTGTAGTGCAGGAGCAGTTTTGTGAAGTCTGTGGTTTTGTCTGGAATTGGACTACTGTAGTAGTTTTGCAAATTATACTCCCCTTTTTTTTAAGGAAAAATAAGATTAATCAGCAAAAAATAGTCAATCAATTAATTGATGGTGAAGTAGTCATTCACAGCAGCCTGATAAACGTAGATCATATTTTTGTTTTCGGGTTACATTTAAAGGACAAACTCCAGGTCATAACTATTTCACTCACAGTTTTAAAATTAAACATGGTGGAAGCGTGTTAAAGATAAAGTGATGAAATTTCCAACAAAGATGTAACTTGCATGACTGTTGAACATTTTGTGTGTGCATTTGTCGCTCTGAGTGCCCCTTCATGGTTTATCTGTCTTTTCCCATTGGAGGAAATATGTACAGTTTTCACTAACCACTGCAAGTGCCAGGTTGCTTGATTAAAGAGAAGAACATGTTTGAAAATGAGTTTGCCATCCAAGACTTGTTTATTGATAGATGGAGTGCAACAGCACGGCCTGCGTCTTTTTACATAAAGATGGAAGAGGGTGATAAAGGGTCTGTGTCATGCAGAGCTAGTGATTGATTTGCCCACAGCAAAGTGCAGGGAAGCCACTCAGTAATTCAATTAATCTTAACCTCAACACTAGTAATTACAAGTGTAACTGTTTCTGACCATGCGTTGGACAGGAAGCAGATTTCTGTCCAGCTACTGGAAGTAATAAGGAATGTCTCCTGCATCCAGCGATCACACCAAACCATCTCTTTCAGCATTTTTAGCCTTTCTCGTAAAGATAAGGATTTGCATGTTAATGAACAGAAGGAAGAACAGATTTCTACACCGTCAACCAATCAGGACAGTAAGATGAGCCGCAGCGAAAATATCACACGCAATATCTCCTTGAAATTAGTAACTACCGTTCTTGCAAGCAGAGGCAGCTCATGTTCACTTCAGGCTGACATTTGCAGGCTTTGCCTGAAACACAACCTGAGGTATTGATCCTATTGTTTCTTGGGTGATTATAACTGTGGTTTGGAGGTGTTGACCCAGAAAGACTATTTTATTGCCTCCTCTTGAAACTGGGCACCTCGAAAGCAACAAATAAATCAGGCTTACACTAAAATCTATTTTACTTACAATCCTTTTTTTAACAACACTGAGGTTGCAGTAGGTCATGGAACACCAGACCCAGAGCATTTCTACAAAATGACACTATCTAATCAGTGCCTTCAGTTTAAAGCTACAGTGTGCAGGATGTATGTGACTTTTTTTAGCAGAAATCGAACATAACATTCTAGGGCTAAAACAATTAGTAGAGTAACTTGAATAATTAGACTACAAAAAATGTTCGAGGCAAATTTTGTACCTCGAAGTTCCATTTAACATTGTAGTACATATGCCAGGCCTTTGTGTGGTGCTGTAACATCCCCAGAAAAAAAACAGAAGGAAGACTAGAGCATGCGCATAAGCATAAGAGTAAAATAAAGCCTTTTAAGAGAAAGACGGTCCACGCTGATCATCCGAAATAGACTGACTGCGCATTTAAAGTGAAGCATTGTGTCTCTGTTTAAAAAAAAAAACACATCGTTTGGTCCGCTGACTGCTCTCCGCTCTATGTGGGGAGTGGCTATTGACCCTGCGGCAGGCTGCTGATTCTCTGCGTGTTGTGAGGGGTTCAGCACTCCCACCACACCGGGCAAGTCACAGCTCCGACGCCAGCCACACTGACAAACAGTCTTTGAAAGAAGATCCTCTCAGCAGAAGTCCACTCTTACTTCTATGTTTTGCTCAGACTCGCACTGAGTGTTTCACTTTTTAATTTTCGCTTTTTTGGGCAACACACAACGATTCACAAACACGGTACCTTAAATAAAATAATGTCTAAAAAAAAAAATTAACTCACTGTGAGGCTTGCATGTTCAAACTCCAAATGCATCTGCTGAATCACAGAGAAAGAGGGATAAAAAAATTCATGCAGGGACCCAGTTCACCAACCTTTTTTATTTTGTTAAAAAAAAAAAAAAGAAAATAACTTAAAACTTGTAAAATTTTACAAATTGGGGAAAATAAAATGCAGAAAGCCACATCCCATCGCCATTTCAGCAAAATGTCAAGACTTTGGCCTGACCAAGAAAGATCCAAAACTTGAAAAGATGTTAAAAAATAAATAATTACCCAGGAAAACAGAAAGGGATACATTCATTTGACAATCTGTGTGATGGCGCAACGACATTGTGCCATTGCTTAGGGAAAGCTGGACTGTTGATGTTGTTTAAAAAGGCAAAAGTACTTTTTATCCGATTACTCGATTCATCACCAGAATAATCAATAGAATACTCGATTACTAAAATAATCGATAGCTGCAGCCCTATAACATTTGTCTCTTCATTCATGTGTAATTTACCTGCAACAATGAATTGATGTGTTCATGATCTTAGAATAAGCCCTTCATATCTTCATGGGAGTCGGCCTCCTCGTTGCGCTGTAGTGTTAACACAGTAGCCTAAAAGTACATCCCTATACTCCGGCTTTTGCATTTTGCAGTGCAGCTGGAAGACAGAAGAAAAAAGAGGAATAAGTGTGTGTGCTCCTTTATTCTTTGGCTTCTGGTTGCTCACTTAAAAACCACCATTTGTGTGAAATTGAGGGCCATACATATTGTTTATCACAAGAGCAGGTAAAGGAACACAAATCCCCATCAACAAAGAAGTGAAAACACGAAGGGAAACAAAATCATGACTGGCAATAATATAATCTGCAACTTCACCATTAGGTGACACTACCTCCTACACACTGTAGCTTTAATTGTTCCATGTAATGTGGACTTGCAACAGGAAGGGCATCCAGTGTAAAATGTGTTGCTAAATCAACATGCAGATCCACCTCTAAGCTGTTGTGGCATCCCACAGTTAAACAAGGCGGAAGCTAAAGGGAACATACTTTTGACTTTTTTTCCCCCCAGTTTGGACTGTGGGTGTAACCTTGTGTAGCCTGTGGGACAGGACAAGTTCCCAAGCCATTGTAATTGTCAACCATGTGGTGGGGCAGGAGCTTATTATATCATTATGTTGTCAAGGCACTTGTTTATTCTGTCATCTTCATCTCGCACGACAACATCCTCCCCTACAGTTCTATCCATACCGTCAATAGACAGAGGAAGCCGGCTATTAGTCTACAAGGATCAACAAGATATGACATTGAAAGTCCTCTCTAACAAGATGGCTGTCTGTCCTTTATCCACTGTGGCTAACAACACAGTGTCCTCGAACATGCCCCCCATCAATTATTAATCCAGCCAATTAGCAGGGATGCATTATTCACCAGGAAGATGTGATCACATCCATTAACAGCGCTGCCATGTCTCATTGTGAGTGTCCCATGTGACGCTTGTTCGACCCCCAATCTCTGATCCAGTCTACATATTTGAATAAAACTCACTGGCGTGTGCACCTTAATTGTGCACCATAGGTTTTAATAATTTCACCAGGAGTTACAGCTATTATTTACTTTCATAATTGCATATTTTATTTCTTTGTAACAAATAATCCATAAAGATTAAAGTGTTTTTGTTCAATCACTGGAATAAAAGAATGTAATAATTACTTTTTCACATTGAAGCATGCATCGAATCTTCTGTACCCTCCCTATGTAAATGATTGATTCAAGAGCCACATATTGTCATTTATTTGATGCACACAACTCACACTTATAGCTGGCACACAGTTGGAAATTTGCGTTAGATACAGTGAAGTCTTAGAGTCAGCAACTGATGATAATCACTTGAGGAGGCAATATATGTCACTGTATTTTATCAAAACACACACATGCAATTTAATTTTAAATCAAGGAGGGATTCCCTGCTTTTTATTTAGTTTTAACATTTTATTTTAACATTTAATACCATAGTCAAAGCATAGCCTGCTCCAAGGAGAAGCAGGTTTGATACCTGTTATAGTTTTTATACTGTTATAACTCATATTTTTATACCTTTTTCTGCTCAGGAGCTCTGCACAAGAATTCCAATGTACTCAAACCTTGCGTGCGAATACAAATGGCAAAGTCTCTGTTGCTATACCTGTCTGTTGACTCATTTGTTCCATTCAGGTTAGAGTGTTTGCTGCTGATCAAACCCAGGTTGACATTATTCACACGTCCTGCATCTGAAAACTACAGTTTTGCTTCTTCACTGTCAATTTCAGCAAAGTTTATTTATATACTCGTGCGATGGATTATTTGTTAGCACGGTTCCCTCACAGTGAGAAGGTCCCAGGTTTGAATCATACCTGGCCCTTTATAAAAGGATTTGGCATTTTGCATTTGAATCTGGCTGGAGCACCTGTTGTATTATCACTGTCAATAAAATATATTTTTTTTCCCTCCACAGTTTATAAGATAAAGTAATGTTTGGTGTTTTTCCCACTAAGAAACAGAGCACTGGTTCCAATTGCTTGTCAGTGGAATTTATGGACCTTCAAATTGTTGAAGAAAATTACTTCCTGTTTTTCTCGTATTTACTGGACACACAGTCGGGAGCATATGATAAAAATTGATGTATTTTTTTGCTTATCTATTTAATTGATGTCCCCCAGGCCTCCCTGACAACCATAATTTGATTACACAAAACAATTTACAGAAGTTTGATTAACACAAATGAGAGCTAACATGTTTGTGAACATTTGGAGCCGTATTTTTCTTCACTTTGACTCTATCTGGCTCAGTCCTAGTTGCAGAATATAGGAAATGTATGAATGCCATTTTTGAAAGCGTATTTCATTTAATCCTGTTAATTAGCATGTATTTCACATGTCACTGGGCTTTAGCTCATTGGAATGAGCCAACATGTGTCTGATTTATAATCCTTACCTTCACCCTAATTCTCATTATGGCCATTGAGACGCCATTGTATTGATTTTGCCGTTTCAGATTCAACAGAAGCATTGATTTATGGGCTGTCTGAGACAACTGTGTGTAATTAGGCTCATACTGTCAAGGGTTCATCCCAGTGTCCCCTCAGCTGTTGTGGCGTTCATTGATGATTCTGCACTTTGATTCTCTATGAAATGTTACAACCCCAATTCCAATGAAGTTGGGACATTGTGTAAAATGTAAATAAAAACAGAATACAATGATTTGCAAATCCTCTCCACCCTATATTCAATTGAATACACCACAAAGACAAGATATTTAATGTTGAAACTGATAAACTTTATTGTTTTTGTGTAAATATTTGCTCGTTTTGAAATGGATGCCTGCAACATTTTTCAAAAAAGCTGGGACTATGTTTACCACTGTGTTACATCACCTTTCCTTCTAACAACACTCAATAAGTGTTTGGGAACTGAGGACACTCATGATTGGATATAAAAGGAGCATCCCCAAAGTCTCAGCTATTCACAAGCAAAGATGGGGCGAGGATCACCACTTTGTGAACAACTTCATGATAAAATAGTTCAGCAGTTTAAGAACAATGTTTCTCAATAGGGATTCCATCATCTACAGTCCATAATATAAGAAGAAGATTCAGAGAATCTGGAGAACGTTCTACATGTAAGCAGGAAGGCTGAAACCCAACATTGAATGCCCGTGAGCTTAGATCCCTCAGGTGGCACTGCATTAAAAACCGACATCATTGTGTAAAGGATCTTACTGCATAGGCTCAGGAACACTTAGAAAACCATTGTCAGTTAACACACTTTGTCGCTATATCTACAAGTGCAAGTTAAAACTTTACCATGCAAAGTGAAAACCAAACATCAACAACATCTAGAAACGCCGCCACCTTCTCTGGGTCCGAGCTCATTTGAAATGGACAGATGCAAAGTGGAAAAGTGTGCTGTGGTCTGATGAGTCTACATTTCAAAATGTTTTTGGAAATCATAGACGTCATGTCCTCCAGACAAAAGGAAAAAGACCATCCAGATTGTTACCAGCTCAAAGTTCAAAAGTCAGTATCTGTGATGGTATGGGGGTGTGTTAGTGCCCATGGCATGGGCAACTTACACATCTGTGATGACACCATCAATGCTGAAAGGTGCATCCAGGTTTTGGAGCAACACATGCTGCCATCTAAGCAATGTCTTTTTCAGGGACGTCCCTACTTATTTCAGCAAGACAATGCCAAGCCACATTCTGCACGTGTTACAACAGCGTGGCTTCATAGTAAAAGAGTACGGGTACTAGACTGGCCTGTCTGCAGTCCAGACCTGTCGCCCATTGAAAATGTGTGGCGCATTATGAAGTGCAAAATACGACAGCGGAGACCCCCGGACTGTTGAACAACTGAAGTCGTACATCAAGCAAGAATGGGAAAGAATTCCACCTACAAAGCATCACCAATTAATGTCCTCAGTTCCCAAACACTTATTGAGTGTTGTTAGAAGGAAAGGTGATGTAACACAGTGGTAAACATACCACTGCCCCAGCTTTTTTGAAACATGTTGCAGGCATCCATTTCAAAATGAGCAAATACTTGCACAAAAACAATAAAGTCTATCAGTTTGAACATTAAATATCTTGACTTTGTGGTGTATTAAATTGAATATAGATTGAAGAGATTTGTACATCATAGTATTCTGTTTTCATTTACATTTTACACAACACCCCAACTTCACTGGAATTGGGGTTGCATTTGTCTGATTGTATAGACAGATACACACAATGCCACGAAAAAAGATTTGCTTTCTGTTGATTTGTTTGTTGGTGTGTATCTTGTTTTTGTTGTTTTTGTAATTGATCCAGATATTCAGACAAATTAAACACAAACTATAACTTTGAACTGAACCAAACACTTTTGAGATCAGTCTTCCACATGTTGGCCCACAGCCACATTGGAGGGTTTTCCAGCATGAATCGGTCATTTAAACATCCTACAACAGCATAAATTTTTTTTGTACCATTGACAAGTGGAGTTGCTGTTCTGCTTTAGATCATTTTCTTGCTTTATAATCCAGTTTAACTCATGGACCACAGGTGCTTCTTGAGGATTTTTTTGTAAAGTGCTGAAATGATGTATCTCTCAATTATGGTGCGAACCAGTAAAGCGTCCCTGCGCATCACACTGCTGCCACGATGCTTCAGGTCAGGTCTGAGATCATGCGCTAGTGTCACACTTTACCATGCACACCATAATATGGAACTGCCTTTGGTCCTGGACAGCAATCATCCAGGTATATAACTGGTCCATCCTTACGTCCTAAAAAAAAAAAAAAAATCATCTATGTGCTGCATCCCTGAATCCCCTTGGCCTTCTCCAGCCACTAAGGTTCTCAACACTTGGGGCACCTACATGCTGGACCATGTCCAGGAAATCACACCACATGACCAAAATGTTATACCTCATGCTCCCTCACAATGCAAGTGATAATCCTTACCTGAATCTCGCTAAGTAACTATCCATTTGACCTGAAGTAATTCCTGAAGGATCAGAATACACAGAATACTAAAGAGATCCAGGCATTGCCTTAGAATACTGGTTAGGATCCAAGACCTAGACCTTCATTCTCCTGCTAGCATATCAACAGGGCCAAACACCTTGGTCTATAAACCTCATGACTCTTAAGATCTTTTCAAACATCTTTCTATCTGAAATCCCATGAATGCCACTACCAGCCATGAATGTCCCTGCCCAATATGTTGGTCAGTACATTGTTCTTTTTTGGAATAGTATGTCTGATTCATGTCAGATGAAATGGGACCCTTGTTTGGCCAAACAGCTCCACTCTTAACGCAACATTCTTTCATGGTTTGAGGGCCATCAGTGTGGGATTGGACAGAATTCAGATGACACTTAAGGTCCTGTGTTGACTATTTATGGTGCATGGTCTAAAGTGCATTTGGAACATGTCAACTCCACTTCGCTGCAAACAGAGCAATGTAAGGTGAGCACAGGCTAAGGCATAGGTCAGGTCACTTAATCAGTCACAAGTGTGCTTTGGGCATAACATGAAACACTCCAATCAAACTGTTCCCTTTTAAGAAGTGTGATATGCTGGAATACAATAGCATAATGCTCATTCAGTTGTAGACTCTAGAGGTTTTCTGGCAAGTTCACAGATCTATGCACAATGCATCTAAGCATGAATAGAGAACAGCCACCAAAGCTCCCTGAGGTGAAGCAGCACTAAGATGATGTTTAGTAGTTTTTTCATCAGTGTTTACTGTTATTTAGTGTAATTGTTTTTCCATTTAGTTTTGTTGTGTGTACATGTAAAGTGTATGTGCATCATGAACCCACCTCTTGTAAGGTGTATCTGATTATTGCACCAAATAAATAACAGAAAAACGGTCCACTCTATCGTATATCAGGTTGTTTAGCGTCTATGATGCAATCCCTTCATGCTGCCTCACAATCAGTGGTGGGCACAGATAACCAAAAAATTAACTTCGATAACAGATATCTTGTTATTTATTGTTTTATCTTCGATAAAGATAAAACAATAAACCATCCAAAAATGTATCGGAAGTTACAGATAACCGGTAACAGATAAATTCCAATATTGTCTCTGGTACATTTACAACTACTAATAAAACAAATTTAAGTTTTAATGCCACAGTAGCTTCTAGTAATATTGAAAGTAACAACAGACCCAAACAATGAAACCACACTTTCGTCTTTGAACATTCTGCCCCTGCTGGAAGCGCTTGTTTACTACAGAGCTCCCAGCACAGAGGCACTCTGAGAGCAGCCATAAAGCCAACTCTCTATCAATCACAACGCTCCGGTCAGGCGGAGGTCTTGAAAAATAAAGTCATGCTGACTTATGGTTTTGATTTATAAATAACATTAATACCGATAGAATAACTCCATTAATGTCAATTCTGTCATTTGTACAAAGTTAAAATATAGCATATATCTTTTCAGACAGATCGCAAAGGATTCTGGGTAAAAGTGCCTCTGCTAAACACTGATTGGTTCAGTCATTCATTATGTAAACTAACACGTTAATGTGACGTCTGTCGTGTGTTGGTGTTTACAGATAAATTTGCTTTTGTAAAATATTCAATTTTTTTTATTTGTAAAAACAGGTATTTTTACGGAGCCCTGGAAGTGTCATCGCAAAATATTTTGCATGTGGAGAGAGTATGCGTTTTATGATGTTGTAAAACGTGCTTTACATGTGTGAGATGATTTTTCATGCAGGAATTTTTTGGACCGAGTTTCAGGTTAATCGAGCATCCTGCATTGTGTAGTGTACATGGAGTAACAAGCTGCATTTAACATCGCACGACCACCTCCTGATCGCCGATCGTATGGTCCAATGAAAATCAAACCTGTTTGATATTATTCTGGTCGGCCGTCGTGAGGGTATCCTGCTGCTGAAAAGCTATAAGCATCTAACCACTCGCACTGTGCCTGTGCAAACACTGCAGAGCTGTCTTGTAATGTTATTATTATTATTTTTTTTTTTTTTTGCTTTTGTTTTGTTTTTAAACTTCATTTGTAAAAAAAAAAAAAAAAAAAAAAAAGCCATTTGCAAAGCTGACAATCATCTGATATAACCGGGGTCAAAATAAATAGAACACTGCTTAGTACTTTAGTACTGCTTAGTACTTAGGTGGAATACTGCCATGAACTCTATTGGCCAGTAGATGGAAGTAGAGGCCTTGAAAACAAAATTCCAGATAATCCCTGTCTGCTACATTTAAAATGCGTGGAATTTAACAAACGCAAATACAATAACAATGTCTATAAACCCAGAGAATATATTCATGAGAGTTTTAGGCACTAGAGTTTAATGCTGTTGTCCGTGGAGCCTGAACAGAGTGTCTGAAATGCATTTGTCCTGTCGTGAACGTACTGAGATTACATCATCCTACCCATAATGCACTGCTGGGCACAGCATGTGCTCACAAAACCGTAAAAATTAGCACATTACTTTAAAACTAAAACATATATCTGATATTTTCACTTTATAAAACTTCAGACATGACAGTAATTTTAAATAACTTGCCCAAAATTTGTTTGGTTAAAATTTGAACCATAAGTTAAAAATGTATGCCTCTGGATGACTTAGGTGATATTGCCAGCATATCGGTATGGTGTTAAAGGAAGTGTTTTTTTTTTTTTTTTTTTTTGGCCATTTCTCCTTTGTCTACAGAGGATAGACATGCTTTTCATAGAAGCAGCTCTCTTCTGTTAACAGAGGGTATAACTGTCCATCTGTTAAAAAACTTTTAACAGGTTGGTGCTGAACTGATTTTAAATTGTAAAAATGCTTGTCGCTGTTCAGTTTTGTTTACTTTGTTTATCGGTCTAAAAGTTATAGGACAAAAATTAATCGGAAGATAATTGGTCTGATAATGGTTTTTAAAGTTATCTAAAAAGATAATCCGATAATGAAAACATTATCTTCGATAATTATCTGTTATCGGATTATCGGAAGTGTGCCCACCACTGCTCACAATAGCAGTGCATCAACACTGTAACTAACCACAACTCATTTTAAGATTGCCACAGTGATTAATAGAATGCAGTTGTCATTTTAAGCATGTAAGTGCTTTGCATGGAAATGATGACAGCATCTGTTGAAAATGGCCAACACTTTCAATGTGCTGTGTGGGCAGTATGGTCTTCAATGTTCTTCTGAGTTAGCAGTGGTTTTCACCTCACCACCCTCTCATGTTTGCCTTGTCTGTTTCTGGTAAAGCTGCCATCAGTAGTACCTGCTACTGAGATGAGAGACCTGCATTTGTTGGCGTGCTCTTGGAGGAATTTTAGAAGGCCAGTTGCTTCTGCAAAGGTTTGCTGTTAAGCCAAGACCTATCCATTTTCAAATAATGGCTCTCACTGTGATTCTTAAAAGATCTTGGACTTTAAAATGAGTCTTATAAGAATTCCCCGACTAATTGTATTTGCTTCCTCATCTGGAAGTTTTTATCCTTGGCATAGTGTTCTATCTACACCAGGGGTGGGCACCTTGTTCCAGAGGGCCAAGAGGGTGCTGGATTTCTTTGCAGCCCCTGACTCCACCAGGTGATTTCACTGAATATCACTTTGAGCAGATGGAATCAGTTTGAAATCACCTGGTGGAATCACTAGCTGCAAAGAAATCCTGCACCCTCTTGGCCCTTTCTGGAACACGTTGCCCACCCCTGATCTACACAGTAAGACATTTTTTTAAGTCACAATCACACTGCAGAAACAGCTGTGTTTAAATGATGATTTGATTAAACATGTTTGCACTTTGGTGTATTTATGGCTTTAGTAACATTTTATGTCTATATATCTAATTACGGTATAAAAGTTTTTAGTTTTTACTTGGCTTACTTTTGCTTTATGGTACGTTTTGTTTGAATATCTGAAAAATTTTAAAAGGTATGCAAACCAGAAAAGAAGAAATTTGGATGGGGTAGATACCAAATCCACGTTACTGTGCGCGCGCACACACACACACACACGCATGCACACACACTCGCATGCAGAAACCCTTTGGGCAGGTCTGTTTCTGACATACCGTTTATTACATCATATTATTTTCCACTCGCCCCGGCGGCAGCAGTGAATATTCCCTTTCACTGCCCTGTTATTGCTCTTATGTTTCTCCTCTCTTTCCTGAGTCCAACTGGCTTTTTAAACCGGGCTGATGCTGGCAACAGGGATTTCCCCCTCACCCACAAAGCTTTCACATCTGCCAGCTGGGTGCCAGCGTGTTCCGAGCTCTCCCTCATGAATACTCGTGGAGGCACATTATGGTGAAATCAGCCTTTAGAAGAGCTCTGCAGCGTCTCTAGGTGGATCTAACAGCATGACAGACGCACACTCAAAGGCAACAACACACCCAGCCAAATGCATACATACAGATACACACTTTGACTGCATCTAGTTTACTTTCACACACTCTCTTGCAACTGTGTTAAACCCAGGAGTCCCTCAGTGTGTGCATTTGCAAAGTATTTTAGTTGTACTTCACCGCTATTGATTATGTACGCTTACAACTGCATTGCAGGATCATATTGTAAATGCTAATGTGATTCTAAGTGGTTCATAATAGCTTCTGTTCTAGTGTCTTGAATATGAATGGCATTAATATGCCTTTCATTTTAGTTTGCTTCTTTGTGCTCTCTTGAATGATCGTACACACCCAGTCCCACCTCGTCATTGTCTTTATACTCTATTTATTTATTTTCTAATTGCGATTCGGATAGCCCATATTAATTCAAGCCACAATCTCTCACTTTCTCTCTCTCTGTATGTGCAGCACATCCATCATTCAAGCCTGGCAGAGTTTGACTCCATAAAGGCACAAATATCCAGCCATTATCTCTCTGCGGAGTTCTCCCTCAATGTTAATGTGTTTTTAGGACAATTACATCAATGTGAAATATTGAAAAATAACCCCGAGATTGATAACATGAATCATCACCCCACCCCACCCCACCCCACCGAGCACATCATTTACCATCTCCTTGGCAACATGCTGAGGAGCTGCCGATGTGCAATCACCTGCTCACCAGAGACGTGGTTATAGGGCCAACATGGGGAATTGGGACATTCGTTATTAGACTAACGTGTGCAAACAGTTGCAAGGGCCATGACTCTCTAATTCCACAAAAAAACAAAAAGGCACAGACTTACCCATAAAAGAATAAAGTGCAGCACTCTTCCAGCATGGGAGTATTTCAGTCAACTTTCAGGCTCAGGTTTAAAGTTTAACTGAAAGCTGTAAGTGAAGTGTTGAAAGTCACCGCTTCATTTGGGTGTCGTTATAAGATGTCGGGTGCCGAAACTTTATCGTATGACGTATATCGTATTAATTTCAACTAACGTGTACTTAAATGGCCAATCAAAAGCACTTACTGATCTTTAATTGAATATGTTAGTAATGTCCAAATGCAGTTACCTCCAAAACAAAAGGGCCTTGTTCAAGACCATCCTTGGCCCATTCTCCATGTACATCTGAGGGGCATTCAGTGTAAAAGCTGTGCCAAATCAACAAACAATAAAATATCTTTAAATGTTACAACCCCAATTCAAATTAAAACTGGGATGTTGTGTAAAATGTAAATAAAAACAGAACACAATGATTTGCAAATCCTCTTCAATCTATGAGGTCTGTGAGAAAACTATCCGACCTTTTTATTTTTTTCAAAAACTATATGGATTTGAATCGTGCGCTTGCATCAGACAAGCTTGAACCTTCGTGCGCATGCGTGAGTTTTCACGCCTGTCGGTTGCATCATTCGCCTGTGGGCAGGCTTTGAGTGAGCACTGGTCCACCCCCCTTGTCGGATTTTTATTGTTTAGGAATGGCGGAGTGACTGCCGCTTTGTTCCATGAAAATTTTTTCAGAAACTCTGCCAGACTGTTGGGAAAGTGTAGTGACACGGACCCACAACAGGGGGCGCAAATGAACGGTCAATAGATGAGCCAAAATATAACAATTTCATGTTGTGAATGTGCACAACGAACATACAGACAATCTCAGAATATCACAACAGTCAATACACAAAGGTGACGTGTGGGCAGGCTCGAGGATAGAAGACGTCTGTCCTGAGGAGAGCCGGAACCACACGACTTCCGCCGCCCCAGAACCTGGTGAATACTGGAGCCGCCAAGTCCCGAATTCCCAGGTGATCACCGTCCCCGACTGTCGGATCTGGTACTGCTGGCGAAGAACAAAGACAGTCAAGTGTGGGTGTGTGTACACCCAGTAACAATAACGGTGGGAATGCCACCTCCACCTCACACTCAGCGCGTTGCAGCGGTCTCAGCTGAAAAGGAGCGCCGTCTTGCACAGCCTCCTCAAAAACGACCGGTTCTCCTGCAAACACTCACAATAAACAGATTTACAAAAGGCTGAGGATATTACCTCCAATGAAGTATGATATCTCGGCAACGAGGTGGAGATGACGTCTGGTCTTTATACAGTGAGATGATGTTGAGTAGATGGGTGACAGCTGTCAAGAGGTAATGAGCGACAGCTGTCACTGAAATGGATGCCTGCAACATGTTTCAAAAAAGCTGGGACAGTGGTATGTTTACCACTGTGTTACATCACCTTTCCTTCTAACAACACTCAATAAGCGTTTGGGAACTGAAGACACTCATGATTGGGTATAAAAAGAGCACCAAAAAATAATTTTAAAAAGTCTGCACACTTACTCCTGACCAGAGGAAGATCTAGTGGGATCGAAACGTTGTCGCATTAAAGGAAGTAACAAAGGAGTAAGTGTGCAAGCCTTTTTATTATTTTTTTGTTGTATGTTTACTGCAGTAGCTTTGCACCTGGTGATGTGCGTATATATACCCTGACTGACTGTTATAAAAAGAGCATCCCCAAAGTCTCAGCCGTTAACATGCAAAGATGGGGCGAGGATCACCACTTTGTGAACAACTGCGTGAAAAAATAGTCCAACAGTTTAAGAACAATGTTTCTCAACATTCAATTACAAGGAATTGGGTAGGGATGTGAATCGTACAACAACTCACGATTCAATTTGATTCCGATTCTTGGGGTGACGATTCGATTCAGAATCGATTTTTGATTCAAAGAGCTCTGAGAAATAGTTATATTACTTAAAAATTGTTTGTTTCAGAAAATGCAGCTTTACAAGGTTAATCAAGCGATTCTAGATGTAAATTTACTTATCTACTTTGCTCGTTCGGAGTTGGCTGGCAGGTTAGCGAAGCGCTGGTCAGTAGTCGGCAGAGACCGCTGCTCCCCTCTTTTAGCTCCGGGTGATAGCGTAGCATGTGGGCTTGCAGATTTGAAGTGTTTCTGAAGTACTTGGCTTTCATTTTGCAGATTCTGCACACTACATAAGTCATGTCAAGCTCCTTCTTACGCAGCAAATAATAAAATCCAAAATGCGCCCAAACATTTGCCTTCAGCAAAGACGGTGATGGCTGAATTAGCTCTTCGTCCACCATGCTAAGCTACAGCCACTGAACTCTGCAGCGCACGAGTGTTTGAAGCACGCTGGACCACCACCCCCACCCCCCTGGGGACGCTGTAGTACGGAAGCCATTGCCTGACAAACAGTACACGCAGCGAGTAAGCAAGATTATGTTTAAAAAATGCTTTTAAAAAAATCGATTCTTGGAAATTTTGGATCGATTCAGAATCGTAATAAATAAGAATCGCGATTCGGACGTGAATCAATTATTTCCGACACCCCTAGAATTTGGGGATTCCGTCATATACAGTCCATAGTATAATCAGACGATTCAAAGAACCTGGAGAACTTTCTACATGTAAGCAGCAAGGCCGAAAACCAGCATTGATTGCCCGTGACCTTCGATCCCTCATCATTGTGTAAATGATCTTACCGCATGGGTTCAGGAACACTTCAGAAAACCACTGTCAGTTAACACACTTCGTCGCTACATCTACAAGTGCAAGTTAAAACTTTACCATGCAAAGCGAAAGCCATACATCAGCAACATCCAGAAACGCCACCGCCTTCTCTGGGCCCGAGATCATTTGAAATGGACAGAGAAAGTGGAAAAGTGTGCTGTGGTCTGATGAGTTCACATTTCAAATTGCTTTTGGAAATCATGGATGTCATGTCCTCTAGACAAAAGAGGAAAAGACCATCCAGATTGTTACCAGCGCTAAGTTCAAAAGCCAGCATCTGTGATGGTATGGGGATTTGTTAGTGCCCATGGCATGGGCAGCTTATACATCTGTGATGACACCATCAATGCTGAAAGGTACATCCAGGTTTTGGAGGAACACATGCTGTCATCCAAGTAACATCTTTTTTCAGGGACGTCCCTGCTTATTTCAGCAAGACAATGCCAAGCCACATTCTGCACGTGTTACAACAGCGTGGCTTCATAGTAAAAGAGTGCGGGTACTAGACTGGCCTGTCTGCAGTCCAGACCTGTCGCCCATTGAAAATGTGTGGCGCATTATGAAGTGCAAAATACGACAGCGGAGACCCCCGGACTGTTGAACAACTGAAGTCGTACTTTGAACTCATGTTCTTTCTAAAATACTTCAAGCCAAAACAATTATTCAACACCTATAGTAAATTACCCAGGTGAAAAACTGGGTAACTGCCTCACCAATCTTAACAGCTGGTTGTCAACTTTTAGCAATAATAACTGGAACCAAACACTTTTGAGATCAGTCTTCCACATGTTGGCACACAGCCACATTAGAGGGTTTTCCAGCATGAATCGGTCATTTAAACATCCTACAATAGCATCTTCTTTTTTTTTTGTACCGTTGACAAGTGGAGTTGCTTTTCTGCTTTAGATCATTTTTTTGCTTTATAATCCAGTTTAACTTATGGACTGATGACCACAGGTGCTTCTTGAGGATTATTTTGTAAAGAGCTGAAATTATGTATCTCTCACTTATGGTGCGAACCAGTAAAGCGTCCATGCACATCACACTGCTGCCACGATGCTTCAGGTCAGGTCTGAGATCACGCGCTAGTGTCACCCTTTACCATGTACACCATAATATGGAACTGCCTTTGGTCCTGGACAGCAATCATCCAAGTATGTAACTGGTCCATCCTTACCTCCTAAAAAAAAAAGTAACCATCTATGTGCTGCAACCATGTAAAACATGGGAATCCCCTTGGCCTTTTCCAGCCACTGAGGTTCTCAACACTTGGGGCACCTACATGCTGGACCATGTCCAGGAAATCACACCACAACATGGTAAACATACGTTGAGGAAAATAAGTATTTGAACACCCTGCAGTTTTGCAAGTTCTCCCACTTACAAATCATGGAGGTGTCTGAAATTTTCATCTTAGGTGCATGTCCGCTGTGAGAGACATAATCTAAAACAAACAAAAAAAATTGGAAATCACAATGTGTGATTTTTTTTTTTTTTTTTTTTTTTGTTTTATAATTTATTTGTATGTTACTGCTGCAAATAAGTATTTCAACATCTGTAAAAATCAATGTTAATATTTGGTGCAGTAGCCTTTGTTTGCAATTACAGTGGTCAAATGTTTCCTGTAATTTTTCACCAGGTTTGCACACACTGCAGCAGGGATTTTGGTCCACTCCTCCATACAGATCTTCTCCAAATCTTTCAGGTTTGGAGTTTCAGCTCCCTCCAAAGATTTTCTATTGAGTTCAGGTCTGGAGACTGGCCAGGCCACTCCAGGACCTTGAAATGCTTCTTACAGAGCCCCTCCTTAGTTGCCCTGGTTGTGTGTTTGGGGTCATTGTCATGCTGGAAGATCCAGCCATGACCCATCTTCAATGCTCTTACTGAGGGAAGGAGGTTGTTTACCAAATTCTCGCAATACATGACCCCATCCATCCTCCCTTCAATACGGTGCAGTCGTCATGTCCCCTTTGCAGAAGAGCACCCCCAGAGTATGATGTTTCCACTCCCACGCTTCACAGTTGGGATGGTTTTCTTGGGGTTGTTCTCATCCTCTAAACATGGTAAGTGGAGTTGATTCCAAAAAGCTCTATTCTCATCTCATCTGACCACATGATCTTCTTCCATGCCTCCTCTGGATCATCCAGATGGTCACTGGTAAACTTCAAATGGGCCTGGGCATGTGCTGGCTTGCTGCCCTGCAGGATTTTAAACCATGACAGCATCATGTGTTACTAATATAATCTTTGTGACTGTGGTCCCAGCTCTCTTCAGGTCATTGACCAGGTCCTCCTGTGTAGTTGAGCTTTCTCAGAATCATCCTTACCCCACAAAGTGAGATCTTGCATGGAATCCCAGCCCGAGGGAGATTAACAGTCATCTTGTGTTTCTTCCACTTTCTAAACATAACAGTTGTTGTCTTCTACCAAGCTGCTTGCCTGTTGTCCTGTAGTGCATCCCAGCCTTGTGCAGGTCTACAGTTTTGTCCCTGGTGTCCTTAGACAGCTCTTTGGTCTTGGCTATGGTGGACAGGTTGGAGTGTGATTGATTGAGTGTGTGAACAGGTGTCTTTTATACAGGTAACAAGTTCAAACATGTGCAATTAATACAGGTAAAGAGTGCAGAATAAGAGGGCTTCTTAAAGAAAAATTAACAGGTCTGTGTGAGCCAGAATTCTTGCTGGTTGGTAGGGGATTAAATACTTATTTGCAGCAGTAACATACAAATAAATTATTAAAAAAATCATACATTGCGATTTCTGGATTTTTATTTCTTTTTGTTAGATTATGTCTCTCACAGTGGACATGCACCTAAGATGAAAATTTCAGACCCCTCCGTGATTTCTAAGTGGGAGAACTTGCAAAATTGCAGGTTGTTCAAATACTTATTTTCCTCACTGTACCACTGTCCCAGCTTTTTTGAAACGTGTTCCAGGCATCCATTTCAAAATGAGCAAATATTTGCACAAAAACAATAAAGTCTATCAGTTTGAACATTAAATATCTTGTCTTTGTGGTGTAGTCAGTTGAATATGTATAGGTTGAAGAGGATTTGCAAATCATTGTATTCTGTTTTTATTTACATTTTACACAACATCCCAACTTCATTAGAATTGGGGTTGTACTTACAAGGTGGTGCCAGTAGCATGTAAGGAACATTTAAAGATGTTTTATGATTACTGTTTCTTTTTTCAACATACTAGTAATGTATGAATACCTGCAGAATGCTTACCTTCTCCACACCAAAATTATCATAAGCGTGACATTTTATGAGTGTGATTGAGTAAAATCCAACAAAAGTACAAGATACCCTCCAGGCTAAAGCACCATCTGAGCTTTAATTTTTAAAGTCTTTCAGTGTAAGTCAACAGCAGACAAGCAGAGGATTTAACTGATGGGTCAGTGGCCTTGTCAGCTTTGGTTTAGCCGTGAAACTAGCCATGGTTTTCCATCTATAAAATATGGGTTAAAAAGCTCTTGTCACTTGGAGGGACAAACTGTTGTGTATAAAGGGTACAAGGCAAAGCGTTTCATTCTCTCACTCTAATGTGTGGGAAGTGGTGTGAATTTGCTGTTGCATTATTTCGATCTTTGTCATGGTTCACTTTTTGATCACTTCCTCCAATGCTTTCATTCTGATGCGCTCATGTTTTTTGTGTATTTCTGTGGCTTTACTTACTTTTGTTATGCACTTAGGCTTTTGGATTCATGCAGATGCTCTTTTACTTGTTTATTGAGTCCTGCACTCTTTAGCCATTCACAGCCCCTCTTGCCAGTGCCAGAACATCTACTGTATCTCCCATGCTCATCTTCTTGTAGTGGTGGTGGCCAAGCAGTTAAGTGTGCTTGTTGCTAGTGCGGAAGATTCCCGGTTCAAGACCACTTGTCCATTCTCTGTCACGTGGAATTCCATCCATAAACACATCTGGTGTAGAACATGTGCCAAATCAACATGCAGACCCTGCATGAAACAAGTGATAAGCTGAAAGGGCTTACGGTGCATCCAGAAAGTATTCACAGCGCTTCAATTTAACATAATAAAATGTGGAAACATTTTATTATGTTACAGCCTTATTCCAAAATGGATGAAATTATTTGTTTTCCTCAAAATTTGACACACAGTACCCCATAATGACAATGTGAAAAAGTTTTTTTTTTGGAGATTTCTGCAAATTTATAAAAAAAATTAAAAACTGAGCAATTACACATGTACATAAGTATTCACACACTTTGCCCAAAATTGAGCTCAGGTGCATCCTGTTTCCACTGATCATCCTTGAGATGTTTCTACAGCTTAATTGGAGTCCACCTGGGGTAAATTCAGTTGATTGAACATGATTTGGAAAGACACACACCTGTCTACATATAAGGTCCCACAGCTGACAGTGCATGTCAGAGCACAAACCAAACATGAAGTCCAAGGAATTGGCTGTAGACCTCTGAGACAGGATTGTCTCGAGGCACAAATCTGGGGAAGAGTATAGAAACATTTCTGCTGCTTTGAAGGTCCCAATGAGCAGAGTGGCCTCCATCATCCCGAAATGTACGAATTTCAGATCAACCGGGACTCTTTCTAGTGCTGGCCACCCATCTGAACTGAGCAACTGGGGGAAGGAGGGCCCGATGGTCACTCTTTCAGAGCTCCAGCATTCCTCTGTGGAGAGAGGAGAACCTTCCAGAAGGACAACCATCTCTACAGCAAGCCAACAATCAGTATGGTAGAGCGGCCAGACGGAAGCTACTCCCTAGTAAATGACACATGGCAGCCCACCTGGAGTTTGCCAAAGGCACCTGAAGGTCTCTGACAATGAGAAACAGTAGTCTCTGGTCTGATGAGACAAAGATTGAACTCTTTGGCGTGAATGCCAGGCAGGAATCACTGCAGTGAAGCACGGTGGTGGCAGCATCATGCTGTGGGGATGTTTTTCAGCAGCAGGAACTGGGAGACTAGTCAGGATTGAGGGAAAGATTAAATGCAGCAACGTAGAGACATCCTGGATGAAAACCTGCTCCAGAGCACTCTTGACCTCAGGACGACTGTTCATCTTTCTGCAGGACAGTGACCCTAAGCACACAGCCAAGATATCAAAGGAGTGGCTTCAGGACAACTCTGTGAATGTCCTTGAGTGGCCCAGTCAGAGTCCAGACCTGAATCCCATTGAACATCTCTGGAGAGATCTAAAAATAGCTGTGCACCAACGCTCCCCATCCAACCTGATGGGTCTTGAGAGGTGCTGCAAAGAGGAATGGCTAAAACTGGCCAAAGATAGGTATACCAAGCTTGTGGCATCATATTCAAGAAGACTTGAGGCTGCAGTTGCTGTCAAAGGTGCAACAACAAAGTATTGCACAAATGGTGTGAATACTTATGCATATGTGATTTATATATATATATATATATATATATATATATATATATATATATATATATATATATATATATATATATAATATAAATTTACAATAATTTCCAAAAAAAAAAAAAACTTTATGTTGTCATTATGGGGTGTTGTGAGTAGAATGTTTAGAGAAAAAATTACATTACTCCATTTTGGACTAAGACTGTAATGTAATAAAATGTGGAAAAGGTGAAGTGCTGTGAATACTTTCCGGATGCACTCAACTTTTGGTTGCACAGTGGGTTAGTGGTTAGTATAGATGCCTCACAGTAAAAAGGCTCCTGGGATCGCTTCTCGCCTGTTCCTTTCTGTGTGGAGTTTGCATGTTCTCCCCATGTGTGTGTGGGGTTCCTGGGGACCCGTTTCCTCCCACAATAAAAAAAAACATACTTACTTATTTAGGGTCTGGTCCTTTCTGTTTGCCCGGATGCCCACTTTTCCTAGTGAGTGGATTGTGTCTAACTGTAATTTGGACAGGTTAAATGCAAAGGATGAATTTTGTTATATGTATGTACAATAACAGTAAAAGCCCTCCTTCTTCTTTGACTTCCTGCTACAGGCCATTGTGTTCTCATCGTGTCTCCTGAATTTAACCTGCCATCTTTGGACACTGTTAACTGGTACGCTTGCTGTGTTTTGACTCTGCTTCATTTGGCCATTCCCACAAGCACACTTTTGCCACACAGACTCCTCTCTGTGTACCTGAACCTTCTGCCTGTTTGCCATTTGCCAACACCCTCAAGTGCTCTGTGTTTCTGTGGACTGCTGTCCTGTTGCCAACTGATGATTACATGCTCTGTACCTGCAAATAAAGGTGGTTACCTATTTGTGTGGTTCTCTTCCCTGGGGTCACCTATCATGCTTTAAACAATCACAGATTTTTGTGTGTGCAAAACAGACACCATGTTAATTTTGTACCAAAACAACAGTGTGTGCCCAGTTCTGCAACTTTTTTCTGTTAGTTTAGTAATCCTAATTCATTTTGCAGTTATCCTTTTTTTAGCAACCTAACACATGTTAAGTGCACTTAAAAAGCTTGTGTTCTTGGAATAACCATTGAAAAATTTATATAACTTGAAATATGATCCGTGTGTTTGCCTAAATATTCAAATATTGTTGAGTCTGAAAAAATCTAAACTTAAAACCAACTCATTTTCATGAAATTTCATAAGGTTTGAAATGGTGTAAAATGAATGACTCATTTATCATGTGTTCAGAAGTAATAAATCTTTACTTTTGGTTATGTCATTTAGGTGAACATTTCTCTAGAACACCCACAGGTCATAAACGGTTAACTCCCAGCTCCAAACTCAAATAAATCCAAATAGCGGAGATTACTTGAATGTGCAGACAGAGCTGAATATGATTACTTTTTCATACAAAGGCACATCATTTGCGTTGGTGGGTTCTGTCAGTTTTCTCTTGGTGCTCAAACTCCATTTTCAGTGTCTGTTTTAGCAGAGAAGTGGGGGGGAGCTTTGACTACACTATACGCATTGTCCTAACTCTGACAATGAGGTTCTGCCCTGTAATTATATTCCATTTCAAAAACCATTTGTCTTTGCTCACGGAGAGCTGACAGGCTAAGACATTAGCACACTGTCAGCAGCTCCTCAGACGCTGCACTTCCTCATTACACTTCATATTATCTTGCACTTTCAACGGATTTCC
This sequence comes from Thalassophryne amazonica, assembly GCF_902500255.1. Classification (NCBI taxonomy): domain Eukaryota; kingdom Metazoa; phylum Chordata; class Actinopteri; order Batrachoidiformes; family Batrachoididae; genus Thalassophryne; species Thalassophryne amazonica. The sequence goes on from NC_047120.1 coordinate 38,726,799, forward strand.
AGTTTTCCCAGATGGGGTTACATCTGTGCACTCGGTGGAGGCAGAGGAGGTGTTCTTCCTGTTGCATAGTCGCTCCAGCTCTTCCACGGTGGGGCCTCCTGGTTTCTCGCTGGGGGGGTCTGTTAAATTCTGGGTCATAGCCCAGCCCCGGGCAACCGCTGGCTGTGTATTATCTCCTGCTATTAGTTAATTTTGGTTTAATCCAAGTTTCCCACTGAAATCACCCTGACTTATATGCTTAGTATCTCTTATCCCTCCATTTACACACTGCTTTGGTTTTATGTGATTGCAAACAAAGCTGCAAATAAGGACACTAGCAGTTTAAAAACACCAATTTGTTTTCATCAAAAGAAAGCAGAAATTTAAGAGATAAAGTGTTAAAAACTGAATGACCTCACTTTCAAGAGGGATAAATCAACAGTAGCACCTGGAGGAGAATATGAACTTTGGAGTCCCCCAAAGCCCAAGCTGATGTTGCGTAATCATTACGATTCCGCTGCTAAGCTCATGGAAGTCTGGGCATTTATTTCAATTATTTTCATGTATATAAGTATTCACAGCCTTTGCCATGAAGCTCAAAATTGAGTTCAGGTGCATCCTGTTTCCACTGATCATCCTTGAGATGTTTCTACAGTTTAATTGGAGTCCACCTGGGGTAAATTCAGTTGATTGGACATGACTTGGAAAAGCACACACCTGTCTACATATAAGGTCAGACAGGTGACAGTGCACGTCAGAGAACAAACCAAGCATGAAGTCAAAGGAATTGTCTAAACTGAGCGATCAGGGAGAAGGGCCTTAGACAGGGAGGTGACCAACAAGTGGTCACTTTGTCAGAGCTCCAGCATTCCTCTGTGGAGAGAGGAGAACCTTCCAGAAGGACAACCATCTCCACTGGCCAGATGGAAGCCACTCCTTAGTAAAAGGCACGTAGCAGCACACCTGGAGTTTGCCAAAAGGCACCTAAAGGACTCTCAGACCATGAGAAACTAAATTCTCTGGTCTGTTGAGAAAAAGATTGAACTCTTTGGCGTGAATGCCAGGTGTCATGTTTGGAGGAAACATTGGCATGGTGATGGACAGGGGGACCAAAACAAAAAACAAGAAGAAATTGTAATGAAGTAATGTCAAAAGTGGAGATTGGGGGGTGGGGAGCAGAGGGTGCAGGCTCTCCTATGTACCGGGTGTGACTTGGCATGAAGGTGAGGGAATCGATGTGTTTGTGCCAGGAGCTTTGTATTCTGAGCCTGGCAGAAGGAGGGAAGGAGAAGGAAAATGATGAAACATGGAGGAGATGGAAGGCGGGGGGGATGATAGAGGGAGGCAGCATGAGATAGGAGAATTGAAAGTGAGCAGAGAAAGCAGAGGGAGTGAGGCGGCAGACTGAGAGGAAGAGCGCACCGAGACAGTGTAATCACTTTTACACTCACTGATACCGCTGCCTGCCGATGCTTGACTCTTATCCCCAGCCTTCCCCGTGCTCCCCCTCTCCCAGTATCTCACAGCAGGAATTCTTTTCCTCCGCTCTTCCTTTATTCACTCCAAACCCGAACCTGAGCACCCCGATTTGTGCATGTGTTCCGTGCTGTTTTTCTATCTTGTTAACTTTCTTTCCAGCTTCATTTCAGCTCTTTGACATCATGTGCTCCAGAAACTCTCAACTTGTCACTTATTTTGCTTTCATTATGTTACCACCATCAAACCTCATGGAGTTCCTCTTTTATAGCCTCCTACGTATCCGCTTTGAGACAGGACACGTTGTGCTGAAAGTAAAAGCGTTGAGAGTTGAACTGGACGGCAGCTGAACACGTCACTCTGCGTCTGCAGCGAGGTTCCTCCATGACATCTGACGCTCTGAGGTCACACTGAGAAGATCTGGCAGCTCAGCTGGCAAACACAGGGCTTTGCTAATTTTGGCTCCACTGTATGCGCGCGTTTGAATAGAACAATGAGCCCTTTTTCAAAAGTTGTTCTATTTTCAAAAATCCCAGGCGGTTTGTAATCAGAGCGTTCAGCGAGACTGTCAAACTCTTATTTTTTAGGTGTGTGTGTGTGTGTGTGCGCGTGTGCAGCTGCATGATGCCATATGGTTATAAAATATTACTGATGTTGAAGATGAAAACAGATCTGATATTGTTTGCACATATATGCAAAGTGATATTTTAAACGATCGAAATTAAACCATGCTTCCTCAGTCAGTTGCTAAATTTCAACATTTACTTAAAGGGGAACATGACACAGTGAAAAATGCTGTACTTTCTTATAAGAAACATACCAAAGAGCTGATATTCCACACTTTTTACACTAGTCCCACAAGTACATACCTTTATCAGACATTTGAACTCCACGCTCTCCCGAGCGCCCCTGGGCCGCCATCTTTGTAGAATATCCGGGTACTTCCCGCTCGGCGCTGACGTCATTGACGAAAAACTGTACAAACGCGCCAATGTCCAATGTGGGAATTACAGTTTTGTACATGGTCCATGTCAAGCAAGCGTTACTTCTGTACATTAATTGAAGTCTCCGTTGCTGTGTTGCAAAACACAGGGCATGACGTCGGGTGTTTGTGGCCAATTAACGAGTGAAGTTTGAATTCAAGGTACTTTTCGCGCGTGCCAAATGTGGCATCAGCCTGCAGTTTCCGCATCTGCACCAAAGAATGTTGTTCATGCACCAAGTTTCTGTCTGATGGCATGTTTGGCATGTGCGAAAAGGACCTTGAATTTGTCGTGCAAGTGTCAGTGAGCCTTAAGCCACAGCACATCCAAAACTAGTTTAAAAAAAATAACAAACAAAACAAAATTGCAAAATACAGCAAGTACACTGTTAAATAGCTGGGTTACTCAATAACACCAAACACTACAATTTTTGAATGCGTTTAAATAAAACTTATATAAGTAGTATCAACCACATAAATGCATCTATCATGATGCATATCAAAAAACCTAATCCACATTGGGGTTTAGCTCGAATTTTATGCAGGATGCCCTTTATGGCACAACTCCAGTTTTACCTGGAGAAACACACACAGCTCCTGGTCTTAGAAAGATGTCCTCCATCCAAGTACCAACCAGGACCCACAGCGCTTATTCTCTGAGATTTGACGGGATCAGGCTAACACAAAGCAGGATAGCTACACTATTGGATTACGTCGTACCACCTCAAAATAAATTGTTCCATATTACTAAGTATTGTATTCTATTATACATATGTATGAAAGGTTTTTTCTGAATATGTGATTCATCCAATATGTAATCATCCAATTAATCGATTTATGAAAATATTAGTGCAGCCTCCCTAAATGGTACATGGAAGTGAAGCTTGCTTACATACTTACATCTCTGTGGGCAACCATGACATGTAATTCATTCATTTTCACAGGAGCAGCATGCTGCACGGACGAGCTGAAACACAAGCCTCGGCAAGTCCTCCTGCTACGTCTCCAATAATGGAAAACAGATGCAGGCAAACACTGCAACCGCTCAGGATTAAAAGTGGCCAGGAATTGTTGATTGTACATTTGCCAGAGTTCGAAATAAGCTTCAATTTATCATCGCCCCAAGTGTCTTAGCGTGCGAGTTAATGGAGCGTTGCTTGATAAGGATTTAGTGTATGCTGCGCTGACAAAAAGAATGGCGCTGCTTTTAACGTGATGCGATAGCAGACACGCACGTTGCTGCACCATTAATTCCATATTGCATCTATGTAATAGATGCATGTTTTAGCTTCTCGTTCCTCAAGACCTCCTTGCACACGTTTGTGCTTGGCGAGCAAACGGTAGCATTTAAAGTCACTCCTAGGAGTTAAATGACGGAATGCTCTTTGTGTAATAAGACACGTTTCCTTGCACTGATAACTGTAATGAAAGCATCATCCCTGGTTTTACAAGACTGTTTAATAAGCTGTCCAGTGGAATACTTATTAGAGCATAGAGGAGGGAGTAAAGAGGCATCCGAGCACTAAAGCTTTATTTCAGAACAGCGGGGTGGAATAACGTAAAAATACAATCCAGCACGTGTCCTCACAGAGAGGGTCGAGTTTGAACGCACACAAAACAGATAAATTTGGCAATGTTTGCCTGTTTGTTCTTGTACTCCTTCCAGGTGATTTGGTGGATTTGCACTAAACATGGTGTGTGCATGATGGACGACCCTGGAATTGCTCTGAAAGGGTTTGTCTTGGAAAAGGTCAAGGTTATTGCAATCAAAGGTCAAAATTTTGGATTGTCTGTTTGTTTTCCTGCTTCTCTCAGGTACTTTAGCCGATTTCCACCAAATAGGGTTTGTTTTGGCAAAAGTCAAGGTTATTGAGGTCAAAGGTCAATTAATGTGTTTATTTATGTATTTATTTCCACTCCAATGTCCACCAAACTTGAACAGATCTGGTGAGATTAAATTGACCAAAGCTCAATCATGGGTAAAATGTCAAAATTAAAGATTTTGACTGATTTGAACCTAATGTGACACACATCTGGAGGGTGGGTCCTGGAATTGATCAGGAGAGATAACATTTCCAAAAAAAGGTCAGTCATTGAGGTCAAGGTCATTGGAGTCAGTGGATAATATTTAAGCTTTTCACTCCAATTCACACCATATTTGTGGCACACATCTGGAGTTGGAGTCTGGAATTGCCCAACAAGGACAAATTTGCCAAAGGTCAATCATTGAGCCCAAGGTCATGTCTACCTGTGTGGTGACCTACTCCTCCCAGGTCCTTCTTGCTGATTTTATTCAGACTTGGTGTGTCAGTGAAGGTTGACCCTGAAATTAATATTTTAAATAATTACTTTTGGCAGCGATCAAGAGAGTCAATTTTCAACCCGGTTTAGACCAAATGTGGCACTCAAATGTTGCCCTGACAAGGTAAGCCAGAGGTCAATCATTTGGGTGAAGGTCAAGGTCACTGGGCTCAAATCGGATTACTTTAACCCTTTCTGTCTTCAATTACCTATCATGATCATCATAATAAAGACAAAATAAAAGTGCAGCACAGCTCTGTCCATGAGAGGTTGCTCTTTTAGTTTTCACCTCAATAAGAGAAAATGAGATAAATGTTTGCTTTTGAAATCAGTATCACTGCTGTCGAGCTGGAGGAATATTTAGGACATCTCATGCCAGTGTGTCTCTGAGAGACAAGCGGGATGGGATTGTCTTTTTTTTTTTTTTTGCCAGCCCAGTCATCTTGTGTTTGCAGAAGGATATGAAACTGGGCTCAACTTATCAGACTTTATCCCTTATATTTTTAAACTGCAAGCTTTTACGTCTGTCTCTGAGCTCTGAGATTCAAGTTGTCTCTTCTCTGAACAAGAGCTCCTGCAGCCGCGGATGTGCAGGGCTGGGTGCCAGCGCGAGCGTGTCTCCAAACTGTTATCTTTGTAGCAACCGCCTCGGCAGTCTGAAATGTTTATATTGAATGTTTCAGCAGCTTGACAGTCACCGTGGTAATGGTCTCAAAGACAAAAACCGTCGCCTTTTTTCATGGGTAATTATCATAGAGCCGTCCCCTCAAAGCCTTCCATTTGGCTCTGGACAAATTTACATTTAATTTTCCTCTCATAAATATGACTAGCCGCTTTAGTTTTCTAATCACGTCAGAATTGAATCTAGACTTTAGATACGAAGTGAAACATTTTCTTCTTTTTTTCTTTTTCAAACCCTTGGATTACTTCAGTAGTGGAACAGAGCGACAAGCAGAAAAGCTGTTGAAAGGCCACTTGAAATGTCCAACTGAAGCCACCTTCAGAAAACAAACTGAAGTTCTAGAAACACAATAAGAGAGAAAATGAGCTTTGGAATTAAGTCCAACTTTCAGTGTCTTATCGGCCATAAGCTGTTGAGACATTCAAAGACTGATTTGGCAGAAAGAAAAATAGCAATGAGCTGTCACCAAAAGCCACTACTGTGGAGATCTGCATGTAACTCTGAACAAGTGGGTCAGAGGAACATGAAAAAGTAATGTGAGCACTCCGTCTGAGAACCGACTGTGATGATATTCATATACAGTGGTACTGTACAGACGTCCTCTTTGAGTTATGTTTAGTGTTTATGTCGTATGGTGATTGCATTTGGTGAAAAAAGAATTTTAAGTATTAAAAGTTGAAATCATCATACATTCAGCCTTGTAGCCAGACAGGGTTTGATTAGGCTCAGTCTGACCACATTTGCGCCAAGCACTAAAATGCGTCGTTGATCAGTTGGTAATGTGACCGCACACTATCCATCTGAAAAATCCAGCTGTAAATTCACCCAGTGCACATTATAGCTGGATTAATATTCATCTCAGGTCACCCAAAGATGGAGGTTTTGGGAATCTATAGAAAAAGCAACTTTCTCCTGCAACATCCTGACCCTCCTCAACTGTGTGTCAACACTGTTAAACACAACCTAACAGGACATAGTTACCTGCGCCTCGTGAACAGCCTGGAACCCACAGTTTTTCCATATATCATTATGAAATTTTTACATAGCATTCATATTCTGATAGGCAAGAATTGATTAAATTTTCAAGGTCGTAGGTCAAAGTCAGGAAAAATCCCTATCCTTTAACATTGAATGAATTTTCAGAAATTCATAACTCTGTCAAAAAACATTGAATTTCTTTCATATTTGAGAACATTATGTGGGATAGTATCCTTTGTTGACTGACATATCGAGTTCATTTTTAATCCAGTTAGGTACATTGGCTTTTACGAACCATAGGCACTAGTAATAGGTGGATTGACATATTTATGGTTTATGATGACACTGACCATCAATCTACTGCAAAAATATGCATGTTGCATGATGATATATTATTTTCATGTTCAGTTAGCTCTGTTTTCAAATGGGTTTCTTTAATCTTTTTAATCTTTAACTTTTTATATTCAGTTCACTCTTCACATTTATTTTGCTTTCTATTGCATTAACGTTATAATAACTTAGTTTTGTTGCCAAATTTGTTTTTTTTTTAAAGTCTTCATTTAGATTTATATTTAGTTAATTTTTCCAAGACCTTGTGGCCTATGGACTCCCTGGACAAAAATTATGTTTTGGATTTGCTTGCGAAGGTGCACAGGAGCCACCTCACATTTTCAAGTGGCCTCTTGTGCTGCAGAAATTATTTACATATTTATTTCATGCACAAATTAGTATAAACATAGAAATTAATAAAATATTGCATGTACACAGTGAAATTGCGGACACAGTACTTTTCCCCCCTACTTTTTCAGCTCTATGGACACTCTGTGCCAACTTTACTTCAGCAGCTGAAACGTGCATTGCATGTCCTTGCCACACTTTGGCCCCTATCATTGTCAAGTTGTTGACTTTGTACCAAAGTACCGCTTCTCATGACATCATCATCAAATAGCATTTAATGCACACAAGATATTATTTCATGTGCATCACATAGTTTCTTAACAACAGAAGCTCTTTGTGGGGCTGTGACGATGCAGCAGATTTCCACATACTCTGGAGACGGACAAGTTTGCCATCTTGAGAATGCAAAATAGGCAAGAAAATATCACCAAAAGCAAAATTATGAGGCATTTATTTGTTTGTTTATTTATTTATTTTTTCCTTCCCCTTAATGTGCCCTCATTATTCTGTACTGTCTGCAGGTATGCCATCTGGACGTTGCAACTCAAAAATGTTTTGACTCGTCAGATGGCTGGAATGAGCCATCTTCAGCTCACTCAGTAAAACTCTTTCACCACAGTTAGAGAGGCTGAATAATTCAAAAGAGAGTTGGCGTTAAGATGAAGCTTATTTTTTTCACCTTACGCAATAAACCGGGGACCTTACACTCAGCACAGAGGAAAAAGAGGTTCTGGTAAAAACACTGCTGATATATTTATAAGAACATAGTGCAAAGCTAATTCCATAAATTTTTGAGTCAGTTGCACAGTGGTTGTTGTATTGAAAGGTTAAAAAAATAAGCAGTGGAAGAACTCCACCGCTCACTGCTCAGGCAAGTGTCCAGCAGGGAGATATATTTCTGTGACAGTTGATTAAAAAAAGTTTTTACTGGACTATGAGATACAGTTTTATTGTTGTACTCCCATTTATAATCAATTTTCTCCCAGTAACAAATTGCAGACGATTGATTTATTTTTCTTTTCCAGACATTATTTACAAGGTCTCTAATGTTTCAGCATGAATGGGGAAAAAAAAGAGAAGGAAAGAAGTGTTCCAAGTTGAGCCAGATATATCAACACAGATGAATTGCAGTGGCAAGAATCCAGCAGGTTTTTTTTTCTTAAGTCTGTGTTTCAGCTTTTTTGCTTCATTGCTCGCGATGTCTTGTAATGTCAGTCTCAAGAAAACAACTTGTCTGTTCACCCGATCAGAGGCCTACATGCTGTGTTTCTGTCGTCTCTTCTTGTGGTGTTGCATAACTTTACTTCATGTTTTTACCTGTGTCGCTGAAGGCAGAGCAAGTCGATTCACTGTTTGACGGCATGCGCGTGTGTGTGTGTGTGTGTGTGTGTGTGTGTTATCCTGATAATGACGCTGTGTATCAAGGTTAAAACTTGGTATACAGGGTCACAGCACTAAGACCTTTGATTGTTGGGCTCGGTGCAGGTTAGGGAAAGCATTGCCCTCATTTCCCTTCTGTTTACTCAAGGTTGGAACTTTCACAATTTCCCTCATTTGGTGCAATTAATGATGGCTTACGTCTTACAGATTGAGCTATTCCTTGGCAGTATACTGGCGGACAGAAGCGGCAACCAATAACTTACACGGTAAGGTAAGCGGCTAACTGTATATTTGGTTGTCTTAAAAAGCATGTTTACATGTAGTGAGATAAACATAGACATGTTTACCTCCATAGGGATCCCGTCTGTACTACAGGACACTTCTAATTTAGTTGTCACCTGTTCAGTAGTAAGAAGAAACTGTTTACCTTGCGTGTTTGTTTGGGATTGCCCCATCCAATGACATTAGTTAGGCTCCTTAGGCAGGATACTTAGTATGTGGAGCATAGTGTTGTTTACAGTGTATTCTTGCCTTTCACCTGACTGCAGCAGATTGATGGATAGTTTTGAGAGGTGGGGATGGATTGGTTGCCATCCAGGACCCACAGCAGTTCCATGGTGTGGTGGGCATGGCAGTGTGTGGTACCGGTGTCACAGACCGAATGGTCCCTCCTAAAAATTGATCCACCCTACCTTCATTGCGCATCGTTCACAGATTATCACCTCATTTCTGCTTAAAACTGCACTCCAGTCATCATCTATCTCAGCTATGGATATCTGAAGGTTTTGTACAACAATCCTTTACCATATAAATTCAATATTATTTCATCATAAAAGACAGAGGAAGCGATCAGAGCACCGAGCTGCTAACCGATGCGTTCACTGCGCATCAGTCATTTCAAAGCGTCATCAAGTATTGCCTCGTTTCTGCTTAAAACTGACTTGAGAATGATTTAAAAGGTTTTACTTTGTCATTTCAATTTCAATTTATTTTCATTTGTATAGCGCCAAATCACAACAGAGTTGCCTCAAGGTGCTTCACACAAGTAAGGTCTAACCTTACTAACCCCCAGAGCAGCAGTGGTAAGAAAAAACTCCCCCTGAGGAAGAAACCTCAAGCAGACCAGACTCAAAGGGGTGACCCTCTGCTTGGGCCATGCTACAGACATAAATTACAGAACATTCACAAAAGGAATATACAGGAAATGCTGTTGGTGCAAAGGTCAGGAGGGTCTCCAGCACAAATACCACACCCATCTCTAGATGGAGCTGCACCTTAAACAGAGAGGAAAAAAAACAGAATCAGGCATCAGAAAGACAAGAAATACAGTATCATTTACCAGCATTAAACAACAACAAAACAGAAGAAATACTAAGGTGATTGCTGGCCACTAGCCCTAAGCTTCACTAAAAGACCCAGAATTTAGGTAAAGTTAAGGCTGCGGCCCACTCCGTTTGGGAATTCGTATGGGAATTCGATTCTGAGTCTGCATAGTTCGGTTGGCTTGTTTTACGCCGGATGCCCTTCCTGACACAACCCTCCTCATTTATCCGGGCTTGGGACCGGCACTCACAATGTACTGGCTGCACACCCCATGTGGCTGAGTTAAAACCCCGGCTGGTACGTAGGGTTTAATTAGGTCAGCTAGGTAGGGAGGTGCCAGTCCGTGAACAAGTTCATAGGCTAGTAGCAGAACCTTAAAATTTGATCTCACTGGTACAGGAAGCCAGTGAAGGAATGCCAAAATGGGTGTAATGTGGTAAACATTCTGCTTCGTGTCAAAAGTCTGGCAGCAGCATTTTGAACCAATTGGAGAGCTCAAATGCTGGACTGCGGTAAACCAGAAAAAAAAAAAAACATTGCAGTAGTCCAATCTAGAAGAGATAAACGCATGGATCAGAGTCTCAGCATCAGCCATAGACAAGATGGGACAAATATTCCCTACATTTCGCAGGTGGAAGAAAGCAGTCCTCATAATATTTCTAATATGGAAGTCAAAGGACAATGTAGGATCAAAAATTACCCCAAGGTTCCTCACTTTGTCAGTGTGATGTATGACACACGAGCCGAGGCTAAGCGTTAACTGGTCAAATTGATGCTGATGTCTCACTGAACCAAGAACCGTCATTTTAGTCTTATCAGAGTTTAAAAGTAGGAAGTTTCTAGACATCCACCTTCTCACTGATGCAAGGCAATCATCTAAGGATTTTATGTGAATGAGATTGCCAGCAGTTATCGGTATGTATAACTGAGTATCATCAGCACAGCAGTGAAAGGTAATCCCAAAACGCTGCAATTTGTGCCCAAGGGGTGCTATACAAAGGGAGAAAAGCAGGGGGCTTAAGACGGACCCTGTGGAACCCAAAATTTCATGACACTAAGGTTAGAGGTAGTGCTATGCTACAAAACACAGTGAGAACGACTGGTCAAGTATGACGTCAGCCATGCAAGGACACTCCCAGTAATCTCAAAATGATTTTCCAGCCTATCAAGTAGAATATGATGATCCACGGTATCAAATGCAGCACTGAGAGCTAACAGCACAAGAACCATAGTGGTGCGAATCCATTGCAAGCAGAAGATCATTCACCACTTTAGTGAGAGCCGTCTCTGTGGAATGGTATTTTCTAAAAGCAGACTGCAGTGGCTCAGAGAGATTATTCTCATTAAGATAGTCCACGAGCTGCCGTGACACCACTTTTTCTAGAATTTTAGAGCAAAATGATAGATTTGATATCGGCCGATAGTTTTTCAATACACTAGGGTCAAGATTAGGTTTCTTAAGTAATGGTTTAATCACTGCAGATTTGAAACATTTAGGAACAGATCCAGAAGTTAAAGAAAGATTAATAATTTCCAGCACAGTCGGCCCAAGAGTGGGCCACAGGTCCTTAAACAGTTTTGTTGGTATAGGATCAAATAAGCAGGTTGTGCTTTTTGTTGACATTACAAGTTTCATCAGCATGCCTAGAGAGATACTCTCAAATTCTGTAAATCTAGGTAATACCTCAGTAATGGCGCCCACCTCAATAGCAGGGTGTAGTGGCTGGATTAAGGCATGCTGGGATATGTTTAACCTAATGTCTTCTATTTTCTTCTCAAAGTAATCCAGGAAATCTTGTGTTGTGAAAGGAGAGCGAACTACAGGTGGTTGTCCATGAATAAGTGTAGCCACCGTGTTGAACAAGAACTTCGAGTTATGCTTGTTTTTGTTGATCGTATCAGAGTAATGGGTCCGCTTTGTAGCCAGTAATGCATGCTTATAGTCTAAGATAGCATCACACCATGCAAGGTGGAATACCTCTAATTTTGAACTACACCATTTCCGTTCTAGACCTCTAGCCTTATGTTTGAGGTCATGCAGGTAATCTTTGAACCAAGGTGACTGTGTTTTGGGGGAGCGCGGTTTTAACAAAGGTGGCGCAATCATGTCGAGTGTAGTTTTGAGCACTGAGTTTTAACCATCCACAAGACTGTCTACTGATTGGGTATTTGACAAATGTCAAGCTAAGACATCAGGCAGTCTAACTTCGAGTTTAGTCTTAGTTGAGGAGTTGATGCATCGCCGTAGTGATATATAAGATTGTTGTTCTACTAAACACGGCAGCGAAACTGTAAACTTAATAAGTGAGTGATCAGAGACCACTGATGTAAGAGGCATGATGTCAATATTCATGACAGTAATACCATGTGCAAGAACCAAATCCAGGGTATTTCCACTAATGTGCGTCAAGTCCCGAATGCATTGCCGAAATCCTAATGCATCCACAATTTCCATAAATGATTTGCAGAGGGGATCAGAAGTCTTATTTATATGAACGTTAAAGTCACCAATGATCAGAATGTTATCTGCACTAGTTGACAAGTTAGAGATGAACGCACCAAATTTATCTAAGAATTCAGAATATGGGCCAGGAGACCTATATACAGTGACAAAGTAATATGGCTTATTTTTATTCTTCTGACCTTGGCAATGCATAATATCCTGAGCAGAGCGGAGAATCAAATGCTCAGACGAGTTATATTTGTGACCCCCAACATCTAATAAGCTAAACCTAGATTTATGAATAAGACCAACACCCCCACCTTGCTTCGCATCACGCGGGACGTGACAAAATGTATATGCTGGTGGGTAGGCCTCATTTAAGGGGAGGACAGCTGTAGGTTTAAGCCAGGTTTCACATAACCCAATCATATCTAAGTGATGATCAATAATAAGATCATTAATCATCAATGATTTTGAGGATACTGATGTTATGTAAATAAAAACCAGATTAAGGACCTCAATGGGATTGACAGTTGAACTGTTTGGGTTTAGGAGTGGTTTCACAGTAGCATATATAAGATGCGTAGAAGTAGGTTTAGGTTTGAGACATTCCACGTGAGTTGTAGGTAGCAGACATGAAATCTTTGATATGGTTGGAACAACCAGTGGGCCATCCTCAATTTCAACATCATCCAATGTAGTAATGGGTATTAAGTTTGCAAAGCATATCCCTCTATGACTTTTATGGACAGCAGGCCACAGTCTGAACTTGTTGAATTTCCCTCCCTGGCAGATAAACTGCACTATCACCTTAGTGGATTTTCTGCACTAATTTCCCCACTAAACTAATGGATTCCACACCCACATTTGTCATACGCCTTGCAGGGTCTCTAATCTAATCACCATGGCCTGCTGTAAATTCCTAATGTTACCCTCTGTGTCATCTGATGGTTAATAATCCCATTCATCCATGTGATTGCTTTGGATGAAAAGACTGTCCCAGAACTCTGAAATGACACATGCGCAGTGGCGGCAGGGCGGACCATTCAGTCTGTGACACCGGTGCAAGCTCTCAGACTTGACTGTTACATTGATGCTTCATGTTGGATTTCTGATGGACCTTGTTATTGAAAACACTAACTAACCTTTGGTGTTGGCTCACACTAATCCACTTTTAGTGTTTCATATGATCTGTCAGTAGTCACACAAGCCATGTCACCGTGGCAAGGTTCATTGTAATGGCAGTACACATCACACAGTGGTCCACATCTGGAAAGCTAGTTATTCTTATCTCTGTAAGTCAAATTATTCTTCTGGATTTGGTGCATAGAAGTGAATATTTTCATGAATTCATAATAAAATCTTACAAGATGTAATCAGGAATATTAAGTATAGATCGTATTTTTGAACAGTCATCCTGATTCCAGTCCAGTTTCCTGTTTTCAACACATATTTAATAATGTCATCCTCTCCTGGACTGGGTAGTTTGGAAAACAGCTTATGCACTTTTTAATTTAACAATTAAAAATGATTTTTCTACTTTTTTTTTTTCACAATACCTTTTTATCTCAGGTGTCTCTTGTGTCATGCAGGGTTCCATTACCTTTCCACATATTCTTATTCTTTTTTCTTTTTTTTAACCTTGTCATTTCCCTGAGGAAAACAGTCTGCTCTGTCCTCCACATTTTCCAGGAGCAGACGACTCTCTTATCTAGTAATTGTATGTTTCTCAAAAAATTGCTTCCTACCCCCTACAGTTCCCGTGTGCAACTCCAGTTCAGCTCTCTGTTCCCACCAACTCCTTGTGGATCACTTCTCTTTAACTCCCAAGTGCCAGTTGTTGCACAGTTAACTTTTGTTTCAGCAGTTAAATATCTGCAGGTCCTTTGTTCATATTAACACTTATATTCCAGCATTTTATTTTAAACTGAACCCTTTTAATTCTTTCAAAACAAGGTTATACAACACATTAACAGTTGGTAGCTTGCTGTCAGGATCAGAATATGCAAGTCAAGTTACTGTGATTAATATGATGATTTAAGAATGTTTTGTATGAATATATAGGGAGCAAAATATATGCTCAATCATTTGTGGAAAATGCTATTTTAACTATCCAGATGTCTCAGGAAAGCTTCTCAAAGATTGCTGATAGCTGCTAATAATCTGCTTGTGCAGATATAACACAATTCTTAAGTGCAAGTAGGCTCCTTCTAAACAGAGCTAGCTGACAGGATATTCTGTGAAAGGTTTATGGGTAATAGAAGGCATGCAGAATTTTGATTATTAGATTTGATACAGTATAGAAATAAATCTAAAGACTATTTATGGTTGTTAATTTTAGAATCAAGAAGTGTGATTTAATTGTAACTGTATTCGGGAATTTGTTGAATTTTTTGAGCAAGTTATCTAAAGTGTAGATGGATCGCAAAAAGGAGCTGGACCTTGACTAGCTCCTGTTGTTTTTTTTTTTTGTTTGTTTTGTTTTTTTTTTTTTTTAAAGGAGCGATGAGGAGAGCCAGCTGCACTCTTTTGGACAGGAGCAAAGCGAGAGCAGCTCCAAAATTAGTGGAGCATGTAATGGCCCGCAAGTTCAATCTATAAGAAAAGTATTTAGCAGGAGTTTTGACTCCTGCTAAATACTAAACTAGAGCAGGGGGGAGAAAAAATATATAACGCAATGCTAAACCGCCCTCAGCTGTATGAGCATTGTCTTCTTTATAATTTGCAGTTTTTTAATTGGTATCCCAGTGCAAAGTGTACATAATTCTTGTTATTTACAGTAAGTATTAAGATCCTATTGTCTTGCTTACAATTTGTACATGTTCAATAAAGTCCCTCTATCAATCATTTATAAACAATATTTATGTTTATGAGCTTTTGACAAGAGTGGAAGTTAGCTTTGAGTTAGCGGAAGTTAGCATACACGCTGACTTCCATGAAATGTCTTGTAAATCAGTCTAGAGGCGTTATCAGGTTACAAAAACAGCATTTTCAGTTTTAGAAGTGTTCATTTCTTGCTAGTTTTTACATAATATGAGGTCTGTTAGAAAAGTATTGGACCTTTTTATTTTTTTCAAAAACCATATGAATTTGAATCACGTGTGATTGTATCAGCCAAGCTTGAACCTTCGTGCGCATGCGTGAGTTTTTTCACGCATGTCGGTTGCGTCATTCGCCTGTGAGCAGGCTTTGTGTGAGCAGTGGTCCACCCCTCTCGTCGGATTTTTATTGTGATTTTTATTATCCGCCCACAGCTGCTGAGAGCGCGCCGCGCTCTGAGCGCCGATCGACAGGCTGAATCAACCAGATCATGTCCAACGTGAAGGCTTTGTTGATCCGGGACATCGTCTGACTTACACAAAAATGGCAGAAGAAGACGTGGACATCAGTACTTTTTTGGCACATTCCACTGTTACAGGAGTTTTTTTCATGGAAAGAGAAGCGGAGGGATGCACAACGGAGCCGTTCATGGCGCGGGACAAAACCACCTCTGTGTTGGTCTCACAGGACGGGTTTCAGATGGCTTTCAGACGGCTTTTCAGTCGTGTGACTATCCGAGAAATTGTGGATGAGCCTGGACATGCCAGAACATATCCTGTGAGGCTTCATCACGGCGTTGCTTTGCGCAATGCGGCACCGCTGCGACGCGCGGAATTCCTCCGCTCCTCTTTCCATGAAAAAAACTCCTGTAACAGTGGAATGTGCCGAAAAAGTACTGATGTCCACGTCTTCTGCCATTTTTGTGTAAGTCAGACGACGTCCCGGATCAACAAAGCCTTCACGTTGGAAATGATCTGGTTAATTTAGCCTGTCGATCGGCGCTCGGAGCGCGGCGCGCTCTCAGATGCTGTGGGCGGTCTTTAAACCGGCTGGAGCACTCCTTAATCTGTG
The DNA here is from genome assembly GCF_902500255.1 of Thalassophryne amazonica. Lineage (NCBI taxonomy): Eukaryota > Metazoa > Chordata > Actinopteri > Batrachoidiformes > Batrachoididae > Thalassophryne > Thalassophryne amazonica. The sequence goes on from NC_047120.1 coordinate 38,742,912, forward strand.
TAATCCCCATAAAATCGTCCCTGAAAGCCATCTGAATTTTCCGAATGGTTACCACCTGGAGGTCTCACAGTTTCTGGAAAGAATTGATGCAGCAAAGCTCCAAATCGTTCAGACATTTTATTCGCAATAAAAATCCGACAAGAGGGGTGGACCACTGCTCACACAAAGCCTGCTCACAGGCGAATGACGCAACCGACAGGCATGAAAAAACTCACGCATGCACACGAAGGTTCCAGCTTGGCTGATGCAATCACACGTGATTCAAATCCATATGGTTTTTGAAAAAAATAAAAAGGTCCGATACTTTTCTAACAGACCTCGTATATGACAAAGAGGTTAGTTTGCAGCTCGCTACCAGCCTGCGACATCACCATGCTAACGTCCGCTAAATGTCTTGTAAATAACTTTAGAGGTGTTAATAGTTTCAAAAGCAGCGTTTTCAGTTTTAGAAGTGTTTATTTCTCGTGAGCTTTTGCAGAATATATGAGAAACATGCTATACAAACACATAAATAAAGTGTTTTTAGATGGATCTGCCACTGAAGTCATGGTACAGCTCTACTCTGATTGGATGTTACCTCCGCCACTCAAAAAAAAAAAAAAAACAACAGAACAGATTGAAACAGAATGTGTCTTTTTAACCTCTTAAAATACCTCTTAAAATAGTTCAAGGTTAGCTGTCTTTGAACTTGTCTGAGGTCTGTGTCCAAAGAATGGTCCCTGTGAATTTGAAGACTGGCAGTAATAGGACTGGACTTATACTGAACACAGACAGACAGATGGCTGGACAGACAGACACAACGTCTTTGCAGTACCCGATGGCTGTATTTGATGGTAGAGGTGGGCGGATCGATCCTAATATCGATAATGTCGATACCAACGCTGGTATTGATATTGAACGATCCTCGTGTAAAAAGATCGATACTCAAGCTTTTTTCTCTCCCGCATGCACTGACTGCTGCGCACGCAGATTCATCAAAGTCTACTCTCTGTCTGTAAGAGCAGCGCTGCGCTGTGTCACACAACACGGAGCAGCGCACCCTTGTATTGTGGTTTGTCAGCCCTCTACCTCAGGAGATTTTGTTGTAAGTTGTGTTGAGTGATATTTTTTAAACAAAAATGTTGATTTTGATAATAAAGTATTTTGTTGTCACGTACAATGTTTGGCGAAATTCTATCCTCTGTCTTTTGGATCCTTTGAATCTATGAAGCTTAAATATGAAAAAGTATTGGTATCGATATCGGTGATACTGGGCCTGTATTTACTTGGTATCGGATCAATACCAAAATTCCCGGTATCGCCCACCTCTATTTGATGGCCTTATTGGGTAATGAATGACCACACAGACTCCTTCTGTCTCATGTGTGCATTGTAGTGCTGATCAGAGCTGTACTGAATTGATTACTGATCTCCAAATTAATGGATACTTCATTATTTTGTTGACCACATTTTTCTTGGGCATCGCTGAAAAATGTTCCTGGTGTGGATTCTGTGCTATAATAAAGGAAAAACAGAATTTTCATGATGGTATGGCACAATTCATATTGTGGTGCACTATCAAACTTGTTTCGACTGTGACAGCAGTGCACCTCCCAACCCAGTTTTCAATCCAAGGGTCGTGGACTCATTGTGGCACATTTGATGCCATTTGTAGCTGATGTCTGCGGTTATCTCAGAGTAGTGTTATAAACATGTCAACACTGGACATCATCTTTCCACTCGCGTGGCATTACGTATAAAGCCGTACCTCTGCTATTTGCTGCCCTGTGAGGCAGGTGAAGTGATGTGCAGTTCTCCCCTCGCCACACAGCAGCCATTACTCTAAATCACCCCCTTTTCCTCCTCCGCCTCCTTCTTTTCTCCCTGACCTCCGCTCGCATCCACTGACCTGGAAAATATCTGGTGAGTCCAAGCCACCGAGAGCAACAGCGGCCCATACTGCGCATGCAAACAGCAGAAATATTGAGCCAATTACAAGATTATTATCTGGTGGTAGTGGCAGGGGAGCGCCGTGGGAGTGTATTTATGTCTGCCAGGGCTCCCTGCTGGAAGAGTAAAAATGATTCAAAGGCTTGTGGGAGAGAAGTGGACGGCACTCATGCCCACTTGCCTCTGTGTCTTTACAACTCCTGTCAATTGACAGACTTTGGCTTGGATCCAAGCCCCCTTTTAAAGGATCCCAGGGAACACCAGGAAACGGTCTGTTCTCAGCTGATTGCCTCCTAGCTTCTGTTTTTATATTTTGTGACTCCGTAAATCATATGTTACGCTGTTGTCTTCTGCAGGCACTCTACTTGTAGTGAATAAGACCGTATGGTGCATTTAGGCTTGAACTTGTTTTGCTCAGTGTTTATATTACAGGCAGACGTGACTCACAGCTTGTATACTGGGTGAGTTTGTGAGTGAAGAGCATTCTGCGGGGAAACGAAAGCAATGATGCATCAGATGTTATGTTACTTTATGGAAGAACATACAAAGCACGCACTTCGTGACGCACTGGCCGACGCACTGCCCATTACTGTATACATGGGATTGACTGTGTTTAATGTGGACTATTGAGTTGCCTGAAGGAGTCTCAACATCACGTTCCACTGATTTAGTCCCATATGAAAGGAATGACATTACAATTAAGCGTGCGTCATGACCTACTTGGTTACAATTATCCGGTGTACTTTGTAGTCATGTTAATGCTATTTTTTTTTTCTGTTTTATTATTTCAGAACTGAAGTACACACCAATTGAAATTCGGGAACACGCGCTGTGTTTCGGTCGGCCTCCCCTCATATTTGTATCCTGCAGCCTGCGTTTCACACTTCGGTGTGCTTACAAAGTTGCATGTTAGCGACATGATGAAGCCATCAAAGCAGAGTCTGGAACCACAGCAAATCTCAGCCACTTGGAAGGTTTGTCACCTGTTACATCACCTATCCAGCCAATAAACTTTCATTACAAAGAGCTGCACGCTTCTGCTGCAGAATGGAAAGAAATTGACTCCACTCTGGTTCACATACTATAAAACCAACTGTTCCTGGCTCCTTTGGCCCTCAAATATAAGAGCTGAGAATTGAGGTCCTTTGTGTATATGACATCAGCTTTTCTATATGTTTTTATTCTTTTTTCAGTAAGAAGCAGAAGCTGAAAAGATAAGTTCACCTTTTTAGAACTCTCATCATTTTAAAACATTTCTCGCAGTAAAGTCTCTCAGTGCACTGCTCACCTTTGTTGATTGCTTATTGGAAATCCGTTTTTGAGCAAAGGTGATGACTGGATTTTTGGTGGGGGGGCGGGAGGGTTGGTGATGTGCATTTTCAGAGGATCCTTGGGTATCGCTGGAATGACTGTGTCTGTGTCAGTTGAACAATTATTTAGAGAGATTAGGATGATGAGTACTGCTTGGATTGTAAGGGAACATCAGCTACAACATTTTAGCCATCTGCCAAGTTTTTCTGGGCATGATCCCAAGGAATGAGAAAAACCCAAGGTCACGTAAAAAATTTACAAATAAGGTTTAGGGGTTGGGGATAGACTGATTGTCTGCCCAGGTGGTTTCCATCCAGGACCCTAAGGCTGTTCCATGTTGTGGTGGTATGGTGATACACTGCACCAGCACATACTCCCAGACCTGAACTGGCCTTTTCTGAAAAATTAATTGTCTAATCTTTGACAGACAACAGTATAACATTCATAATAGCAGTGAAAGAACACAGGCACCATACTTTCTTAATTGTTGACATGATATAGGTACTAAACATCTTAAGAAATACTGGTAGCTAGGTGCATTTGTTTTCACAATATAGCAGTTACTATCAATCTTTCATCGGTGTTAGCATATAAATTAGCTTGACTAAGATGATATTGTGCTTAGTCAACATTGCCTTTTGTTAATTTAAAAACGATACCAGCATTATGCGGCAGTAAAATAAGTATTGAACACATCACCATTTTTCTCAGTAAATATACTTTTAGGGGCCTGCGCATCCATCAGGCGAAGATGAAGTGTGGCGGAGTAAGCCAGATGCAATCTTGCACTGCCCCGGCAGATCAGACAAGCAGGAGACAGAGCCTGGTTGAGCACCACAATGTTGCTGTTTCCAATGTTGCAGATGGCCAGAGGGGAGAAGAGTACCTTTCCCAGCAGCAGGAGCACCAGGTATATCAGGAGCCTATTCCCCATAATGAGCAGTATGAGGATATCCCCCGCAGCGAAACCCCGACAAGAATAAGGAGGGAGAACCCCATTCAACAGCCCAAAGTGATGTGGCCTACAGCCAATGACAAAGAGGCATGGAGAGGGTTCGATCATGATCTGTATGTCAGCCTGAAGTCAGTGCGAGGCAATGTGTCCACCAAGCTGAACCTCTTTGGTAACATCATATATGAAGTGGGTAGGGCAAGGTTTGGGGAGGCTGCCTGTGAAAGGAAGAGAGATAAATACACCGACTTGGTAGCGGAGTGTCGGGAAGCGGGATGGTCCGCAGTTATCTATCCCGTGGAGGTTGGCTGTAGGGGGTTCATCGGAACATCCATTCAGCACCTCCTTAGGAAGATCGGAGTGTCTGGAATAAGGCTGAAGAGGGTATGTAGGGAGCTGGCAGAGGAGGCAGAAAGAGCCAGTTTCTGGCTGTGGTTGCGTAGGAAGGATAGGTCGTGGGGGAAAGAGGGGTCCTAGGGGTGGCTGCAGGGGGCGGCAGGGAGACGTCCCTGCCGTTGCTCCACCACCGTGAGATGTTCCGGGATTAATGGAGCGAAACATCAATGAAGGGTGGCTCCCGGCTGATGACCCTGCAGTTACCCCACCGGCACTGGTGGAGGTGCGTCAGGCGGAAACGCCAGGCAGGTAGAAATTACCTGTGTTTCCAACTAAAGGTGCTATTGACATGAAATTTCAACAGATGTAGAAAACAACCCAAGTAATCTACATATAGAAAGAAATCAAACCAAAGATGTCCACAAATTAAGTTATGTGTAATGATGGGAAATGACGCAGGGAAAAAGTAGTAGGCACCTGAAGAAAGGGAGGAACAAAAAGGCATGGAATGGCAAGACACCGGCTGAAATCGATCAGTAGTTAGAAAACAATCCTGCCCCTTTACAGTGCAAATTAATGTGAGCTGGCTCGATCCCAATTGATGGCCTATATAATTGTGTCTCATTACCAAGGTGTCACACAAGAAACATCTCATGATGAGTAAAAGCAAAGAGCTCTCTCAAGATCTTTGCAACCTAATTGTTGCAAAACATACTGATGGCATTGGTCACAGAAGGATTTGAACTTCTGGATGTTCCAGTGAGCACTGTGGGGTGGCCACAATCTGAAAGTGGAAAGAACATAGTTTCACCATAAACCGGCCACGACCAGGTGCTCCTCACAAGATTTCTGACAGAGGTGTGAAAAGAATTATCAGAAGAGTTGTCCAAGAGCTCTCCACCACTTGCATGTTGAAACGCCTTTAAAGTTTTCTGCACAACATTTAGATAAGCCAGTGAAATACTGGGAGAATATAGTCTGGTCAGATGAGACCAAAACTGAACTCGTTGGATGCCATAATACACACCATGCTTGGAGGTCAGATGGCACTGAACATCACCCCAAAAACACCAGACCATTAGTGAGGTTTGGAGTTGGGAACACCATGGTGTGAGGCTGTTTTTCAGCATACAGCACTGGTAAACTTCATATCATTGAAGGAAAGATGAATGGCAAAATGTATTGAGACGTTTATTGATAAAAATCTGCTGCCATCTACCAGGATGATGAAGATGAAACGAGGGTGGGTATTTCAGCAAGACAATGATCCCAGTAAGCTCGCATTTGGTTTTAGAGAATGAAAATAAAGCTGCTTGAATGGTGCAGCCAGTCCCCTGACTTGAATGTAATAAAAATTCATGGAAAGAACTAAAGACTGTTTGTGTGGAACAATGGGCCAAAATCACACCTGAGCAATGTGACTAGTTTCTCCATACAGGAGGCATCTTCAAGCTGTCATTACCAACAAAGGCTTTTGTACAGAGTATTAAATGAATTTCACCATGTTCAATACTTTTCCTTGTGTTATTCCATTTTACTACACATAACCTATCTGTACTTATTATCCACAACTAGCTGAATGCCCGAAGGGGGATTATGTTGTGGTGATTTACGTCTGTCCATATGGCTGTCTGTCCATCCCAAAAATGGTATAAGCATTCTGAAATCAAGTCCTCTCACATTTAGGAGAAATTTTGTGAAACTTGGCACATATCCTTGTTACAGATTGGAAATATGCATATTATCATACCGTTCTAGTTGGGCCAATTTTTCCAGAGTTATGGCCCTTGATTAACAAATCTAGACTGTCAGTTTCATGACTGGTTGCCTGCATTCTGAAATCAACTCCTCTCATATTTTTAGGAGGAATTTTGGGAAACCTGGTACAGTTCCTTCTTGTGGGTTGGTAATACGCATATTGTAATATTGCACAGGACTGACGCATTTTGGTGGAGTTATGGCCCTTGATTAACAAACCTAGACAATGCCAGTTTCATGACTTGGTGTCTGCATTCTGAAATCAAATATCACATACCATGAAATGTCAGAATGTAGCAAGTACTAGTACCAAAGCAGCATTTGGCGGTGAGGGATGTTGTGCTCTCAGAACACTGTTGTTTCTTTTGATTTGTGTGTGTGCATACGTTACTTGCATTACGAGGTCTGTCCATAAAGTATGGTACCTTTTTATTTTTTATTTTTAAACTATATGGATTTGATTCATATGTTTTCACGTCAGACAAGCTTGAACCCTTGTGCGCATGCGTGAGTTTTTCCACGCCTGCCGGTGACGTCATTCGCCTGTGAGCACGCCTTGTGGAAGGAGTGGTCCCGCCCCGTCGTCGGATTTTCATTGTCTGGAAATGGCGGAATGAAAAGGACTTTTTTTCCCCATCAGAATTTTTTCAGAAGCTGTTAGAGACTGGCACCTGGAAACCAGTCGAAAAATGTATCTGGCTTTCGGTGAAAATTTTACGGGCTTCACAGAGAATAAGGTCTGGTAGTACAGCTTTAAGGACCCCTTTAAGGACGCTCAGCACGCTGCGCTCCGAACTGCGACGACACGGCACAAGCCACTGGACCATTTCTGAGCTGATGGGTCTGTGGATACGAGACCGTCGTGTGCTCTTTCTCTGGTTATCACAAGAGCTGGACATCAGCCATTTCCCAGCAGATTTCACTTTTAACAAGAGATTTTGTCATGGAAAGCTGCGCGGAGGCTTCGCGCGTCACGACCGATTCGCTTTGGAAGCGAGACAAAGGAACACCTCCATTTCGGCGTGTCAGAGGACAAGTTTGGACATGTCTATCTCGGCTTTCAATGCTTACCAGTCCAGTAAGTATCAGTGAAATTGTGGAGAGCTGGACATGTCCAAACTTGTCCTCTGACACGCCGGAACGGAGGTGTTCCTTTGTCTCACTTCCAAAGCGAATCGGTCGTGACGCGCGAAGCCTCCGCGCAGCTTTCCATGACAAAATCTCTTGTTAAAAGTGAAATCTGCTGGGAAATGGCTGATGTCCAGCTCTTGTGATAACCAGAGAAAGAGCACACGACGGTCTCGTATCCACAGACCCATCAGCTCAGAAATGGTCCAGTGGCTTGTGCCGTGTCGTCGCAGTTCGGAGCGCGGCGCGCTGACCGTCCTTAAAGGGGTCTTTAAAGCTGTACTACCAGACCTTATTCTCTGTGAAGCCCGTAAAATGTTCACCGAAAGCCAGATACATTTTTCAAATGGTTTCCAGGTGCCAGTCTCTAACAGCTTCTGAAAAAATTCTGATGGGGAAAAAAAGTCCTTTTCATTCCGCCATTTCCAGACAATGAAAATCCGACGACGGGGCGGGACCACTCCTTCCACAAGGCGTGCTCACAGGCGAATGACGTCACCGACAGGCGTGGAAAAACTCACGCATGCGCACAAGGGTTCAAGCTTGTCTGACGTGAAAACATATGAATCAAATCCATACAGTTTAAAAAAAAAATAAAAAGGTACGATACTTTATGGACAGACCTCGTATTGACATCTGGTGAAAATTTCATGTCAATAGCACCTTTAGAAATATATTTACTGAGAAAAGTGGTGATGTACCTCACGCAGTTTTTTTAGGTTCAGAAAAATGCAATTTTGAATTAATTTAAAGCTCCACTAGTGGTGCTCTTTCAAATGTGGACTTCTAAAAACATTACCAATAGGTGACTCATGATGTCAGTTTCAATTTATTTCAATTTATTTTTTATTCATATAGCACCAAATCACAACAAAGTTGCCTCAAAGCACTTCACACAAGTAAGGTCTAACCTTACGAACTCTATTTGACCAACGTCCATTTGAGACAACCTGTCTACCCAGTTGCACCCCAGTCCTGCAGAGTGTAATTGTCTCAGCTCTGTCAGGATAGCTGTTGATTCTAAGCAAAAATAACACAGTATCTCAAAAATATCCAGACTTGCTGCATTCACATGTTGACATCTAAACTTCTAAACATGGACGGTTTCATGTTGTACACCAAACCACACACCTCACTGACCCTGAAAATGGCCCCAGAGAGTTTGTGCACCGCCACAGTACGCTCGCTGTGAATGCACTGACCTACGCATCAAATATGGATGTTACGTCATATCTTTTTCATAGGTTTTTTTTTTTTTTTGCTGTTATCAGGTTTGTTTCAAAATCCTTGTGCTTTCCAAAGCAGAAGTGTCTGGATTCCCCATAATCTTGGTATCAATAATTGGTCTCCACATGCTTTATTATTGATTTGAGTTTACTGATTGTGTTCCCATGTGGTATTAGTGTGACTTGCAAATCTCCACTTTACCATCCTGCTGTGACTCTTCGCATGTATTCCTCAGTCGATGGGACACGACTAATATGAGAGGATGAGACTCTGTCTGGCTTTATCTTTATACAGCTAAGGAGAAGTCACGGATATGAAGATGACTCGGGGTCAGGTGACGGTTAATGTTACGGATGTTTGACATTAGCGCAGCCATGTTGGCGCTCCCACTCTTATCGACCAGTTCCTCTGTGTCCAGCTCATGCAGACCAGATTAGATCCACTCTGTGTACTCGGCCACATAACCTGGATGTATTTTGCCATTAACGCAAACATGTTGACTCATATCTTTTACGTGTAGACTGCAAATGAAGATGGGCGCAGTACTTCCCATTCACTTGGATATAAAAGCAACATGAGCAAGTAAAGTACAAGACAAAAAAAAGATTAGACAAAATCTATTTGATCAACTAAGAGCCTACCTATATAAGGGTCCACGAGTCTCTTTACCATCATCCTGATTGCTGAGCTTTGATCCTGATCTTTGATCCTAATTGTTGAATTGTGATCTTTGAACTTCACCAAGGAGGGTACGTTTGTGTTTGATGTTCAAATATCAAAGATCAAACGCAGGATCAAGATTAAAGGAAAAACAAAGACAAAAGGCAGGATATGCCCCTTGATCAGGATCAATGACAGGATGGTTCTATTTATTTATATCAGATATAGGATCAGCCTGAAAGGAATTAGGATTAAAAAAAAATCTAAATTAGGATTAGCCCCATTCATCAGAATTAAATTATACAGTGTCAAACTTGGATCTGAAATGTTATTTGCTTTAATCATGTCATCGAGACTAAATGATTTAGGTTCAAACATCAAATATCAAAGGCAGGATCAAAAATATAGGAATCAGAACCAAAGACCAAAGGAAAGAGATCATCTGGATCAATGGCAGTATCAGCCTCAAATGAATCAGGGTTAAAGATCAAATTCAGGATTTTCCCCTTTGATCATAATCAATTTAGACCATATCAAAGATTAGTGGCAAAATCAAGACCAAATGAATCAGGATCAAGGCTCAGAGGCAGGATTCACCACTGGAGCAAAATCAAATGAGTCATGATCACAGGTCCAAGGAATGATCAAAATCAGATGACATGACAACAAAGATTAAAAACAATCCGCTCATTGATTCGGATCCACACCAAAATTTAACTCACTCTTTAGCTAAAACAGACAGAAAAAAAACATCAATGAAAATCTAACCTGGTCCTGTTTTTGGCTCAGTGATAGTCCTTTAATATTGTCTTCTTTTTTTTAAAGCCATGTGGCCTTTCAAGTTTCACAAAACTGACAAAATTATAATGTTGGTTTATTCTTGTAACATGTTGAAAAATTACAGCTCATTTTAATGAAGAGAACATATTTACCTGCAGTTCCATAGCAAATAGATTCTATATCCTTCTTGCAGCATCATGCAGATGAACTACAGGAGGAAATGCCTGTGCGCATGTGTGAGGTTCTGAGGTGACCTTTGACCTGGGGTGTGCATGCTAACATCCATAAGATGTCTTGTAAATCATTTCCGCCATCTTGATTTATTTTGTTAGATCGAGCAGCCAGCTGACATCATGCTGCCTTTCCTTATTCTGATTGGCAGTCGCCGTGTCCTTTCCAGCATCCTTTGGGCAGATGTGGGGAAGACTCCGCGTGATCTGACATCGTTACCAAATGTGATTGCTTGGAATTTCTCCCATTGTGTGAGAGAAATTCCAAATTGTTTCCAGGTGGCATGAATTTTGATCATATTGTCAATATCATATTATGAATCTGTTATTTAAATCTTAAGGAATAAAATTATAGTGGTGCCAGAGAAAGTTCCTTTTATGACTGTAATCTTAAAAACCCCAGAGGCCATACAGCATTAAATTTTCTTTGGCTGGCTATGTTTTTAAATTGACTGTTTTTATGCAGAATAAGTACCAAATGCACCCCCCCCCCCCCCCCCCCCACAAAAAAAAAAAAAATCATGGATCTATTTATTGTACTGAAGAATAATCACTGTCAATTAAATGCAAAGAGTGAAAGCAGCCGTCACATTCATCCTGATAGTTGGTGTCCTTTTCAAAGTGCTTCCTCTGTATGTCTCTCATTTGGTTCTGTGCATCTTAAGTAGGGCTGAACAATTGCGATTTTTCTCCTCAATATTGCAATTGCGATTTAATATACGATTATTTTTCCCCTTCTTGTGCATTAAAAAAAACCACACACGCACACACAACAGAATTAATTAATCCGTTTCATAATAAACAATATATTTTTTAAAGTGCAAACAACACAATGCAACACAACAGCAATGCAAACAAACTGACTTTACTTGTTCAACTTTAGTTTTTTGTAAGCCTATGTAGGCCTACTCTTTTTAAACACTGAACTTTAAACACTGAACCTTATACATTTATAACAATCTATAAATAAATACAATTACAGGTATAAAACAAATAAAGCTTACTGATCTCAACGTGGTGTTGCCTCGTGAGGTAGCAACTGTAGCAAGGCAGGTTCTGCACAATACCTGACGCTGCGCTGCATCTTCATTTTCAAAGCCAAAATAATTCCACACAACTGACGTACTGCCCCTCTTTGGTTCCAAACTTTGAGCTGAGTCCGCTTCAGTCGAGCCTGAAGCCATTGTACAACAGGTTAGCGCAGTGCTACTGCTAACTACACTTTGTGGCTGCTTTCTTTGCTCGGCTTGCACTCAACTCTCGTGCGTTACGAGATCACGTTTCAAATCGCGTCCTTTGCGATTAGGAAATCTCGTTCTATGATATCGCGATATTATTGTAAATGCGATTAATCGTTCAGCCCTAATCTTAAGCAGTGCATGATTGTTTACCAGTCTGTTTCCAAGGCAGGAAAACGGTGTCTGTCAAATCAGGACAGTCTGCGTGAGGTTTGTGATGTAGGTGTGTTACGGCCCTGCAAGCAGCAAAGAGCTTGATGTCGTGTCTAGTCTCTACATTCTGCAAACGTTTCAGAGGACCTGCATGTGTTTTTAAGGGTTTCAATATTTCTGTCACAGTCGGCAAACTGCTTCCACACTCTGAGCAGGCCGGGCCACTTTGTCAGCGCCGGGTCTCGTTTTAAGCAGCACCAACCAAGCAGATGAATAATTGACACGTGCATTCTGTTCTTTGGTGAATTTTAAAGCTGTTTTCTGCTCAGGCTCTAAATGGTAGAGGAAGGGCGTGTTAATCATTCATGGGCTGCTTTTACCCACTTTGCTTAAGGTCACTGTCCTTAAGGTGGCTGGAAGGAAGCAAAGTGAAAGTTGAAGGAAAATGGCTGAATGGCTTCCCATCTTTAAAGAAAAGTGGGATTGAATTTAATTAAGGAAGGGGAAAATAGAGCATATTTAAGTACCTTCAGATTACACTGGTCAACAATTTTTTTTTTCTTGCATGGACTTTAAAACTGTTTTAGGCTAATTTTGAGGTGCTGAATCTGAATCTGAGCTCAGATTTCCTCGATCACATCACATTTATTTGCAATCTACATGTTCCATATTGATGAATTACGCAAAAGTTGCTCATTCACTCACGAGTTTGACGCCACTAATCATGCACAAAAGCAGCTTTAAAAGCATAATTTTTGAACCAAGGTCGCGAAATGTGAACAAGAGCCGTAATATCGTTTATGGCGCTAAAGAGGTCAGGTTCACTATGTTTGGATTTTAACTTTCGTTGGATTTTTGTGGAGAGTATGAAAAGTATACATTTTTGGAAACCTTATAGTATAAGCAATCAGAAAAACAATGTTTCCATTTGCCCCAAGTCCTATATGGCCGCCATCTTGGATTTTACAATATGGCTGCCGTGAAAAAGGTTTTTGTCAATATCTCAGCTTCTAAATAACCTAGAGCTTTCATTTTGACAGCTAAATTACCATTTTCAGGGCCATGGAATCCAATGCTCCTAGTTGTAGATGTATTGGGACATTTATTACAGTAGTTCTTGCAAGTACTTACTAATTTCATAAGACAAATTGGTCATTAGTCGTACTAAGCACCAAACACAGGGACATTTTTATCTAGTGGTCTGATTATTGTAGTAAGCCTATATTATGTATGTTGAACATTTCAGGCAGGCAGCTTGTCTTATTCATAGAAGGCCAGCAGAGCTCTCCCAGTGAGGCAACTAGGGAGAACCTTGATAAATAAATATGAAATGTGGGACTCAAGGTTATATTGGAAACCATCCTTGATAAAAAGTGAAATGTGAAGTCCAGTAAAAATGCCTTTGTTGCCCCAGATTGCAGTAAATTGTATTATTTAATACTTCAATTTATAAATTTTCTGGGGGAGGGTGCCCCCAAACCCCCTTTCCTAAAAGGGACATGCCTAGAGCATGCACTTCTTACTCATCGCCCCCCCACCCCCACACACACACACACACTTCAAAATACCTTCCTACACCTATGCTGTACCCTACATGTAAGTTGGTGGTGGTTGTATTGTCGTATATAGTATATATAGGAAAGGAACCACCCATGCAACGATTACTGATGTATACCAGAAGGCAGAGGTTTCTGGAGAACCAATGGCACCACCCTTGAAGATAGGGGATGCCCAGAGTCTATCTATCACTCCATACCATGTAGATATGCTGCATTGTGACAAGCCAAGACCACAGCTTGTCAAGAGAACAGAACACTTTGTCACCAGCAAGGGAATCTCAGTATCCTACCAGCTGACACAACTAGGATGGATTGTTGCTACTGCTTTATCCAGAATGGAAGCAGGGGAAGCATCAAGCAATATTCCAGGCTGGGCAGGATACAACTCATTGTTGTCTGAAAGCAAGCCACTGACCCAGGTCGGAGTCCTACCACTACTCCCAGAGGTGGCACATGAGTGGTCAACCCTGCTGACTGTGATCATGCAAGCAAGTCAGCTGAAAACTGAAAACTGGCTGTTGGTGAAGATCACCCCACTGTAATTTCATTTGACATGGCTCTTTATGAGAAGGTGGTCCAACTGCTAGATGCCAGACCTGACCTGAAACGTACTGTTGTCCCACGACTGGGAGAGCTACATGTTGTCATGGCTGCCCTCCGTGCTCTTGGTGCCTCCATGGAGAACTCTGGTATTGATGATGCCTGGATAGAAGCTGATGTCTATGGGTCTGCAACAACAAGGCAAATCCTGAAATGTACCCATTACAAGCGTGCTTGTCATGCCCACATTTATTCATATGTAGCTCTCTATGAAATGGCACTGGAGGAGTCCTTCAAGGACAACCCACAACTGAAAAAGGTCTGTCTGAAGGCAACAGAGGGAGTTGAAGCTGCCTGTTCTGAGGGGAGCAAGCACACAAAAGCTGAGTCTGTGAAACAAGCAAATACCACCCTACTTGAGGCCTTGACCACTGCTGATCTCATCAGAGTTTTCCAAGAATGGGAGCAACAAAGATCCAAGAATGCAATGTTCAAGGCAATGATTAACTACCTACATCGAGTAGAAGCAATCCTGTTCTTTGTTGCTGCAACCCGGAATGCTGACCTGGAGCTTCATCTCCAAGCCGGAGAGCAGCTGAGCAAGCTCTTCTTTGCCTTTGACCGGATTGGATACAAGCGACTGTGGCCCAGATACATCACAGACATGCATGATCTGAGGACCAATCAGCCTGAAACCTGGGAAGAGCTGCAAGCAGGCAACATTGCAATCACGAAGAATGACATTCCCTTTGTATCCATCGGGGCAGACCATGCATGTGAGCATCTGAACAAGCTGATGAAAATTCATTCTGGACTCATCGGCATCTCAAACAATGCCAATGCCAGACAGAGGTTCTTCATGGTCACACCAGAACTCTCCCGTGTTGCAAAAGAGTTCAAGAGTCAGTTTGACTTGGAACCTGACAAAACAAGAGAGCATTATGACCTTGGGCCAAGTGCTGTCAAGAAGGAGCACGATGTTATCAACAAGATCAAGGCAGCCATACTGAAACATGGAAACCCATTTGCTGCTGAAGGTGACAAGCTGCACAATGTGATCACTCATGTCTATATCCCTGATGAGTATGTACCAACAATCTTGAATGCAGATGTGACTGGTCAGAAGCTGTATGAAGACTATGTGTCAGAGCGAATCAATGGAGATGTCAGCCTATGGGCACCCGTAAAGAAGGAGAACAACAAGATGTTCATGTCTGCAAACAAGAAAACCACAGTAAAACTCCGGGACAAGAATGTGGATCTAAAGGAGACCAAGAACTTGTATGGCAGACTGATGGTCCTGGCCAGGTCTAGCAGAGACATCAACCAGAAAGAGGCCATTGGGAACCACAAATTCACTCTGACACCAAGAGTCCTTTTCGCTCCAGATGGTACAATCCTGCCATGCCTGGACAAATCAAAGTTGATCCACCTCCTCAACAAGTTGGCTACAGCAGAAACTGAACAGGAAGATCAGCAGCCAGAAGATGGGATGGACACCACACCAGATGCTCCAAGTCGCAAGATAGCCCTGGTATCAGAATGGTTCTTCTGCAGAAGAAAGCCAAGAAACCAGCAACAATAGTTACAGTCAAACATCTCAGTGAATGCTTCAGTGACAGGCTAATGTCCCTCACACGAGATTATGACGAAATCATCCTTGTGTTTGACACATACAGGGATGATTCTCTGAAGCGTGTTACTAGGGATAAAAGAAGGCAAGGAAGAATACCAATCCAGTATCAGGTCCAAGATGACACAAACATAAAACACATCTCAATGAGCAGGTTCCTTTCACATGACAAGACGAAGGCTGATCTGACCACCTATCTTGCTGAAAAGACTCTAGAGTACAATAGTACATCACACAAACTGGTCATCACCTCTTCTTCAGGGCATACCAGGAGCAACAAAGACTTGCTTTTCCAGGACAACAATCATGAAGAAGCAGACACACTGTTGATCTACCAGGCTGTCCTGGCATCACAGCGAAACCCACCGGATGCACAGATGGTTTTCTTCTCCCCAGACACAGATGTCCTAGTGTTAGTCATAACAAACTGTGACCTCATGCTGAAGAACACGTCCATTTCCATGGCCTCTGGGGTTATGGGGATAGAGCCAATATGGAGAGCAATAGGGGTAGAAAGAGCAAAGGCTTTGCCAGCATTCCATGCATTCACTGGCACTGACAACACTGGAAGGTTCTCTCGTATAGGCAAAGCAACCTGGCTGCAAGTCTACATGAAGGCAGATAAAGATGTAATCAGTTGTCTGCAGATGCTTTCAACAGAGGCACAAGTGACTGAAACTATGTTGGCCACTCTGGCTAGCTTTGTGTGTGCAACCTACTCCCCTACAGGCATCAACATCAAGACCATCTCTGAACTGCGATGGCATCTCTTCTGCAAGCATATGGCAGAAAGTGACAAACTACCTCCTACCCTTGGAGCTCTGAGACAACATGTCCTGAGAGTCCATATCCAAGCTAGAGTGTGGGGACAGGCCAGCATTGCTCTGCAGGATTCTCAAATGGATCCCCTGCAGAATGGCTACCACAAGGAGTCTGATGGCCAGCTGAAACCAACCATGACAGATGCCCTTCCAGCTCCAGAGGCCATCATTGAGATGGTTAGCTGTCAGTGCAAAAGAGACTGTTCTTCTGCCAGATGTTCTTGCAGAACAAAGAACTTATCCTGCACTGATCTTTGCCAGTGCGGCAGTGCATGTCAGAATGATGAGGACACACAGAACAAGTATGAGACTGATGATGATGATGATGGTGATGATATGTAAAGACTCCTTGATTGCCTTTAAGATTAAACACATTTCTGTCATGAGGAGCATGTTGGCTCTTAATAGACATTAATTTAGTGGAACATTCATGTCTCATCACTTGTAAAACATTCAAAAAAAAGGAAAATTTCAGTCAATTAAGTTTGTGGTTGATTCTAGCTTATCTATTTTGATACCATTGGATTCCTTGGCCCTGAAAATGGTAGTTTAGCTGTCAAAATAAAACCTCTAGGTTATTTAGAAGCTAAAATATTGACGAAAACCTTTATCACGGCAGCCATTTTGTAAAATCCAAGATGGCGGACATATAGGTATCAGGGCAAATGGAAACATTATTTTTCTGATTGCTTATACAATAAAGTTTCCAAAAATGTATAGTTTTGATACGCTCCACAAAAATCTGGCGAAATTACATAATGAACTAGACTATGTGTGAGACTGCAGCTTTTGCATCAATGCTTGATATGAGAAATGTGTTTTCATATCTCAAAAAAGTGATGTCATTGGCAAAAACTGGCATGAGATTCGGATTCATTACCCCCAAATTAACCAAAATCCATTGAAAAACTCCACACAAGAAAAAACGTGTTGACCATATTCAAATAACATGTACTCCTTCAAGTAACAGGAAGACAGAGGATGGGAAGGAGAGGAACAGTAATTTCCAGTAAACCCGTAGGGATCAGTATGTCTGGTATTTATATTTGTGTATTTATATTTATGTGTGCAAATTGCTTTTGTTTGTTTGTTTTACTTTCACTTTTGATACTTTGTGTGCTTCTTACCCTGTGTGCTGCTATGCAATGCTGCTGGAACCTCAATTTCCCTGAGGGAGTCTTCCCAAGGGATTAATGAAGTTCTGTGTAATCTAACTCTATCTAAAGTGAGACTGTTTATGATCCTGATGACTGCTGTTGTCCTCATGTTTCAAATAAATATGTTAATCTGTATTATAGTGAGTGAATAATAGGCTTGAGCATCAATACTTTATAAAGGCCAGAGACTGACTTTGGCTTGGGTGTTTAAAGGTGTGATTCTTCTGGTCTTACTGTATTGATTTTGAGACAGTAACTTCAACCATCTACTGGGTGCCTTTGGTACTACATCTCTCCAGTGTGTCACTGGAACAACTTCATGTCAAATGAGAGGTTACTTGGGGAAACCCAGATGAGGCTTACTTTTTGCAGTGTCAGGGAAGGTCATTTACAACACAATAGCCATGTTGCGTTCTCCCTGGAGCTTGATTCAATTTAAATTTATTCAGTTTGTAGAACGCCAACTCACCACAGTGTAAACAACCCAAAAACAAATTAAAAGATTAAACGCACAATTAAAGATATAATTAAAAGAGTAAAAGAAATATAAATATTAAAAGAAATAAAACATAAGAACAACAATAAAAAGCATAGTAACAATTATGCTAACTAAACAAAATATACAACAAATGCGTGTTCAATATGGCTTTAAAAATGTCCACAGAATCTGACTGCTTTATAAACGCTGGAAGACTGTTCCACAGAAAGGGGGCCCGATAAGAGAAAGCTCGTTGCCCTGCAGGCTTTTTATTCACCCTCGGAACACAAAATAGTCCTGCATCCTAGGAGCACAAGGCCCAGGCCAGAACGTAGGGTTTTATTAAGTCAGCCAGGTAAGAAGGTGCCAGTCCGTGAACAATTTCATAAGATAGTAGGAGAACCTTAAAATCTGCTCTCACAGAAACAGGCAGCCAGTGAAGAGATGCCAGAATGGGTGTAATGTGGTCAAATTTCCTGCTTCGTGTCAAAAGTCTGGCAGCAGCATACTGAACCAGTTGGAGACCCCTAATGCTGGAATGCGGTAATCCTGAAACTAGGACATTGCAATAATCCCATCTAGAGAGAAACAAAAGCATGAATCAGGGTCTCACCATCAGCCATTGACAGGATGGGGTGGATTTTCTCTATATTTTGCAGATGGAAGAAAGCTGTCCTCGTGATGTCCCTGATGTGGGGGTCAAAAGACAACGCAGGATCAAAAATTACCCCAAGATTCCTCACTTTGTCCGTATGATGTATAACACACAAACCCAAGCTAAGCACTAGCCAATCAAACTGATGCCAATGCCTAGCCGGACCAAGAACCATCATTTCAGTCTTATCAGAGTTTAAAAGTAGGAAGTTCCTCGACATCCAACTTCTCACTGTTGCAAGCCAATCTTCTAAAGATTTTATTTGACTGAGATTACCAGCAGTTACTGGCATGTACAATTGAGTATTATTAGCATTGCAATGAAAGTCAATCCCAAAACCCAGCAGTATACACCCAAGGGGTGCTACATACAGGGAAAATAGCAGGGGGCCCAAAACAGATCCCTGTGGAACCCCAAACTTCATATCACTAAGAGTACAAGTAGTGTTATTGTACAAAACACGAGAGCAACTGGACAGGTATGACGTCAACCACACAAGCACATAAATACCTCGAAGACCCCAGCAACAGGATAAGGCCAAGTAAACACCAAAGTATCATCAGCTTTTAGAGCTAAAAAGTTGAAGTTCATCTCTTCAAATAAGTCCAGATGAGAATCCGTCCTGATTTCATGAGACCTAAAGCCACAGTAAAAAGCACCTCTTCAGTGCCCGAGTATGGCACACATCTGAAAGACGACTTTATTCTTTAGCATCACCTCTTGATAGTTAGACTGAGGAAAAAGAAAAGGAAACACATCATTTCCAGTGTTACTCTTGATTGATTGGGTTCTACATTTAATAAGTTGTAACATTTCGTGTAGTGTCGCTTCACCAGCATCACAGGTCAAACAAATGTTTCATGCCTTTTCTTTCTGTCTCCAATTTCTCTTCATAGAGAGCTGATGCCCAAAACACTGGAGGGTCAGATCACTATGGAGAAAACCCCAAGCTACTTTGTGACCAGAGAAGCTCCAGCCAGGATTTCCGCCATGTCCCGAAACACCAAGCTGATCGTCGTAGTGAGAGATCCAGTCACCAGGGCGATCTCGGACTACACACAGACTCTGTCTAAGAAGCCTGACATTCCCTCTTTTGAGAGCCTCACCTTCAAAAACAGGACTACAGGGCTCATCGACACCTCGTGGAGCGCCATCCAGATCGGCATCTACGCCAAACACCTGGACAACTGGCTGCAGTACTTCCCCATGGAGCAGATCCTGTTTGTGAGCGGCGAGCGTTTGATCAGCGACCCGGCCGGAGAGCTGGGCCGCGTGCAGGACTTCCTGGGTCTCAAGAGGATCATCACGGACAAACACTTTTACTTCAACCAGACTAAGGGCTTCCCGTGCCTCAAGAAGGCAGAGGGCAGCAGCAAGCCCCACTGCCTGGGCAAAACCAAAGGGCGGACCCATCCAAACATTGACCCCGAGGTGGTGCAGAGACTACGGGACTTCTACAGACCCTTCAACATGAAGTTCTACCAGATGACGGGACGTGTTTTTGGCTGGGATGACTGAATGTGATGGTTTTCACACTGACAGGGGGGAATCGGCTCAATCTCCCCTCAGTGGCTCACCAGATATGCAATATTTTATTTTTCACCATGAGAGCTGCCTCAAATCCACAGTGGTGGAGATACGTTAAAATGAAAAGATTTGCATAACATTTCCCTGCACTATCAGAATTTTTATTTAATTTTATTTTGTTTGGACTTCCA
This sequence comes from Thalassophryne amazonica, assembly GCF_902500255.1. NCBI lineage: Eukaryota > Metazoa > Chordata > Actinopteri > Batrachoidiformes > Batrachoididae > Thalassophryne > Thalassophryne amazonica. The sequence continues at coordinate 38,763,175 of NC_047120.1, forward strand.
TGATTGTGACACTTATTAATGTGTGCAGCATTTCATATCAGATGGGTAAAATCAGCAGCTTTTGATGAAAGTTGATCGTAAGCGATTTATTGCCATATTTTAAACACACAGCTGCTTTTCAATTTGATCTTTTTTTCTACTGAGAGAAGGCAAAAAACATAAATTGTATTTTTGAAATGTATTTATTCACAAGTGCATAAGCAGTATATAAGTATTTTGAATGGAGTTAATTTCATCGTACATGGACAAGTGGGAAGTCATTTGTTTCTACTTAACTGTCATTTCCAGTTTGGCGTTTATTCTCCACCTGAATGAAGTTACGAGCTTCGATGACACTCACTGTTGTTCAAACCACAGAAGCTTCAGCACAGGGGAAAAGGTCTTCAAAGGGAACACGACTCAAATTTCCTCAACATGCCTCCTCGTGAATTGAATACACTTGATGTCACTGGCCTCCTTGCCTCCAGGCAATGTGTGCATGGAAGTCTTTTTTTTTTTTTTTTATGAATCCAGGAAGCCTGAGAACAATGGCTAAGTTGTGTTCCTAATTTGTGTCCACTAAAGCAGATGTGCCTCTAAAGACACAAATTAACCAGTGTGTTTTTGCAGGGTGAGCATCACAAAGGAATATAAAATTGATTTTTAAACTATCTAAAAATGTTGTTGTGCTGATAGCTGTTGGAATTTCTATGGTTCACTTTTGAATAAAAGATGTTATATGCAAAGTGTTTGCTTGAGACTGGAGCGTATATACTGCACAGCGTCTAATAGCTCAACGATAATTCCACAACAGCCAACAGAATGTAAAAGGGTCTTCATAAAATGTCTGTGCTTACTTTTGTCCAAGCTTGCAATTTTGTGTCCCTGTGGTCAATGACCTGTTGAGGACTTTGTATTGCAACCTTTGGAAGATGATCTTCAGCAAGCTCTTGAGAATTCCGACACCCGACTATCCTAATTTGTGCCAAGACTGGTATCCCTTTGCAGTTACGATGATTGGTGAGGGAGGACAAGTGTAGGAGCTACAAGCTAACAGTCGCAACTGTTTGATAAGAAGCTGTACATAAAATATCAGTTCCCCAACTTTGAAATGGTTGTTTTTACAGGTCTTCAAATGCTACTGGAGGTCAGACAGTCGCATTCATTCATTCATTTTCTGTACCTGCTTATTCCAATGAAGGGTCACGGGGAGCTGCAGCCTATCCCAGCGGTCACTGGTCCAGAGGTAGGGTACACCCTGGACAGGCCGCCAAGCTATCACATGGCTGCTAATTGTGTTTGAGAAAACATGATAACTGATACCTGAAATGTTCTTTTCTTCAGGACTACGTCTTCCACCTCGATTCTAGTCACACGAATCTGAAATAATGTGATGATGGCGTGTTTGGTGATCAAACAAGAACAAAGGTCCAAGTCCTGGAGCTTCCCGTCTTCCTGTGTGGTATGAGACTTTGACACCAACCACAAACAGAGAGAGCTGCAACCCTGTTCCAAAAGAGCACCAGCGCTGCATATTTTCCATGTCAACCTGCTCAACTCACACCAGATTAATTAACGCTAGTGTTTCCCAGCACTTGATTGGTTGGGCACACCTGACTTAGCTAATTAGAAAGGTCAAGTTAGAAAATATGCAGGGAAGGCTCTCTCCAGAAATACCTTTGGAGGTCATTGCAATAACCAAAAGTGACAACTCACCATCTTGGGTATAGGTTTTTTCAGTGAATCCTTGGGTACTTTTGGAATGACTTTGTGTCAAACCAACAGATGCTTCTGGACACTCAAATGAAGAGTATTGCTTGCATTGTGAGGAAATGTCAGTTACATTTTAGCCATGTGTCGCATTTCTCTGAACTTCATCCAGTGCACAGGTGTCTCCTTCCTGAAGACCCAAGCAACTAAAAAAGGCCAAGGAGACACCCACATATCACTTGGCTGAAACAGAAAGTTGGCTTTTTTTTTCCTGAACCAAAGACAGACTGCTTGTCTGCTTCAGTGGCTGCCATTCAGGACCCAGCGTGGTTCTGTAGTGTGGTGGATCTGGTGACTTGGCACCAAGGCATACTCTGAGACCCATTGGTGCTGGTGCTTACCCCCAAATTCCATAGGATGGACAGGCCAAAGTAGGTGACATCCCAAGCCAAGGCCAGTACTATTTACAACTGGGTTGACTGGGACAATGCAGATGAAGTGTTATGTTCAAAGACAGGTAGCATGCCTGGAAAATGAACCCAGTTCTACACATTGACCTGACCTGAAATCGGACATGGTCATAGTTAAAAACAATAAACCGAGATGGAATGAGTTTCACCTTCATTGCAAGTAAAGCCGTTTGGCTGTACAACAATCAGCATGGTGCGCCCTCCAAGTTCTTCAGTCGATACTTTCACAGTCCACTGCACAAAACTTTCACATAGTGCCAACATACACAACAATGGCGAAACAGCAAATGTTTAACCACAACAGTGCATTACGTCATCACCTTAAATGATGCTGCTGGCCAATCAGATTGCGCTACATGGACATCGTGATGAGTAAACGTACCTTTCTCGATAAGAAAAATAGAATGTCTTTGTCTCCATAATATCCATCTCGTCATCTTTTCCATACAGATGTCTACTTCTGAAACTTTTACCACTTCTTCACTTCTATTTCTTTTCCATTACGCTTGTATGTTTTTGTTGGCTTAAAAAAAGTCTTTCCAGCTGCTGTCTGCTGACTGCCTTGAAATCTGCACTAACGTGCACTTATAGGTGAACCACAGGAAAGAGGAAGCTTGTTGAAATTTGAATCATATTCACTCTCATCCTCGATGTGCTGAAACGATGGTCAGGCTTCACTGACACAGGAGGTGCTGATGTGCTTATTTGTTGACTTGTGGACTTTTCAGGTTTTTCCTTCCTGAGTGGTTGAGTGGGACATCTTAGGTGGAGGCTCCTCAGAAATAAACAGTTTCCATCCCGTCGCTCGATCCTCTGAAGAGCAGCAGTTGAAAGGCAACATCTGCTGCGGGACGGCACACAGGCCACCCTTGTCAGAGCTCATTCAGCTCGGCGTGGGCCTGGAGAGAAGATGAAGCCTATGGGGGAAAAAAATTATATAAAAAAAAAAAAACAACACAACTGACCGCACGTGGCAGTTTCCCTGATGGTGGGACGCTGCAGACAGACAGGCATTTCTGGAAGCCTCTCAAATCTTTCATCTATTCTTTCCTTCTTTTATGCACGCTTAGCACACCTGTGTAGTGTCACCTGCATTTATTTACCTCCACCCAAAGTAGAACTGTGCTGACATTACCACAGTAAAACAATGTTTAGCACGCGTCTCATCCATTGCTATTGTCAAGGTCGGGCCATCCGGGTTTTTAACCTCGAGCGGTGGTTTTTCTCTGTGAAAACATCTCCAAGCTCAATATAAATACATGTAATTTGGTCACTTTTCAAAGGGGTCAGACTCCTCAATAAAGTCAATTTAATATGCAATGGTTCATTTCAGGTCATCTTATTGTATAAATCTCACCGTTCGAGGCAATGAAGCAAGTTAGAGACAATAAAATACAGGTTGGTTTCAATAAAACAGCAAACAGCCCGAGTGTGTTGTCACCAAGCGGACAGTCACGGAAGCACAAATTCACACCTTCGGATTGGCTACTTTGCCGAAGTGACATTGCGTCGACCTTGAGAATCTATGATGTGGTGTTTTTCAACAATCTTGCATAGAGGAACGCAACACGAATTGCAAATATATTACAAATATGTTAAATCACGCAAACACACTGACCTATGTATGTGCAGTCAACAAATCTGGATTAGTGCGGTGAATGTATTCACAAAGAAGGCTAATGCTAATATTGGCTAATAAAGGCTCATAGCTGTCTGAATTTGAGCAACAAGAAAATCCATTTTGCAATGTGTTTCATGTTGGAGCTGTTATTTATATGGCCTGATTTGACCTTTAATTCACTGCTTACAATAATGTGTGTTTAACATGTTAATTTAAATAATAAAAAAAAAGAAGCCCACACCAGATCCATGTGTAACATCCGAAATGAAAAAATTATTACATAATCTGTTATATTCAGAATAAGCACCTAGCTGGCTGTATGGCTTCAGATGGAGCTCTACCACTAACATGATGATGCTATCTACCATGATTTCTTTGCTATTTTCAAAGTAGGCTATCACCGAAAGCATGTGTCACGTTGACTCATCGCGTCATATGCCTTGGTCTTGTACATCACTAAGCAGCTAAACCACTGCTAACGCATTAATAAATCTGCTGAGTCTGCTGCCATGATGTCAAATCAGTGTTTGGTAACACCCCTGTTCCACACAGCGCCATTCTAATAAGCTAGCCCATGATACAAAAAAGGGCAATAACGGAATAAAACTGCTTGATTCGGCTTGCCTCCTAACAGGCTGGCTTATAAAGTGCAGAACTAGCAATTGGCTGGCTTATAAAATGCCGACCTGGCAACTGGCTGGCTTATAAAGTGCATACCTGGCGCCCCTTCCAAAAACGAAAGAAAGGAGCTGCACCTTTTCTTCAAATTCAAATTTTTACCCCGACAGAGCATGATGGCCGTACTTGCTAGGAATACCCCATTTAAAGATGTTTGAACATGATTCAAGCAGGTAAGACTACGAACACCCAGAAGTTGCTACATGCTAGCAATGATTTTGCAAATCGGGATGAAATGTTTGAACAGTTTGAAAATTTGACCTCAATTTCAAAACTACTGCTGATGATGTCCGTAACTACTACATATATCAAGTTTGTTCAAGATTGACAAAGATGGATCAAGAAGCTACAGTGACGCTTCAAAACGTGGGATTAAACAGGAAGGAACGGCAATCTGTGGAATTTCTGTGTGATTTGATGACAGTTGTTGTCCAGGAGGTTTAAAAGTTACCAAACAGCAATATGACGCCATGGCAACAGTGCTTACAGTGACTCAGCAGATTTAAAGTGTTAGCGGTGGTTTAGCTGTTTATTGACGTGCAAGTCCAGTGTGTCGCACCAATTTGACACATGCTTTCGGTCATAGCCTTTAAAATACAGTTTATTTTTGTAACAGCCTTATTTATTCTCATTAATTCCTTTTGAAACAAATAATTCACAAACAGAACAGCCATCACAGGTGAATACAGCACTCAGGGATGTGATTGACTTGGATTCTTTCCCTTACCAAAAAATAGTACTGATAAGTATATAAAAAGTAAACTAGAAGTATACTTGAAACATACTTGCATATACTACTTTTTGGTAAGGGTTTTTCTGAAGTGCTGATTTGCCAGCAGACTTTCAAGAAGCACGATGAGAGATGGGAAGGCTGCACAATAACAGCCTCCAGCGTGTTTGGTGATCAAGGATCCGAGCTTGTGTTCACTCCTTGAAAATCACACTCCTGAGTAAAACGGCAGAGTTAAGGAGTCAGACATCGCTTTGAAGAAGAGGCCAACAGGAAGTGGAATTCTGGCTTGCACACGCAGCGAGCCAAAGGGCTCTAATGTCGTCTGTCACACCGCTTCTGCCCTGTGAAGGCACACGGAGGAGCACAAGCCTGTTTTTTCTATGGATCCCAAAAGAGAAGCCCTTAATCCCGGGTCTAGTCTGAGCAAATATCTCAGGCGGGTGCGCTCCGTGCACAGCCTCGACTGAGAAACCTCAAGACTTCTCTGAAGGACTTGTTTGATTACATTGATTTATTTGCTGAAGCGTCACTGTGAGGAAATATTTCAAATTCATCAAGACACCACAGAGTCGATTTTCACCGTGTCCCGACAGGCTTGTGGCCTGTAAAAGACGTGCACAACAAAACGTTGGTTTAAACTTAAAAGGCATTTGTTCCCATGAAAGCCTCCTATTGTTTTCCTGATGACATCTTACCAATGGTTTGCGTGCTCATATTAAAACAAGAGACTGGGCTTTGAAGTGTCACTTCTGCGGTCCAGAGCACAACATACGACATGCAAAATTAACAGTTAAGGTTTGACCTCTTTGCAGACGTGTGCGTTTGGACTCGGAGGTTTTCACGCATCTTTCCTTAAGAGCAGCATCTTCAAAGAGCTGCTGCTTCTCCGAGGGCGGTAATCTATCCTGACGTGATTAAAGATGTGTGCATGTTAAACTCAAATTTTCCTTCTCATGGATGAAAAGCAGGGTGACAGCGCTCTAAACAAGTCAGCCAGATTGTCTGATTCTGTTACCGTATGTCACTACTGGAACCTTTTAGTCACTCGGTCACAGATTATGCTTCGCACATGTAGCTCAATTATTACAAAGACAAGGAACCTCTTGTTTATGTGCTTCAAATCGCATTTCATGCAGTTCTTATACTGCTCAAAACAGTAAGTGAACCAACTGTTCCGATTAAAATGCACAAAACGCTGAACCAACTGCTTCAGACAATGATTCACCTTCACAAATGAAACAAATGCTTCACATGATCCGCTGATATAAATGTCAAATGACCAAGTTGCTTCAGACACTTCAGTTTGAAAATGATGAAACTGTTAAAGGAACCAATTGGTTCATATAATTCACTTTGAAAATGATTAAACCATTAAATGATTCAAACATTGATTCATTAATTCAAAATGCTTGAAAAAGTAAACCAATTGGTTAGTGATTCACTGATTAACATCACAAAACACTAAAGAAACTAAACGCTTCTGCCAATGGTTCACTTTCAAAATGCTAAAAATATTAAATGAACCAAATGCTTCACACCATACACTGATATAAATGTCAAAAATGAAATCAACCAATTGCTTCATACAGTTTATTGTGAAATTGATTAAACAACAAAATGAACTAATTGATTCAAACATTGATTCATTCAGTGAGCCAGAAAAGTAAACCAAAATGTGAACCAATTGCTCAGTGACTCATTGATTAAAAAAAAAAAATCACAAAACACTAAATGAACCAATTACTTGGCCGGTGGTTCACTTTCAAAATGCTGAAAGCATTAAATGAACCAAATGCTTCATACAATTCATTTTGAAAATATCCACTAAATGAACCAATTATTTCATAAAATTCACTGAAAATGATTAAACCATTAGAACTAACTGATTCAAAAATCTAAAGTGCTTGAAAAAGTGAAACAATTGGTCAGTGATTCACTGCCTGAAATCACAAAACAGTTAAAAACAACCAATTGTTTCAGTCAGTGGGTCACTTTCAAAATGGCAAAAGCATTAAATGAACCAAATGCTTCACATGATACTCTCAAAAATGAATTGAGCCAAATTCTTCACACAACCATTTGATGATTCAAAATGCCAAAAAGCTAAATAAACTAATTAAATTCAATTAATTTTATTTATCTGGTACCAAATTACAACATAAGTCACTCCAAAGTGCTTCATAAGGGTAAGATCTAACCTTACCAGCCTCCCTGAGCAAGCACGTTAGCAACAGTGGTAAGAAAAAAACTCCCTCAAGCAAGGTTTGCAGAAAAAAAACCTCAAACAAACCAGACTCAGGGGAGCGACTAACTGTTTTAGCCATACCAACAATAACAAAGATCAAACAGAGCACAACATAGAGTTTCCAAACATGCAAATAGGAACAAAAAATAAACAAAATTCAAGTTCTCACCCTTAAGCAGACTTCATCCAAAATCTTCCTCAAATAGGCAGAACTAATTCATACAACAATTCACTTTGAAAATGATCAAAACACTAAATGAGTCAATTCATTCAGGCAATGATTTACTGTTTAAAATGTACAAAAAAAAAACAAAAACAAAACCATATAGTTTCAAATATTGATTCCTTAATTCAAAATGAACAAAAACTCAAAGAACAAATTACTTCAAAAATCAGTTCACTCTTTTGAAATGTTGAAAGTATCAAATGAATCCATACTTCCCAAATTGATTCACTGAAAACACAAAATCAAACAATTACTGCATAAAATGGGTCACTGTTTCAAAAATCTCAAAGCACCAGATGAACCATTTACTTTGAAGAGTGATTATTTGCTTTGCAGCACTTTAAACTACATAGCCAGTTACATCACATTAACTTTTTGAAATTCTTTAAAGTTTTTTTATTTCCTTTGGCTATCCGGTGGGTGCTGCTAATGGCAAATGCTCACACATCAATTTTGTGTTTTCATGCAAAAGGCATTTAGAATTTAGGATTACATTTTACCAAAAAGTGGCAGCAAATCATCAAAAGGTACAAAATAAAAAAATAATTTTTTGTGTTTCTTATCCAACGTGTTCACTTTTAGAAGTTTAATAAATATCACAAATATGCTGAAAACCAGTCTATGGGAAACTAATATGTGATTAAATGTATTTAGAGTACATGCGTGAACACTCCATCAAATTTTCTTTGCTGTTTTTTAAGAAAATGTGAATATAAATCAAAGCCTTAAAAATATTATTTGTCATATAAATTTATTTTTCATACTCATTAGTCAGGATTGTGTACATTAGCATTAAACGTTGGCAGCAAAATGACTGTACAAATAGTTCTTTATATTTTGAGAAAATAAAACAGCCAGAGCCAGGAGGGAACAGCGGCGGATAAAAACGTACCAGTTGGCTTTGAGGGAAATTAGCCTGTGAGACCTGAAACAAATTGCTGTAAATAAATCATTGCATACTTATTCCCATTCGCTGCACACTTTCTGTTTTGTCTTATGAATAAATCAGATGTGGTCCTGTTTACCTCCCACTCATTACAGATGGCAGCCCGGTGGGCTCGGAGGTCGCACACAAACACATGCACCCATTGCACTGCCTGCTGCTGAAGGCCTGCTGCTGAAGACCTGCAGAGTCTGGTTCCTCTGTTCTTACACCAAAATGTTTTTTAGTTCTTTACTTGTTTTGTTTTGTAAAAACAGGCTTTTGGTGACGTTATACACTTGGCCATCAGAAGTGTACCTGTACGCTGTGAACGTGCTAAACTTCTAGAGGCATTCACTTGTCTTGTGTCTTGTGATGTGTCTTATGGAGTTGTGAGGTCGCGGTTGTGGCATTTAGCAATACCGATACAGTTGCAGGTAAATGAAGGTTCAAGTCTTCAGAGATCTGCTGCTTCCTGTTTTATTTGTGGTTGCGTGACTTGGATGCTAACCAATGACCTATGGCCAAGACAGGGTACCACTCCTGTCCATTTTGGAGACGGAAATGATCACTTGCATTGTGAGGGTACCTGAGTTAAGACATTTTATCTATGTGGCAGGTTTCTCAGGGTGTTATCCACTGCACAGGTACCTCAGTGTTGAACCACTGTTCAGTGATTACGTTTTGCCTGACTGAGGCAAATGGATGGGTACACTTTTGAGAAGCGAGGATGAACCAGTTGTATGCCTTGGTGGTTGCCCTCCAGGACAGTTCCATAGTGGCATTGATGTGGTGGAATGGATCACACCAGCACATCCTAGCAGTTACACAATTTAGCTTTTTCTAGTTATTCCATCTTTCTGTACACCAAATCCAAACAAATGTTTCCATTTAGAATGAGATTTTCACAGAGTTACCAAGGTTTCTGGATGTGGATCACTGTGTGACGTGTCCCACCATTTATAATGGAAAGCATTATGGTGATATGCCATGTTTGACTACGAATGAGTCATATTAAAAGCTGAAAGTGTTTTAACATTAGCTGAGACCAATGGTTACCATGTGTGTCCAAATATGCTAACATTAATCCAAGACATATTCAGTAATTTGGAAATATTTGTGAATCCACTCCCCTACTTAAAGGAACTGGCCATAAAAGTGACAGTTTGCATTAACAGTAATTCTTATGTTTAGTTTGTCCACTAAGGATCTAAAAATGGAAGGACTGTGTGTGGAAGTGGCTGGAATGCCTAAATGGTTATAGTGTATGTGCCAAGAGGGGTAATAACAACTGCTTGGGGGAGGGGGGCAAATATTAACAATATATCTCTGAACCTGCATGTCTTGAGAGTAAATTTCAACATGACAGCGATCAATATTACTCCAATTTTGGATATTGGCTGCAATATTGGGTTTAGTACTTTGTGTGTGTAAAACTAAACATCAAATATGATATTTAGTATGTGACTAGAATCAGTGGTGGGCACAGTTCAGCTAATCCTTTAACCAATCATTATCGAAGCTAATGTTTTTGCTAGCGGATTAGCTTTTCAGATAAGTTTTAAAACCATCATTAGACCAATTATCTTCCGATAAATTTAGTTCAGATAACTTTCAGTTCGCTAACATTTTTTTGCTGGTAAAGTGAGCAAAGTTTAACGGTCAAAAACCTTTGTAAAACCTAAAATCAAACATTTTAGTCCATCTGTTGTGTGTCTATCGTTTGCTGATAACGTCATCATTAAGTGCAAAACATGAACATGCCATAGAACATGGTCGACACAGGGAGCATTGTGGGTAGTGTAGTTCAGGCTCACTGGTCATTACAGTAAGTGTTACCATCGGCTCGACGTAGAAACCAAACAGATTCATTTTAACATTATTTTTTTTATTTCTTTGTGGCTGATGGCGTAATTTAATCACCAAGACTCGGTGGGAGAGAGAAGCTCTCACGGTGCAGCTATGTTACAGAGAGACTTTTCTTAGACACCGTTTTGGATAATCAGGATGCTTTATGTGGATTATTTCTTCACAATTTAATAAATCCCACTGAAACTAACAGGTAAGAATTTATATTTACTACGTGTCTTTTAATTTGCCAATCAATGCATGAATGGACGTATGTTGGTTGTTTAAGCTGCAGGGTTCAAAGCGTGTGAAAAAATCAGCAGCTTTTAGTTCGTAAATGACGGTGTATATACTACCGAGGTAAACTGTGACTTCTAATACTGTGTTTTACTGCTTTTGAAAGATGATAACAGGGTTTGGGGGTTTACTGCAGTCCAGTATTAGGGCTCTCCAATTGGTTCAAAATACTGCAGCCAGACTTACACGAAGCAGAAAGTTCGACCACATTACACCCATTTTGGCATCCCTTCACTGGCTTCCTGTTCCAGTGAGGTTCTGCTGCTAGTCTATAAAATTGTTCATGGACTGGCACCTCCCTACTTAGCTGACCTAATTAAACCTTACGTACCGGCCGGGGCTTTGCTTTCTCAGAGTGCAGGACTACTTTGTGTCCCTAGGGTGAATAAAAAGTCTGCAGGTCATAGAGCTTTCTCTTGTCGTGCCCCTGTTCTGTGGAATGGTCTCCCTGCATCAATAAAACAGTCTGATTCTGTGGAGATTTTCAAGTCCAGACTTAAGACGCACTTATTTTCTCTTTCGTATGGCTAGCTTACTGGTATAGTTTTGTTTTACACTTTTTACTCTTTTAATTAATTTTATTAGTAAACGGAGCATGCCGCGGCCTCAACTTTACCTAAATTCTGGGTCTTTTAGTGAAGTTTAGGGCTAGTGGCTGGCGATCACCTTAGTATTTCTTCTGTTTTTCTTGTTGTTTAATGCTGGCAAATTATACAGTAATTGTTGTCTTTCTGATGCCTGTTTCTGTTTTTTCTCTCTTTAAGGTGCAGCTCCATCCAGAAATGGGAGTTGTATTTGTGCTGGAGACCCTCCTGTCCTGTGCACCAACAGCATTTCCTGTATATTTGTTTTGTGAATTGTTCTGTAATTTGTGTCTGTAGCATGACCCAAGCAGAGGGTCACGCTTGAGGTTTTTTCCTCAGAGGGAGTTTTTCCTTACCACTGTTGCTCTGGGGGTTAGTAAGGTTAGACCTTACTTGTGTGAAGCGCATTCAGGCAACTCTGTTGTGATTTGGTGCTATATAAATGAAAATAAATTGAAAATTGAATTTTTTTTAATTCATTCATTTTTTGTGCATTCTTTTTTGTGTTTGTGATCCTTGAATTTACCCAGCAGCCCCTGCGGTGCTTAAAGTGAACCTGGTTTATCAGAAGCTGACAGTGTAATCTGATGTGGCTGCATCAGAATCAATACTAAAAGTTATCAGTTATCTATAATAATGATACATTTTTTAGCAGTTTATCGATTTAGTGTTATAAAAGATAACTTTTCAGTTATTGGCTTAATGGTTATCCAAGCTAACCTTTTGGTTAGCTGTGCCCACCACTGACTAGAATGATATTTAATATTCTATTCAATATCTATGTGTTTAAAGGCAAAATTTCCTAAATAAAATTTTGTTTTCTATGGGGTCACCGTGAAAGGCTGTAAAATCAAGAACGATACACAATAATGGATTGCTGTCACGCTGAAATGAACTTGAGAAATACATACCTTTTAGAAAAATATAGTAAGCATTTTCCCCTCTAAACCTAGTGGAATTTATACACACATACAAGTAATTTCAATCTATGAGGGATTCCACTTATAAATCACAAAGGGTCAGATTACCTTCCAATTATGACTTTTCCCAGTCACTTCCAGCAATTACTGTAGGCTTGATCTGGCTCCAGCACACCACAAAATTGCAAGCAGACAGAATAAAGTACACAGCAAAGCAAAAGGGGCTCATTAATAATTGACACATTTGGAGTGCCATAGTGCTGAGCAAAGGGACAGCACGCAAACACTACCGATGAAAAGTCAAGACGCCAAAGAGTAATTATTTATCACCCAAGGCTATAGCTGTGGAGGCATAGTGTTTGTGGGGGAGCCAACATGATGAAGGAGCCTGGAGGAGAGCATTACGAGGTGTTCTAGACAGATTCAATATTAGCTATTGGTGCTGTGTAGTTTGGTGGAACAGGTCATGGCGGGAGTGATGTTCAGATCAAGAACCGGCAATGGGAAAACAAAGTCATTGGTCTCCATGGCAGCCAAGTGAGGCAAATCCGTCCCTTTGGTTTAAACGTATTTGATTTAGTCAATCAATCGTTGGCACGTAACAGTGCGCGTTATCCAGTTTCTTGCCCAACCTGTGTGTGTGTGGGGTGGGGGGTCTGGCTCCATTGTTCAGTCACTACTTAAGGTACAGTATGTCTGTGACAAATGTGAGAGCCACAAGGACCATTGTGTGACAAATGTAGCACTGTAACAGTTACGACTCATTCATAGGATCTCTCACTCATAACGATCACTTAAATAACAGTACAGTATACTCCAAAGGAGAGTGTTTGTCGAGAGTTATGGGTTTAATCAAGTGGTGGCTTTCTTTTTGGGGATACCACTGTAATCAGAGAGCTTGAAAACACCGGATGTAGTAAAGTATGCTTGAGTGCTATGAACTAGACAGTCAAGTCCAAAAGTAGTTGAGCATTAATACTTGTTTTCACCCATTTGCTTCTGTACACCACCACAATGAGGTTGAAATTAAACAAACAAGTGTAACCATTTAGGAATTTAAAAGGTTTTTATGCACAGTCAGTCAGTTTTCAGAGTCACCACCACAAGATGGAACTGCATTGGATTCTGGATCTAAGCAGACAACCATCCCCACCTCTCAAAAGTAACCACCTGTCTGTCATAGGCACGCAAAACATGGGTGTCCCCTTAATGGCCTTCTCCACCCACTGGGTTCCTCAGCACTGAGGCACCTGCACCCTGGATCTTGTGCACTACTTATTAGGAAAACTATTGGCAATGAGCATCACTTTTACAGCCAGGTTTCTTTAGCGAAGTCATAGAATGGATACATGAGCATTTCTAAGACACTGAATCTGTGTTGCACTTCATTTGCATCAATTGTTAAGCAATACAAACAGGATGTCATTCTATGGTAAATCTGTCTGAAGTAGGCAGTTCTGAAAAACTGAGTGACGGTGCAAGGAGTATAGTAATGAGGCTACACAACACCCATGACAACTCTGAAGTAGTTACATGCTCTGGCATACATAGGGATACTTTGGGGAAATAGAAATGGACCAGTTATGTGCCTGCATGGTTACTATCCAGTTGTGTGTTATGGTGTATATGGCAACACGTGGCATTGGTGCATGCTCCCAGACTTGACCTGACAATCCTGAGGACCCCAGAAACTGGAAAAGGCCAAGTATCACCTAGTTGTCAGATTGTTGGCTACTTTTGAGAGTTGCGGTGGGACAATGGTCTGTCTGGATAACTGCAAACCAGGACTTTGGGTGGTGCGTCGGTGCTGTGGCTGCAGGGATGTATTACAGTAGCACATGCTCCCAGACCTGTCCTGCACATTTGACAGATTGCTTTTATACTCTGCTGGCCACAGGCCGGAAGGGGGATTATGTCATGGCAATTTTTGTCCGTCCATCCCAAAAAGTGTATTAGCGTTCTGAAATCAACTCCTCTCAGATTTTTAGGAGGAAACCTTTGTGAAACTTGGTACAAGTCCTTGTTATAGTTTGGTAATATGCATATTATCATATCGTTCAAGTTGGGCCCATTTTACCAGAGTAATGACCCTTGATTAACAAATACAGACTACGTCAGTTACATAAGTGGGTGCCTGCATTCTGAAATCAACTCCTCATATGTTTGTAGGAGGAATTTCATGAAACTTGGTATTAGTCCATGTTATAGATTGTAATATGCATATTATCATATCAATCAAGTTGGTAAAAAAAATGGTAAATGGACTGCATTTATATTGCGCTTTTCCATCTGCATTAGATGCTCAAAACGCTTTACAATAATCCCTCACATTCACCCCAATGTCAGGGTGCTGCCATACACGGTACTCACTACACACCGTGAGCAACTAGGGAATTAAGGACCTTGCCCAAGAGCCCTTAGTGATTTTCCAGTCAGGCTGGTATTTGAACCGAGGATCCTCTGGTCTCAAGCCCAACCCTTTAACCACTAGACCATCATCTCCACTGTTGGGCCCATTTTACCTGTGTTATGGCCCTTGATTAAGAAATCTAGACTCTGTCAGTGGGTGCCTGCATTCTGAAACCAACTCCTCTCACATTTTTAATTGGAAGTTTGGGAAACTTGATACAATTCCCTATTATAGGTTGGTAATACGCATATTGTAATATTGTACAAGACTGACACATTTTAGCAGAGTTACGGCCCTTGATTAACAAACCCGGACACTGCCAGTTTCATGACTTGGTGTCTGCATTTTGAAATCAAATATCACATACTTGAGATGTCAGAATGTAGAAAGCACTTGTACCAAAGCAGTATTTGCCAGTGGGGGATCTTGTGCTCTCAGAACACTCTTGAAAACTTATTTGAACAGCAATGGAAAAACCTCTCACACTACAGCAACCTGATAAATAGTCTTATTCCTCTCATTAGAAACCCTTAATATGCAGGATTCTTTGCACTTTTTATAAACCCACAAACTGAGTGCAGTGTGCAGTTTCACCAAAGGTATATATGTGTTCTTGTATTGGCATCTGTGCCTGCAGGTTCTCTATATGCGTGTCAGGTGAGCAGTCCAGGTGGACTGCTGCTGAAGGCTTCGGGTGTCTCATTTCACATGGCAGCTGGTGAGCAAAGCCTGGTTGAGGTCACCCTGAGGGACCCTACCTCCTCCCGTGCTCAGCACCACGCTCGCTCTGTCATCGTCATCTGATCTCCATCCATCACACATGGGAACAGCGGCTCTGCCACATGACAGTGGAGCTCTTTTAATTATCAGGGACGGCAGCGTGCAGACGTGATGGCCGCTCGCTAAAATGTATTTGCTCCAGTCATGAGATGAGCAGTTCAAGCATTCAGGCGTGCAGCCTTAGAGGTATGGTGATAATTGCTTGCACTGTAGAGACGTGTACACATGATACAAAGGCTATGTAGGTAAGCAATGCTACTTTTATCCTGCGTTACCCCAATGCCAAAGCCTCAGTGCGCATCTTTGATACAGCTGAAACTGAATCTTATCCAGTTCTACACAAAGTAGCATTTGTGGGCAATATGTTAAGCCACAGATAATCAGCTATGACATTTCTATATGGTTCACTTTCTGGGCATGATCCTGGATGCAGATGCTTGAGTGTTGAGGACCCACAGTGGCTTGAGAAGACCAAGGGGACACCCATAGTTCACCTAGCTGTGGCAGATAAATGGTTATTTTCAAGACGCAGGGATGGATTTGTTGTCTGCCTAGGTGGTTGCCAGCCAGGACTGAAGGTGGTTCTGTGGTGTAGTGGATGCAGCGATACACAATGTGCTAATTTCTCTTATAACAACTGCTACTTCCAACAGATAGCATAAAAATCATTGTATTACTTCTTGAATACTGGCTCTGAAGCAAGCAGGAAATTTTGACCTTCGGTGGCTGATAAGGCTGCTGTGTTTGGTTTAGGCAGAGAAACACAGCCAAATGCGGCTTCTCTTAACTGTCCAGATCCAGTTGTGTAAATGAATATTCACTGCTCTCCAACATCAATGCCTTTGCAGGGCAGACAGCTGCTCCGAGATGCATTTCAACTTGCGTTTCAGTTCAAGAGTCAACACAGTCTGAGACTGTACAGCCTTGCCAACCTCGATAATCATGATGGACAGATGTGGGGTTATGGTTTTGGTGGCAGCCGTCTTGCCAATTTTCTGGTAGATCATAGCGCATAATCCTGACAGCAGAAGGCCAACTACCATGAAGACAAATAAGAATAAATCCTCAACATCTTCCATGGAGAGTGGTGCCAAACACACCACGCGTCACTCCTTCCAGGCATTGAGAACGTAGCCCACTGGATAGGTTCCTTCTGGGCACACAGGGTCCCCCAGCCCTGATTTCCTTGTTGAAAAGATGGTATCAGTAGTGTTGAGGGACCAGCTTATCAATTCCATGGTTATTCCGAATGCAATTCGAAGAATTCACAGTCTGGTGAAGTCAGGACTTTGAAGGTTGGAGACAGAAATAGAGACAATAGGAGGACAGGAGGGAGGATGAGATATGACCGCCCTCTCTGGAGTCCCAAGCTGGTCTGCTTGAGGTTTCTTCCTAAAATTATCAGAGGGTTTTTTTTTTTCTTAACACTGTCATCTGTGTGCTTGCTCTAGGGGTTGGTAAGGTTAGAACATACTTGTGTGAAGCACCTTGAAGCAGCCTTGCTGTAATTTGGAGCTATATAAATGAAATAAATAAATTAAAAATAAACAAAATTATTTAATTAATTAATACCATATTTTGGACTAATAGTCACTTTTTTCTTTTGGTTTTTTCTTTGTTTGTTTGTTTGTTGGGGAGGATCTGTGACTTACAACCCCAATTCCAATGAAGTTAGGACGTTGTGTGAAATGTAAATAAAAACAGAATACAATGATTTGCAAATCCTCTTCAACCTATATTCAACTGAATACACCACAAAGACAAGATATTTAATGTTCAAACTGATAAACTTTATTGTTTTTGTGGAAATATTTGCTCATTTGAAATGGATGCCTGCAACACGTTTCAAAAAAGCTGGGACAGGGGTATGTTTACCACTGTGTTGCAGCACCTTTCCTTCTAACAACACTCAATAAGTGTTTGGGAACTGAGGACACTAATTGTGTCATGATTGGGTATAACAGGAGCATCCCCAAAAGGCTCAGCCGTTCACAAGCAAAGATGTGGCAAGTATCACCACTTTGTGAACAACTGCATGAAAAAACAGTCCAACATTTTAAGAACAATATTTCTCAATGTTTAATTGCAAGCAATGTAGGGATTCCATCATCTACAGTCTATAATATAATCAGAAGATTTAGAGAATCTGGAGAACTTTCTACACGTAAGCGGCAAGGCCAAAAACCAACATTGAATGCCCGTGACCATTGATCTCTCAGGCAGCACTGCATTAAAACCAACATCATTGTGTAAAGGATCTTACCACGTGGGCTCAGGAACACTTCAGAAAACCATTGTCAGTTAACACAGTTCGTCGCTACATCTACAAGTGTAAGTTAAAACTCTACCATGCAAAGTGAAAGCCATACATCAACAACATCCAGCAACACCGCCACCTTCTCTGGGCCCGAGCTCATTTGAAATGGACAGACGCAAAGTGGAAAAGTGTGCTGTGGTCTGATGAGTCTACATTTCAAATTGTTTTTGGAAATCATGGACATCGTGTTCTCCAGACAAAAGAGGAAAAAGACCATCCAGATTGTTACCAGCGCAAAGTTCAAAAGCCATCATCTGTGATGGTATGGGGGTGTGTTAGTGCCTATGGCATGGGCAACTTACAATCTGTGATGGCACCATCAATGCTGAAAAGTACATCCAGGTTTTGGAGCAACACATGCTGCCATCCAAGCAACATCTTTTTTCAGGGACGTCCCTGCTTATTTCAGCAAGACAATGCCAAGCCACATTCTGCACATGTTACAACAGCGTGGTTTCATAGTAAAAGAGTGCGGGTACTAGACTGGCCTGCCTGCAGTCCAGACCTGTCACCCACTGAAAATGTGTGGCTCATTATGAAGCGCAAAACACGACAACGGAGACCCCGGACTGTTGAACAACTGAAGTCGTACATCAAGCAAGAATGGGAAAGAATTCCACCTACAAAGCTTCAACAGTTAGTGTCCTCAGTTCCCAAATGCTTATTGAGTGTTGTTAGAAGGAAAGGTGATGTAACACAGTGGTAAACATACCACTGTCCCAGCTTTTTTTTTTTTAAATGTGTTGCAGGCATCCATTTGAAATGAGCAAATATTTGCACAAAAACAAAGTTTATCAGTTTGAACATTAAATATCTTGTCTTTCTGGTGTATTCAATTGAATATAGGTTGAAGAGGATTTGCAAATCATTGTATTCTGTTTTTATTTACATTTTACACAATGTCCCAACTTCATTGGAATTGGGGTTGTATATTTAGAAGTAACGTCTATGTCAAGGAGCAGGACTGAAACAGTACAAAAAATAATGGTTTGGTACATTTTGAGTACAGTAGAAACAAGAAACATAACATTAAAGATAATTAGCCTACATTCTTTGGGCAAGTGTGTGAGTGAATAATCTTTCCAGATTGCAACAAAATGTTTTTTCTTGAATTCTTGTGAAATAAATGTTTCAAAAATAAAACCAACTTATACTTCAGTGCAACTTATAGTCAGGAAAATATGGTAACCTTGCTAAAAGTAAAATGATGTACTGAACGTTGTGTCTCTTCAACAGTAGATTTCATTTTTTGTGCACTGGAAAGGGACTTCTGGCATCTTATCAAAAAACAGAAAAGGACACAACAAAATGTGGTAAGGAAAATTTTCTGAAAGAAATGTGTGCAGTTTTAGCATTCAGATAATGCATTAAACTACAGCTGTGCACACAGACACATGCACAAATCCTCTGGGATCTACAGTGGTCGGCGTGTTCTTCAGTATCAGTTATCAGTATTATAGAGCTAAAACAATTACATCACCATTGCATCCTTCTTTACAGGTGCACACATAATCCCGTGCTTTAGAAACAGTCCACAGACTCTAATGAATTCTCCAGTGCTACTAAAAAGTGAGCACTAAGATACATAAGAGTTCCTCCACTTTCCTATTCTAATTTTACATTACAGACCTGTTCCACTGACCATAAAACCATAAAAGTCACTGCAATATAAAATAGGATATACTGATAGGTTTGCCAATATGGAGACAACAGGTACCACCAGCACTGAGCTTCTAGCAATCAATGGGCCTTCTAATTTTAAGGGAGAACAAATAATTTGCAATCAAAACCAAACCAGATATTTTTCCCAGAGGATGTCAATGGCCTAGATATACCTGTTTTTAATGGGTTTTCACATACTGCTGTTCAGGCCCCAGCCATGATTATACTAAATTCTTAATGATGTGGGACTTTTGTTGGTAATTCCAATGAGCTGCTAATATTAACATTAGCATTAGCACCTTTGCTTATGAACATAACCTTGAGGTGAACAAACCTTTTTTGGTCCCGATGTTTACCTATTTGTAGTATCTATGGCAGGTCCCATCTCTCACTTTCCAATCATACTCCTATTCCACAGGCCACTGAACGTTCTATTATGATCCCCTACTATCCAGAAAAAGTGGCTTACTCTGGCATGCCTCCTATCAGGCTGACTTATAAAGTGCAGACATGCCAACAAACTGGCTCATAAAGTGCATACCTGGCAACCCGCTCAAAAATGAAAGTAAATTTGCGCCCAGCTGCATTCTCAGCCAGAACCACTATAAACACTGTTTTTGTTTCAAATTTTTACCCCCGATGGAGCACAATCAAACAAGTATCAAGCTGTACTCATAGTTACAGATAGTTTTACATCCTCATTGAAGACAACTTTGGATGCTGTAGCTCCTCTGAAAAAGAGAGCTTTAAATCAGAAGTGCCTGACTCGTGGTATAACTCACAAACTCGTAGCTTAAAGCAGATAACCCGTAAGTTGGAGAGGAAATGGCGTCTCACTAATTTAGAAGATCTTCACTTAGCCTGGAAAAAGAGTCTGTTGCTCTATAAAAAAGCCCTCCGTAAAGCTAGGACATCTTCTACTCATCACTAATTGAAGAAATAAGAACAACCCCAGGTTTCTTTTCAGCACTGTAGCCAGGCTGACAAAGAGTCAGAGCTCTATTGAGCCTGAGTATTCCATTAACTTTAACTAGTAATGACTTCATGACTTTCTTTGCTAACAAAATTTTAAACTATTAGAGAAAAAATTACTCATAACCATCCCAAAGACGTATCGTTATCTTTGGCTGCTTTCAGTGATGCCTGTATTTGTTAGACTCTTTCTCTCCGATTGTTCTGTCTGAGTTATTTTTCATTAGTTACTTCATCAAACCATCAACATGTTTATTAGACCCCATTCCTACCAGGCTGCTCAAGGAAGCCCTACCATTAGTTAATGCTTCGATCTTAAATATGATCATCTATCTTTGTTAGTTGGCTATGTACCACAGGCTTTTAAGGTGCAGTAATTAAACCATTACTTAAAAAGCCATCACTTGACCCAGCTATCTTAGCTAATTATAGGCCAATCTCCAACCTCCTTTTCTCTCAAAATTCTTGAAAGGGTAGTTGTAAAACAGCTACTGATCATCTGCAGAGGAATGGTCTATTTGAAGAGTTTCAGTCAGGTTTTAGAATTCATCATAGTACAGAAACAGCATTAGTGAAGGTTACAAATGATCTTCTTATGGCCTCGGACAGTGGACTCATCTCTGTGCTTGTTCTGTTAGACCTCAGTGCTGCTTTTGATACTGTTGACCATAAAATTGTATTACAGAGATTAGAGCATGCCATAGGTATTAAAGGCACTGCGCTGCGGTGGTTTGAATCATATTTGTCTAATAGATTACAATTTGTTCATGTAAATGGGGAATCTTCTTCACAGACTAAAGTTAATTATGGAGTTCCACAAGGTTCTGTGCTAGGACCAATTTTATTCACTTTATACATGCTTCCCTTAGGCAGTATTATTAGACGGTATTGCTTAAATTTTCATTGTTACGCAGATGATACACAGCTTTATCTATCCATGAAGCCAGAAGGCACACACCAATTAGCTAAACTGCAGGATTGTCTTACAGACATAAAGACATGGATGACCTCTAATTCCTGCTTTTAAACTCAGATAAAACTGAAGTTATTGTACTTGGCCCCACAAATCTTAGAAACATGGTGTCTAACCAGATCCTTACTGTGGATGGCATTACCCTGACCTCTAGTAATACTGTGAGAAATCTTGGAGTCATTTTTGATCAGGATATGTCATTCAAAGCGCATATTAAACAAATATGTAGGACTGCTTTTTTGCATTTACGCAATATCTCTAAAATCAGAAAGGTCTTGTCTCAGAGTGATGCTGAAAAACTAATTCATGCATTTATTTCCTCTAGGCTGGACTATTGTAATTCATTATTATCAGGTTGTCCTAAACGTTCCCTAAAAAGCCTTCAGTTAATTCAAAATGCTGCAGCTAGAGTACTGACGGGGACTAGAAGGAGA
Organism: Thalassophryne amazonica; assembly: GCF_902500255.1. Lineage (NCBI taxonomy): Eukaryota > Metazoa > Chordata > Actinopteri > Batrachoidiformes > Batrachoididae > Thalassophryne > Thalassophryne amazonica. Next base: position 38,784,956 of record NC_047120.1, read on the forward strand.
GAGCATATCTCACCCATATTGGCCTCTCTTCATTGGCTTCCTGTTAATTCTAGAATAGAATTTAAAATTCTTCTTCTTACTTATAAGGTTTTGAATAATCAGGTCCCATCTTATCTTAGGGACCTCGTAGTACCATATCACCCCAATAGAGCGCTTCGCTCTCAGACTGCAGGCTTACTTGTAGTTCCTAGGGTTTGTAAGAGTAGAATGGGAGGCAGAGCCTTCAGCTTTCAGGCTCCTCTCCTGTGGAACCAGCTCCCAATTCAGATCAGGGAGACAGACACCCTCTCTACTTTTAAGATTAGGCTTAAAACTTTCCTTTTTGCTAAAGCTTATAGTTAGGGCTGGATCAGGTGACCCTGAACCATCCCTTAGTTATGCTGCTATAGACGTAGACTGCTGGGGGGTTCCCATGATGCACTGTTTCTTTCTCTTTTTGCTTTGTATGCACCACTCTGCATTTAATCATTAGTGATCGATCTCTGCTCCCCTCCACAGCATGTCTTTTTCCTGGTTCTCTCCCTCAGCCCCAACCAGTCCCAGCAGAAGACTGCCCCTCCCTGAGCCTGGTTCTGCTGGAGGTTTCTTCCTGTTAAAAGGGAGTTTTTCCTTCCCACTGTAGCCAAGTGCTTGCTCACAGGGGGTCGTTTTGACCGCTGGGGTTTTACATAATTATTGTATGGCCTTGCCTTACAATATAAAGCGCCTTGGGGCAACTGTTTGTTGTGATTTGGCGCTATATAAAAAAATTGATTGATTGATTGATTGACTAGGACTACCCCGTTTAAAGATGCTTGAACATGACTGAAACGGTTCAGGAGTGATCGCAAAAAATGTGTCAATGTGGAGAATCGGGATGACATTTTTGAGCAGCTCAAAAATTTCACCTCGATTTCAGTACTGGTGTCGATGATGGCCAGAATTACTGCGTATACTAAATTTGTTCAAGATTGACAAAAGATGGATCAAGAAGTTACTGTGATGCTTCAAAACACATTTGCTATTTGGGATGAAATGGGAAGGAACAGCACTCAATAGGGTTATTACCTAACTAGCTCATGCCATAAGTTACCTGACAAGTCAGCAAAGAAGCTAAACATTTAGATCACTAGTAATTTTACATGCGTTTCCTGGATAGGTAAATATAACAGGTCATCTTATGATAAAACTGCATTAGGGTAAACCCTAATTATTTTTATCCACCAGACGGTAGCTACAGCCCAGCACCTGGGGATCAGACCAACTCCAGATCTAGACATGCTGACTTGCTCAAGAGCAAAAATCCTAGTGTGCATGTTTTTGAGGGTGGGAGGAAACCCACGCAGACATGAGGAGAACATGCAAACTCCATACACAAAGGAACTGGGCATGTGTGGAATCAAACGCAAGACCTTGCTGTGAGGGACCGTGCTGCCCTGATTTATGCAAAACCGCTTGTATCCATGTCAGAAATTGCTCATAACGACTTAGCGCAAAGCCAACATACGGCGCCTGTCCTCCTGGGTTGATTAGTTTCTCCTCATTTTCCAAAGCTTCCACATAAAAGAACAGGATAATTGCAGGATGACACTAATACATGAAGAAGCGGTTTGATGCAAGGTTTTATTCTGGCCACACCACGTCAAAACAGGACGTTTTTTACTTTTGGTTCCTCGGCTCATCGAAGCGGGGCTCCATCCGTTCACACCAGAGGGAGAGCTTTAAGATGATACAGTACGTGGGACAAATTAAACAGGCTTTATGATCCGGGTTTTAAAGCGTGGCCTCTTCAGCTCACCAAGGAAATTGAGTTTGTGACCGAAAAAATGCACTTTCCTCTTAACCCCCTGACCAGCCGTTACAGATACACAAACTTTCGCTTTGAAGGCTAAACGGGCAGAAATAAGGGAGGATTGGCTGTTCTGGGGAGTTATGGAAGCCCTGATCCTATTACCCACCGCCCTGAAAAATGTGTCTGCAGGCCCCAGGAGCTTTTAACCTTTCGCTGCTCCGCACTTTGGTTCAGGAGGAGTGGCGACGCACTTGTGTGTGTTATTTATTTATTTATTTTTTGTAAGTGCTAGACTATCTGAGGCTAGTGCATTTTCTCCAGATGTTAAGGCTCCTGATACCCAACCCAGAAAAAAAAAAATTAAGGAAATCAAATCCCAATGGCAACAACAACACAAATAACGAAGCACAGAATTCCAGAGGGATCAAACCATAATTGAGTCGTCAGACATCTCGAACGTAACCGGGAAGACTGAAAAAAAATTGCCTGTTCTCTGGAAAGCAGAGGACTTTACTCTGCAGAGACATCGACAGTATGCAAATCACCATCATGTTTATTTGATAAGATTTCTGCTTCATTTCACTCACAATGGGCCTCATGTATCAACGTTGCGTACAGTGATATGTGAGCGTATATGGGGTGTACGCCAAAACGGCTGCGCTACTTGGTATTTATCAATGTGGTCGTTGGCATACGCTGCGCTGAAAATATACACCAGGTCGAGAGGTGGCGTAAATTATACACCAAAATGAACCAGCGCTGGAATCCACATAAAAATGAAGATGATCAACATGATAAACAGTGACATTATACAAATCAATGCATATGTTACATAAATAACACTTTCCTGATTATACTACATAATAATCAATACAAATCCCGCCTTTGCGGGATTGTTATGGAGCACGATCCGTGGCCACAGCGCTGACTGCAAAGACAGCACTGCTCGCCTTTTTCTCCAGACTTCGAGCCTGGAGCCAGAGCAGCGCTGAGCTTAACTTCATGTGGTGTGATCGTTTTAGACTATGGAATTGATAATAACAACTGTAGTTTCGTCATTCCCTTAATTCACCCGTGCTGCAACCAGGTTTTGTCTCCATTCGGTTGTCACAATAAAATAAATACAGAAATACATTTAAAAAATAAAGAAATCTGACAGATTAGGCGTGTCTTATTAATTGAGCGAGCAAATATCCACATGTCAAGAATTATTGACATGTGAAAAGAGAATACAGTGGTCCCTCGCTATAACGCCGTTCACCTGTCGTGGCCTCGGAGTCTCGCGGAGTATTTAGTCCAATTTTGCATGCCTTTTTTTTTACAGTGTTCTGTGTTCTGCGTATCTGTTTATAAGAATCTTGTTGCCCAGAAGAGAAAAGAGCGCCAACAACTACTCATAACTGTGTTTGTCACACAGAAACAAACACCTGCTGCAGCCAGGTGTGAGTGGGAAAAGGCGCAACGTCAGGACGCAGAGGCCCGACCTGTGAAATACTGATGAGTCACTATTAATAGTTTCTTATGTGTCCGACCTCGTTCGTTGATCGTTAATCAACTTTGAGAGTGTTTACACACGAGAGAAAAGTGAGAAAATGTTCATGCCTGATTGAGAAAGTGTATAAACTGTGTAGTGAGGGGTTTTACAGCTTTAAAACGTCTATAATAATTGTAAAAAATAACGCTGACTACATCGCGGTTTTGCGTATTATGGGCTATTTTTTAGAACGTAACTCCAGCGATTAATGAGGGACCACTGTAACACTTATATACTACAAAACAATTGATATGACAGCCACTTTTGACGCTCTATTGGCACGCGTCATGATTGGTGGAGTTCTTTTTCATTGCCGTCTTCCCGGCTTCCATGTCGTAAAATGAGGGTGTGTCTGAAGCGGAGTCTGAATATTTATGGGCGTGTTTATTATAATTATGATCGTTTCCACCCGCCGCATTTATCAAGATCACGTCAGGCGTACGCTGGAAATGGGCAGGTGCGCACTGCTTGATACATGTCACGGCGACTTTGGTGTATTTCAAGTTTACGCCGTAAATTTACGCCACAAGTGCGCAACATTGATACATGAGGCCCAATGTCTCAGGACTTTGGAGAGCAACAAACTGTTTACAAACAAAGACGTCTCTCAGTCAGACAGTACTACAGAGGGGAGTGTAACTCGAAACAAGTAGCTTGTTTTATCAAACTTTCATGTTTACTTAATCAGGTTAAAAATTTAATTTGAGTCAAACAATGAGCCATCAGCACCCGCACACATCCTCAGCTTTCTTAAAAATAGTTTATTTTTTATTGTCAGACAAGAATTCTGTGTCTGTTCCCATAACAACGGATCCACACTGCTCATATTTACGTATTACGCAGTGTTACACGCGTCTTGTTTTCGTGCATTTATTCGCTTTTTAATGTTTCATTTTCCCAAAGATCCTTCTTGGCACCAATCAGTTCTGGGAGCATATCCTGGTGCTGCACCTCTCTGCATTCACCAGGCTGCAGGACCACCTCGGATCCTAGATGGCAACCACCCAGGCAGACAGCCGGTACATCTCCACTGACTAAAAGTAACCATCTATCTTGCACAGCCAGGTGAAATGTGGGAATCCGCCGGTGGGGTCCTCAACAGTGAGGCATCTGAACTGCTGGACCATGCTGAAAGAAATGTGCTACATGTCCAAAATATTGCAGCTGATGCTTCTTCACAATATTCTTGATATCTGAGTCTCCCGAAGTAATTCAGTTAATTTGTACAGTGCCAAATCACAAAATAGGTCAATCCCAAGGGGCTTTAGAAGTGTAAGGTCTAACCTTGCCCCGCCCCTGAGCAAGCACACTGGCAACAGTGGTAAGGAAAAATTACGTCAGACATTTTTTTTTTTATTGCAGTAAAAACCTCAAGACCAGAGTAAATTGGGTGACCATCTGCTTTGGCTGTACTATCAACTAGAGGTGGGACGAAGTCACCATCAAGTCACTCTCAATCATGAATCAGAAAGTCCCACGTCAAGTCATAAGTCATAATGAAGACCAATTGTTTGTAAGCTGACTTGAGACTTGACTTGGGACTTGCAGATTTATGACTTGAGAATGACATGACAGTGACTTCGTCCCACCTCTGCTATCAACAGCAGAATAACAATGAACATGGCATCATAAATGCAGAGACGGTAAAGCAACCGTATACTTAGAGTCCAGTATTTACAAAAACCTGTTGACTTAAAAACAAAATGAAACCGACAAACAGACTGTTAGTGTTTCATTCCATTTCCCATAAAGTCTTAAGCCCCGTTTACACATAGACGGTTTTGTCGGCTGGTAGTACGTAGACCGAAGTTTGCGGTAGTTCCGGCTGTTTTCGCAGTGGAAAAGGGCGGAGCATTTCGCCGGCGTTTTGACCGCCATACTAGCCGCAAATACACGGATAAAACGCCGCTAAATCCGCCGAATAAAGCAGCATTTTGATGCCGTAGCATCCGGCACACGTCAGGCAACGGGGGTTAATACCCAGTTCTATCCTTTACAATCGCAGGTTAAGATGCTAGTGAGAACGGCAGTGTTCTGCTGCCGCCGATAATGCCCTGTGTACCGTTGGTTTTATCCAGGCAAATCCTGCGTTACTCCAGGAACTTTTGCATATAGGCACAGCCCCCAGAGTATAATAGGCTGAAGCAGCAGGAAATATGCCTCTGTCACTGCAGGGGGAGGGAGATCATCCTCAGCCTTTTCTTCTCCTTTCCTTTTCCACCTCCTCAACGTGTTGCGCCGTCTCCACCTCCCCTCTGCTTCTGAACCAGACCTCTTGGTAAGTCCTTGCCGCTGCCAATTTTCTTTTAGGAGGCATACTGGAGCTTCTCTGCAAAAAATATCTGGAGCTGGCCGCGAGTGAGAGGCCTGCATGCAGCGCGCTAGCATTTTTATACTGACTGCCGCCTATCGACCGTTTGGAACGCCGTTAATAACCGGGAGGTGGCGTTTAGAACGGCGTACTGTCCGCTAGCGCCGCTGTTTTGTCTGCCTCTGTCGCCGGTTAAAACGCCCTTGAGGACGCCGATGTGGGCTCTATCGCCGTTTTACATGCCGTTGATTAGGGATACAACACCGGGCGCCAATTACAGCGGTGTAAGCTGCGGCACTACAGGAAGGGGCAGGATGAAACGGCGATTAAAAAGTATCAAATGCCGTTCGCGTTGTCTCCGTCGTCATGTGAATTCTCCGGGAGCGCTCCCGGAATTATTCGACATGTTGAATAATGTTTTCGACGATTCCCGGTAAAGCCGGAACTAAGCCAGGCCCCCTAGTGCTGCCGTTAACAACGGCGTTTGATCCTTAAGACGGACAAAAACTCTTCCGGGACGCTTCCGGGAGCTCTTACCGTCTTTGTGTAAACGGGGCTTAAGTCTGACTTGCTCCAGTACATGAAGGATTCATAATATTTCTCTGAGACATCCAAGCATCATCAAACACTGCACTTTCCCAGACGTATCCCAGTCTCAAAAACCAATGACCGAGAGACATGAATGTCATTGATGATGTAAGTGATTGTCTCTGCTGCAGCATGCACATACACATCTGATGTTATCTGAAGTCCAGCAAGTCATTGAAAAATCTGAGCTCAGTCTTGATAAATGCATTGCATTGCTATAACATTTTTTCCAATTGTTGCAGACATTAAAAGAAGATTCACACATGCAGCCTCACACACACACACACACACACACACACACACACACACACACACACACACACACACACACACACACACACACACACACACACACACCAATGTAAGCATGATGCCATGAAAAGCATTCATCCAGATACTGGGAACAACTTGGGGAGTTCTTGTTCTGGTTTAGGGATGTGGGTTGTATCAGGAGAAGGATACTGATGATGGAGATGCCAGGGTGGAAGAGAAAAGGAAGGTCAAAGAGACGTTTAAGCATGTGCTGACATGGTGGTGGTTGGTGAGATGGAGATGGTTGATCCATTGCAAAGTCAAGTCAAATCTGGGAGCATGCGATGATGCTGTGCTTTGCCACATCCACAACACCACAGACGTGTCTTGGTTCCTGGATGGCGCCAACCCAGGCAGACATCTGGCCCATTCCCACATCTTTAAAATAACCATCTCTCTGCTGTAGCCAGGTGAAACATGGGCATCCTCTTGGCCTTCTCCAGCTACTGGAATCGACAACACTCAGGCACTTGTGTGCTGGATGGATCATGCACAGAGAACTGGTCCGCATGGCCAAAATGTCATAGGGGATGCTCCCTCACAATGCAGCTGATACTCCTTATCCTTGTCTGTCTTAGTAACTGCTCATCTGATACAAAGTCATTCCAGCATTACCCAAGGATCCTCCGAAGAGACCTAGTACCATAGACATCCAGTCATTGTTTTAGCTCAGTGTGGCAACCACTAAAGGCAGAAGCTATAAGATACCTGATAACACACATGCAGCATGCTGCCAAAACTGAAATAAACTTGTGTTCGGAGGTGAATATGAATATATTACAGATTTCACAAAAAAGTTTTGCTTTCATTTAAGGCCTCTCTTGGTACTTTTGCCTTTAACACTTCACAATTCTGTCTAACAGAGCTGAAACTTGTACTGGTCCCAACAGTAGCTGCAACGTGGACTGTTTGTTTGCAGAAACGTGACCCCTGACCTGTTCCTGCAGGCTCGCGACCTTTTTCAGTGACCCATCAAAAAACTAATTTGGCAACAGTGACCTTTGCTATGAGTTCTGGGCAGACACTGCTCTCCACACACGATCAATAACACAACTTTGTAAGTACCTGAACAAGAGAAAAGATTAGAGCCCGTGGTGCTGACCCATAAATATTAATGCACAGTGTTACCTTTGTTTTATACACATTTGGTTCCAAAAGTTAATGTGCTGTTTAACATTCAGGTTTGTGCAACACTCAGCAGTTTTAGTGCATAATGGCATACTGTTTTTTGAACAATGCCTTTAATTACTATCAACTTGTGTGCATTCAGTTGACTCTTTATGAGTTTTGAATTATTGTCCTCATGAAACAGAACAGAATCAATCATATTAACATACACTCAACAAAAATATAAACACAACACTTTTGGTTTTACTCCCATTTTGTATGAGATGAACTCAAAGATCTAAAACTTTTTCCACATACACAATATCACCATTCCCCTCAAATATTGTTCACAAACCAGTCTAAATCTGTGATAGTGAGCATTTCTCCTTTGCTGAGATAATCCATCCCACCTCACAGGTGTGCCATATCAAGATGCTGATTAGACACCATGATTAGTGCACAGGTGTGCCTTAGACTGTCCACAATAAAAGGCCACTCTGAAAGGTGCAGTTTTATCACACAGCACAATGGCACAGATGTCGCAAGATTTGAGGGAGCGTGCAGTTGGCATGCTGACAGCAGGAATGTCAACTAGAGCTGTTGCTCGTGTATTGAATGTTCATTTCTCTACCATAAGCCGTCTCCAAAGGCGTTTCAGAGAATTTGGCAGTACATCCAACCAGCCTCACAACTGCAGATCACGTGTAACCACACCAGCCCAGGCCATCCACATCCAGCATGTTCACCTCCAAGATCGTCTGAGACCAGCCAGTCGGACAGCTGCTGAAACAATCGGTTTGCATAACCAAAGAATTTCTGCACAAACTGTCAGAAACCGTCTCAGGGAAGCTCATCTGCATGCTCGTCGTCCTCATCGGGGTCTCGACCTGACTCCAGTTCGTCGTCGTAACCGACTTGAGTGGGCAAATGCTCACATTCGCTGGCATTTGGCACGTTGGAGAGGTGTTCTCTTCACGGATGAATCCCGGTTCACACTGTCCAGAGCAGATGGCAGACAGCGTGTGTGGCGTCGTGTGGGTGAGCGGTTTTCTGATGTCAATGTTGTGGATCGAGTGGCCCATGGTGGCGGTGGGGTTATGGTATGGGCAGGCGTCTGTTATGGACAAAGAACACAGGTGCATTTTATTGATGGCATTTTGAATGCACAGAGATACCGTGACGAGATCCTGAGGCCCATTGTTGTGCCATACATCCAAGAACATCACCTCATGTTGCAGCAGGATAATGCACGGCCCCATGTTGCAAGGATCTGTACACAATTCTTGGAAGCTGAAAATGTCCCACTTCTTGCATGGCCGGCATACTCACCGGACATGTCACCCCATTGAGCATGTTTGGGATGCTCTGGACCGGCGTATACGACAACGTGTACCAGTTCCTGCCAATACCCAGCAACTTTGCACAGCCATTGAAGAGGAGTGGACCAACATTCCACAGGCCACAATTGACAACCTGATCAACTCTATGTGAAGGAGATGTTTTGCACTGCATGAGGCAAATGGTGGTCACACCAGATACTGACTGGTATCCCCCCCTAATAAAACAAAACTGCACCTTTCAGAGTGGCCTTTTATTGTGGACAGTCTAAGGCACACCTGTGCACTAATCATGGTGTCTAATCAACATCTTGATATGGCACACCTGTGAGGTGGGATGGATTATCGCAGCAAAGGAGAAGTGCTCACTATCACAGATTTAGACTGGTTTGTGAACAATATTTGAGGGAAATGGTGATATTGTGTATGTGGAAAACGTTTTAGATCTTTGAGTTCATCTCATACAAAATGGGAGAAAAACCAAAAGTGTTGCGTTTATATTTTTGTTGAGTGTAAAAGCATGATTAGGAGCTTTACAAATTGTTACATGTATAATCATAAGTACAGTGGCGGGCACGCTGATGCTAATCAGCTAACAACAAATTAGCAAAGCTAACATTTTCATTAGCAGATTAGCTTTTCAGATACCTTCAAAAAGCATTAGCAGACCGATTAGCTACCTTTAAATTTAGTTCTGGTAACTTTAGGTCAGCAAACATATTTTTGGATGAGGTTTAACAGTCATATTTCTTTAATACTTTCTGTATTGTGAACAAACTGTGTTGAATGTAAACTGTATGTCCATTTAATAATTTTGTACATCATCTGATCTTGACAAACTAAATCTATTTGAGAAACTCCATGTTTATGCTTCAACATATCAACTTCAGCTTTTTAAATCATTTTAGAGGTTTTGGGGGGGGGGGGCATGCAACATTTGCCTCAAGCTACCAGCTTGAGGCAAATGTTGCAGATTAGTGGCTATCGAAGCTAACTTTTAGATTAGCAGTGTTGTATAGTAACAAAGTAAAAATACTTCAGTACTGTACTTAAGTACGTTTTGGCAGACTTTGTACTTGAGCTTTTTTTTATTCAGCTTACTTTCATTTTTACTTCACTACATTTCCGACCTTAATTGCATACTTCTACTCCGATACATTTTCTATGCGCCATGCCGTTACTCGTTACAAAAACAAAAACCACACACACACACACACACAAAAAAGTCGTGTTTTCACCCAGAGACAGCACTGATTACTAGAGACTGCAACAAAGTCAGGCCGATTTGTCATGAGGCATGTCCGGTAGGCTTTTTTGCAGTTGCGCACTTGGGGGATGTTTGTCAGGAAATGATCATTTCTCTATATTGATTACAGACCTGCAGCGGGTCTGTAATCAACTTTTCTGCAGTGCGGCTTTGCTTTGAACCTTGAACCAATCGAAGCAGAGCTTCGATCTACGATTCATGGATTTTATTTCGCTTTATCCTAATTTTTCCCCACTAAAACTCTGAAGAGCATATGTCTGTGAGTAATATTTAATATTTTTATGTTAAATCGACCTGTTATGATCTTCTGAAACAGTTGATAGATGTATTTTATAACTTAAAAACGGGACCGATGCTAATGCGTTAGCATGTCTATGGCGTTTTCTATGTTAAAGTTAGCATTAAGCTATTCGCATCAGCACGTTTGTGTTGATTTGTTTAATGTATAATTAATGGCTCAGCGTTCGTTGTCGTAAAAGAGTCAAATTGTAATTTTTTTAATTTATTTTTATTCATATATTATAGCAACAACAACAGTCTACATAATAGACAATAATAGTCAATAATAATAGACTAATAATGTTACAATACAATTTTAGAGAAAGAGACAAAAAATAACCTAATGAAACAAAACACAACAGAAAAGATAAAACCATGTAACATGAAAATAAATAATACATATAGAAATAATAACTTAAATAACCTGTGAACACCTAATGAGTAGCCTACTCTCGTTTAGGTTTTGAAACCTTGTTTCTGAAGTGTTTTGTGTGATGTGCACAATTTTCAGTATTTTGACTATACTACCAGTCATTTACAAGCCTAGATAAACTCTTATTTGAAAAAATCAGTCCGTTTTGATTATTAACATTTACTTGTACTTTTATTTTCAATACTTGAGTACACTTAGTTGTACATTACTTGTCATACTTAAGTACAATAAATATTACATACTTTAAGACTTTTACTTGAGTAGCATTTCAATCAGTGACTTGAACTTCTACTAAAGTCATTTTTTTAATGGGTATCTGTACTTTTACTTAAGTGTCATTTTCCGGTACTTTATACAACACTGTAGATTAGCTTTGTCCACCACTGTACTGTACATTATAGTGAAGTAGTTGCTTCCTTATTATGAATGTATGTAGATTCAGGCTCATCAGAGCAAAAGTCAAAGTTTTTTTTTTTTTAAGAGGCCTGGAGATCACGTGCGTCCTCGAGGGGAGCTAAGCGTATTTGCGCGTGTTGCTAATGACTGATCATAGATCCTGTGGTGTGGCTGCAATCCACCTCATCACACCTCAGCGTGTAGCCAGCTGTGAAAACACTTTCCAGCACATTTTTTCGTGTCTGCTATGACCAACATATTAGCAGCGTCCATGTTAAGAATGCGCGTCACACACGAAAACCAAAGCAAGAAATCTCAGTCGTCCTGTTCGGTTTCTTTGAGGACACTTTTGTTGATCATAATCCTCTTAAAATTGTGCCTATCAATTTTTCTCCTCTCACACTTCCTTTAATTTATGCTCCACCAGCAGATCACATCAGAGCGAGGGAGCGTGTGCTTTCAGTTGTGCGTTTCTGCATCCCAATGGGGACGACACCTTAGCACCATATCAAGCTCCAGCCTTGTGGTTTTCTGGATGAACGTTTTCACCGTGACTGTAGTGTCAAACTTTCCCTTTACCCCTGATGGGAGGTGAAACGATTCCGCCCGTTCAGATGGTGGGAAGAAACAGTCAGATAAGGCATCACTAAAATGCAAGTACAAGCTTCTACATTAATTAATATTATTAATGCTTTACTTATAAACTCCGGGTTGCAGGTTATGAGTAAAGGTGTCTGCTGTCACATGATCTTGACCAGTGGCTTCTGGGCATGTTGCTGGTTCCCATCCATTTATTTTCCTCACATATCTCCAAGAATACTCAGGATGCACCAATACACCGTATTCAATACATATACATGGTTTTTGAACATTTAAAAAAAAAAGGTTTGGTAGATTTTTTTTCCTCCCAGCCCATGACAACACATCATGACCTACCATGACATCGGCAAGATATCAACAGGACCCTTTAAGTCTTAGATAGACCTAGTTTGGTGCATATCGCGTTAAAATATGAAGGTGGGCACTCATCTCAGAGTGAACAGGGGGTTCCCTTAACTCTGATATAAGAAGTTGCTCAAGTCAAAAATAAGTATTTCCCATCCAGTGCAGGTTCTAGTGTCAGGTCGAGTGGGGATAGTTTTGATGAAGTGTTGATGATTTTATCTGCTTGGAGTTGGTCTATTTTTGGTCAAACTGGACACCATTCCAAACGCTGGATATATGAACAGTGCATGTGTGTGTTCAGCGATGTACCATTTTGTTTGTGGGGTCCACAGCACCTCTCTGGCATGCGTTAACTCTTTGGACAGCACACAGAGAGTGGCTGCATTAACGGTGATGGTGCTGTAATTCTCCAAGGCCTTGTTTGTCCTTTTTTTCCTCATTTCAAACAGTATGAACAAAAGCAGCATTTGAAAGTTGTTAATGCAGCTGGAGGGATTGTGCAAAAGTGTGATAAGACAAAATGACTGTGCTAAGCTGCCGGGCCTAAAGGAAATTCGGAAAGGTAGGGCAACAGATGGCTCAGGGTTGGACTCTTGACAGTTTAAGTGAACAAAAACAACGACACTGAACTGGAAGGGCACTCAGATAATGTATACCTGTGACAAGAAAGAATTCTTCCTCTTAGCCAAGTGGCATCATTAGCCTGTGACCTCCAGCACTCACTGGATCAGCTCACAGCCGAGTGTGGAGTGGTTGGGATGAGAATCAGCACCTCTAAATCTGAGGCCATTGTTCTCAGCAGGAAACTGATGGATTTCCTACTCCAGGTAGGGAATGAGGTCTTGCCCCAAGTGAAGGAATTCAAGTACCTTGGGGTCTTGTTCAGGAGTGAGGGGACAATGGAGCGTGAGATTGGCCAGAGAATCGGTGCAGCAGGGGCGGTATTGCATTCACTCTACTGGTGTGATGCAAAGGGAGCTGAACCAAAAGGCAAAGCTCTCGATCTGCTGGTCAGTGTTCGTTCCTACTCTCACCTGTGGTGGGTCATGACCGAAAGAACCTGATCGCGGGCACAAGCGGCTGAACTGGGTTTCCTCAGGAGGGTGGCTGGAGTCTTCTTTCGAGATAAGGTGAGAAGCGCGGTCATCCGTGGGGAGCCTGGAGGAGAGCCACTGCTCCTTGTTGTTGAAAGGTAAAGATGTCCTCTGGCTGCCTCCCTAGGGAGGTGTTCCAGGCATGTCCAGCTGGGAGGAGACCCAGGAATAAGTGAGAGATTATGTCTCCACACTGGCCTGGGAATGCCTCGGGATCCCCCAGTCAGAGGTGGTCAATGTGGCCCGGGAAAGGGAAGTTTGGGGTCTCCTGCTATAGAGCTGTTGCCCCCTTGACCCGATCCCAGCGCGTACAAACTTTCCTCAAAATTGTTTGCAATTTGGCTGAAATCGCCATGTGTAATCTTGCTAACAAACAATTCAAACCTCTTGGTGAATTTATATAAAAAAAGATGTAAGTCTTGTACAGACTCTGAGGCCCATTGATGCTGGTGCTTATCACTGGATTCTGTAGCGTGAAGCAGATGAGTCTCCCACTCCCCTTGGAGTGATGCCAGTCCACTATAGGTTACTTCCCCAGACAAGGCCAGTGCCCATTTACAGCTGTGTAGACTGGGACAGTATGGTTTAAGTGTTTTATCCAAAGACACAGAAAGGTAGCATGACTGAGACTCAAACTACATATTGATAGTCCGATAAGCCTCTGACCCAATTACCCTCTCTCCCACATACACAAAGAGGTGTCACCTTTTGTCAATTTCATTTATTTGTGCTGGAATGTTCTGTCCCTTTATCAACTAGTGGATTTGTTTCAAAATGAACACTTGCATGTGTCCAACAAAATGGCAAAAGAACTGTTAAATTGTTGAAAGGTTGTTGAAGGGAACATATAGATGAGGAGGTCAAGGGAAGGCAAGAAGAACATTAAACTCTATTATAAGTGTAGTTTTCAAGGTGTGGTTGGTTGGAGCAGAGTCGACGCAGGCTAAGAGTCAGTGCTGTGGCACTGCACACAGTCCATTTGTTCATGGTACAGGCATTAAAGGCTGAGCAGCTCAGAGCCAAAAGACATAAGGGAGTGCTTTAATCAAATCTTGCACGCATTACCTTCGCAGATCCAAGTGAATGTTTGTGGAGTGCACAAGAAAAGTGTGAGGGAAATGTCCTTTGGGGTTGGTCTACTTTGGGGATGATGGGGGTGTAAGTCTCAAAACAACTGTGCACGGACCACATGTCCGGGGGAAATGAGGAACGTGTGCAGTATCAGAATGGTGTCAGGCGACGGAGGCTTGAACACGGAGGTGGGATTAAGGCTGTCAATAGCCCACAGTGTGGCTGATCCTGTCAAGGCTGTGCTGGGGTTAAAGACCAGGAAATCAGCACACACACATGCACCCACACACACTGAGTTAATGCCATGTTAGTCCGAGCCCTCACAGACCTTCTTCTGGTGGCTGATGAGGTGCCTTAGCTGATTAATGCAGCCCAGAACTTTGGAGGTCATTTCCAGGACTTTAATTAGACCAGGCACTAACTAAATCACACTTCAACAATTGAGTTCTCAGTTGAGTATCTTCAATTAGGCTTCGGTCGAGGACTGGGAACCCTGATTAGTGTGTTTACTTGAGCAGCAGCTCCAAATTGAAAGGTCAAGGGGGACTATAAGAACATGGGTTACCTACTGTAGATACAGTAAATCCGCATAAAATGAAAAGTTACGCTGACTCTTTACTGCAAGATCTGGGAGACTCGCATTAAGGGCAGACACAACCAAATGGGATTAGCAAGACAGATTTAAGCAATTTTACTAAATCTATGGAGAGATTAATCCCATTATAGTGGTGTCCCCGCCTCTACAAGCCAACAGGAAATGCCTTTTTCGGGGCTGTAATTAATTGACCATCAAATCTGCCCACCATCACATCTGTGACTAGTTATCTTATTTGCTGATTCATAGCTCTTCCTGTTTAGATTGTTCTCATAAACTGGGCTTGTCATCTAATACCACAGAGCAGAGGTCAAGGGTCCGTCGCGCCCGAGGCTTCAATGGAATAAACATACAAAGCAACTGATCAAACTTCTTAGATGTTACAGGTCAACACTGATTCATGTCAAAGTCATGAGGCATGATATACAGTATCGAGAAAATGTTGAATGTCTTCAAATCCCCCCCCCCCCCCCCCCCCCCCACACACACACAAAATCCAAATATCTACATTGTGCTCTAAATTAAATAAAACTATAAAGCACAAAACATTCAATAGGGACTCGTCCAATCCAAATTGGTATTTTCTTTGTCCACCTTTAACAGCAACATATTTAGTCAGTGTGAGAACATCTTGTTCTACTTTGGGAAACCATTTTAAATTCTGTCATGTTGTACATGGATCGCAAACCAAACAGCCCATTTGTCCAGCCACAGATTCCCAGAGGTTGGTATTTGGACTGAGATTTGGCCACTGCAGGACATTAACATTGATTTTAAGACATTCCTGAGTAGATTTGGCTTTATACTTGTGATTGGCATTTTACTGGAAAACAAATGGAGAGTTTGTTTGCAAAAACAGATCAATCCAAATTTGCTATTTTCTGAAAAAAAAAAAAAAACCTTGACTCCTGTTGAAATCAATCTGAGTGCAGGTAGTTAACAGTATACAAGTGTTAGGAAAAATCCCATGTTACTGAACCATCGGCAGTGTTTGTCAGGGTTGTATCAATCAATCAATCAATTTTTTTATATAGCGCCAAATCACAACAAACAGTTGCCCCAAGGCGCTTTATATTGTAAGGCAAGGCCATACAATAATTATGTAAAACCCCAACGGTCAAAACGACCCCCTGTGAGCAAGCACTTGGCTACAGTGGGAAGGAAAAACTCCCTTTTAACAGGAAGAAACCTCCAGCAGAACCAGGCTCAGGGAGGGGCAGTCTTCTGCTGGGACTGGTTGGGGCTGAGGGAGAGAACCAGGAAAAACACATGCTGTGGAGGGGAGCAGAGATCGATCACTAATGATTAAATGCAGAGTGGTGCATACAGAGCAAAAAGAGAAAGAAACAGTGCATCATGGGAACCCCCCAGCAGTCTACGTCTATAGCAGCATAACTAAGGGATGGTTCAGGGTCACCTGATCCAGCCCTAACTATAAGCTTTAGCAAAAAGGAAAGTTTTAAGCCTAATCTTAAAAGTAGAGAGGGTGTCTGTCTCCCTGATCTAAATTGGGAGCTGGTTCCACAGGAGAGGAGCCTGAAAGCTGAAGGCTCTGCCTCCCATTCTACTCTTACAAACCCTAGGAACTACAAGTAAGCCTGCAGTCTGAGAGCGAAGCGCTCTATTGGGGTGATATGGTACTACGAGGTCCCTAAGATAAGATGGGACCTGATTATTCAAAACCTTATAAGTAAGAAGAAGAATTTTAAATTCTATTCTAGAATTAACAGGAAGCCAATGAAGAGAGGCCAATATGGGTGAGATATGCTCTCTCCTTCTAGTCCCCGTCAGTACTCTAGCTGCAGCATTTTGAATTAACTGAAGGCTTTTTAGGGAACTTTTAGGACAACCTGATAATAATGAATTACAGTAGTCCAGCCTAGAGGAAATAAATGCATGAATTAGTTTTTCAGCATCACTCTGAGACAGTCCTACATATTTGTTTAATATGCGCTTTGAATGACATATCCTGATCAAAAATGACTCCAAGATTTCTCACAGTATTACTAGAGGTCAGGGTGATGCCATCCAGAGTAAGGATCTGGTTAGACACCATGTTTCTAAGATTTGTGGGGCCAAGTACAATAACTTCAGTTTTATCTGAGTTTAAAAGCAGGAAATTAGAGGTCATCCATGTCTTTATGTCTGTAAGACAATCCTGCAGTTTAGCTAATTGGTGTGTGTCCTCTGGCTTCATGGATAGATAAAGCTGGGTATCATCTGCGTAACAATGAAAATTTAAGCATTACCGTCTAATAATACTGCCTAAGGGAAGCATGTATAAAGTGAATAAAATTGGTCCTAGCACAGAACCTTGTGGAACTCCATAATTAACTTTAGTCTGTGAAGAAGATTCCCCATTTACATGAACAAATTGTAATCTATTAGACAAATATGATTCAAACCACCGCAGCGCAGTGCCTTTAATACCTATGGCAAGCTTTGCTTTTAGTCCCAAACATGGACGAGTCATCAGCAATACAAGGATGTTAGATTCAGCTCATCGGAGCTTTAGTTAATGATCCATTCAGATTTCGTCAACCTTTGGTCATTACGTTGGACTTGGGAGGATGGATGACAGTAAAAGGGAACGTTGACATTACGGAAACTATGCACACGATAAGGGAACCATGAAGACAGAAAGCAAAACGACATACGGACGAACTGAGGTTGTCATCGGGATTCGTTCACATTTTTGAACTTTGAAAATTCTGATGAAGCCCCAGCTGTAGAAACGAAGGTGAACGAAGGTTAAACGATGCCTCAGAAAGTCAACATTAAGTACAGATTTCTTGTTTCATTTGGACTTTGTTGCCCTTCGTTAGTGCTGTGAGACCGGCAGCTTCCACTAACGGATATCTGCAGTAGAAATTGAATTTTGGAGCACTGACTGTCTTCTTTTCCTTTGAGACGTCCAGTTTACAAACACCCAATAATATGTAAGCACAGGATTAGACTTAAAAACTATAGCCAGAGTTGGTACATCCAAGGTCAGCGTGGGTGCCAAGTTTGCTTGTTTACAGCCAGGTGGCAGTGTGTTTGTTAGCAGGATTAGTCATGACAAGTTTAGTCAAACTGCATGAACCACCAAAGGTTTTACAAGATGTCCCGATCTGATCTCAAACATTGGTATCTGGTCCAATCAAGACATCTTGAGTGATCATATTGGCTTTCTTAAACACGAGTCTCACAAGTGCCACATTGACAGAGGTGATGGTCCCAACTCTATTAAATGCTTTCTAGGTAACCAATAGCAATGCAGCACATTTCAGAAACATACATTTCAGAACATATGTACATATATGCAAATATGTACATATATTTAAAAAACATGTATGCTCTGCTTCACTTCAAATATGCACAAAGTCTATTTTTGGCAGATGCCACTTCACTCTGTGTACTTTCTGTGTAGCTTTTTCTGTGTTTATCCACTCTTGATCCAGTCTCGTCTTCTTCGACTCTCTTCTCTTCTTCCACTGAGTTTATTGGCCGTTGGCAATCTCTTAAACGCATTACTGCCACTAACTGGTCAGTAATGTGTATGACTGTCTACTTTTCCATATAATAAATCATTTAAATAACATTGACAGCTTGCGGGCAAAAGTGAAACACCATAATCATCACATCCCCCTTTCTTTTTGGCATAAACAGTGCTGTACTAAGTGGAATTGTTAAGCGCCACATAAAAAAGTGCATTTGTTAACTTGTGTTTATCTCAGCTATCCATTTTCTATACCTGTTTACTCCAATCAAGGGTCAAGGGTTACTGGAGCCTGTCCTGGCCATCATGGGGCATGAGGCATGGTACACCCTTGACAGGACGCCAGTCTGTCACAAGGCATCATATAGACAGACCACCAGATTCATATGCTCATGTTTATTTAGCTGAAAAAGAAAATTTGTGTGTTGGTTAAAAAATTATATTTAAAATTATGTTATACAGTGCATCCGGAAATTATTTACAGTGATTCACTTTATGTTACAGCCTTAGTCCAAGATGAAGGAAATTCAATTTTTACTTCAAAATTGTACTCACAACACCCCATAATGACAACATGAAAAAAGTTTTAGTTTTTTTTTTTTATTATTGTTGCAAACATATTAAAATACAAAAAACTAAGCAATCACATGTACATAAGTATTCACAGCCTTTGATCAGTACTTTGTTGATGCACCTTTGGCAGCAATTATAGCTTTTAGTCTTCTTGAATATGATGCCACAAGCTTGGTGCACCTATGTTTCGGTAGTTTTGTCCATTCCTCTTTGCAGCACCTCTCAAGCTCCATCAGGTTGGATGGGGAGTGTTGGTGCACAGCCATTTCAGATCTCTCAGGGAGATGTTTAATTGGATTCTGGTTTGGGCTCTGGCTGGGCCACTCAAGGACATTCACAGAGTTGTCATGAAGCCACTCCTTTGATATCTTGGCTGTGTGCTTAGAGTCATTGTCCTGCTGAAAGATCAACCGTTGCCCCAGTATACGGTCAAGAGCGCTCTGGAGCAGTTTTTCATCTTGGATGTCTCTGTACATTGCTGCATTCATCTTGCCCTCAATCCTGACTAGTCTCCCCGTTCCTGCCACTGAAAAACATCCCCACAGCATGATGCTGCCACCACCATGCTTCACTGTAGGGATGGTGCCTGGTTTCTTCCAAACATGACGCCTGACATTCATGCCAAAGTGTTCAATCTTTGTTTCATCAGACCAGAGAATTTTGTTTCTTGTGGTCTGAGAGTTCTTCAAGTGCCTTTTGGCAAACTCCAGGTGGGCTGCCATGTGCATTTTACTAAGGATTGTCTTCCGTCTGGCAACTCTACCATACAGATCTGATTGGTGGATTACTGCAGAGATGGTTGTCCTTCTAGAAGGTTCTCCTCTCTCCACAGAGGAATGCTGGAGCAATGACAGAGTGACCATTGGGTTCTTGGTCACCTCCCTGCCTTATGCCCTTCTCTACCTGATTGCTCAGTTTAGATGGTCAACCAACTATAGGAAGAGTCCTGTTGGATCGGAATGTCTTCCATTTATGGATGATGGAGGCCACTGTGCTCATTGGGACCTTCAAAGCAGCGGAAATGTTTCTATACCCTTCCCCAGATTTGTGCCTCAAGACAATCCTGTCTCGGAGGTCTACAGACAATTCCTTTGACTTCATGCTTGGTTTGTGCTCTGACATGCACTGTCAACTGTGGGACCTTGTGTGTAGACAGGCGTGTGCATTTCCAAATCATGTCCAATCAACTCAATTTACCCCAGGTGGACAACAGTTTTGTAGAAACATCTCAACGATGATCTGCGGAAACAGGATGTACCTGAGCTCAATTTTGAGCTTCATGGCAAAAGCTGTGAATACTTATGTACGAGGCCTATTAGAAAAGTATCCGACCTTATTATTTTTTTAAAAACCATATGGATTTGAATCACGTGTGATTACATCAGCCAAGCTTGAACCCTCGTGGGCATGCGAGAGTTTTTTCACGCCTGTCGGTGACATCATTCGCCTGTGAGCACGCCTTGTGGGAGGAGTGGTCCAGCCCCCTCGTTGGAATTCCTTTGTCTGAGAAGTTGCTGAGAGACTGGCGCTGTGCTTCATCAAAATTTTTTCCAAAACTGTGAGGCACATCCGAGTGGATACCATTCGACAAATTAAGCTGGTTTTCGGTGAAAATTTTAACGGCTGATGAGATATTTTGGATTGTTTCTATCGCTGTAAGGACTTCCCACGGAGTGGGATGTCGCGCAGCACTCCGAGGCGACGTCGTCATCCTGTTTCAAGCTGAAAACCTCCAAATTTAAGCCTCTGTTGACCCACGACGTCGTGAGAGAACAGAGAACTTTCAGAAGAAGTCGGGATCAGCAGTTTATCCGGACATTCCACTGTTAAAGGAGATTTTTTAATGAAAGACGTGCGGACGGATTGGCGCATCGGCTCGCGGACGGATTGGCGTGTCGGCTCGTAGCGCACCCGCCACAGGAAAAACACCTCCGTTGGAAGCCTTAAGGACAAGTTGGAACGTGCCCTGCTGTTAAACAATTTCTGATACTCACTCAACTGAAAGCCACCAAAAGCCGCCTGGATTTTACAAATGGTTATCAACAGGGAGGTGTTTTTTCTGTGGCGGGCGCGCTGCGCCGGCTGCGAGCCGACGCGCCAATCCGTCCGCACGTCTTTCATTAAAAATATCTCCTTTAACAGTGGAATGTCCGGATAAATGAGGGGGCTGGACCACTCCTCCCACAAGGCGTGCTCACAGGCGAATGACATCACCGACAGGCATGGAAAAACTCACGCATGCGCACGAGGGTTCATGCATGTCTGACGTAAAAACATATGAATGAAATCCATATAGTTTTTTTTAAAAATAAAAAGGTAGGATACTTTTCTAATAGACCTCGTATGTGTGATTTCTTAGGGTTTTTTTTTATTATTTTTAATAAATTTTCAAAAATCTCAAAGAAAAAAATTTCACATTGTCATTATGGGGTTATTGTGTGGAGAACTTTGAGGAAAAAAAATGAATTTCATCCATTTTGGAATAAGGCTATAACAAAAAAGTGGGGGGAAAAAATGAAGCACTGGGAATACTTTCTAGATGCAGTGGCATGTTAAAACTCAACAAGAGAATTTAATGACTCTCAAAAGGGCATAGAAGGGAACATCCAGTCAGCAACATTAACACTGTGTTCAGTGAACTATTTGCAAGTTGAGGCATAATCTTTTGTTTGGACAAATCTATCGCAATTCATTTTCAGTTTTTGGATGTGGTGTTTCTCAAATGCCCCCACAAATTTCAAAGATTTGCATCTCTGGCTGGTGTCTTCAGCACCGCAGCCAAAGCTAAGGTTTATGGGTCACACGGTATTTCGAGACATTTGCCAAAACCATACTTCTCAAAAAATGAAGATGAAATATGTACGTATAAGCTAAGGCAAAGAGACAAGTCTCAGATAGCTTTTAGCTAATCTATCCAGGACACACTGAGGTTATAATTCAAAAATGGGAAATGGCAGCTCTTGTTACTCTACAATATTTGTTTTATTAAGCATACCGGAGAGCAAAAGAACATGTGGGAGGTTTTACCAGTGAATGGAACCTGATAGAACTTTGGAAACACAGTTAGGTATATTGGACTTTGTTTTCGTGCTGGTTGCTAGCTGTTAATGTGTGGCGCTAGTCAGCACCGCTAACAGCCAACTGATGGATGAAAACTGCCGACAAATAAATCAAGCGGGTGATGAAGTTGGACACATTCCTGGTGATGTCGCCCCCTCTCTGTCTTCTGACGTCCCACGCCCACACAACAGAGTTCATCAAATCCCATCAAAGCCCGGTGCGGTCAGTGAGAACATATTTTCTTTTCTGCTTTCACCATTTTCTAAGTAACCACAACACATTTCCCATGTAGAATCCGTCTCGCAGTCTCTCCCTCCTGGCTCCTTTTCCATCTATCATTTTCTTATCCTTTTCACTATCGCTAATGGAAAGCTAATGCCAAGTATCTGGCTAATGTTTTAAACGCTGAGTTAAACAGCTACAGTTTTTGTAAAGTCGTGGCTCTCCGAGAGAAGGCATTCATTATTTAAGCGGGGGGGAATTGGGAGGAGACCAAAAGGAGACAACATTAGTCCGATTGCAGAGGGATGTTCAATCTTGTTGAGAAGCGCCGTAATGTGCCATTACGGGAGGTTTTAATGAAACTCAAAGGAAAACACATGGCAAATGGTTTTGTGTCCGTTTTGCTGCAGTCTTGCCTTGTTGTTTCCAACTTTACAGACAATCACATTTCAGCAATTTTGCAACAATTTCAGATCAAATTTAAATTAATTTTAGTTGGATTTGGTGCAATGAGTGGATTTGTTTGAAAAGGTAAAAAAAAAAAAGGATTATTTTGCATGACTGTTTGGGTTAACTTTGAATTCATGCAGACAGTCAAACAAGCTGCTTTGATGCTGCTGAACAAAAACTTGGGTGGCACAGTGGCTTAGTGGTTAGCACTGTTGCCTCACACTAACTTTTGCAAAGTCGAGTGCAGTCCTACATGATAAACGTTAAGGTAAGAAGAGATAAAATGAAGCCTATAGCATGACAAGACAAGATATTATTGTTTTGTTTTTTTAACACTTTATTTTGAAACTTTATTCAAAGATCTTCCAACCAAACAGCACAAATTTGACCCCCGCACTGGCACACAATCCGGCATGCTAATGAGTAAACCCGATGGATACTGTTGTTATCTGTGCGGCTGTGTGCAAAGAAAATTTTGAAATGTTCAGAACTTCTGACACGCATTAATTGTGTGAGCTAGTCGTGAACATTGCACAACCTATTCAAAAACACTGTGTCACTGTGCGTCAATGCGCGCCGCGCATCTAAACTTGAAATTGAGATTATGATGAGATGTTACATCTATAATAAACATAACTTTACAGATATATCATCTAACTCATAAGAAGAAATGAAAATCCAGCTGTTTTACCAATCCATTACAATATATATTAGAAATACACTCAACAAAAATATAAACGCAACACTTTTGGTTTTGCTCCCATTTTGTATGAGATGAACTCAAAGATCTAAAACTTTTTCCACATACACAATATCACCATTTCCCTCAAATATTGTTCACAAACCAGTCTAAATCTGTGATAGTGAGCACTTCTCCTTTGCTGCGATAATCCATCCCACCTCACAGGTGTGCCATACCAAGATGCTGATTAGACACCATGATTAGTGCACAGGTGTGCCTTAGACTGTGCAACATATCTCCTTCGCATAGAGTTGATCAGGTTGTCAATTGTGGCCTGTGGAATGTTGGTCCACTCCTCTTCAATGGCTGTGCGAAGTTGCTGGATATTGGCAGGAACTGGTACACGCTGTCGTATACGCCGGTCCTGGGCTGGTGTGGTTACACGTGGTCTGCGGTTGTGAGGCTGGTTGGATGTACTGCCAAATTCTCTGAAACGCCTTTGGAGATGGCTTATGGTAGAGAAATGAACATTCAATACATGAGCAATAGCTCTGGTTGACATTCCTGCTGTCAGCATGCCAACTGCACGCTCCCTCAAATCTTGTGACATCTGTGGCATTGTGCTGTGTGATAAAACTGCACCTTTCAGAGTGGCCTTTTATTGTGGGCAGTCTAAGGCACACCTGTGCACTAATCATGGTGTCTAATCAGCATCTTGATATGGCACACCTGTGAGGTGGGATGGATTATCTCATCAAAGGAGAAGTGCTCACTATCACAGATTTAGACTGGTTTGTGAACAATATTTGAGGGAAATGGTGATATTGTGTATGTGGAAAACGTTTTAGATGTTTGAGTTCATCTCATATAAAATGGGAGCAAAACCAAAAGTGTTGCGTTTATATTTTTGTTGAGTATGAGACAAGGTTCCCAATGCGTTCTACACTGCACGATACGCACGAGACAACCTGCAGCTGTAGATAATTTCTCTGTGATTCTGGGAGAGATGAGATAATAGTTTCATCAGCCAAGTACTGAGACCAAATGCGTCATTAGCAATCGAATGATTGTTTTATATAATGCGGCGTCAAACGGGACAAAGCGTGGCATCCAGCGGGACAAAGTGGGACGCATTGGCACAATGAATTGCGCAGCAGTACAGGGATCAAATTTGTGCAAGTGTCAAGATTCTTAAAGAACACAGACCCCCTGTGAAACTGGTGCACAGCAGTGATCAAACAAGGAAGGCGCACGGCAACCCAACACAGTCAGATTCCGATAAGATGCCCCAAGTTCCCTGAAAAATATTTGGCTCAGTGGAAGGACATCTTGCGAGTTTTGCGCTGGGCAAAATCCTCTATAACATCCCTCATGTCCAATTCCCTGGTGCTTGAGTTTTCAGTGGAGAGAACAGCGAAGCCACTCAGCCGTTCCTGCCCCATGGAGCTCCTGAGGTAGGTCTTGATCATTTTTAACATGGAAAACCATCTCAGCTGACGCCACTGTCACCGGAAATGCCAGAAATAAGAGGAGTGGCCCAGGCCCGGACTCATCGGTAGGTTACTGGCGCTGGCTACTGGAAAATCCAAAACTGTCTAATTTAGTCAGCTTTGCTGTCTTCTCTTTCTTTTCCGTCCTTTCTGTTATTACTGCCAGATTTATGTTTATAGGAAGACATTTTTCCACAAGGTCTTTGGTGTCACTAGTTGTCATAAATCTAGCTGTCATTGGTTAACATGCAGGCAGCGTATAGTTTACCCATCATTCATCACTGCATAGCATTTTATGAAATTCTCCAACAGACATTACGTTATTCTTTTAACTGGGTATTTCCTGAAAGGTT
This sequence comes from Thalassophryne amazonica, assembly GCF_902500255.1. Taxonomy (NCBI): domain Eukaryota; kingdom Metazoa; phylum Chordata; class Actinopteri; order Batrachoidiformes; family Batrachoididae; genus Thalassophryne; species Thalassophryne amazonica. Next base: position 38,810,307 of record NC_047120.1, read on the forward strand.
TTGCCTATTATTCATTAACCCTCTGGGGTCTGAGGGCATTTTTTGGACAGTTCACTCGCCTGGCATAAATGTTTTATTATTGCTGTTAACAGCTCTCCCTGCATCTCACAATCAAGTTTTATGTCTGTTTTTCAGGACAACTTATGCTTTCAGAATATATATATATATATATATATATATATATATATATATATATATATATATATATATATATATATATATATATATATATATATATGTTTTTGTTGTGTTTTATAAGTGTAATAAAGGTTTACAATCAAAAATAGGCAAGGAAAAATAAAGCGAAAAATATTTTCCACACACATTTATTCAAAACACACAGCAAACTATAATAAACAACTGTTTTGACACTTTATAAAGGTAATTTGAGGTCTTGTGTGAAAGACTGTACAGCAGAAACGTTCAAACAATAAACACAAATGGACATTTTGAAATATATACAAAATGGTCTATGCGTTTTGTTGTCCATTGATATGGTAAACAGACCTTTCCACAGAGAAAGCAACAGGGTTATCCAGTAACATTCACATGCAAACTAGTGGAGCAATCCTGATAGTTACACACTCTTTGAGCACGTGAGATTGTCATCAGAGGTTTTCTGTGTGCTCCTGCTTTCACTGATCGCTGTGCGTAATGGCACAGGGCACACTACGAGGTCTGTCCGAAAAGTAACGGACCTTTTTATTTTTTTCAAAAACTATATGGATTTGAATCATGTGCGCTAGCATCAGACAAGCTTGAACCTTCGTGCGCATGTGTGAGTTTTTCACTGTCAGTTGCGTCATTCGCCTGTGGGCAGGCTTTGAGTGAGCACTGGTCCACCCCCCTCGTCGGATTTTTATTGTCAGGGAAATGGCAGAGCGACTGCCGCTTTGCTCCATGAAATTTTTTTCAGAAACTGTTAGAGACAGCCAGTTGGAAACCATTCGAAAGATTCAGATGGCTTTCGGTGAAAATTCTGTCTGCGTCACACGGATTAAGGAGTGTTAAAACCTTTTTAAAGATGGCCCACAGCGGCCGCTCATGGCGCGCAACAAAAAAACACCTCCGTGTTGGAAGTCTCACAGGACATGTTGTGGCATGTTCAGCTGTTACACAATTTCTCGGATACTCACTCAACTGAAAAGCCATCGAAAGCCGTCTGAATCTTCCAAATGGTTTCCAACACTGAGGTGTTTTTTTTTGTTTGTTTGTTTTTTTGCACGCCATGAGCGGCTCCGTGCCGACTTGTGAATTCCTCCGCACGTCTTTCATTACAAAATCCCCTGTAACAGTGGAATATGCCACAAAAGTGCTATGTCCAGCTCTCTTGCCATTTCTGTGGTAGTCACACGATGTCCCAGATCAACACAGCGTTCAGTTTGGAAATGATCTGGTCGTTCCAGCCTGTCGATGGCCGCTCGGTGCGCTGCGCGCCCTCTGCCACTGTGGGCCGTCTTTAAAAAGGTTTTAATACTCCTTAATCCGTGTGACGCCGACAGAATCTTCACCGAAAGCCATCTGAATCTTCCTGTTGGGAAAGTGTAAGTACACGGACCCACAACAGGGGGCGCAAATGAACGGACAATGGAATAGGTCAAATAACAACACTTTACTGTTGTGAATGTGCACAACAAATACAACAGATTACAGTAATGGACAAAAGTCAATTCACAAAGGTGTCGTGTGGGCAGGCTCGAAGATAGGAGACGCCTCTCCAAAGTAGAACCGGAACCACACGGTTTCCTCCACCACCAGACCCCGGGAATACTGGAGCCGCCAAGTCCCGAACTCCCAGGTGGCCACTGCCTCCGCGTGTCGGACCTGGTACTGCTGGCGAGGAACAAAGAACAATTAAATGAGGGCGCGTTTGCACCCAGGAATCCGAACGGCAGGAAAGCTACCTCCACCTCTCGTTGGAAAAGTAATCCACAGAACAACGCACAAAATCCAAAAGGATACAATCCGTCAGCTGAGATACGTTACCTTCCAGGTAGAAACGATATCTCGGCAAAGAGGTGGAGACGTCGTCCTGCTGATATACTCCTGCCGATCAGATGATTGGTAACAGCTGTTGCAGGTGATGCGTGACAGCTGTCACCCTGGCTGCTCCTGTGAGGCGGCTGCGCCCTCTGGTGCCTGGAGCCCGCACTCCAGACAGGGCGCCCTCTGGTGGTGGGCCAGCAGTACCTCCTCTTCTGGCGGCCCACACAACACTTCCGAATGGTTTCCAACTGGCTGTCTCTAACAGTTTCTGAAAAAAATTTCATGAAGCAAAGCAGCAGTCGCTCTGCCATTTCCCTGACAATGAAAATCCGACGAGGGGGCTGGACCAGTGCTCACTCAAAGCCTGCCCACAGGCGAATGACGCAACCGACAGGCGTGAAAAAACTCACGCACGCGCACAAAGGTTCAAGCTTGGCTGATGCAAGAGCACATGATTCAAATCCATATAGTTGAAAAAATAAAAAGGTCCGTTACTTTTCGGACAGAGCTCGTAAGTATGTACGAATAGTATGTAATCATTGGAGCACCCAGGGGGCTATTCAAACGGACCAACCTTTGGCTTTTCACGTGAGGTAAATCTGCCCTACGATTGGATTTTGGAAAACCATGTGATGGTGACCCAATTCCGATTGGACACTCGCATTGCGCACGTCATCACACAGCTTCTATGAGGAGTACAAAGATGGCCAATGGCTGCTTCGAAAGTCCGCGGAGTTAACTTTTCAGCAAAAAAAGCAAGTTTCTATCTCATATCATTCAAAAGTTATTTATAATTTAGTAAAGCTTGATCTTAGCCATTGTATACGACCGCGTCGGCCCCAGAGGGTTTAAAAAGACATCATTTTGGAATATATTGCGCCTAAGTATTTCACCAATTGGGAAACTATGGCAGATAGGTTTGCTTCAAGGCAATAAGGTAATGAATCATCCACTTAACATGCAGGCTTTATGCACAGCCTGCTTAAAAGTGCAAGTCACTGTGATAATGTAAATTAGTTCAGAAAATTCACAGGCCCCTGAATGTTCTGGGCCCCAGTGCGATGGCACGTGCTGCACTGTCTGTCCCTATGCCACTGGACCTTATATTTAGAAGGGTGTGTGCCTTTTAAAGTCATGTCCAATCAACTGAATTTACCCCGGTGGACTCCAATTAAGCTGTAGAAACATCTCATGGATGATCAGTGGAAACAGGAGGCACCTCAGCTCGATTTTGTGCTTCATTACAAAGGCTGTGAATACTTATATACTTGTGATTTCTTAGTTTTTAAAATTATTAATAAATTTGCAAAAATCTCATAAAACTTTTATTACAATGTCATTATGGGGTATTGTGTGTATAATGTTGAGGAAAAAATGAATTTCATCCATTTTGAAATAAGGCTGTAACATAAAAAACATGGAAAAAGTACAACGCTGTGAATACTTTCTCGATGCACCGTACCTCACCCACAGCTTACACCATGGTCAGTATTTCTGATTTCTCTATTTTCTTTAAAAATAACTGCATTACCATTTGAAGCACCTTTTCTTTTTTGTGTTGCTTTCACGATATCACAGTAACTCCTTTAGCAGATGCACACAACTACATCTGTTTATTCTCCTTCTCTGTTTTCCCCCAAGACAGCTGTTAAGTGTGTACATCTGAGACTGAAAATTGCCACAGATTCACTCAGTAAACACGTGCTGCCAAGTCTTTGTGGTCATTTCACGCTGAAAATATTTTGCCGCGTAACCCGGACTTTACTCATACTTGTTTCTTTATTCTTACTCACTCATTAGTTTAACCATCAACGCTTGGCTCTAGTTGAGTAATTATTGCTCTCCATATACTCAGCCAGTGAGATTATTGTTTTAGTTTTTGTTTGTTTCTTTGATTGCCAGCATTAGATATTAAAAACTTGCTAAGAGATTGTAATCAAATTTTTAAACGGTGGGCCTTGGGTAGGAAAACAGGTGACCAGATTTTGAGGCTTATCCACATCAGAGAATTGCTTTCCTTCACTCCCCACCTCCATCCTCTTTTTAAAAAGTTGCAAAGTATGTTTTTGTTTGTTTTATTTGTACATTGTCACCAATTACTCAAGAATTATTCATGATCAACATTATTTTTTTTTAATCAGGCACACGTTGATGTCAATGACTATATGTAATTTGAGTGATCCATTCATTGATTTATTTTCTATACCCACATACTCCATTCAGAGGTCACGGGAGGCTTGAGCCTATCCCAGCAGTCATAGGATGAGAGGCGGGTACACGCTAGACAGAACGCTAGCCTATCACAGGCAATATATCCAACAGCTTTTGAAAAAAGATAAAAGATTAAGCCAACAATTGAACACAGAACCAGAAACAGACAGGATATATTTATTCAATTTTTTCCTGGATTATGGGTAATGGGCTTGTTTAAGACATTTTAACCCATGATTTTATGCGTTCAGTGCATCTAGAAAGTATTCACAGCGCTTTACTTTTTCCACATTTTGGTTACAGTCTTATTCCAAAATGGAGTAAATTCATCTTTCTCTCAACATTCTACTCACAACACCCCATAATGACAACATGAATTTTTTTTTTCAATTTTATTGAAAAAAAAATCAAGAACGTATTCACACCCTTTTCTCAATACTTTGTTGATGCACCTTTGGCAGCAATTACAGCCTCAAGTCTTCTTGAATATGATGCCACAAGCTTGGTGCCCCTATCTTTGGGCAGTTTTGCCCATTCCTCTTTGCAGCTTCTCTCAAGCTCCATCAGGTTGGATGGGGAGTGTCAGTCCACAGCCATTTTCTGAATTCAGGTCTGGGCTCTGGCTGGGTCACTCAAGGACATTCAGAGTCGTCCTGAAGCTTCTCCTTTGATATCTTGTTTGTGTGCTTAGGGTCATTGTCCTGCTGAATGATGAACCATTGTTCCAGTTTGAGATCAAGAGCACTCTGGAGCAAATTTTTGTCCAAGATGCCTCTGTAGATTGCTACATTCATCTTTCCCTCAATCCTGACTAGTTTCCTAGTTCCTGCCACTGAAAAACATCTCCACAGCCTGATGCTGCCACTACCATGCTTCACTGTAGGGATGGTGCCTGTGTTCCTCCAAACATGATGATGGAATTCACCCCAAAGGGTTCAGCAAGCCAGCTGAAAGCCATGAAAATCTTTGTCTCATCAAACCAGCGAATTTTGTTTCAAATGGTCAGAGACGACTTCAAGTGGCTTTTTGGCAAACGTCAGGTGAGCTGCCATGTGACTTTTACTAAGGAGTAAAAGGCCTGATTGGTGGATTGCTGCAGAGATGGTTGTCCTTCTGGAACTTTCTTCTCTCTCTGCAGAGGAATGCTGGATCTCTGACAGCGTGACCATCGGGTTCTTGGTCACCTCCCTGACTAAGGCGCTTCTGCCCCGATCCCTCAGTTTAGATGTGCGGCCAGCTTTAGGAAGAGTCCTGGTGGATCCGAACGTCTTCCATTTATGGATGATGGAGGCCACTGTGCTCATGGGGACCTTCAAACCAGCAGAAATGTTTCTGTCCCCTTCACCAGATTTGTGCCTTGAGACAATTCTTTTGACTTCATGCTTGGTTTGTGCTCTGACATGCACTGTGAACTGTGGGACCTTATATACAGACAGGTGTGTCTTTCCAGATCATGTCCAATTAATTGAATTTAACCCAGATTGACTCCAATAAAGCTGTAGAAACATCTCAAGGATGCACCTGAACTCAATTTTGAGCTTGATGACAAAGGCGTTGAATACTTATGTATATGTGATTTCTTAGTTTTTTTATTATTATTATTATTTTTAATAAATTTGCAAAAAATCCCACCCGCCAAAAAAAAAAAAAAAACCTTTTGTCACATTGTCATTATGGAGTATTGTGTGTAGAATTTTGAGGAAAAAATTAATTCCATCCATTTTGGAATAAGGCTGTAGTATAAAGGAATGTGGAAAAAGTGTAGCGCTGTGAATAGTTTCTGGATCCACTGTCATTTTTGGCGTGGTCACTTCAGTGACACGTGGTACTGTTTAGCTGAGCTCAAACTCTGCGCTGATAGCAACTAGGCCGCTAGTTGTGGCAGCAAGTTATTGTGAAAGTCTCTCTGTCCTTTCTGAGCATTTTAGTCCAAATATCTTTAATAATATGACTTTTTTGGCTTATTGTCAGAAGAGATCATGTAAGAAGTCTGTGCTACAGTATTTCCTTTGAGTGAAATTTTCAACTTTTTTTAAATTTTGTATGCTAACAGCATTAGCACCAGTACTCCAATAAAGACTTTATCCTCCTTATGGGCCAAAAGCGACGACAGTTTTGCTTGTTAAAAAAAAAAACACTTTGTGTGTTTCTTTCAGTTCAAGGTTAATCATCATTTTTTCCTGTACTCAATTTCCAGCTGACAGTAGGAATTCCAATAAATGTCATCACATTTTTTGTCTTCTTTGTTTGGGCCTAGCGAGGAAACAGGAAGCACTGAGATCTCTTTCACTGACAGATGGGAACTTGTGGGTCCATTATGCTGAGATGCACGCTCCAGCAGGTTCACTGCAGAATCTATTGATTCTGCTGGGAAAAGAAAATTACAATCCAGACATCTAGTTTACAATTCCAGGCACTATACTGGAAAAACTATCTTATTTGTTCAGCGCTGGCTTGCTGAAAACTTTTCTCATTCCCAGGTATGTGTGAGCTGAGTGATATGATGATGGATGTCTTATTCAGCCGCCACCTGTTCCTCCACAAATGCTGATTTGTTTACTATTGAAGTTCCATCTATTCTATCTACACAGCTAAGTTAAAAATGAGCTTCAGTAACTGCTAATCTGCTAACTGAAAAGTTAACCGATAATGCAAAACTAATAAAGCGCTAAAACATGTAGCAGGAGCTACCGCTAACAGCTAACTTTTATAAGTACAATCAGGCCTACGTCGCTTCCGCTTAGTTGTGGCCGCCATGTTGGATTGTCGCTGAAAACAAACTGTCCGCACACTCACAACCATTGTGGATATAGCCATCTTTACCGTTGTTTATTCGCAAATGCCTGCCGATTTGGTCATGCCAAATGGGATATGAGGATGGGGAGAACCTTGATAGGTGTGCAAAAGCTGCTGCAGTTAAAGTTGCTGCAATTAAAAAGCTCATAGTTGGATCTCATGATCGAGGTGACGGCCTGCCGCAAGGCGAGTTGCCGCCTGTCCCAGCCCCTGCCTCTCTGCGCCCCCTCGATGCTCTTTGCTGAGTGTTCCACGGGGTCCGAAGCGTTTACTTTGAAAAAATTAGAGTGTTCAAAGCCGGCCTGGTCGCCTGAATACCCCAGCTAGGAATAATGGAATAGTGGCCTCCAGTTCTATTTTGTGGGTTTTCTTTCTCTGAAGTGGGGCCATGATTAAGAGGGACAGCCGGGGACATTCCTATTGTGCGGCGAGAGGTGAAATTCTTGGACCGGCGCAAGACGGATGAAAGCGAAAGCATTTGGCAAGAATGTTTTCATTAATCAAGAACGAAAGTCGAAGGTTCAAAGACGATCAGATACCGTCATAGTTCCAACCATAAACGATGCCAACTAGCGATCCGGCGGCGTTATTTCCTTGACCATCCTCGTTTACTTGGCTGATAGTAGCCAGCCATTTATCCCTTCTGTCTGGACTTTTGTGGTGCTTTGGGAGCTCAGAAAAAACACACTTTCTGATCTTTTAACTTATCATGGTTGGTACAGCCAACTGCAACACACGATCGTGGCATTCTCTGTGAAAACTGGTGTATATTAAGTAGAAAAAAACGTGGCAGAATGATGCAAGCACGATGGATGTCAAGTAGGAAATGAGCGCGACAGTGGGTTGTTTTCAGTGGCTCACTGGTTACTATGCGCATTGCTATGTGCGTGCATATCAGGGACCTGGATGTCCGACCGTACCTATTATACAAATTTAGCTTTAGTTTTTCTTTTTTGGCTCTAAACCCATGAACAACAGACTGAAATATGTTGCAGTGTAAACATGGAGATTAGTAAAATGTTTGTGCATGCTAAGATGTGAATTAAATGAACAAATGAAGTTAAACAGTCATTTCCATTCATCTTAGTTCGTCAACAGTGCAGAAAGTATTAAACAAATAAGAACTGTTAAAAATAAAAATACTCATGGAAAATGATTTTAACACTCTATTAATGTTGCTTCTCCATCCCCTTGAGGTGATGTGTGTGTCCTTTGTGGAATTTGTCACTTTTACTTATTGAATGTAGAAGGACCAAAAGAAACACCTGTGATTTTTGGGTTTAGAAACATTTTTCTTCTTTGTTAAACTTAAAAAACAAAGAAGTTAGCTTACTGTATGCTAGCAGAACTACTAATTTTGTAGATGCTAATTGGTCTGCTGATGGCTAAAAAGCTAATCCATTAACGAAAGTGTTAGCTTCGCTGATTAGCTGTTAGCTAATTTGCTAAACTGTGCAGGGATGGATCATTATTCTGAAGGTCCATTAGCCCCCCCCCCCCCCCCCCCCAAAAAAAAAACCTGTTCAAAACAGCAGCAACACCTTTCTACTCTAATCTTCCTCGAGATTTGAACGTTTCTCCATAGCACGTCCTCATTTGGCTTCTGGCCTGGTAGCAGGGTTGTGCTAATGTTCTGGGCATCTGCCTGCATGCTACTCCGCCGTGCAGGAGCTTTTCGGTCAGGCATTGCTTTGTCTCCACATCCAGCCTGATGAACCTTTGGACCAATGAACCTTTGGACCATTGAGCCCTTGGAATATTGAATAGTCACCGAACTGTGTCCGCTGTTGTGTATTGTTAGCCCAACTCCCAACCCACTGAGCTGCTTGCTCTGCAGGTGCCACATAATGCCATTAATTTGGCCACTGTGTAGCTGAAAACTTTTAAAAAGATTAAATTTTGGGGAAATTGTCACCAGATAAATAGGTGTGTGACCTGAGGGTCATAGGTTCACTTCCTTGATGAGACAGGACAATCACAAATACACCCTTAATCCCAAATGTAGTCTTGGTGTGTAGTTGTGCATCTTGCATGGCAGCACAGTAACAACATGTGCATTACATACATAATTGTAAAATGCTTTGAGCGTGCACATCATGCAATGAAACACTACCCATTTACTGCTGTAAAAAATATCTGGAATGTGTTTATTCTGCAAACTTTGCGGTAACCATTTCATGAAAGTGAATCACATGGATAATGCGTAGCCGCAGTAGCAGAGTGCGAGCATTGCACTGTTTTGAAGGAATTTGAATGTGGTTACGCATGCCATTTTAGGACTAAACTGTTTCCACGTTTCCACAATTCTCTAAAATTAATGTGCCACCAACAGCATCAACTTCTTGGGTCAGTGACTGCCAATAGATTAAGAGAGGTAAGACTGTCTTGGCCACATGTAGGCAAATAACAGCAAAAGTGATGTGCAGGTGTGCATCTCTGAACGCACAACTCATCAATCCTTGAAGTAGATAAGAGGATGAAGTTTCAGTAGGCACAAAAAGTGGATGAGCAGCGCGTGAGAAAAGACTGACTGCTCCAGCACGTCAATGGTTCGTGTTGCAGTTTGTTGATGGCAGGGTCACATTTTAGCAAGAGCAGCATGAATCCCGGAATTCTTCATTCCTTTGCCAACAGCCCATAACCTGCAGGTGTTTGTGTCATCCTTTATTCCTCGTTTCTGGTTTGACCACAATTATTTATCTCTGTATTGAATGATGTGTACTCTTTTTCAGATTGGGGAATCCATGATATTGTGAAGAATGCGGCACCTCAGAATGCTTTAATCGACTCGAATTTACCACAGAAGAGTAGAAGTGGCCCTCACATCTTGGGAGCAATGTTCACAATGGCTTTTAATCACTATTTCTACACAAGATATCAATATATGAATTCTTGCAGAAAATTAACTTTTTCAAACTGAGCCATGTGTTTAAGGAAATTAATTTGGGTTATTGATGTGGTGGGGTAGGTAGGTTTGGGCAGGGTCAATACTGATGTGGCGGTCTGACTCACCAGCTGATATGAGCCGCATCTCTGTGAAGTCTGAGGAGGGTGATGGCTTTGTTGTGGAGAGACAGCAGAATGCAACCTCGCTAATGACACCAAGGATGCTGCTGCTACACTACGAGACGAAGAGGCTGTCAATGCACACCACAATGGGTTTTTTGTATGTGTTTCACCTTTCAACAAATCTGAACTGTCTGTGTGAAGCGCAGACTGGCCACCGGGCAGAAGTAGGTGCGATGAGTGTGACCGGATGGGAGAGCTGGTCACAGGGATGACAGAAGGATCAAGCGGTGAGTCAGGCACACAAATACACTTCCCCACCAACAGATAGGTGAGACCCACATATGCAGGAAAAGAGCAGGTCACTCTCATGCTAAACGCTGCACATAGGGGTTGACTTCAGGTTGCGGGCTGGCTAGGCCTAGCGGTGTGTCAGTAAGGTCAAAGGATAGGTTAGTGCCATAACTCACCAAGCATGACATTTTATGACAATGTGATCCTGCTGTGGAAATCATGGGGGTCAATGGACAGAGTCGGTTGGAGATGAAAATACCTTTGTAAGAGAATGAAAGTTCAAGTCTTTCGGGTCCAGGTACTTGCTGTCTTACTGTATGGTTGTTGGGGTTGGAGGCTAACCAGCGACCAAAGGTGTTCATTGGATGTCTTTAGGACTAGGCCTTGTTGGAGGATCTGTAGGTAGCACTGAAATGACTTTGTATCAAACAACCAGTTACTTCAATCAATCAATCAATCAATTTTATTTATATAGCGCCAAATCACAACAAACAGTTGCCCCAAGGCGCTTTATATTATAAGGCAAGGCCATACAATAATTACGTAAAAACCCCAACGGTCAAAACGACCCCCTGTGAGCAAGCACTTGGCGACAGTGGGAAGGAAAAACTCCCCTTTAACAGGAAGAAACCTCCAGCAGAACCAGGCTCAGGGAGGGGCAGTCTTCTGCTGGGACTGGTTGGGGCTGAGGGAGAGAACCAGGAAAAAGACATGCTGTGGAGGGGAGCAGAGATCAATCACTAATGATTAAATGCAGAGTGGTGCATACAGAGCAAAAAGAGAAAGAAACAGTGCATCATGGGAACCCCCCAGCAGTCTACGTCTATAGCAGCATAACTAAGGGATGGTTCAGGGTCACCTGATCCAGCCCTAACTATAAGCTTTAGCAAAAAGGAAAGTTTTAAGCCTAATCTTAAAAGTAGAGAGGGTGTCTGTCTCCCTGATCTGAATTGGGAGCTGGTTCCACAGGAGAGGAGCCTGAAAGCTGAAGGCTCTGCCTCCCATTCTACTCTTACAAACCCTAGGAACTACAAGTAAGCCTGCAGTCTGAGAGCGAAGTGCTCTATTGGGGTGATATGGTACTATGAGTGTTGTGTGCTGGGGTGTTTGGCTGGCTTGGTTTCTGTTTCTCCCACCAGGTGGTATGCATTCAGGACTGAGTGGCTGAGCATTAGGACCTCACCCTGAACACCTGAGGCTTGTTTTCACGTGCAGGTCATCAGGACTCACAGCTGTGGTGTATTCTGTCTTGATCAGAGATTGCTGCATTTAAGCCTTGAATGCACAGTGTGTGATTGCCAGAGACTCGACCTTGTGAGCAGACGTGTGAGATCGACGTCAGGAGAACAATCTCACCATTGCGGACGCAGAGACCGCTCCAGGTTTGACGCCACAGTCTGTGAAGGAGGATTGGGTGAGGTCTCACGCTCTTCAGCACACTTCCTGAGGTAATTTGGTTTTGGTGACTTTTATGAAGTAATGACAGTGGATTTGGTGTCCCTCACACCTTGTGTTATTGAGCTGTCACGTTATGCTAATTGTCTAATCAGCTTCTGCTGCAGTGGAGATTTGAACTGAGTTGTTCCATGCCTGCAGGGTGAGAAGCTGATATATTTAAGCCAGGAAGTGTTTGCTGATTGTGTGCACCTTTGAGCTGTGTCTCTCTGGGTGGAGAGTGTTGGACTCACCTCATGTTTTCTTTCTTCACAGACTCGATTTGTCGCGGCCACCTGGGGGGTGTCGGCGGGGTCCCTGGGTCCGAACTGCTGTGGCTCCGGACCGTTTGCACTGCTGAGAGCGTGCCGTGTTTTCACCTCACCAGACCGCGGACATTTTTGGTTGTTTATCACTGCACTTATTATGATTATTAAATTCTGTTATCTTTTGAACCGTGCTCTGCTTATTTCGTGCTGGGTCCTGTCAAACGCTGGGTCGGTGCTCCGACCGCGTCCGACACATAACAATGAGGTCCCTAAGATAAGATGGGACCTGATTATTCAAAACCTTATAAGTAAGAAGAAGAATTTTAAATTCTATTCTATAATTAACAGGAAGCCAATGAAGAGAGGCAAATATGGGTGAGATATGCTCTCTCCTTCTAGTCCCCGTTAGTACTCTAGCTGCAGCATTTTGAATTAACTGAAGGCTTTTCAGGGAACTTTTAGGACAACCTGATAATAATGAATTACAATAGTCCAGCCTAGAGGAAATAAATGCATGAATTAGTTTTTCAGCATCACTCTGAGACAAGACCTTTCTAATTTTAGAGATATTGCGTAAATGCAAAAAAGCAGTCCTACATATTTGTTTAATATGCGCTTTGAATGACATATCCTGATCACAAATGACTCCAAGATTTCTCACAGTATTACTAGAGGTCAGGGTAATGCCATCCAGAGTAAGGATCTGGTTAGACACCATGTTTCTAAGATTTGTGGGGCCAAGTACAATAACTTCAGTTTTATCTGAGTTTAAAAGCAGGAAATTAGAGGTCATCCATGTCTTTATGTCTGTAAGACAATCCTGCAGTTTAGCTAATTGGTGTGTGTCCTCTGGCTTCATGGATAGATAAAGCTGGGTATCATCTGTGTAACAATGAAAATTTAAGCAATGCCGTCTAATAATACTGCCTAAGGGAAGCATGTATAAAGTGAATAAAATTGGTCCTAGCACAGAACCTTGTGGAACTCCATAATTAACCTTAGTCTGTGAAGAAGATTCCCCATTTACATGAACAAATTGTAATCTATTAGATAAATATGATTCAAACCACTGCAGTGCAGTGCCTTTAATACCTATGGCATGCTCTAATCTCTGTAATAAAATTTTATGGTCAACAGTATCAAAAGCAGCACTGAGGTCTAACAGAACAAGCACAGAGATAAGTCCACTGTCTGAGGCCATAAGAAGCTCATTTGTAACCTTCACTAATGCTGTTTCTGTACTATGATGAATTCTAAAACCTGACTGAAACTCTTCAAATAGACCATTCCTCTGCAGATGATCAGTTAGCTGTTTTACAACTACCCTTTCAAGAATTTTTGAGAGAAAAGGAAGGTTGGAGATTGGTCTATAATTAGCTAAGATAGCTGGGTCAAGTGATGGCTTTTTAAGTAATGGTTTAATTACTGCCACCTTAAAAGCCTGTGGTACATAGCCAACTAATAAAGATAGATTGATCATATTTAAGATCGAAGCATTAAATAATGGTAGGGCTTCCTTGAGCAGCCTGGTAGGAATGGGGTCTAATAGACATGTTGATGGTTTGGATGAAGTAACTAATGAAAATAACTCAGACAGAACAATCTGAGAGAAAGAGTCTAACCAAATACCGGCATCACTGAAAGCAGCCAAAGATAACGATACGTCTTTGGGATGGTTATGAGTAATTTTTTCTCTAATAGTTAAAATTTTATTAGCAAAGAAAGTCATGAAGTCATTACTAGTTAAAGGAATACTCGGCTCAATAGAGCTCTGACTCTTTGTCAGCCTGGCTACAGTGCTGAAAAGAAACCTGGGGTTGTTCTTATTTTCTTCAATTAGTGATGAGTAGTAAGATGTCCTAGCTTTACGGAGGGCTTTTTTATAGAGCAACAGACTCTTTTTCCAGGCTAAGTGAAGATCTTCTAAATTAGTGAGACGCCATTTCCTCTCCAACTTATGGGTTATCTGCTTTAAGCTGCGAGTTTGTGAGTTATACCACGGAGTCAGGCACTTCTGATTTAAAGCTCTCTTTTTCAGAGGAGCTACAGCATCCAAAGTTGTCTTCAATGAGGATGTAAAACTATTGACGAGATACTCTGTCTCACTTACAGAGTTTAGGTAGCTACTCTGCACTGTGTTGGTATATGGCATTAGAGAACATAAAGAAGGAATCATATCCTTAAACCTAGTTACAGCGCTTTCTGAAAGACTTCTAGTGTAATGAAACTTATTCCCCACTGCTGGGTAGTCCATCAGAGTAAATGTAAATGTTATTAAGAAATGATCAGACAGAAGGGAGTTTTCAGGGAATACTGTTAAGTGTTCAATTTCCATACCATAAGTCAGAACAAGATCTAAGATATGATTAAAGTGGTGGGTGGACTCATTTACATTTTGAGCAAAGCCAATTGAGTCTAATAATAGATTAAATGCAGTGTTGAGGCTGTCATTCTCAGCATCTGTGTGGATGTTAAAATCGCCCACTATAATTATCTGAGCTAAGCACTAAGTCAGACAAAAGGTCTGAAAATTCACAGAGAAACTCACAGTAACGACCAGGTGGACGAGAGATAATAACAAATAAAACTGGTTTTTGGGACTTCCAATTTGGATGGACAAGACGTCAAGCTTTCAAATGAATTAAAGCTCTGTCTGGGTTTTTGATTAATTAATAAGCTGGAATGGAAGATTGCTGCTAATCCTCCGCCTCGGCTCGTGCTACGAGCATTCTGGCAGTTAGTGTGACTCGGGGGTGTTGACTCATTTAAACTAACATATTCATCCTGCTGTAACCAGGTTTCTGTAAGGCAGAATAAATATGTTGATCAATTATTATATCATTTACTAACAGGGACTTAGAAGAGAGAGACCCAATGTTTAATAGACCACATTTACTTACTTACTTATACTTATTGAGACTCAGATGAAGAGCGTCACTTGCATTGTGAGGGAATGTCAGCTATGATGTTTTCAGCCATCTGGCATGTTTCCCTGGGCATGAACCACCACACAGGTGCTTGAGCAAACTTGAGTAATCAAGTGGGTCAATCAGTGGGTCACCCATCTGTGTCTGGTCTGCTTGACGTTTCTTCCTCAATATCACCAAAGGGAGTTTTTCTTTACCACTGTTGTCTGTGTGCTTGCTCAGGGTTAAGGTTAGACTTTACCCATGTGAAGCGCCTTGAGGGAGCACTGTTGTGATTTGGCGCTGTATAATAAAATAAATTGAATCAAATTGAGTGTTGAATACCCCAGTGGCTGAAGAAGGCCAAAGGGAGGAGAGGTGAGGATGGGCCGGTTTTTGCCTGGGTGGTTTCCATCCTAGAACTAAGGGGATGAGTGATAAATGTGGCGACAGCTGACACCAGAATTTGCCCCCAGATCTGACTATAGTGTTTGCATTTTTTCATGATTGATGTAAAGTCAAAGACATACATAAAAAAATGTTCATATATTTAACTCCCAACTTGTTTAAAGAAAACCTTGAAAAGTGATGTTTTGCACTAAAGCTACAGTGTGAAGGATTTGCGGGTATTTATTAGCAGAAATTGAACGTAGCATTCATAATCATGTGTTCAGTAGTGTATAATTACTGGAAACAAAAAAAAAATTGATAGCACAGGCATCAAATGTATTTTCACCACATTAACATAATTTATTACAAAATTTGGCACTGCTAGCTATCTCAGATTTATTCACTGTTTAAAACTACATTGTGCAGGATTTAGGGGCATTTTATATCCAGTGTTTCAGACAAATATGTGTCTCACATTCAGAAAGCTGAAATTGTTCACAACATTTTGATATGCAACACATGGGCATTATTCTTAAAGAAACTACCTTAAAAAGGGGTTAAATTTTCTCACTTTAACCCCTATGTGTGGTTAAAGTGAGAAAATACCCCTGGACCTCAAAGGGTTAAACCCCCTTGAATTAAAGCAAACAATCTACACAACAAGCAGTTCCTGAGTGTTTGACATCAACTCCATTGTGGCAGTCGAGGCAAGATTTTAAAAAATTGCATCACTGTCCATATACTTTTGCATCTAACTGTATTTTAAGGGGAAAAAGCCAAATCCTCCACTGCTGCGCGGCACGTTAGAGATCAGTAAGTATCAATCTGAATGAAGACAACAGCTTGTTGGAGAATCCTATCTGGAGTTGGAACTCCTGCACGAGCTGCTGCTGTGTGTGAGATAATAGTTTTGTCCCTCCTCCAGACTCGCTGTCTGCTTTTTGGTGAAGCAAACTGGCCTGTTTTATGAAACAGAGGGAAAATGGAGGGATGAAAAAGTCTGGAGCAGCAGAGTTGAGAATCTGGCCTAGGGCAGCAAAACAATGACATACTGCCATGATTCATGTGCTGGCACACGGCACGCCGTATTTCATGCCTCGTTTTGTGGTGACGGCTGTGTGAACTTCCGTGTATGTGGATACAAATTGCTCTTGTGCAGGTATGTGCGCTTCTGGAGCTGCCAGCACAGTGGAGTACGTTCGACGGCGGAATTACAAACCGTCGTGTGTCTATCTCACCCCTCGGCCTCTGGGCGTTAGGCCTCTGTTGCTGCAATTAAGTTGTTAAAGTCATAAATTGGGCAAAAAGAAAACTGATTAAATGTGAGTCACTGAGGGGAAAAGTGTGCCAAAATGACTTGCTGGAACAATTCTGGCGTAATTAGATCTTTGATGATTTTGTCGGCATCTCAGATGGAAAGCACTGCCAAAGGAGTTGATTCACTGTTAATGACATGAAAGCTTTGGCAGTGAATTACTGAACAGATCTGGCAAATTTTTATTCTCCCTGCAAACAAAAATTTGGGCACTATATAGAAATCACCATATTAGACCGTCTGTCTACTTGTCTGAGTTTCGTAAACACAACTCTTCTGATACCATTTGATCTGTTTCAGTGAAACTTCACACAGTGGTAGGACACCATGTGAAGACATGCACAAAGTTAAATAACTCCGGTATCACAGCTTCAGTGACAGAGAACTGAAATTTTATTTTTAATTAATGTATCATGCAGTCTGATAGGAAGATGTGCATGAAAAAAATAATTCTGCTCTGACAACTTCAAGGAAAGATAATTGGATTTACGATTAACCAGTGCACTGAACTGTATAATAATGACATTGTAAGTGCAACTTTTCCCAAATGGTTTGGTGGATTTCAACAAAATTTCACGCCATATGAAGTTGTGCAGGAATGAAAATACTTTTGGTTGCACATCATCAAGGAGAGATAGTGGAAAGGTTGTGTTTTATTATGTCCACCAATGAATAATCGGTGAACCGCGGCTGATGATGCATGCGCAGAGAAGGCAGAGCTGACCTAGTTTTAGGGTCCTTTCATACATAACACGATCTAAGCCGACAAGCACACGAAGGAGGAATTGCATGCCGTTTGTGAAAAATTGGAGCTGCCTCCAACACCTCGTACATGTCGCTACAACTATTCGCGCACACCAGCAGCTGAAAGACAGTGTGCCCTGTGAGAGCCCATTCGATCCCTCTTGCGGCAGGTGTTGGCCAACTTCCAGGTGACACAAATGAACATCTAAAACCGCTCGCTGGCCACTTAGAAAATGTGTGGACATTCACGCTCTTACAACCTCAATTCCAATGAAGTTGGGACGTTGTGTAAAATGTAAATAAAAACAGAATAGAATGATTTGCAAATCCTCTTCAACCTATATTCAATTGAATACACCACAAAGACAAGATATTTAATGTTCAAACTCAGACTTTTTTGTTTTGTGCAAATATTTGCTCATTCTGACATGGATGTCTGCAACACATTTCAAAATAGGACAGGGAAACAAAAGACTGGGAAAGTTGATGAATGCGCAAAGAACACCTAATTGGAAACAGGTGAGTGTCATGATTGGGTATAAAAGAAGCATCCCCAAAAGGCTCAGCCATTCACAAGCAAAGATGGGGTGAGGATCACCACTTTGTGAACAACTGTGTGAAAAAAAATAGTCCAACAGTTTAAGAACAATGTTTCTTGACATTCAGTTGCAAAGAATTTAGGGATTCCATCTACAGTCCATAATATAATCAGAAGATTCAGAGAATCAGGAGAACATTCTACATGTAAGCAGCAAGGCCGAAAACCAACATTGAATGCCCGTGACCTTCGATCCCTCATGCGTTACTACATTAAAAACCGACATCACTGTGTAAAGGATCTTACCGCGTGAGCTCAGGAACACTTCAGAAAACCATTGTCAGTTCACACAGTTCGTCGCTACATCTACAAGTGCAAGTTAAAACTCTACCAAGCAAAGTGAGAGCCATACATCAACAGCATCTAGAAACGCCGCCGCCTTCTCTGGGCCCGAACTCATTTGAAATGGACAGACGCAAAGTGGAAAAGTGTGCTGTGGTCTGATGAGGCCACATTTCAAATTGTTTTTGAAAGTCATGGACGTTGTGTCCTCTGGACAAAAGAGGAAAAAGACCTTCCAGATTGTTACCAGCGCAAAGTTCAAAAGCCAGCATCTGTGATGGTATGGGGGTGTGTTAGTGTCCATGGCATGGGCAACTTACACATCTGTGATGGCACCATCAATGCTGAAAGATACATCCAGGTTTTGGAGCAACACATGCTGCCATCCAAGCAACATCTTTTTCAGGGACGTCGCTGCTTATTTCAGCAAGACAATGCCAAGCCACATTCTGCACGTTACAACAGCGTGGCTTCGTAGTAAAAGAGTGCAGGTACTAGACTGGCCTGCCTGCAGTCCAGACCTGTCGCCCATTGAAAATGTGTGGCGCATTATGAAGCACAAAATATGACAACGGAGACCCCGGACTGTTGAACAACTGAAGTCGTACATCAAGCAAGAATGGGAAAGAATTCCACCTACAAAGCTTCAACAATTAGTGTCCTCAGTTCCCAAACACTTATTGAGTGTTGTTAGAAGGAAAGTTGATGTAACACAGTGGTAAACACACCACTATCCCAGCTTTTTTGAAACGTGTTGCAGGCATCCATTTCAAAATGAGCAAATATTTGCACAAAAACAAAGTTTATCATTTTAAACATTAAATATCTTGTCTTTGTGGTGTATTCAATTGAATATAGGATGGAGAGGATTTGCAAATCATTGTGTTCTGTTTTTATTTACATTTTACACAACGTCTCAACTTCACTGGAATTGGGGTTTTACACGAAAACTGAGCTGATGATCACTTTCAAGCTGGATGTGAAATTTGTCTAAGTGCCTCATGAGTGCAACATTGCAAAAAGCAACATACATGGTGCATGTGTCTCGCATGTGTGCGGGTGTGTCGTGGTTTTATTTTTTAAATATGTTTATCTCCTTCTTGACTTCAGGCATTTTACGCACTTATTATAGGACAGTGATGGTAGTGCAGTGGTAAAGTTTCTGTCTGCCAATCAGAGCTTTTGTAAATTGCAGGTTCGAATCCTGCGGGTGGCATGTATTTTTTTTCCCACAGCAGCTACACAATGTGGTTCCACATGCTCCAGCTGCTCACACTGTGTTCCCGCTGCAACGGTTTCATGTACGCGGAACCATCGCAGCGGGATCATTCACACCTGCCCAACCATGTGTCCCTGCTGATGTCGGCTTGATGTTTTAATGCGAGCTGTTTTGCTGTGATTCGCCCTGATTCATACTTGTTCGTGCTGTGTGAAGTGGCCCTTAGGGGGCACCGTTCTGTCAGTGACACTGTCTTGTCAATTCAAGTAGTTCTACTCCAATAAGAGTTGATTTTACACTGTGTTGAGTTGATTTAGCCCTGTGATGAGTATATTTAATGCTATTTGGACTGGGACCAAATGTTATCCCAGCAGAGTAAATTTTGCTCAGCAAAATTTATTATGATGAAGATTGCAAACTTCTAGAATGGATACAGGGAGGAACAGATTAAACAGTGACTTCACCATTATACCCCCAATAAATTAAAACTTAAAATTTCGCTCTGTGTTTAATGGCTTTTTTGAGTTAAAGGACTTCTCTAAAGGATTTATACCAAATTTGGTGCTTGTATCATCAAGTGAATAATTCATACACTTATCTGCAGCACTAATTCTGGTCCAACATCATCAAGGGGGAGAACATGGGAATTTTGTGTTTAATTGTTGCATTACTGTTAGGGATGAGTATTGATAAGGTTTTATCTATCGATTCTGCTTATCGATCCAATTCTTTATAGATTCCTTTATCAATACCTCTTGTGAATTTTCTGTGTACTAAAAGGTTTTACAGGTTTTCTATGTCAACAGCATTTTATTGAGTCTTAAAGTAAATAAATATGAAATTGGTCCTTGGATCCTTGATCTCTGGACATCAATAAAGTCTGTATATGGTCACTGGATCCAAGATGTACATGATGGATCCTAGATCTCTGAACAGAAATAGAAATAAATAAAATCTGTAGTTTTTGTCAAAGCATTTCCTTTCAGATATTAATGAGACATGTAACTCCATAGACTCTGAGCTGAGTTCTTGCAGCCGACTGCACTTCAACATCAATGTAATTCATAAAGAACGGAGGATGTCTCATTTTGGAATAAAAAAACAGTTTTGATCTGTTGTAGTTTGTTGTCTGTATTACATTTGGAAAGAGCTGTCATTGGATTTTAAACAGCAATTCGCTTGGAAGTTATTAATTCTGACCGAAATCTGTGCAGAGCTGTGCACTTAGTCCCACAAAGCAGGAATGGAACAGAGGACAATTCTTGTTTCTTGACAAGAGTCCCAGTTAGTAACTTTAATCCGCAAAAAGGTGACTCAGGATCTATATCTTTAAATCGCCTTGAGGGGGGTCAATGAAGACTTTGCTGACCTACCGCTTCTGAAAAACCTTCTGAAAAACTTTTGCAAACCAGCGGGTCGCAGCACTGCTTCGTTGCTTCAGGCTTGACTGCAGATCCACTGCAGCAGCGGGTCTGCAATCAACGTAGAGAAATGACCATTTTCCAAATAAACACTCTCAAAAACAACAGCCGCTCCGCCGTAATGTCAACTGATGGACCGATAAGGGAATCGTTAAGCAAAAAGGTTGTTGATGTTGGTGGATCGAAACATTTAACGATTCTTGAAAGGAACCTGTTTTCGATACCCAACCCTAATCATTGTGTTGTATATTGACCTTGTTTACACAACTCCTAAACTGTTTTTTGCAGATTTCAGTGACTTCACACAAAGGGAGCACACCACATGAAGGTGTGCATGAAGGACAACATGTAATCCTGGTCTGACTTTTTTTTTCAAGGGGAGATAATTGGAATTTTTTTAACACATCATACTTGTCAGTTACAACTACACAGGTTGACCAGTTTGTTAATTTATGGATTTCATCACAAAAGATTTGCTATGCTACAACTGCGTATAGTAATACATTACTAGCAGGTAGTATGGCAGAATGGGGGGTGGGGGGTGGAAGCTGTATCATTTTCTGATTTTGATCACTTAACACTCATTTAATTACATTTTTCCTGCAACACACATGAAAGACGTTGACTATTGTTCACCACCGAAGACACGCCGTTGTATCGTCACGTAAATATGCATTAAATCAATTTGTCATTGAACTGACTTAATAACTACGATTTATTCAGGGCAAGGTTCACTTTTGTGTTGTGCAGAATTGATGCGAATGAGTAATGTGTACGGGTGTGTGTGTTTGTTTGAGTGCACGGTGGCCAGCGTGCAGCATACCTGTGGTGTCTCTTCTCACTGTAAAGTACAGGGTGGTGCAGCTGCTCCAAAACAGAGAGGTTAAAACAGGCTGGAATCCAAAACTGAGGCTAACTCTCACTCTGGCACCAAGTTTTGGATTTGGAGTACAGCATGTGGAAGTGCTTTTGGCTTGGAGGAGTTCTAGCAGGCATAAAAGAGAAAAAAAAGGGAGGAATAAAAAAGAAAAGAAAATGCATAAGCAGCCTCTGCACCAGGATAAAGGAGCCAGGACAAAGCACATTTCTCTTCATTTGCTTTGCATCCAACACGCCAGCGAACATACGGCGGAAAAACAAGCCACAGAATTATGATGAATGCAGTCAAAAGGGGAAAACGGCCACTGACGCATAACAAGCTGCAAGCTTACAATCCTTACATTTTGTTGCACTTGAGGGTGCAACTGTCTGGATGTTTTGTATTATGTTAAATTATGGAATTGCCAAATTAATCAAACGTCCTCCAAGCTGTACTGCCCTCATCGTGCTTGTTTTTGCGAGACAGTTCAGCCTTCGCATCATGTCTGATTACAGAAGAAGAAAGTCCCATATAGGCTCAGAGGCTCTATGGCGACTGTGCTTATCCACGGATCCCGCAGCATGAAACAAATGAGTCTTCAACTCCCCCAGCGTGGCCGGGTATCAAGCCTAGCCACGCCCACCTACTACACACCAAATATGTAAGTACGCTTTATACAAATGTTTGTTTGGTCGCTATGCTACTTAGCTACGGCATGCTGTAAACCATTTTACTTTATGATTTATAATTATATTTTACATATCTACAAATAGTTTGAATAGTCATAACAATGCAGCTCATCAAAATAGGAACTATACGAGGTCTGTCAATAAAGTATAGGTCCTTTTTATTTTTTTCAAAAACTATATGGATTTTATTCATATGTTTTTACGTCAGACATGCTTGAACCCTCATGTGCATGCGTGAGTTTTTCCACGCCTGTCAGTGACATCATTCGCCTGTGAGCACGCCTTGGGAAGGAGTGGTCCCGCCCCTTCGTCGGATTTTCATTGTCTGGAAATGGCGGAATGAAAAGGACTTTTTTTCCATCAGAATGTTTTCAGAAGCTGTTAGAAACTGGCACCTGGAAACCATTTGAAAAATTTATCTGGCTTCACAGAGAATAAGGACTGTTATTACAGCTTTAAGGACCCCTTTAAGGACGCCTGGCGCGCCGCGCTCCGAGCTGTGACGATGCGGCACAAGCCACCGGACCATTTCTAAACGGATGACTCTGTGGATACGAGACCGTCGTGTGCTCTTTCTCTGGTTATCACAATTTTTGACCAGCCTTAAATGGATTTCATATCCATCCATTTTCTATACCTGCTTATTCCATTTCAGGCTCATGGGGAGGCTAGAGAATGTCCAGCAATCACAGGGTGTAAGGCAGGGACACCCTGGACAGGGCACCAGTCTGTTGAAGGGATTCATATAGACAAACAAACAAATTCACACCCACAACCACACCTACAGTGAATTTAAAGCTTCCAATTCATCTAACCTCCATGTCTTTGGATGTGGGAGGAAGCTGGACCACCTGGAGGGAGCCCATACAAACACGGGCAGAACATGCAAACTCCACACAGAAAGGCCCCAAATGGGAAGCCATCCAACAACCTTCTTGCTTTGAGGCAACAGTGTTAACCACTAAGCCACCGTGCTGGGATTTCACACATTTATTGTTAAATCGTGTCTTCACAGTGAAGGTTAAGTTAGATTTCCATGAGCAGTGATTGAAGTGCTACCTTTCGTGCACTGACCTTCTCGCTCTGACAAAGCCAACACCCTGTACGATGACAGGATCAGTGATGCTCAGGGTTATCATCAAGTCCATCCAGCAGTCTCAAGGCCAATATCAATGTCTCAAGAGTGTTCAGATAACCATCATTTTCCTCTCTCAAAACCCTCCTGCTGTTCCTAAGCGTGAGGTTCAGCTGTATCCCAAAAGCCTATTTTTACTTCACCCTGTACTGTTGTCACAACATTTTCATTACATTGCAGTTTAAGCCCTTAATGACCCCCTTCTGAGACTAAACACAAGGTCCAAGAGGGTGTAGGTCTGAGCATAAAAGCATGAAACACGAGGATGGTTCATAGTCACTGTGCCAACGAAATTAGCTTGATGCTAAAGTCTTACAAGATGTAGAGAAAATAAATTATATTCCACTTGTTGAATTAAGCTAACTTTAACTGGCAATATTTTAATTTCACATTTGGAACTCTACTCTACTGTTAACATCAAATCCTAAGTCTTGTTGCCTTGGTCTTTGCTGTGAGGGTTTAAACCTTTGGACATCTCAGGAGAGTGTAAAGGCAAATAGCTAGAGAGCTAGCCAGCTAGATAGATAGATGTCATTTTTCAAGGATTTTGTTGAAAATAGTTTGCTTGATTTGTGCGATAATTAATATTATGAAGCATATAGAGAGTTTTCGTGTGATGTATCGGTCACGTGATTTTTTGCGCCCCGAGGCCATTTTGGATTACAACGCGCTGGCTGCTGTGATATGCTATGTGCATTTGGCAAACAATTGCAGAAGCTTCAACAATAGTCAACTTTTGTGCTGTGTTCAGTTGTTCAAACATAGGTGATAAAAATGAGGCAGGTCAGTCATTTTACAAGCTACCAGCTATTGTGCATCAAGGAATGGAGTGTTATGAGCTTTCTAAGCGCCGCAGAGAGAGCTGGCTCAGCAAAATAGGCAGAGCTGATCTGAAGGAAGCTTTAATATGGCAAGAACCAAGCAGACCACCCGTAAATCCACCGGAGGAAAAGCTCAGAGGAAGCAGCTGGTTACCAAAGCCACCCAGAAGAGCGCTACGGCTACCGGTGGTGTGAAGAAGCCTCACCGTTACAGGCCCAGAACCGTGGCGCTGAGAGAGATCCGCCGCTATCAGAAATCCATAAGTTGCTGATCCGCAAGCTGCCCTTCCAGCGCCTGGTGAGAGAAATCGCTCAGGACTTCAAGACCGACCTCCACTTTCAGAGCTCCGCTGTGATGTTCTGCAGGAGGCCAGCGAGGCTGACCTGGTCAGCCTCACTGTAATTATGCTGCTGCCCTCTCTGCCAGGTCTGTAGAGGTCCTGATGTTTTGAACCTGAGCTATCCGTGTGACCTGAGGTACACTTTTTGAATTTCTTCAGAAGATCCTGATGTTTTGAACCTGAGCTATCTGTGTGACGTGAGGTACACTTTTTTAATTTCTTCAGAAGGTCCTGATGTTTTGAACCTGAGCTATCCGTGTGACGTGAGGTACACTTTTTGAATTTCTTCAGAAGGTCCTGATGTTTTGAACCTGAGCTATCTGTGTGACCTGAGGTACACTTTTTGAATTTCTTCAGAAGATCCTGATGAGAATTGATAACCACCTTTCAAACAAGGTCCAGGTACTGAACAGTAAACTGTTGATGAGCAACATTGTGAGATGTGGAGAGAGAAGGAATGTTTAATTGTTTTATTTTAGACTCTATTAAGTCCCTCAACTGTCTCTCTGTAGGCAAGAATTTATGTCAAGATTTGATTGCCAACTAACAGTATTTAGGAATCGGTTCCTGAGATACAGTTGTGTTCAAAATAATAGCAGTGTAGTGAGTAAAGCTCTAAATCCTTATAATAGCTTTTATTTCCAAACACGCAAACAAATAGATGGTCTCGATGACACTGTGATGTACTGTTGGCGTGACAACCAAGTGTCTGAAATCAGTAATTGTAAATTCATTTGAGTGGTGCTGCTTCTTTCCACGGATAAGAGATCAGAGTGGCCCTAACTAGCCCTGGCAATTGTACCCAATTCAGTCTGTCGATTGCAGGGTATTAAATAGTAGTTTTTGAGTTCGGTGAAGAAGTACTATGATATTGCTGGGGTCTTGCTGGTGGGAAAGTATTTGGTTGCTGCTGTCTAACTCACTCTCCAATAATGTCAGTTTATTTTGCAAGTGTAGGCTGTATGTTTGCTGGGTGTGCAGTTGCCAGCTCTGTGGTCCAGAGTTCAGGAGAGACAAGCTAGCAATGCTCAGACTTGGGTATGATTATGTATGTGTAAGTTTTAGATTCCACAAAAGGCCAAATGAAATAACTGATAGCTATAACGGTCCAGAGTAGGGTTGTGTCACAGCCCACAGTTTTCTATGTCTGATTAAGTGGGAGACCAATGGGAATGGGTGTAGGCAGATGGAAAAACACAGTTTAGATAGCAAAAAAGATGGATCAAGAGTGTCTCTATTAGATCACATTACACTCTATTAGATTTCACTCTGTGTAGATTTCCCTTTAGCAAACATTAACACAAAGCATGGGAGGAAAATTAGGAAAATCTTGTAAATCTTGGTGTGCCCTGTTAGGCTAACTTGGATTTACAAATTCTCTGGCTTCTTCTCGTTGACATTAAAACATGCTTTCCATGACAAATATGCAAGATCAACAATAATGTGAATCGTTCTTATGTCATTGTCAGCTTTATGAAAACCTCAAACTCCGCTGATGACATTCAGATTTAGCCGAACGGGTCTTGTGGTCTGGGCTTTGTACATGAGATAAACCAAAGTCTGTATTGTTGGCCACAAATTAGACTTCACATCTGCCAATCACAGCTTTTTCCAGTGAAATCTTCTTCTTCTCGTGTGTGGACTGGATTGGATTATATCCCCCCAATGAGCAACTAAAATTTAAATGTGTTTCACCATTTGCAAACTAAAGTTTAGAGAAAAGTCATAATAGGAAAACCATAGGGAATAGGGTCACCAATTATAGAAGACTTTAGCAAATATGCTTGTTTTTGTAATACCTAAATGCTTCACAGTTATAACTCATTTGAGTTACATTAGTAGAGCAATTCTACTAGCTTCAAAACACTCTCAGATGTACTTGGAGTGTCTGTTTATAGGCTTATAGAATGTGATCTTAATAAAGAAATTGCACATCAGTGAAGTGTTTTTCTTCTGAGAATTCCAATATTACCTTTATTGCACTCCAAATGTGCCTCCTTGGAGATTAATCTCAATGCCCTTGAGCATTTCCTAATGTAGATAAGAACTCACTGGCAGAGGAAAGATATGAAATACCTTAGGGCACCTGTTCCTAGGCAGAAAAAAAAATAGGTTTTAGTATAGTTTTTCATACCTGCTAACATAGGACTTTCTTATGCCATTCACAACCCCAGTTGACTTACCTTTCAGTATAACTGTCCTTCTCGGCCTGCTGGCCAAGGCAGCAGATGTTGCATTGCCCTGTTCATGCAGACGGGCTTGATCCAAGATGATTGGCTGTAATTATAGGCTGTAAGCTGATAGTGCGGAAATAAGCAGCCTATTGAGATGTCAGTCCTCTCAGTGTTTATAAATGCATTCATGCAGTCACGAGTACAGCCTCAACACATAGGAGTTGAGAGAGTGAGATCTAGTAACTGTGATTCAAATACGAACACCTGCAGAACTGGACTGGGTGAAACAGTGAAAGGTGTGTGTCTGTGTGTGTGAGGGTGTGCTGCAAGGGGGCATTGTTATAGTTGTTATGAAACTCTCTGGACTCAAATACAATTAATAATTTTAGCAATTTTGACAGGAAATACATATAACCTCATTAGGTCTTGAATTGCAATACTTGTGCAATGCCACATAGTAAACATAGTTGTCAAAGTTTTTCTTCAACACTATGTTTATTGTGGTAAATACTGGAGGTGAGGTTGCATCTCAGAATGCCTAACGTCCAAGTCAGAAAAGTCTTAGATATTGTCCCAAACGCTCTGGTCACATTGGCTACAAGCAACAACAAGTGGCAAAACGGCGACTTTCCATTCTTTTTCAATCAGAGTGAGCGTTTTTCAGCTGCAAGACACAACGGACACTCTGCCACCAGCTAGGCGGGGCTAAAATAGAGCTGAAGTCTATTTCATGCAAATACTCAGCGACACAACACAACAACTGCAGTCACAGTGTACAGCAGCGTAACGTCAGCTGGTTGTTCACTTGAACAGAATAATCCAAAATGATGGAATACGCTTCAAAACAGCAGTAACTGTATAAATCTAAGATTTTTCTCACATAGTGTGTAAAGGTTAGTGAGAAATGAACACTTTTAAAACTAAAAACACTGTTTTTGAACCAGATAACACCTCTGAAGTGATGTGCATGACATCTTATGGAGATGTAACGTGCGCGCCCGGGAACTCCCATCAAGTGACAAAAGCCAACTGCATATTACCATCATTTGTAGTTAATGTGACCGTAGCATAAAACATTAGAAATATCGTATTAATAGGGCAGCGCAGTCTCATCTGACCCCTGTGTAATACCATGGGATTTAACCACATCTGTGGACAGCAGGCATGAACATGGCAGAGAATCCCATGGCACATAGTACTGCCCCTCCCTTATGTTGTAAAAGTGGAGTAGCATCACATTACAGGCGAATGTGATCTAGAGTCCAGTTTGACTGCGTAGAATGCTAGTCTGTTGCACGGTGTGATGATGTAACATGCTAGGATTGTGCCATACGATATGAGCCACAGTGTGATCGGAAGGTCACAGTTTTAAACCGCGTTCATACCTTGGAAAAACATAAAGGATCAATTAGTCTGTTCTCACAAAAAAGTATAAAATGTACAAAAAAGCAATCCATGAAATTTGTACATATTCCTCAGCCAGGAGGCTGTGAAATCATTGACAACAAGATGGAGGATTATCTGAACATAATAAAAAAAAAGTGACAAGTCGTCTTATTGTTATTTCAACCCTAAACATAACCGTAACCTCAACATGCAATTCTGAATGCGAAATGCAAAACACATTGAAAATTGTATTAATATGCACAAAATATTACACTTAACTTTTAACATTTTATTTAACTTATTGATAGTTTAAACTCAGTACTCAAAACAACACGCGATATGATTGCGCCACCTTTGTTAAAACCATGCTCCCCCAAAACACAGTCACCTTGGTTCAGTTATTACTTGCGTGACCTCAAGCATAAGGCTAGAGGTTTAGAACGGAAATGGCGTAGTTCAAAATTAGAAGTATTCCACCTTGCGTGGCATGATGTTATCTTAGACTATAATCATGCACTATTGGCTACAAAACGGACCTATTACTTTGATTTGGTCAACAAAATCAAGCATCACTCACAGCACAAGATGTCTTGGATTACTTCGAGAAGAAAATAGAAGACATTAGTTTAAATATATCCCAGCGTGCCTTAACCCAGCCACTACACCCTGTTATTGAGGTGGGTGCCATCACTGAGATATTACCTAGATTTACAGAATTTGACAGTATCCCACTAAGCGTGCTGACGAAACTCGTAACGGCTACAAAAAGCACAACCTGCTTATTTGATCCTATACCAATAAAACTGTTTAAAGACACGTGGCCCACTCTTGGGCCGAGTGTGCTGGAAATTATTAATCTGTCATTAACTTCTGGATCTGTTCCTAAATGTTTTAAATTTGCAGTGATTATACCATTTAAGAAATCTAATCTTGACCCTAGTGTACCTAGTGAACCACTGCAGTCTGCTTTTAGAAAATATCATTCACAGAGACAGCTCTCACTAAAGTGGTGAATGATCTTCTGCTTGCAATGGAATCAGACACCACTACGGTTCTGGTGCTATTAGATCTCAGTGCTGCGTTTTATACTGTGGATCATCATAGTCTACTCGATAGGCTGGAGAATCATTTTGGGATTACTGGGAGTGCCCTTGCATGGTTGACGTCATACCTGACCATCTCACTGTGTTTTTTACAATAACACTACCTCTAACCATAGTGACATGAAATTTGGGGTTCCACAGGGGTCCGTCTTAGGCCCCCTGCTTTTCTCCCTTTATATAGCACCCCTTGGGCACATATTGCGGTGTTTTGGGATTACCTTTCATTGCTATGCTGACAATACTCAGTTATACGAGGTCTATTAGAAAAGTATCGGACCTTTTTATTTTTTGCAAAAACCTGATGGATTTGAATCACATGTGCTTGCATGAGCAAACCTTGAACCTTCGTGTGCATGAGTGAACTTTTTCACGCCTCTCGATTGCATCATTTTCTGGCAAGCAGCCTTTGTGTGAGGACGTGTTGGGCGCTCAGCGGATTTTCATTTCAAGTCAAAAGACGGAACGACTGGAGCAGAGCCACATCAAATTTTGCCAGAAACTGGGCAACAGCCAGGTGGAAACCATTCGGAAGATTCAGACGGCTTTCGGTGACTTTTCAGTTGTGTGACTATCCGAGAAATTGTGGAAGAGGTGGGCATGTCACAGCATGTCCTGTGAGACTTCAACACGGAGGCGCTTTTGCTCCACCGTCAGCAGCAGCATGAATTTCGTCGCCACTCTTTTCATGGCCAAATCTTCTTTCACAGTGGAATGTACCGAAAAAGTCCTAATGTCGACCTCTTCCGCAATTTCTCGGACAGTCACACGACGGTCCCGCATCACCACAGCGTTCACTTTGGAAATGATCTGGTCATTTCAGCATGTTGATGGCCGACCGGAGCGTGGCTCGCTCTCCACTGTTGTGCGGACGTCTTTAAACTGATTGTATCACTCCTTAATCTGTGTGACGCCCATAGGATCATCACCGAAAGCCGTCTGTTTCTGTAACTTCTTGTCCTGCACACCGGCAGCATCTCCTGCATTTTCGTTTTGTGAATTTTTGTGTAAATTGCATCTGTAGTATGGTCCAAGCAGAGGGTCACCCCTTTGAGTCTGGTCTGCTTGAGGTTTCTTCCTCAATTCATCGGAGGGAGTTTTTACTTACCATTGTCACCTGTGTACTTTCTCTGGGGGTTAGTAAGGTTAGACCCTACTTTGTGAAGCGCCTTGAGGCAACCTTTTGTGATTTGGCGCTACATAAATGAAAATAAATTGAAAAAAAAATTGAAACATGATATACAAAACACATCATAAGAAAATGTTGAGATGGTATTGAGGATGTCAACAATGAAGATGACATGAGTTGTGGTTTTGTATAATTGTTAGGATTTTCAATATGTTTGTAGCTCCTCACCATTCACTCAGCATAGGCCTCCTCTTGGCGTGTCCATCAATTTTTTCTGAGCCACTTTTAGGGGGGTGATATCAAACATTTTTTTTCTCTTCAGTAAATTCATGTCATCCTACTCTGTTCCTGTAAAATTCAACAAAGGTCTCTGTGTTACCTGTTGATTGCAAGCAAATAACTGTGTGTTTCATAGTGGTGAAGAAACAGAGAGAAAATGGGAAATAACAGCAGGAAGACTGATGATGAAAATTATAAAGGCATGTTTGTTAGGAGGCATCTAATTGTCGAGTCTGCTGCATGATAAAGCTCATTTATCATCAGTCTTTCATTATTAAGAATTATTTCTGCTGTGATTCAACTGGTGAACAGATTTATCCCCAAGGCACCAAATTAGGAAGTAGACACCATCCTGTTAAGCAGCTAAACATACAAATCAAGGAGAGAAAAGAGGAAATCTTCAAATATGGTAGCGTTAAAACTGAGATATACCTGAACTTTCACCTTTCAAAGAAATGGATGAATACACTGGACTTTACTTAAATATAGCACTAGGTTTGATGTATTAATTCACAAAGTAAACACCACCATTATAGCTACAATTCAATACTGCTGAGTCACAGTTAGCTACAGAATAAAACTATGCTAACTGCACTACTGACGCCAAATTGTATCACGTCAGACTCGTGTTTGTGATCGTCTTTCTCAGTTACACAGTTAATTTATATATTTTTTGGTCTTCAAAATCATCTCTGGTCCACCTTAAAAAGTCAGCTTGCATTTCTGTAGTGTCCCTGATATCATTTTGCCTTTGAGAACACTGCCCCCTATCTTTCAAAATTATACAGTAATCAACCCTGTGTTACAGGGAAAATATGATGGAGGCTGAAGTGAAACATTTAATTAAAAACCATTGCTTCATTTGGTATGTATTGCATATTGCACTGCCCCATTCATCAGCTATTAGCTTGAGTCTGAAACAGTGAAAGTGCCGTGAATGGTTGAGAACGAGGGATACTGGGCTTTGTGCCAAAGTGGGTCCATCGTAGGGTGGCGAGGACGAGAAAGGATCAACAGTTGAGGGATAGAGAGAGAGAGAGAGAGAGAGGAAGAGACGCCTGGGTGGATTTGACTCATCTCCATCCTGCTAATAACCCCACTGGATAAAATATGCTTTGAGTCGAGATGATTACCTCTTTATCACTGTTCTCTATATTTATCCTCAACTCTCTTCCTCTCTGCAGAGTGCAGCCCGTCTCTCATCCTCAAAGTGTGCTTGAAAAAATAAGCCTCAGTCTCAGTGATACTGTTCACTTCTTAAAAGTACTGAAGAGATTAGTACTTCGAACTCTCTTGGCTTCTTTAAACTTGAAAACTTTCCCAGCTTATGAACGTAAAGTAGAACGATTTGCTTAGAAGTGCTGTAAAAACTGACTTGTATTTAGTTGTTTTAGTGTTTACCCAGATGGTGCTGGCTGAATTAGCTCTTCGTCTGCCATGCTAAGCTGCAGCTCACGAATGTTTGAAGCACGCCGGATCCTCCCCTCGCGGGGACGCTGTAGTACGGAGGCCGTTGCCTGACAAACAGTGCACGCAGCGAGTAAGCAACAAAATGTTTTAAAAAAATGCTTTTTTAAAAATCGATTCTTGGACATTTTGGATCGATTCAGAATCGTAATAAATAAGAATCGCGATTCGGACGTGAATGGATTTTTTCCGGCACCCCTAATGCTCTCCAATGGTGTAGGGTAGAGTGCCTACATACTAAGAGTGGCGACAACTAGCGGTATGTTGTTTCCTAGCTGGATCCATTGAACGCGGCATTTATTGTGCTTACAGATAGAAACTCCAAAGTTGGGATAGGCTCCAGGCCCCCGTGACCCTTAGCTAAAGTAAGCGGATATAGGAAATGGATGGGCTTTTAAGCCAAAAAGTGCATTTGCTAGCTTCTTTTAATTTATTTAAGCATGTGAATAACAATCATGCATATTGCTACATCACCTGCACTATATATGATCTTTGAATGTTAAAATATGAATGAAAAACATGAGTAATCAACCCTTTTTGGACAGTTTTCACATTATATAGATCCATGTCTGTGTTTAATTAACGATCATTTAAAGCTGTACGGCCTCTGGGTGTATAAGAGTTAACGCATAAGAAGAATTTTCTTTGGCACGACTATAATTTTATTCCTTAGTATTTAAATAAGAGATTCATAACATGACATTACCTATGTGGTCAAAATTCACAGTCTGTAAAAAATGTATATTTTCTGCCCCTAAAGGGAAATATTTCAAGCAGTCAGACTGCCATGACCTACATTCAGTAACGAAGTCAAATCACGTGGGGGCTTCACCCAACTTGCGCGAGGGATGCTGGGAAGCACATGGCGACAGCCAGTCTGAGGAAAGGCAGCGTGATATCAGCTGGCTGCTTGCTTGAACAAAATAAACCAAGATGGCGGAAAATGCTCTGAAAAAGCTTATTTCTGCATAAATCTAATATGTTTTTCGTATATTTTGTACATGTTAGAAAGAAATAAACAATTTTAAATCTAAAAACACTGTTTTTGAAACCACATAACATCTCTGAAGTGATTTACAAGACATCTTGTGGATATTAGTGTGCATGCCCAGGGAACGCGCATCATGCAAGCATGTCAGGTCAAAGGTAATTTTTGCTATGCAACTAAATGTTGTCAGTTTTTTAAATTTAAATGGCTGTACAGCTTTAAGGTTAGCAAGTGTTTAAGCATTAAGGAGCGTTTCAGCACAAAATATGCTAACATACGACCACAAAAACACCCCCCCCCCCCCAAAAAAAATCTGATTTTAGGCAACTCCATGATGTTTATTAACGCAAGTTGCAGCAGCTACAGAAAAAAAAACAAAAGGCGCTCTTTATCCTTCACCTTTCTGTCAATGCGCTGAAATATTAATATCCAGAACAATGATATTTGGTGGTAATTTTCATTAGTAATATTAAAATATATATTTCTGGCATGGCATTGATGAGACCAATCAAGTTAAAAATTTTTGAGGTAATCAGTTCCATAATTAATTAAGATAAAATAATGCAATGTTTTCTTACAGGCAAAACAGTTTGAAGGGTAGAGAGAGAGCCTACACAGTACGTATAAGCTTGAACATGAACCTGCCTGATAGAGATATGAGCTGGATGTTGCTTTATTTTCTCATATTTTTATCCTTTCTGTATCTGCAGGAGCTCTATACATTTTAATCAGTTTTCAGATCAGTTTTGGCAACCATATGCACAACATCCCATTACTTTGAAACTTTTTGGAGAGTAAAAATATGCATCCATCAACCCGCTGCATTGAGATGTGTGTGACTTACAGTGTGATCACTCTGGAGTTGGCAACAATACGGCGCCTGTCAGTCTAACCCTGGGACACTGAATGTCACCAGGGTTCCTGATATATACAGCATATACTCACCTCTAAAAAAAAAAAGAAAAAGAAGGAAAAAGAAGACAAATTGGATTAAGAGTTACAGTATCTAACCGTCAGAAATGTGTATGTGGCATTAAATTAAATTCTTTCTGGAACTACTTCCTGCCAGGGAAAAAGAGTAGAACCCTAACGTTGGATTCATATGGGATACGATGACAGGACATGAAGTTTATCTGACTGGAAATCATAACTTATTTGAAGAGAGTTTATTTATACGGCACCAAATTATAACATACCATATTTTTCAGAGTGAAAGTCATGTTTTTTTTTTACAAGTTTAATACTGTGACTTACTCCAGTGAGACTTATATTTCAAAGAAATCACACATTAATAATAATAATAATTATAATGACTATATATATATATATATATATATATATATATATATATATATACTGTGTATGTATGGTATAATATTAGAATATATTAATTATTATAATATTATTATTAATAATAATAATGACTATATAAATTATTATAGGAAAATAAGTTCTAATATTAAAAGAACAAATACCAATAATAAAAAGAACACTAAGGCAATGCATAAAAATCCCAAGTTAAAGAGCTGACAATACAGAAAAAGGTGTGATTTACATTCCAGTGTAATTTATACTCTGGCATGACTTCTATATATGAGGTTTTTCCTCCTCAAAAGACATTTTTTATCAATTGCAACTTGTACGCCAGTGGGATTTATACGCTGGAAAATATGGTAAATCACCTCAAAGCACTTTAACACAAGTAAGGTCTCAACCTCACGCACCATGAATAGGCACACTGGTGACAGTGGTTTGAAAAACCTCACTCAACTTCTTTTAAATTACAGGAAGAGCCCTCAAGCAGACCAGACAGTGGGGTGACTATCTGCTATGACCAATCTAACAACATTAAACAAAAAGCACAAGATGGACATGCATTGACAAATGTTGCTAAAGAATTAAGTGTAGCCCGGTGTTAACAATGACAGGATACTTGAAAAGCAACAACGATGGGTAGATTAGAGTCCGAGTGAAAGAGACTATGGTAGTACATCAGCTGTACTGATGCCAGGTCAGTTTCTCAGGTATAGCTCACCCTAACCCCGATGTACCTACACCCTCTCCTCAAGATGCCCCATCATCCAGCAAAGTGAGTTCAGAGTTTCCAATATAGACCGAACCCATATCGTTCCAAGTTCACATCATCTGCTCATAATCATGAGTTCATTCCACACCTTTCCAAACTCCTTAATACTTTCTATACCAACACTCATTGTAGTGTCCAAATTAGGTCCAGAGAGTCTTACTAAATCACTCCATCTGAACATTGCATGTATCAATAGATGTGATCTATCTAACAAAGTAATCCCTCAGGTTCAGGAAGTGTTCCAATGCACATTTGTAGGATCCTAGATGTCTGGCTTGGGATAGCTGGATGTCTGACTCACAAAACACCCTTAGTCATAAGTGATGGAATCTTATCAGCATTGCAACACATGCACAGCAGCAACTCTCTATATCACTATACTGTTTGGTATACGTAATTAGAGATCTAGAGTGAAAAAAATCAACAAGTGCACTTTGACCAGAAAGATCTCAACCTTTCCCAAAACAAACCCTTTCAGCACATTTATAGAGTTGACTGTCATCCATATATCAAGTTCAGTGGGACTCGACCAACGTACAGACAGACAGACAAGCTTTCCTCAAATTATGCTATGAGTTTTGTCATGATTCTTTTGATCTGTATTGATGCTGTAAGATTGCAAAGGTGAAAGTGTGAATTAGTGTTCTTGAAGGCATAGGAACGGTATTCCCACCTACCAGGACACCACTGACGTTTAAGCTTACAACCCTTGACTTTCAGAAAAGCCCACGTTGGCGTTTCGCTGCACACTGCTACGTGGCTCAACTCCGCCATGGTAGGCTGAGATCGCCATACCATTGCAGACTGTTGGGCAGAGACTATTTTCCCAGCTGTCTCTGGCATGCCAGGCATGAAAGAACGACCGAGGAGTGACAGAGCTGTATCCCCGAGGATTAGCATGCAGAAGACATCCTGGTGTTGAGCAGTGGTGGATTTAAAAGCACTTTTCAGATAATAACGGCACTCTGAAGTTGTCAGACTGGGGAGGAGGAACTCCCGAGACGAGACCCTTTGGGGAGGAAAAGCAAAGAAGCAAAAAGAAAATACAACCTCATCCCTGCACTCTTTGAACTGGGAACCACCTGCTCTCTCCTAAAACAACTCGTCTAGGTTTTTATTATGTTGCTGCTCACCACTAAAACACATGCTCACATCATTTGTGTGTGTGTGTGTGTGTGTGTGTGTGTGTGTGTGTGTGTGTGTGTGTGTGTGTGTGTGTGTGTGTGTGTGTGTGTGTGTGTGTGTGTGTGTGTTTTGTTTTTGTTTTTTTTCCAGTTACTTCCCCCGGCCCTGCGACAAACTGGCGTCCTGTCCAGGGTGAAACCTGTCTCATGCCCTATGACTGCTTGGATAGGCTCCAACCCCATGTGACCCTTAATTGGAGTAACCAGTTGAAGATGAATGAGTGAGTTTCTTAACCTATTCTCAGTTTCTACCTTATCAAACTAAATTATGCAGATTATTCTCTGTGATTAGCAGGGCAAACATAGACATAATGGAGTCAGTCAGTAAATCAATGAGCGGGTTTACAAAAATTCCTTCAGTAATTCCATAAACAACTACTGCATATTAATTTTTTAAACGTTGGATTATGATAGATACAGGTGAGGACCAATAAACCTCATTTTTAGGGCTATGTTAGCATTTTTTAACATGCGCAATGAAAGGTCAAGTCTAGGTGCATGCACTGGTACTGCACCGAATCAGAACACCATGGAACCGCCTTGGGTCCTGAATGGCAACCACTCAGGCAGCCAATCTCTCCATCCCCATCTCTTTAAAAAAAAACTGCTCTGCAGCAGCCAGGTGAAATGTAGGCATCCGCTGGGCCTTCTCTAGCCTCTCTGCTCCTCAAGACCAATATACCTGCGTGTTGGATAATGCCCACAAAAGCATGGTATATATCCTAATAGTCAGGTTCATTATGTAATTTTGTTGCAATTTTGTGGAGACAAGTAAAACTAAACATTTTTAGAAAGTGCATGCAACAGCCAAGCAGAGAATGGGTAACTCCATTTTTCCACAAGCCATCATGGTGGCCATGTTGAGTTTGTAATCGTGGTGGTTTAAAATGTTTCAATATCTTGGCTTCTAGATGTTCTAGGATCTTGATTCCAGTGGGTCAATATACATTTTCTTTGTCAAGGAATCCAATGGTGCTAATTACAAAAATGTATATGTCCACAAAGGCAAAATCCAAGATGCCCCCCACCATAAATGAGACTCTAAAGAACTCAGACACATCTGTCCAGGTACCTCATGACTCCATAAGCTCTTTGTAGACGTGTCAAAATCTAAAAGGTGGAGGACCAAGAGACAATAACATCATAAAAGTTTAAAGAAATCCAGTCTAGTCAGTAGTGGAACAGAGATGTGCAACCAAAAGGCTGTATCTCATGGGAACAAGGTCAACCAACCCACCTAGACAAGGTTTTAGTCAAAAGACTGAAGAGTCAAACAAGTATGCGTGTCTGCAGGCAACAACGAAGCGTGGCAGAGGCTCCTTGCAGGTTTGTGGCTGCATTCCTGCAATTGGATTTGTGGATTTGGTCAAAGTTAATGGTCTCTTAAATCCTAAAAAGTACAGGCAGATTGTTACCCATCATGCAATACCATCAAAGAGGCTTCTGATTGGTCTCCGATTAATTCCACAGCATGACGGCTTCAAAACTTCAGCCAAAGTCATAAAGAACTGTCTTCAGCAAACAGAAGAACAAGGAGTCCTGGAAGAGATGTGGTCACTGCAGAGCTCTGATCTCATCAGGGTGAGTTGACTTCAGTCTATGATTACATGAAAAGGCAGACACAAGAACTGTGGTTATGTCTGCTAGATTTCTGGAATTGCCTTGAAGCGCGAATCGCGTACTTCTGTGAATTGATGCTCTTTGAAAGGCAAAGTGTTGTCACAACAAATGTTGGCTTGATTTAGTTTTTTTTTGTGTGTGTGTGTGTGTGTGTGTGTGTGTGTGTGTGTGTGTGTGTGTGTGTGTGTGTGTGTGTGTGTTACATAAAATTATGCATACTTAAGGGTTTGGTCTATGAAATTTGCCTTGCCATTGGCGAGCCGCTAGCTCACTTTTAAGCACGTTAATACAAATATCTGAAATGACACAGCTGCTTACTGAGCAGTTAATTGTAGACATCTGTGCTTTAGTATTGCCGGTTAGTGAAAATATATTATTTAATTTGTACATTAGCATGAATTAGCATGCATCAATAGCTAGCTAACATGAGCTACACTGATAGTGCCACAGACATTGATGCAATATCCTGGTCAGAGTTTAATACCTGCACCCATGCCATCCATTACTACAGCTAAAAACATGCATTAATCAAACACCCAAACCCACAGTTCCTAAGTCATTAGCCATAGCTAGCTTGGTAACTGTGAGACAGGTGGGAGTGATCTGACTTCCTTCATCCCGCCCAGATCATGCCGGTCTTGCCCATCCTCCATCCTTTTACCATTTACGGATTGGTCGGGAGCGAGGCACCGCCATGTACAT
The DNA here is from genome assembly GCF_902500255.1 of Thalassophryne amazonica. NCBI lineage: Eukaryota > Metazoa > Chordata > Actinopteri > Batrachoidiformes > Batrachoididae > Thalassophryne > Thalassophryne amazonica. The sequence goes on from NC_047120.1 coordinate 38,849,138, forward strand.
ATCTACCCCAATTAAGTCAGTCAGTAGACAGAATGGCAATGGTTATTGAACAAGGTCAAAGTTCAGCAATCCTCATCATATGTCTGTGATCAGGATCAAAGTCCTACAATTACGGTCAAACATCAGTAATAAGGATCAAAATTCAGAGCTCATAACTGAATTCATTTCACTTAAAGATTAGGATCAGGACCAAATGTCATTGTTCAGAATCAGAATTCAGCAGTCAGCACCAAAGTTCAGCTGTCAGGATCAAAGTTCAGTAATCAGAATGGTAAATGGACTGCATTTATATAGCAGTTTTCCATCTGCATCAGACACTCAAAGTACTTTTACAAAATAATGCCTCACATTCACCCCGATGTGAGGGTGCTGCCATACAAGGTGCTCGCTACACACCGGGAGCAATAGGGGATTAAAGACCTTGCCCAAGAGCCCTTAGTGATTTTCCAGTCAGGCTGGGATTTGAACCGAGGATCTTCTGGTCTCAAGCCCAATGCCTTAACCACTACACCATCACCTCCAGAGAACATCGAACGTCAATGATCAAGTTTGATTGATCAGCAATCTGGATCATATATCATTGATCAGAATCAAAGTTCAATACTCATAATCTGATTTCAGGATCAGGACTAAAAGTCTCTGATCTGAAAGAAATTTCAACAATCAGCACCAAAGTTAAGCTGTCAGGATCAAACCTCAGTAATCAGAACATCAGAGGTCATTGATCGGGTTCATAGTTAAGCCATCTGGATCATATATCAGTGATCAGGGTCAAAGTTCAATGCTCATAATCAGATATAAGGATCAGGACCAAAAGTCACTGATCCAAAACAAATTTCAACAATCAGCATCAAAGCTGAGCTGTCACAATCAAAGATCAGCAATCAGGATGAAAGACAAACAAACATGATCATAATGAAATTAAGATCAAAGTTAAATTATATTCAACGTCATGATAGAGTTGAAAGTGTAGTAATCCAGTTAACTGTACTCAACTGAATGATCACCCAATTCTACTTGTTCTGTTGGATGTCAAAATGTTGCTATGACAGTTTAACTCTTAGACAGTCTAACAATATATTTTCTCTTTAACACAGTGTATCAGCAAACAGAAGATTCATAAACAAAATTTTTCAAGTTATCCCAATAATTGCACCTATTGTGGAATTTGTACGAACCACGCATGAACATTAAAAATGTTCTTAGCCACTATGGCTAAAAACAGCTAAATTCTTTGTACAACACCACATGTCTCTTAGCATGTGGCTAATAGGTAGTGCTAGTCCAGAATGATATTTGATGGTATTTGCACCTTTTTAAAGCATAAACTTGAGATCACACATTTAGCTCTATATTTTGAAACCCCCACCTTATATGAAACACTACTTGTCTTGAACTTTTGACTGACTTTTAAATTTTATGTATTTCACTCCTTTTATTACTTAAAGTGACTTTTTTTTTCCATGAAGTTGAGCTCCTAGAAGTTTATTTCCGCAGTAATCCCTCATGGGTGTCTAAACGTCTCAATCAGCGCCGATACGGAGCCTGTCACTGAGAAAGATGGTCATCCATCGCATTCATCTCAGCAGGCATCAATGGGCTGCAGCAGCCGCCTCCGTCACGCCATAGGTGGAAGAAGCACTGTGAAAACGGCGGCATTGTAATTGCGCCATACCATCTGCCTCACCCCCTCCCACCCCACCTTCCGCTGCCACTTGTTGTCGTCACCGAGCAGCCACAATGGGCTGTCACCTTGTAATGAATCCTGAGGTTGGAAGGCACTGATTTAAAGTCCCATTACCGTCACGGTGCAGCGCGACTGTAGGAAGGATGGCTGAGGTATGCCAGTTCACTGGCTCCTGCACAGATGGCGCTTTTTCCCAACAAAGTAAATGTTAGCAGGGAAATAATTTGTAGCTTCCAACCAAATTCCACTTTTTTCCTAATTTCACTTGGGAATCTACACTTGCGAGATCCAATACTGCGCATCACTGAAGGGGAACATCATCATTAACATCAGCAGGCAAAACGTACACACACAAAAAACCCCGACAGGACTTCTGTTGCGGTTCATTGTCCTGACTCTTGTTACCCAAGCTGCCCCGTGTCGACGCTCTCTCCACGCGAGCTGAGTTTGAAAGGCACGGAGCGGCGTGAGGCCGGAGCGACTGTGTCCGCTCACGTCACGTCGCCCTTTTCATCTCGTCAAGCTGCCTTTATGGCAGGTCACCGGGTGAAGGGCGCCACAGCGGCAAAGCATGCTGGGATACACGGACTGAGAGTCAGTCTCCCACTGGTGTTGGAGAGCTGGCGGTACTTGTTGCTAGGGTACATTGGCAGCTGCCTGAGCTTTGCACGCTAACCCACACGACATTAGTTCTGCTCTGACCTCCTGTGGATCTTTATTCAGCACCTGCATTTAAACTCCTCATCTGTATTCAAATCAGGGAGCAGTTTAAGCTGAAAGGCATGATTTTTTTTAAGAAGGTGCAACATTATAAGCATGAGGATTAACATGCTTAGAAAATGTGCAGATTTCAATCCTTCAATGTGATGCACATAATATTTATGGATTTACAAACAAAACAAAGGGGTGAGCGTGTCACTTCACTCACCTCCACTACCATGAAGTGATATTTCAATGAAGCGAAATTCTGTGTCTCAGCTTTTGGAACAACAGCAATCAGAGACTTTTGACGTCCACCAATCCGGATCTGGATCACCTCCAAAATTCAGTGGAGTCTTCCATGCCCCAATATCTATCTGTGGTGTAAATTTGGTGAGAATCCCTGAATGAGTTTTGATGTAATCCTTCAAAGCCTATATAAAGTGAAATCTTGATCCAGATCCAGATCACCTCCAAAATTCAGTGGAGTCTTCCACGGCCTAATATCTATCTGTGGTGCAAATTTGGTGAGAATCCATGAAGTTATTTTGATGTAATCCTTAAAAGCATATATAAAGAGAAATCTTGATCCAGATCCGGATCACCTCCAAAATTCAGTGGAGTCTTCCACGGCCTAATATCTGTCTGTGGTCCAAATTTGGTGAGAATCCATGAAGTTGTTTTGATGTAATCCTTAAAAGCATATATAAAGAGAAATCTTGACCCAGAATCCAGATCCAGATCACCTCTAAATTCCAGAGGCGTCTTCCATGCCAAAATATCTATCTGTGGTGCAAATTTGGTGAGAATCTGTGAAGCTGTTTTGATGTAATCCTTCAAAACCTATATAAAGTGAAATCTTGATCCAGAATCCAGATCCGGATCACCTCTAAAATCCAGAAGAGTCTTCCATGCCCTAATATCTATCTGTGGTGCAAATTCGCTGAGAATCTGTGAAGCTGTTTTGATGTAATCCTTCAAAACCTATATAAAGTGAAATCTTGATCCCGGATCCAGATCACCTCAAAAATCCAGTGGAGACTTCCATGCCCTAATATCTATCTGTGGTGCAAATTCAATGAGAATTCATGAAGTAATTTTGATGTAATCCTTCAAAGCATGTAAAGTGAAATCTTGATCCAGAATCCAGATCCAGATCACCTCCAAAATTTAATAGAGTCTTCCATTCCCTAATATCTATCTGTGTTGAAAATGTTGTCAAAATCCGTGGAATAGTTTTGATGTAATCCTACTAAAAGTAATCATCCAAAGCCTACATATAATGAAAGTTGATCCAGAATCCGGATTCAGATCCGGATCACTTCCAAAATTGAATGGATTCTTTTTTGTTCTAATATCTAGCTGTGGTGGAAAATTTCATCAAAATCCGTGCAGTAGTTTTGACGTAATCTTGCTAACAGACAGACAAATAAATAAATGCCAATGAGTTTATTACGTCCTTGACGGATGTAATAATAATAAAAAAAATGACTTTGGGGAAGTTCTGGAAAAGTTGAGATCTATGTTTGAAGCAAGATGGCACAGATTTGGCCATTGATTGTATATATACTGGATGAAGCCTGCATGACGACACACATAGGGGTTCTTTAGAGACCCGGAAAAGCCGACATGTGGTCTGTGCCTGGGCGTCGCTATGTCGAGAGCGCCTCCCATGCTGGCTCACGATGAACTCATTAATGCATAAAGAAGAGGAGCGTGGGTGACGAAAGAAGCCTGGACACACCCCTCACTTCAAATCCGAACCAGTGAATCTGGAGTGTTCATTAAACCATATTTTTGAGGGCTGTGCGGTGGTTCTTGTCAGAATTTACTTTGTTGTGAACATTAAAAGTTATGAGCTTCTTATTTTCTCTGTAATTGTAAATTAAGTGGACCTAACGGCTGGAGCTAGCAACAGCTGCTAAAAGTGCAGCTAGCATACCACATTAAATCCAGCGAGAGTTTCACTCAGTGCAAATGTTACTGCAAGGATGTCTTAGGTGATCCACCATACAACAAGCCAGATTATTCCAGGTATTCCAGGATTATTCCAGGTCACTCAATTTGGCCTCCCCATACACTTGTCATGGACAATAAAAATATCTATAGAGACCTAAACCCTTTTTCTTTTTTTCCAGATTGTCGCTATTTTTATTTCTGCTCTAAATTTGGACATTTTAACATGGAGTTCTATGGGAAAGTGCTCTGTTTTGGAGCCAGCCCTCACGCAACCAGTCAAGGAACTGGAACATTTTTCACTTCCAGGAAGGTGTCAAACGGCACCATTGAAGTGTACCACTTCGTTCTACCAGTTGAAGGTAATAGTACCTGTGGGCACACAGACATTAAATAAATAATTGCTGTGTGTATATGACTGTATTGATCAATAGGTTTTTTTTTCTCAATATTTTAAATGTTTGTTGTACATTTGTTTAATTTTGTTAGTATGGCCAAACCAGATGGTCACTCTACTAAGCCTGGTCTGCTTTAGGTTTCTTCCTATGATTAATAAAGCTTCTTTCCCTACTACCATGACCAAAGCAAAGATTTAAACCTTGCTTAGGAATATGTTGTGATTTGATGCTGTATAAATAAATTGAGTTGAATTAAATTTGATAAGTGATGAGCAACTTTAATTGAATATCAGGGAGAAAAAATAATTTATTAATTTTGTTAGTATATGAATGTTTGGAGACATTTTTATTCTAGGTTGCCTCAAATATCTATAATATCTACAAGGTGTGGCTTAATGCATTTCTTAAAGGCAGAAATACTAATTCTGTGGCAGAAATACTAATTCTCTGTCCTTACTGTATTAGACTTTTTCCATTTGCTACAAACATTATGTAGGCTGTTTAAAGACATTAACAAAAGGGTCAAGAAGAACTAAAGCTCCTCATACAGACAGCAAATTTGTGGTGTTTAGGCAGAGGCACGTGTAGTACTCACCACCCACATCATCATGATCCGCCACAAACACGCCATTACCTACCACACGACCCCATGCACCACGTTGTCCAGAATCTCCAAATCCATGATAAAATGCAAAAAAAAAAAAAAAAAAAACAGAGACAAAGTTGCTAAAAGACTGCCCAGGAAGGAGCAGATGATGCTAATGCTTGTGGCGGACATTCTACACGCAATGGACATAATTCACCATACCGAGTGTGTTTCCTGTTTTGTTATGTGGTAACATGCCCAGATGTGCGAAGCACATACCAAAGTGTCACCACTGGTGGTTGGGGTGTGTCCTCTGCTCTGCAGGTGTTAACACACCAAGGTGCGCATATTGATGTTTAATGTCTCAACCCCTGTGTGGGTAATTGATAATGTGTATTCCTCCTATACATATAATAAGCTATCTCGAATATTGAGGTTTCGTGTCTCTGCGATTGTCAATGTATACATGTTCCTGCTGTGCATATAACAAGCCATCTTGGCTCCCTGTGGTGCAATGGGCGGGGCCGAGCTGTTACAAAAGGTCTGTGAATTGTGAAAAAGAGAAAAATGAAGTGGCACACTGATACATTGTCAAAATGGGAAATTGTTGCAGGATTTCCATCTACTAAATATATGTAGCTCCAACTCAAATAAAACACATCCATCCAAGATAAGACAATTTAATTTTGTTGGGACTCTGTATATCTATTAGATGGAATCCAATCCAATGAGTCTGTTTTTTGAATGAATGAATGAATGAATGAATGAATGAAATTTATTTCAGCATCAACACAGTACAGACACAACATATCAAAACAAATCAAAACAAAAACCAAAACCAAAATTTGCACTGTGTGTCTGAAAAGGGGTGGGAAGAAGCAAAGCTTTTGCATGTATCACTCAAACAAATGACTCACTGGAAGCACATCCATGCAAAATAATTTACATGAATTTAGTTTGGGCTACATATATTTATTAGATGGAAATCCTGCACTTAATTGAATTGAGTTCATCCAATGTAGCAGTCACATGCTGCACACATGCCAGCACTTGCCGCTAATATCAGTAAGTGTAGCATGCTAATGGTTGCCACTACTACGTCTGTATAAGAGCCACATTTGTCATGTTTACATATGGGCATCTAAAGATAATCTTAATGAGCTGGCCTGTGAGTGTGTAGACCTGGGCTTGAATCCCACGCAGCTTATCTGTCTGTGTCATTGGACACTTAATCTACATTGTTTCAGTTTCCCCAGCCAGTAAATCAATACTGGCTCGGCTGGGGAAGTAACCGGCATTGGACTGGTGTCCTATCCAGAGGGAGTTGTAGACTCTCATCCACTTTACACTATCGAATCTGGAGATAAGCACCGACTGGCCTCAGGGCCTATATAGGACATATTTAATCTAAGATTGCTATGTGTTCATCTGGGTAATATACAGTTTGTGATATTTTAAATTGTTTTTATGAATGTGACCTTGCAGTTGTAATGCGCTGTATTTGTGTGTAATGTACGGTCTACTACCTCACACCAAGCCTCCAATTCGCCAATCGAGTGTGACCAAGCCCCAAGTCATCGGGCTGCTTTTGGGTAACGTCTTAACTCCAAATGAAGGTATTAAAAAATACGGCACATCCTCAACAACACCAGCCAGCTCATCAGGCAGGCGGTCCCAGCTGGTGTGAAGGCAATATGAAGCACATAAACTCTTGTGATATTAATGAGTCTGTCAAGCTGAGATCCTCTGATGCTATTCAGAGATTGGCGCTAAATGTTCCTCAGTATTGAGAACACAACATTATATGCATTCATATAAATATCTGCCTCATCTCTGCACAACACTGCCTGTCCTTGAGTTCCCAAGAAAATAATAAGAGCAGAGCCGGCTGCAACGTAATACCCATATATTGCTTGCTGTGATGGCGCCGAGAGATGAAATGAAATCAGAACAAGGTGACGACAATGATGCCACTTGTGGCTGAGCTGGAGACTTAAAGAAGCATTTCAACCCCGATCTTCAACCTTTGGGGCTCGTTACCATTAATTGGTGGCCATTAATTTCCTTTGACTCATGTCTTCTACAAGTTTTCTTTTCCCAGAGGAATGGCATTAGATGACAAAAGCATGAGTGCCATATGGAGATACTGTGGTGGAGAATGGAGCCTTGAACACGAGCGAGCATCCCCTACAGCCAGGCCCCTAATCACTTCTCGAGACAGGCCAAGGGGCTGTCATCTCTGGGGGGGTCTCAGCCATCCTTTAACATCCAGATCTGTCACACACCTGCCACTGTCTTTTATAGAGGCTGAGAGCCAGCTCTTACACTGAATCTGTGCCGATGAGACCAGTTATCAGCCCCTCCTGCAGCACTTCAATAACAACGGCAGTGTCAAGTTTCCCTTTGGCAGCACACTACACAGGAACGGGTGACCAATCAAAGGCCACACTTCAACATTCAAAAAGACTGGCCTGAATTTAACCCTTGTCCATCCTTCTCTCGAGAGCCTTTAACAGACTGGAAACTCCCAAAGCACCAGTGTCCAATTTCTCCACTAGTTTACCCTCTGAACTGCGTGGACGGATGGAAGGGTAGCTTGGCTTCTTATCTAGACCTCCAGGGACGGGTAGCACTCCAGCTTGATGGGCCCAAGAGATCCTCGATTTCATTACATGCCTGTTAGTAACTGGCTTTTGTTGTCTCATCAGCTCTGTTTGCTGTGTGGGAATTCCCCCTCAAACTCAAACTGCAATGGAGACCTTTACTTATTTGGGACAGAGAACCAATAAAAAGGCATAATACTGCGAGATGACCAAGAACTGCTGTGCTGAGCATGTGTTTTTTATTTTCATCACATTTGATGGAAAAGTAATTGTTAAATTACTATGTTTGCTGTTAAGTGGCACAAGAAGACTATTCAGAATAAATTGGTGTTGATGAGACTTTGTATTGTAGACTTGCTGAGGTCCAATTGGGGGAGAATGTCAAGGAACTCGTTATTGCCTCCATTTTCCCAGGATGCAGTGCCGAGGTCCATCATCAACACTCAGCCCTGCCAATACGTCTTGTAACTCACCAAGCACAACATTCCCCCTATGTTTCAATCCCACAACTCCTGTGGATGACATTATTTTCTAATAGCATCCATGTACCTGTTTTCTAAGCAGAATGGGAAATGAGTGTAGGAGTTACCGCAGGATTCTTTTGGAACATTATATTCTGTAAAATCTTCGTGTCTGACATTTAAAATGAACACCAGCATAAAATTAGGGGTGGCAGACATAAACAAACATGGTAAACCCAGGCTGGTTATTTGAATTTGACTGTTATGCCCTGAAGTGAAAGCAAGAGCTTTAAGCAGCCTCCTCTGGCCTACCACAGATGGTACACTATCCCAGCCAGGCATTGAGGAAAGAGTAGGTGTTGATCCCGAAAATCCTACGTCAAGAACTATTGCCATTCTGCGGTGATACTGACAGCCAACTCAAACAAGCACACTTCATTTTGCATTAGCCAAAAACTCAAAGAGTAGGTGAATTTTCAAAACTTCAGTAATACGATTACTTCTTAAATACAAGTGCAGTGTAGGAATGGTTGATTTTTGCGAATGGTACCCAATGAACAGATAAATTAATTACCCTGTCTTCCATCACATGACATTAATTGTTACAAGCAGCTAATTGAAATTAAATTGATGTTCGTCTTTGGTTGTGTTCAATGAATTCTATGTAATCAGATAATTTATGTATTGTGCGCATGAATTATCGTGAGTGTGGTTGGTTGCCTGAGCTACAGTCAGGCTTAATTCATGTCATTAAAGTCCCAAAACTCAAACTTTGACTTTGTATGCATGGTGTCCTCATATTTGTTGGGTAGGGTTGTGGAAATCAGAGGTTTAGGTGCCTTTGTTGGTGAGGAAAGGTTTACTGACTTTGACAACCTCAAACTTGATACTTTGTACAACTAAATAACAGTAGGGTTGGTGTTAGCACAAATATTTTGAAATACCCCCTTAAAAATAGGGAGACATTTGTTATGAACAAGAAAATGCATATCATTGACCAAACAATCTAATCTAACTCCCCTGTCCTTACCCGCTGAAGTCCAAACCCCACAAATTGTACATTTTTCGCTCCAAAATGCTGCCTGGCAATGGTAGGACGTGTCTACCTGGAGGTTTGCTATGGACAAGATGCCTCGCTTTCCCTGCCGAAATCGAGTGATCTCTTTAGCCTCAGGAAGGATGACAAAACGCTCCCCTTGGACTATGACTGACAACAGACCATTATGGACATAAATCCTCACATTATTTAAACCTCACAATATCTACAATGTTCCTGTTATATTATTTTTTTGTGTGTGTGACAAAAGAAAATGCTACTAAAATAGCTTTCTTTATTTGTTCACAAGCTATTTCATTTTTTGTTCATAATAACTGTTCCCCTTTTTTTTTAAAGGGGTAATACACCAAAACGTTTAATTTTGCGAAATATTACCACCCCCTAATAGCAGATTGCTGTGCATCTGCTAAAACCTAAGTCGTAAAGGAAATAACAGGTGATAGAACAATTTATTTATCTTACGCAAAGCTATGTGCATGACAAATTGATAGGAAAAATCAACTCCTTTGCTCCAAGTACCCTATATTGTACTTAGATTACACGCCCTCTAAATAACAAAATGTTGTTGGGCATGCCCCACATCCACTTGTATTATGAATTTTAGACTGTGTGCTATAGATTATCAAGACATGGCCCACAGTCTCAATTAAGGTTTGCAATCACTTTCCCAATGGTGCTACACGTATTGGATCCTGTTGGCATAGTAGCTTTCATCTTCATGGTCAAAAATGTCATCAATGATGATAAGAAGCCATCATTGCTCAAATATTTCTTCCCAGCCAAATGTGTTTTTTCATGTTTGGAAATGAAGATGAAGGTCAGATGTTGTCAAAACCAGAGAATAATGTTGGGCTACCAACCAGCTGGAACCCATAGTTATAAACAGTGAGCTTTGGCAACTGTCAGCTGGTGAGCTGTGGTGGTGTTCTGATGAAACAAAACCACCTTCACCAGTTTTCTTCAGTGTTTGGTCATGATAGCTTCACATAAAAGCTTCAGCAAACTAGCACTGTAATTTTCATTTGTACGGTGCATCCAGAAAGTCTTCACAGCGCTTCATTTTTTCCACATTTTATGTTACAGCCTTATTCTAAAATGGAGTAATTTTTTCCCTTCAAAGCTCTACTCACAGCACCCCATAATGACAACATAAAAAAATTGTTGAAAATTTCTTAAAAATAACAAACAAGAAATCACATGTACATAAGTATTCACACCCTTTGCTCAATACTTTGTTGATGCACATTTGGCAGCAATTACAGCCTCAAGTTTTCTTGAATGTGATGCCACAAGCTTGGTGCACCTATCTTTGGGCAGTTTTGCCCATTCTTCTTTGCAGCACCTCTCAAGCTCCATCAGGTTGGAGGGGGAGTGTCTGTGCACAGCCATTTTCAGATCTCGCCAGAGATGTTAAATCAAACTCAGGTCTGGGCTCTGGCTGGGTCACTCAAGGACATTCACAGAGTTTTCCTGAAGCCACTCCTTTGATGTCTTGGATGTATGTTTCGGGTCATTGTCCTGCTGAAAGTTGAACCGTCACCCCAATCTGAAGTCAGGAGCGCTCTGGAGCAGGTTTTCATCCAGGATGTCTCTGTACATTGCTGCATTAATCTTTCCTTCAATCCTCCCAGTATCTGCCAGTGAAAAACATCTACACAGCATGATGCTGCCACGACCATGCTTCACTGTAGGGATGCAGCCTGGTTTCCTACAAACTTGACGGCTGCCATTCACGCCCAAGAGTTCAATCATTCAACCACAGAATTTTGTACCTCATTGTCTGAGAGTCCTTCAGGTGCCTTTTGGCAAACTCCAGTTGGGCTGCCATGTACCTTTTACTAAGGGGTGGATGCACTGTATTTCAGCTCTTTGGAAGCTATTCCACTAATACTATGCTCTTTAGATCCCAGAAAACTCAGGCTATCATCTTCCCTATAGATGAAACAACCTTATGGTCTTCAATGGATGGGGTGTGTTTTCACTGCATCCATTATCTGTATCTCTAAGTGAGGGATCATTCATCCGAGCATAGGAAGCAGATGAAATCATCTGATTTCAGAACACTGAAAGTTCTCAACCAACATCTGCTTGGTGTACTTTGAACCACTAGATGCATCACCCATTGAGCCGAAACTAGGGATATCCCAATCTAGGCATTTTTTGATTGATAGGTATCAGATGAATTAAACCTGATTAAACTTGAGTCACCAATTAAGTGTGTGCATGTTTTCTCTGCTTTGCTTTATCAGCATGGTGGTAGCGGACTAAACAGAGTCATGGCCACTGCTTCACTACAAAGCCACGGTGCAAATTTTTGAAGTGATTTAACACTTTAATTTACATCGAAACATCCGAAGCAGAAACATTTGACGTTCCAACTTTTGTACGCAAGGTGTCTAGGACCCTGTACATCTTTTATAAAAGTTGGAGCATCATTCCCTAATCTAACAGCGATTTTAGCATGAAAATCCTAAGCAGACACACCTTTTGCTGGTTGTAAAGGTGCACTAAGCCAAATTTTTAAGATAAATATAGCAGCCAACAACTATTTTCTATGTAGATATTAAAAACATCCTGTGGGAATGAGGCAGGGAGCGAAGCACACTCCCTTTGTGTGTGTTGTTATCTGTGGTTTTCTGTCCTTTGTTTACGAAGCCAAGATGGCTGTGCGTGCAAGTATAGTGCATGAGATTCCTGCGTGTGCATGCTTAGTGCATGAGTACTGGTCTATGAGACTATTGCACTTCTCTTTTGCATTCAAGGTGATGAAATCACCAGAAATTCCTTTAACAATCATGTCCAAAGGCTAGAAACGCCTCTAGGCTAGAACATAATTACATCACAATGGACATACCTATATTTGTTTCCTACATACATGGCGTTCAACCTGTTAAAAGGCTCCAACTGGCATTTATTCTGCTTGATATGGAGGAATGATAAAGGGATAAGTGACTGAAGAGGAATGCATAGTTTTAGTTCTGAAATGTGGCGCTAGTGCAACATCTCATGACAGAAAGTTCATTTGTCACACTTTTAATGACACTATGATGAAAAATGCTTCCATTTTGACAAGTGATCAATGCACCAATATGGCCATAACTGGAAAACACCAATGCAATTAGTTAACAAAAGTGCTAAATTTCAATAATCTACAAACCTTTCAGCCCACCCTCACAAGTATGCTTCATATGCTGCCTTTTCAGAATTATCCGCCATTAATCGTGTATACAGACATGTTTTAATCACACTTTGAGCTCTTTTATCATATCTACTTATAATGTTACCAAATAAATTAAAGTTTAGTGGTGATTCCAGCGATTTGTTTGCAAAGAAAACACTAAAATTCACACACAGCCATTTTAGCAAATTGATGCTGTACCGCCACTCTGTAAGAGTGCAGATATAATTCATAACTCATTTGTAGCCTGTCTCATGAGATCGGGATGACTCAGAATTTATGGCTAAGCATTATTCTTATTAGGCTTGTAAAATAGGGCATTAGCCCATGCCAGGAATTAGTAAAATTCACTTTATGTAATAAGGGGCAGGATGAGGTGAGAGAATGTCTACTCTCAATCAGAGCTTCTACAAGGTGGTGGCAGGTTGCCCAATATCATACAGAGTATAAATTGTGTCAGTGTATAAATGTGACTAATTGTTAAAGGCCTGGCCGGATAGTTTAAAGTCCATTGGTGAGATGAGGCAGTGGGTGAAATTTCATGTTGCCCTTGTGTTCACTTCAGATGTTTGTGTTAGAAAATGGTGAGCGGAGGGTATAGAGACGCTACGTATAGACGTAATTACGTGCAAGGAAAGACGAGTGGAAACTCATCACCGCACCTGAAATTGAACTCGATCTGTGAGATAATGACACAAGACAAAATAAGCAAAGTCACCGAACCTCGATCCCTTCTCAAACACCCCATGCGGCTCTTGATTTTCCATGCCAGGTTTAAACAATCCGGCTGTCCTGCGGTCCGTCAAATCCCACTTGGAGGATCCCGGAGGAGTGAAGAGTGTGGGGCCGGTTTCTTTGATTTTTCACTGTATATGACACAGTTCTCACATGACCAGATAACTCTGCAGCCTCTGTCGAACAGCTGGGCCGAGTCTGGGTCGTCTAGCGAAGGGAACAGGTGTGAGGCGGCCACCTCATTGGAAGATGTTTGGAACCAGTAGCCATCCGTGGGGTGCATGATTGAGAAATCCCTTGGCTGTGAATTGAGTAACTGTTCGGATGTTGACAGTATGTGGCAAACTTGAGAGGCCGCTGCCCTGGAGTCCAGAGGCCAACTGCGATGCTTAAAGCCACATGTTTCTTCGGCTAGTCAGAACAGTCGGACGAAATCCCTCAAGGGAAGCGATAACAACTGAACATTTGATTTAAACATAAGCATTTAATTAGTGTGTTTTGTGTCATCCAGCTGTCTCCCATCCTGGCCAGGGTATTAGGTTCCGGATGACTTCAGCTAGCTAACACATAAGCAAGTGTGGTCGACTTACTGGTGTTCTTTTCTATGAAATATTTTTATGAAGACCCCAAGGATGCAAACATCATTAAGGAAAGGGGATTTTATCCCATTCGTGCCATCGTCAAATCCACAAAGAATAAAATTAACATCTGTTGTTGTTTTACTTGAATTAGCTGGCAGTGTAAAAGTGTGGTAAAATTCCAAAATACCCCTTTATGGATAATAGATAGAAATACTTTGCTCAGGAAAATGTGAATTTAAAGCAGCAGTAATGCTATGATATGATGTGGTTTGCAGCTGACAGTTTTCTACGGTTTTCTGGTGCAACATTCGTCCATCATCTCCGTCAGGCACCAACCCTGAATCTCCTCATTGATCCCGCGCAAAACAAATGGCCGTCTCCAACGGCGGGACACAATGCTTCATCCTGCCCAATCCATTAACCCCTATCGCAAAGCCGCCACGCTAAAGATGGAGTGTGCTGATGTCCCACTGATAAACAGAGAGACGGAGGCAGAGAGGGAGCGCAGTGGAAAAAAAAAGTCAGTGAAATGAAAGAAATAAACAGGAGGCAGAAAAAGATTGTAGCAAGAAAAGCGAGGCGGCGAGAGAAACGTGGATAAAGAATGAACCTGTCATACAGGCATGATGGCAAATGGCTTCAGCTGCATCGTTCATCTTAATCTCACTCTGCACCAACCACAGCAATCATCAACAGTTACAAGTAAAATTTGAGAATCCTCTGCCCCTTCCCTCTAATAACTCAAAGTTTTAGCCTATGGTCACATTAGCTACAAGTGACAAAGGCAAAGGGCGACAAGCAGTTAGTATTTGTCACATGGTCCCAGGGCATGGCCAGCCCATGATTTACTGCTTTACGGAACCAAAGTTCACTTGATTGATTTCAGTCCAATGCCTTTCACAGTAAATGTTTCTGTATCACTTGTTAGCATGCTAACCTCTCTGCGCAATGTCTTGTAAATCACTTCAGTCTTCAGGGGTGTTATCTAGTTACAAAAACAGCATTTTTAGATTTTGAAGTGTTTAGTTCTCACAAACTTTTACAAAATATATGAGGAAAAATGCCAAACATATTTGATTTTTACAGAAATGAGCTGTTTCAGAGGACATTCCGCCATCTTGGAATATGTCGTTTGAGTGAACAACCAGCTGAATCCAAGCTACCTTTTCACTTGGATTGTCAGTCGGCGTGTCGTGTTGCTCAGCATTTGCAAAAAAATAGAGTCTTCATTTATTTTGGCACCGCCAACCTGTAAAACGCAACTCTGATTGAAAATGAACAGCTAGCCGACTTTTTGCCTCTGTTGCTTGTAGCTAATGTGACCGTAGCGTGAGCAGCAAAATAAACAGGCGGTACTGCCCAGATGTACTGTACCAAAGGGTTCAATGAGCTGTAAGGACCGTGTGCATATTCTAAAGTGCAAAAAGCAAGTGTGTTTGGGGACTAGCGATACAATGTTTTTGAAACCCCATAGTTGTCTATCAACACAATTCAGCCATATAAGGCAAAATTTTCACTGCCCAACCAAAATTTGAGTAGCCACATTTTGGATCATACAGAGACTTCTGATGATGTTCTTTGGCAGGCCCGAAAACAACACATTGCAATAGTCAGTGCTGGAGAACACAAAAGCGTGTTTCCGATTTCACCATTCCATGTATACAGGTTGGAAAAAGGTTCGCAAACAACGTATAGAACATGTTACAGAATCCCTTCAAATGAAGATCAAATCCACTTTTGTACTTGACGTTCAAATTGCCCAGGTTCCAGTCAAACCATTTTTGCGTAATTGGGAAAAACCGTAAACTCTCGCTCATTTGTGGTCATTGTCTGGGATGATCTGCCATGTTTAGTGAAGAATGCTGTGGAGCACAATCTGTAGAAACAGTCCCCGTGGCCAAACGTAACCCTGGTTTGGCCACGAGGGCTGTTGTAATTGGGCAGTGAGTTCCTGGCTTATGGGAAAACGGTAGCACCAGCAGCCGCCATATGTGTCAGCATGTGGGGAGAACTTGGTGGGTCTTCATTAAATCCAAAACCACAGCATGAGGAGGGAGGCCTGTTTGTCTCCCTGAGCTGCAGTGGCTGTGTCAGCCCTCCTTTGTAATTAGAACACATCTCCTCCTCCCACTGTAATTAACAGCAATAGGATGTGAGCTGTAATTCAGCCTCCTGCTTTGTCATGCTGATATGGTTCTGGGCCCGTGCAGATACTGGGTGGGCCACATTTCATGGTGCTGCTGTCTCAATGGGAGTGAAAATATGGATGTTTTGAAACCTTTTCAGGAATTTGCCACATGTTCGTAATTCACTTTTAGATATTTGCGTAGTTTAAAAATGACATATGATATAGTTATATCTGCTATATTGTTCTGTGGGCCGCTATTTGTAAATTAATTAATGCATAAAATTCAGCTTTTGTGGGTTTAGTCTCTTTCCTCTGATACTTAGGTTGAAAATTGTAAACATTTATGCCAAAACCCACCAAAAGGGTTTAAAATGAACTGTCTGTGTTTGTGTCTTAAGATATTTTATAATTAAGTTAAACATATTGATTATATTATATACAGTAGTGTTCAGAATAATAGTAGTGATATGTGACTAAAAAGATTAATCCAGGTTTTGAGTATATTTATTATTGTTACATGGGAAACAAGGTACCAGTAGATTCAGTAGATTCTCAAAAATCCAACAAGACCAAGCATTCATGATATGCACACTCTTAAGGCTATGAAATTAGGCTATTAGTAAAAAAAAAAAAAAGTAGAAAGGGGGTGTTCACAATAATAGTAGCATCTGCTGTTGACGCTACAAACTCAAAACTATTATGTTCAAACTGCTTTTTTAGCAATCCTGTGAATCACTAAACTAGTATTTAGTTGTATAACCACAGTTTTTCATGATTTCTTCACATCTGCGAGGCATTAATTTTGTTGGTTTGGAACCAAGATTTTGCTTGTTTACTAGTGTGCTTGGGGTCATTGTCTTGTTGAAACACCCATTTCAAGGGCATGTCCTCTTCAGCATAAGGCAACATGACCTCTTCAAGTATTTTGACATATCCAAACTGATCCATGATACCTGGTATGTGATATATAGGCCCAACACCATAGTAGGAGAAACATGCCCATATCATGATGCTTGCACCACCATGCTTCACTGTCTTCACTGTGAACTGTGGCTTGAATTCAGAGTTTGGGGGTCGTCTCACAAACTGTCTGCGGCCCTTGGACCCAAAAAGAACAATTTTACTCTCATCAGTCCACAAAATATTCCTCCATTTCTCTTTAGGCCAGTTGATGTGTTCTTTAGCAAATTGTAACCTCTTCTGCACGTCTTTTATTTAACAGAGGGACTTTGCAGGGGATTCTTGCAAATAAATTAGCTTCACACAGGTGTCTTCTAACTGTCACAGCACTTACAGGTAACTCCAGACTGTCTTTGATCATCCTGGAGCTGATCAATGGGTGAGCCTTTGCCATTCTGGTTATTCTTCAATCCATTTTGATGGTTGTTTTCCATTGTCTTCCACGCGTCTCTGTTTTTTTTGTCCATTTTAAAGCATTGGAGATCATTGTAGATGAACAGCCTATAATTTTTTGCACCTGCGTATAAGTTTTCCCCTCTCCAATCAACTTTTAAATCAAACTACACTGTTCTTCTGAACAATGTTTTGGATGTCCCATTTTCCTCAGGCTTTCAAAGAGAAAAGCATGTTCAACAGGTGCTGGCTTCATCCTTAAATAGGGGACACCTGATTCACACCTGTTTGTTCCACAAAATTGACGAACTCACTGACTGAATGCCACACTACTATTATTGTGAACACCCCCTTTTCTACTTTTTTTTTTACTAATAGCCCAATTTCATAGCCTTAAGAGTGTGCATATCATGAATGCTTGGTCTTGTTGGATTTGTGAGAATCTACTGAATCTACTGGTACCTTGTTTCCCATGTAACAATCAGAAATATACTCAAAACCTGGATTAATCTTTTTAGTCACATAGCACTACTATTATTCTGAACACTACTGTATACCTTTTTCTTGAGCTGCTTGGGTGGGTAGGGAGAGTTCCCATGGGATAAAAAAGCTTTTTAACCTACCATCCCTGGTTCTCAAGACCAGGCACCTAAGTGGCTCTACTCTACTCTTTTCTACTCTCCTAATTTACTCTTCCTTTTTAGATATTTAGATATACCTTTGTATACTGGCATAGTTCCACCTTAGAATTGGAATATAATATATAAGATATACCTTACTGAATTTTCATATAAACAAAAACAATAAAGTTTATCAGTTTGAACATTAAATATCTTGTCTTTGTGGTGTATTCAATTGAATATAGGTTGAAGAGGATTTGCAAATCATTGTATTCTGTTTTTATTTACATTTTACACAATGTTCCACCTTCATTGGAATTGGGGTTTTATTAAATTAAATATTTAAATATTAAAGTACACACCACCTTACTTAAATATTTAACTACATCAACCTAAATATTTAGCTAAATACCTACATACTTCAGCTTCATTACTGAGCAAAATATGAATATATGTCTTTTATCCGCTGTGGCGACCCCGAAAACAAAAACGGGAGCAGCCGAATGGACAACCAACCAACCAACCAACCAACCAACCAACCAACCAACCAACCATCTTTTTTATCTTTCTTTTCTTTGCAAGGCTGAATGTGTAAGTTCACCAAAGTGTGACCCTGACACTGATTGAAAGCTTCTGCTCTCTGTCTCTGTCAGTTATTGTTAAAGTCCCGATCAGGTCCCAGCGGGTCATACCAACCTGAGGTCAACCAATGTCATGAACTTGCGGTACCCTCGTTAGTCCATCACAGGTCTGATGTCACTTAAATAACATCCAGCTGTCCAGATGAATCCACAGGTCATAGAAGGACAACAGGCACCAGGAAGGTTTAACAAGAGTGAGGGAAGGTCAGAAAAACGCCACGCTCAATGCATTTATATGGTTCTTATTGTGCAAAAGTGTTTTTTTGTGTACTTTTTACACTTATTCTTGGTAGTGTTTTAGCAAAACTTGACAGTTTCCATAATTTCTGATGATAAAAGATACCTCCATGAAGGTGTTAAACTGTCTGAAATGGGTGTAAACTGTCATGGAACTTTGACAAATTGTCTTTAGTAGGAGAGTTAGGACTGCCTAATTACTCCCACCCCCACCATCTAATCCAAACCAAGTTTTTAGGTACTTTAAGGTACTTTAAATGACCCCCAAAACACAATCAGGACATTCCCAAAGACAAAACGGGAATCAAGCCAAATATTCAAAATGGTGTACAAATTGGACAGCAATTTTTTTTTAAATGCATTAAAATGCATTTAAAAAGGCATATACAGTAAAGGACCAGAATTATTCATTTAAAATGGCTTCCAAAATGGCTGCTAAATAACTGTTTTCCATTAAAATACCCCCCCAAAAAATGCATCATAACAATAAAGGATACAATTAACCACATCAGAACGTAATATTTTGGTGGCATTTTTGGACATCTTTTTGAATATCTGTCTTGAGGCAGGTTTTTCTTTTTGGAAACATCCTGATTCTGTTTTTATGGCAGTCTAGCGAACCTAAAACAAAGTTGGTTTGGTTTGGTTTAGTTCTTGGCTGGGGAAAAAACAAAGTGGATGGGCCAAGTTTTCTTGCTTTTGTTTTTTCATGTCAATCATAGACATTCTTGTTGTATTTTGGACATTCTTGTTTCCTCATAACTCCAGCTTATGCAATCTTACTAGATCTTTGATACAGTCCTGATGGTGATGTGTTAGATCATGATGGTTCTTGGTTCAAAAGTGAAGAATCATTTTGTGCATTGTAATAAGGTCATGATGTTGTTACAGGAAAGTCTTTATTTTTATACAGGAGATTGTCACGATTCACCACAACACCGCCGATGGTGTATTCATCCTGCAGTCATGGTCAAAATCATGTATGTAGGACTTAGCCAGAACATTGCAAACTATCTATGACTCCTCTCAATTCAGTTTCAGTTCAATGTATTTACATAGTGCCAAATCACAACAAAAGTCCCCTCAAGGCGCTACACACGAGTGAAGTTTAAATCTCACCCACCCCTGAGCAAGCACATTGGTGACAGTAAGTCCTATGTAGGCTCAAAGGGGAAAAGTCCCTTAGGCATTTTAACCAAGGCCAAAATATGGCCATCAGGTATCGCGAAGGCTTCACGTCCATCCGTCTGTCTGTGCTCAGCATAAGTTGAGTCCTATTACTGCCAGGGTCTTCAAATTCACAGGGAACACTCTTGGGACACAGACCTTGGACAAGTTCAAAGATGGCTAACCTTGACCTATTTCAAGAGGTCAAAAGGTCACATTCTGTTTCCTATTTTCATGCTCATACAGCCGAGGGTATTTTAACATTGCATTATATTTGATTATAGGATGAAGCCTCAAGCAGACCAGACTCGCAGGGGTGACCATCTGCTTTGGCCCTACTGAGAGTACCAGTAAAATGGGCTATGTTTGGTGAGTCAGTCATTGTATTGATGCCAGGTCAGTCATTAAAATACGACATTCCCCAGTTTTCATCCCATTCCTGATGCATCTCCAACCCACCTAGAACATGCTCCCCCCATGCTCCACAAACAAGTTCTGGCATTCATTTTGTTGCTATGTAGACTTCATATAGCTCATAGTAGTCGTGTTACATTGAGACATGATGTACAGTACAACCCCAGTTACAAAAAAGTTGGGACGATGTGCAAAAAAGTGAATTAAAAACAGAATTCAATGGTTTGCAAATCTCATATACCTATATTTTATTCCCAGTAGCACTTAAACAACATATCAGATGTGGAACCAAAGACATTTTACCATTACATGGAAAATATTGGCTCATTTTGAATTTGATGACATCAACACATCTCAAAAAAGTTGGAACAGGGCAACGTTTACCATTGTGTAGCATCCCCTCCTCTGTTAATAACTGTCTGTAAACATTTGGGAAGTAAAGACACCAGTTCTTGAGGTTAGAGGAATGTTGTCCCATTCTTGTCTGATGCAGGATTCAAGTTGCTCATCAGTACCGGTCCTTCTTTGCCGGATTTTTTGTTTTATGATGTGCCAAATGTTTTTTTTTTATTGGTGAAAGTTCTGGATTACAGGCAGGCCAGTTCAGCACTCCTTCTCCTTTGAAGCCATGCTGTTGTGATGGATGCAGTATGTGGTTTAGCATTGTCTTGCTGAAATATGCAAGGCCTTCCCTGAAAGAGACGTTATGTGGCTGGGAGCATATATTGCTGTAAAACTTCGATGTACCTTTCAGCATTGATGGGGCCTTCACAGATGTGTAAGCTGCCCACGCCATAGGCACTAATACAGCCCCATTCCACCAGAGATACAGGCTTTTGAACTGTCTCCTGATAAAAAGCTGGATAGTCCCTCTTTTATTTAGTGCACAGGACACAGCATCTGTGGTTTCCAAAAATAATTTCAAATTTTGATTCATCTGACCACAGAACAGTTTTCCATTTTGTCTCAGACCATTTTAACAGAGCTTTGGCCCAGAGAAGACAGCTGCATTTCTGGATCGTGTTCACATAGGACTTCTTCTTCTTTGCATGATACAGCTTTAACTTGCATTTGCGGATTGCCAGGAGAACTGTGTTCAGAGACAGTGATATCTGGAAGTGTTCCTGAGTCCATGTGGTGATTTCCATTTGAGAATCATGCCTGTTTTTAATATAATGCTGCTTCAGGGCCCAAAGATCAACAACATCCAGTTGTGACCTTCAGCCTTGATTTGGCGGAGATTCCCCCCGATTCTCTGTAGATGGTAGGATCTTCAAAGTGTTCACAGTTTAACATTGAGGAACATTTTTCTGAAATTGTTCCTCAAATTTTAGATGCAGTTTGTCATAAATTGGTGAACCTCTGCCCATCTTTACATCTGAGAAGCTCTGCCCCTCTGAAATGCTCCTTTTATACCCAGTCACATTACAGCCCTGTTGCCTATTAATCCAGTTAGTTGTTAAATCTTCCTCCACTTGTTTTTGATTTGTACCAATTACTTTTCCAGCCTTTGGTTGCCCCTGTTCCAACTTTTTTGAGATGCGTTGATGCCATCAAATTCAAAATGAGCCAATATTTTCCAAAATGTCTTTGGTTCCACATCTGATATGTTGTTTCAGTGTTATTGGGAATAAAATACGGGCATATGAGATTTGCAAACCATTGAATTCTATTTTTAATTTAATTAATTTGGAATTGGGGTTGTAACGGTCGTCCTGCTCCTCTCTGGGGTGCATCTAAGGAATCCCATGGTCCTGGTGGCTCTTCTTCAAACAATATGACTCACATTTCTCTTTCCAATGATCAGATGGAGGATATTTGATTATTTTCATCTGACTTTGGTTCTGTAAACAAACATTCATCAGGTGTACTGTGTTGGACTGCCAGCGTGTAGATGGGTGTTTCTAGATGTTCTTTGAATGCATATTCAATTTTGATGCGGTGAAGATGAACAATGATGGCCTACTCCTGTTGAGATGACTAACAGGGAGATCCAGCAGGTGGTCACAATACAAAGGCCACATATTCAGGATGTCCCTGATGGGATGGAGTTGATAATACTAGATTGATATTTTATGTACCCCAGAAAACCTCTGGCTGTCCTATTTGGTCAAAATGACAAAACCCGCTGCTGATCTCCTGCTTCTTTCACTCCATCTTGTCTCACTCCTAACAAGACAGTGTTTGGGAGATATTTTTAACCTGTTTGTCCAAAGGTCCTTGGCATATTGAGTGACAAAAAAGAGAGAGATGAGTGGAGAGAAAGATGAGCCGTCATCGAAACACATTTGTGTCGGGTGGTGTCCGACGTGTTGGAGTAATCTA
The DNA here is from genome assembly GCF_902500255.1 of Thalassophryne amazonica. Lineage (NCBI taxonomy): Eukaryota > Metazoa > Chordata > Actinopteri > Batrachoidiformes > Batrachoididae > Thalassophryne > Thalassophryne amazonica. Next base: position 38,871,964 of record NC_047120.1, read on the forward strand.
TGGGAGCACTTATGTCTGTGACATGACGGGACATTCATCACATTCCTCCTCAGTCTGTGGCAGAGAAGAATTTCAATACAACACCTGGGCAATACATCATTGTCGATGTTTCCTTGAGGACTGGTGAGGGATTTTCGACACACCAACCTTGCATTTTGAAGATGCAAAAATGCAACTTTCACTTCTGATAATAAACATTTGACATTAGAAACATTAGAAAGGCAAACATTAAAAAGTGACTCTGCCAAAGATGGCCAAACATTTGGTCTAAACTCCAGCGTGAAGTTTTTGTATTTATAGGGTGCAATATTTCAATACACCTTACGTAGGTGAGTTCACAACACAAGTACCATATTTTCCGGAGTATAAGTTGCATCTGTTATAAAAAGGCCTCTCAAAGAGAAACAACCCATAAATAAGTCACAGGTGCTCCCGAACTAGCAAAAAAACCCTTATATTTCAGAAAACACATTGTGTACACAATGAAACAGAACTGAAAACAACCATTAAAAGAAATCAAATTTAACACATGAAAAATACAACATTTCAGCTTACTGCTTCTTTGCTTCACCTCAGGGAGCTTTGGTGACTAATCTCTGTTTGCGCACCTGTATCAACATGGCAGCCTCCATGAGGGGGCCGCTCCCATGGAGGTATGAAAGGCTCATTCTAAGCTTATGAAAACACATGGATTCATTGTGCCGGTAATTGAACACTATTGACCAGATGCTTATGAATGCTATATTCCATTTCTGATAATAATCACCCCTGAATCATGCACACTGTAGCTTTAAACTTATAAAAGGAAAGGATCCATTATGCTCCAGTGGGTTACCACAAGAAAGCACAAACATTGTAAATAAGTCTAGACAGTCGCTGTCCAGGTAAAGAGTAACAATAGCTTCATCACACATCCTATTTCTGTGTCAGCAAAAGACTGGAATATCATTTACCACCAACCTGGGAGCTTTTATTAGCACTCTGGAACACTCTGTGGTGCTAATTAAAATGAAGCTGTGTGGCTTGATTTACGTTTTTCTTCTTCTTAAACATAATCTGTGCTATTTTTGTCTTCTTGAAGCGACTGTGTTTTCACCATTATTTTAAAAGCTGTCAGTAGCGAGCATGCTACAGCAACAGACCAGTACTGCACTTCTCTTTGAGAAATATACTGTGTGGAAATGTTTGCTTATGCTTGCTACTTTAAAAAGAACCTATGAGTGATACCGGGAGATACAGTTGTTTTATTTTGAGTGCACTTAGATTGAGACTCGTAAAGTGATTAAGTACTAAACACAATACTTGTTAGCATTCAATTACATCCTTATTTCATCTGCCTGCTTTTCTCTTATGCTAAGTTGTCTGCTTTGTCTTGATAGCAACAGTCTCATTTTGCATATTCTTTCTGAATAAACTGTCCAGAACTGCTACCTCATCACTAATAGTTGATAAAAGATCATCAGATTCTAATAATTAGCTAGCTACACTGATCAGTGATAGCTGTATGCTAGCAGTTGATCTTCTTCAAGGGGACAAACACAGTAGGTGCTATCTTCAGAGCGGACGCAAAACGCGTTGTACAAATGAGTGCAAGTCCATTTGGTCCAAATATCAGTGCAAAGCAGGTCAGTGGCATACATGTCAACCTATACGGATTATCCGTAAATTATACTGATTTTTCTGAGTTTCAGAGTAATACAGACGTACAAATAAAGTCTTACAGATATTCAGGGTTTTCTGTTGTAAATTTATTTTACTGTGGTTTTTCTTAAACATCGTCAAATGATCGTCACAAAAAGCCAGATGCTTGTTTTTTCCGAGTCTCGCGCATTACCATAACTTCTAGACTGGTCTGCCGGTCGCTGATACGTAAATTACGTATCAGGGACCCCATTAAATTACATTCTAGTAATGACTTTGTTTGTATCCAGTCATGCGCTGCACGTGAAAGAACACTTGAAATCCAAACTATGACAAGAAAACCAAGAGACTGGCCATCCTGGTACGGATCTTCAACATAAACACAGGGGCGAAGTCGAGGATCATCACCACTCTGCAACATCGACACTGGCGAGGCAATTTTCGCTACACTTGATGAAGTTCTGAGGTATGTTTTAGTTTGTTCATTATATTCAATTTATTTTTCATGATTTTATTAATGTATTTCCATTAGTGACACACAGTTCTTGTTTCTGTAAAAAATAACTAAATTTGACACATTCAGTTCTATAAAATTCAGCTTGATGCATGAATACTAGATCTCTATTGTTTGAAATTCAACTGTGGAGGAAATACTAATGATCCTGACTTTAATGTCATTGTGGCAACTCATAATATGTGGACAAAAACCCAGTTATGTGATACCGCTATGTGGTTGTGTGTACTGTAATAAAACTGATTTTGGTGCACTTTAGAGCTTATAAGGATTTTGTGTTGATTTTATGGATTTTCTCACTTGGTTATACAGGTGGACCCTCAAAGGGGTTGACACGTATGCAATGGGCGCAACAGAGCAGGATTTATGCTCCACATTCATCAGTATCACAAATTCAACCGATCAGATTCTCATGTCATCCTCGCTAACAGCCACGATGCACTATAACCTGGTGCGCTGCTATTCAGAGGACAAATGCATAAGTGAGGAAACAGATGTGCATGTGAGTGGTACCACCAAGAAGTAGAGACATAACTCTGGATGTTACAGTGACTGTTATCCTTCACACTGGTGGCATCCGCTGCTACATTCATCTCTTTTGTCTATGATACTTACTGTACAATGAAAAATCAGTTTAAATACAACATGACTGAGGGACAACACATAAAAGAATTTATATAATTTTATCATTCAGGAATTACAGATTTCTAAAAGTGAAAAGTCGCTACATATTTTACTAATTTATGATTACTTATAAATATTAGCTATTTAGTATGTTTAAAACGTTTCCAAGGTTTCTGCTATGCTAATAGTGGGGACAACTGAAGCTTAAGTGGTGGATCATGTTGTCCATTGACCAAAGGGGAACATGGGTTCGAATCCCAATTGCTCCTTTGTGCTGAAGTGTTCTTTAGCAAGACACTGAACCTCAAACTGGAAACACAATTAAGAGAGATGGGAATAATACCATATCTAAAAAGAAGGAAAAATATACACATATAACATTAAATCCAAACCAACTTACATAATAACATGAAAGCTGATTTTATGTTGCAATCACAATAAAAGTGAGTACTTACAGAAAATGAATGTATAAAATTGTGTCTTTAGTAATATTTTAAGTGGTAAAAGAAATAAAATGTTTCTTAACCATATGTTTATGAGGTTAACAGAAGATCTTTTACAGCATCTTTTACAGGCTGACAGTGGTAAATCTGTTTATTAATAACTAGATAATAGCCCCTGTGGGCATGAAGACATTTCAGGCTACAACAATCTGACATATGACACCAATGGCATTGATCTTCATTGGCACTGGCATTGATTGTTGACATCTGGTTGCCCTTGACAGGGAAATTCTATAATCCATCTAAGCATGTGCAACAATTTGTCCAAATTGGATAGAAAATCACATTCCCTGGCCTTGATTTTGTTTTGTTGACCAATCAGTTTTGGTAGAATTCAGGAGGAGGGGTTGAACAAATAGGTACGCAGACCTGAACTTGGCCCCAATGATTGAGGTTTGGCAAATTTGACTTTGCTGTGCAATTCCAGAACACAACTTCATATGTATTACAAATTTGGTGCAAATCTGAGTGACAAACCTACATTTTTAAAATTTTAACCCCAATGCCCTTGATCCCAGTGATTGAGCTTGGGCAAATTTAATGTTGCGCAGGCAATTCAGGAACCCACTGCATATATGTACCACATTTGGTGTAAATTAGTTAAGAAGTTAAAAAGTTAAAAAGTTAAAAACTGAAATTGGCCTTGACCCCAATACCTTTAACCTCACTGTTTCATCTTTGGTCAATTTGACACTGCCTGGACAATTCCACAACCCTGTCAAAGGATGTGAACAAGCAGACAAAAGTTGCTTGAATTCTCATGAAAATGCATAAATTGATCAAGCCTGACAGACGTAGTGATGTTTTACAGTAAGGGGATGAATAAAAAGAGATATTTTGAATTAAAATGAGGTAGAAGCTGGATGGATGGATGATGAAGGGAGCAGTAGAGACATTTCATTTCAGTGTGTATTCAGCTTCTAACAGACAGTTTAGCATTAAGCAGACACTCCACTGCAGTCCTGATCAAAGCAGTGCTCAGGATTGGTTAGATTCTTGTGAAATCTACACTTATCACAATCACTACTGGCACACATTACACCATAAAAACTGTACATTAACTGGATGCTCAGAAAAATATGATGAATATTGTACGTTTGCAGTGGTTGAAAAGTAAATCCATTATTTTTAATGGACAATGTATAATGTCCTGGAAATAAATTTGAACATTTTATCATAAGTCTTCAGTTTGGTTTTGTTTTCAAGCCTGTAACCTTCTGCTGATTTTCACCATGTACTGTGTCATCACCTGTCACCAGTGGTGGACTTAGCATCGATAACCATTAAACCGCTTACTGAAAAGTTAACTTTATAACGCTAAACTGATAAACCTATAAAAAATTTAGCGGACGTTACTGCTAACCGCTAACTATTAGTATTGACTCAGTAGCAGCCACATTGGATTACACTGTCGGCTACTGATAAGCTAGTTTCGAGTTTAAACTCTGCAGGGTTTGCTGGGCAAGAACACAATCACAAAACGAACGCACAAAAAAATAAATGGATAAAAAGATAAAACCTCAAACACTGTCATCATCTTTATCAAAACCAGTAAATAGCAGTAGAAGAAGTCACAGTTTATCTCTATATTATATACAACCCCAATTCCAATGAAGATGGGATGTTGTGTAAAATGTAAATAAAAACAGAATACAATGATTTGCAATCCTCTTCAACCTATATTCAATTGAATACACCACAAAAAAAAGATATCTAATGTTCGAACTGATAGACTTTATTGTTTTTGTGCAAATATTTGCTCATTTTGAAATGAATGCCTGCAACATGTTTCAAAAAAGCTGTATTTTAGATTTTAGTTGTGACTGAGTTTTCTTTTGGTGTTTGTTCACTGTTGTTGACGTCCCTGTGTGACTGGATACTCATACTTGGAGGAGAGGACCTTTAGTGTGTTGGCTGGCCATAAACTATCGAAAACAGCTGCTTTACAGTATGGTGTCCCGCAAGGTTCTGTTTTGGGGCCACTGCTGTTTCAGATGTATGTCCTTCCCCTCGGCCAGTTGATTCAGGGCTTCAGGGATATTTCCTACCACCTGTTTGTGGACGACTTACAACTGTACTGTTCCTTTAAGATTTCAGAAGTCCACAAATTGAACTCTTTATTTGACTGCCTGTCACAGGTGAAGAAGTGGCTTAATGGAAACCGTCTGCAACTGAACACTGAAAAAACTGAGACACTTATTGTTGCCCCTGACAGTGCTGTTCCTGTTATCAGGAGCCTCCTTGGTGACTTGGGCTTAACGGCAAAAACAAGCCTTAGAAACCTTGGCGTTATTTTTGATGAAGGAATGTCTCTTGCTCAGCACGCAAGCAAGCTTGTGAAGAATTGCTTCTTTCAACTGCGAAATATCGCCAAACTTAAACAATTGGTGTCACAGAAAGAATTAGAGGAAATCATCCATGCCTTTGTCTCCACGCAGTTGGACTATTGCAACAGCCTGTTCACTTGCCTGGGTAAGAAGGAGATAAATCGGCTGCAGTATGTCCAGAACTCTGCTGCGAGGCTTCTGACCCACACCAACAGGAGAGCCCACATCACGCCTATCTTGGAGTCCCTCCACTGGCTCCCTGTTGCCTCCAGAATTAATTTTAAAATCTTGGTTTTGACTTTCAGAGCACTACATGGTCAGGCTCCTGATTACATTGCTGACTTGATTCAGCCTTACACCTCAGCCCGCAACCTCAGACCTTTAGGTCAGAACCTGTTGATGGTTCCTCAAACCTCTTTTAAAACTTGAGGAGACCGATCTTTTAAAGCCGTAGCGCCTCGTCTCTGGAACGAACTCCCTCTGTCCCTGCGATTCTGGACTCTGTTGAGATGTTCAAAAAGCAACTAAAGACTCTACTTTTTAAACAGGCTTTTCATGGCCAATAATCTTTTAGTACTGAGTGTGTATTTTTACTGTATATTTTTATTGTTTTACCTTGTAAAGCACTTTGTGACCCCTGTCTGTGAAAAGCGCTATATAAATAAAGTTTACTTACTCACTTACTTACTTACTGTTGCCTTTGATGTTTCCTCGTGTGGGAACTATGTGTTTGTTTAGTACTTGTTTTATTTGCTTAGTTTTTCACTTTTGTTTTATGGTTGATCCATTTAGTCTCTCTTTCTCTCACCTCTGTCTCCCTCTGGTGTCCATTGTTGGGATTGCACTATTCCCTGTCTGGTTCTTTTGTTGCACACCTGACCTGCATTCACTTAATTGTGTCACCTGTCTTCAGGTTCTTCATCATCTCACAGCATTTAAATGGTGTGTTTTCTTTGACTGGCTGCCAGGTCATACTGCTTAATATCCAACCTGTTTGTCAAGCACATGGTGATTTTGTTTTCCAGTGCCTTCAGTCCTTCTTGTGCTTAAGAATTTTTGTTCCGTGCCATTTATTTAGCTAAAATGTTATGTAATTATCACCTACAGAGTTTTCTTCAGTTTCACATTTTTATCCACTTACTTTAAATACTGTGAGTTCCACAGTAATTTGTCTTATGGGGTCTGCTTGGACACCACAGAAAAAAATTTGAGGTTGAAGTCAATTTGTCATAACTACTGAACTGTCAGAGCAGTTTTTATTCAGGTTATTTAAATCAGAGCAGCTGCAGAGTTTAGAGTTAAGTGTTGAAATTGAAAAATCAATGTTTAAAAAAGATGAAAAATGATCAAAGGTCTTTCAAAATAAAATGTGGTTTATCAGCCATATGCTCAAGTCGTTTTCAAAATATCTGCAGAGTGACCCCATCTACTTAAATTACAGATAACTGCAAGAACGGCATAAATAAAACATGTTAATACAACCCCTGGCAAAAATTATGGAATCACCGGCCTTGGAGGATGTTCATTCAGTTGTTTAATTTTGTAGAAAAAAAGCAGATCACAGACATGACACAAAACTAAAGTCATTTCAAATGGCAACTTTCTGGATTTAAGAAACACTATAAGAAATCAAGAAAAAAAGATTGTGGCAGTCAGTAACGGTTACTTTTTAGACCAAGCAGAGGAAAAAAATATGGAATCACTCAATTCTGAGGAAAAAATTATGGAATCACCCTGTAAATTTTCATCCCCCAAATTAACACCTTAACGCATCAAATCAGATCTGCTCATTGACATTGACCCTATGTGTCTTTTTGCAAGGAATGTTTTTGCAGTTTTTGCTCTATGGCAAGATGCATTATCATCTTGAAAAATGATTTCATCATCCCCAAACATCCTTTCAATTGTCCAAAATATCAACATAAACTTGTGCATTTATTGATGATGTAATGACAGCCATCTCCCCAGTGCCTTTACCTGACATGCAGCCCCATATCATCAATGACTGGAAATTTACATGTTCTCTTCAGGCAGTCATCTTTATAAATCTCATTGGAACGGCACCAAACAAAAGTTCCAGCATCATCACCTTGCCCAATGCAGATTCGAGATTCATCACTGAATATGACTTTCATCCAGTCATCCACAGTCCACAATTGCTTTTCCTTAGCCCATTGTAACCTTCTTTTTTCCTGTTTAGGTGTTAATGATGCCTTTCATTTAGCTTTTCTGTATGTAAATCCCATTTCCTTTAGGCGGTTTCTTACAGTTCGGTCACAGACGTTGACTCCAGTTTCCTCCCATTCATTCCTCATTTGTTTTGTTGTACATTTTTCGATTTTTGAGACATATTGATTTAAGTTTTCTGTCTTGACGCTTTGATGTCTTCCTTGGTCTACCAGTGTGTTTGCCTTTAACAACCTTCCCATGTTGTTTGTATTTGGTCCAGAGTTTAGACACAGCTGACTGCGAACAACCAGCATCTTTTGCAACATTGCGTGATGATTTACTCTCTTTTAAGAGTTTGATAATCCTCTCCTTTGTTTCAATTGACATCTCTCGTGTTGGAGCCAGGATTCATGTCAGTCCACTTGGTGCAACAGCTCTCCAAGGTGTGTTCACTCCTTTTTAGATGCAGACTAACAAGTAGATCTGATATGATGCAGGTGTTAGTTTTGTGGATGAAAATTTACAGGGTGATTCCATAATTTTTTCCTCAGAATTGAGTGATTCCATATTTTTTTCCTCTGCTTGGTCTAAAAAAGTAACCGTTACTGACTGCCACAATCTTTTTTCTTGATTTCTTATAGTGTTTCTTAAAGCCAGAAAGTTGCCATTTGAAATGACTTTAGTTTTGTGTCATGTCTGTGATCTGCTTTTTTTCTACAAAATTAAACAACTGAATGAACATCCTCCAAGGCCGGTGATTCCATAATTTTTGCCAGGGGTTGTAGTACTAAACTAGAGCACTGCGCTCATAGAACACAAACCTCCATGAACGGTAGTTGCCAATTCCACAAATTTTTACCTTTGAAAATTTTTCAAGGTCAAAGTCCTGTTAGAAGTAGCTTTTCATAAGCTAAAATATAATAAAAAAAATATAGAACAAAGGGCTTTTCAATGTTAAAATCAAATATCTGCCAAATCCACATTACATATCAATCAAATGCTGTTCAAACTTATTCTATTCATTGAGAGAGCCAGGTTGCACCTCAGTGTCACAAACGAGAGTGACTGAGGCACTTTTGATTGAGATATAATACAAATATATCAAATGGGCTTTTCAATATTAAATTCAAATGTCCACAAAATCCACAATCCGGAGCAGATCCGATGTCCCAGTTTATCTTCCCTCCTGGATATCTTCCCCCCAGAGGAGAATTTGTCCTAGGATATCTTACCCCAACCTTTTATATCTTCCCCCCTAGCCCCTGCAAAGCAAATCTGCTGCAGTTCTTGGCCCCCATCTTGTGTATCTCTCCACCCCCTGCAAAGATGTCTCAGTGATGTGGTCTTGCCCTGGACTGATTGTAGGCTATCTGATAAAAAGGTTATTCCCATCTTGAACACATATCTACTTATGGATGCGCAAAGGTTGGCTATGTTCAAAAGATCCTCCATTCTGAAGCAACTGGCCGCTGTTGTGTAAATTCTCTCAGTTATGATGTACAGTTTCTTCCCTGGTCATGTATCACTCTACCTTCCCACTTATGATCTGGGACCAAAAGACATCCATGACAAATAGAGTTTAAATGTTGCTCTATCCTGATTTGGCCATGTCAAGGTTTGGGTAAGCTTTAATTAGTGCTGCCATGTAGGGATGTTGCCTCTCAGGGGTGGGGGAAGATATCCAGTAGCCGGGGGGGGGGGGGGAATTATATTGTTACACTGGATCAAACTTTGTCAGACAATAGTGAGTACCAGTCTGCACCTCACTTTTAAATATGAGCGTGATTGGGGCACAGTGATTAAGATATAAATAAAATATACATTAAATGGGGTTTTCAATGTTAGATTGAAATGGCCACAAAATCTGTAGTCGGGACCAGATCTGGATCCAACTTTGCCAGTCGATAAAGGATACCATCCTACATAACACTCTCAAATGTGAAAGAAATTTGATCTTTTCTGACAGTTATGATTTTTTGAAAATTCATTCAGTGTTAAAGATAGGGATTTATTCCAAATTTCCAAGATTATTCCTGACTTTGCCCTTTGACTTATGACCTTGAAAAATTAATCAGTTCTTGCCTATCAGGATATGAATCCTGTGAAAAAGTTTTTGAACTATATGTAAAAAATTGTGAGTACCAGGCTGTTCACAAGCAGACAAACAGGGGTGAAAACATAACCTCCGCAAACAAAGTTGGGTGAAGGTGACAACAACAAGCTCAGGAGGCATCTGTTCTGTAAGTTCTCAGCCATAAAAAGTGCTGAAACAGTAGTGGCAACAGAAATGAGCCTTTGTTTAAACGAGGCCTCCTTGTTCTTAACATCAGATTTATTCAACAATAACAATTAAACTCTCAACAGTTTAAAAACAGAACTATGTAAAGTGATAAAACTGGTGTAGACTTGAGCGATAATGCAGAGCAGAGTCACGTCAGTGGGACAGCGGTAGTTTTCATAATATATCTTTCCACTGATCCAGACCTTATGTTCGGATGAAAATTTGAATTGATACCACCTGTGTTTGTTTACCCTCACCGCTAATGGCGTCTTCAAAAATGCAATCTCTCTGAAGAGGAAGGCGTGCGCCCGAGTTACGGCTGGTGTTCCATGAACCGTCTGGGATGCAGCTGTTTTCTTCATGGGGATTGTTTACTGCGAATGCTGATGAGCGCACCTCGCGCGCTAAACGTGTCCGACGACTACGAGGTCAAGGTGTAATCTGCATTAGCCAAACTGAATTCATGATTCTTGTTCATGTTTTTTCCACCCACTCGGTTGATCCTTACTGCCCTTTGACCTCTTATATTAGTTTATTAAGTTACTGCCCGCCTGGCGTCAATTAGCATACAAACATTATTTAATTTGTTTTTCACAGCACGCGCCAGGAATCACTTGGACAGATAAAATATACTCAATGTACAGTAGTGGTGTATTTGTACTTTGGATGAGAGAAATTGCTGCTTCCTGCCCAGACGGCTTGGATGCCGTGTGATGTGGTGATTTGGAACATGGCCTGGAGCACATCCTTGTCTCCCATTATCTCCCATACGGCACAAAGCAGCCACACCATGGTGACTGTTTCCTGCTTCCTCACCCGCAGCAGTGCCAGGTATGAGGCATTAGACGACTTCCTGCTGTAACCCAGGGGGATGAACGGGGCGTCTCGCGAGGTAGGAGCCCAGATTTACAGTGAGCAGGAAGGATTGTTAAAGAACAAAGCTTGACTGTGTTTTTGGGATGCGACACTGCATGGCAGGAGAGGGCGTGAAGTGCTATGGAACGTAAAGTACTAACACTGAGGCTCAACAATTCTCATATTTGGCCTCGCTGTTGTTCATTTAGAACACAGGTGACAAGCTGAAGCATTTATTTAACTTAATAACATGTCACGTACAGCCAGATTAATTCACAAATGCATCCATTCCACAATATTAAAGCCATCTACAAAAGAGTTTAAACATGTCCAGATTCAGATCATTCATTGATATGCAGGTATCTGTGTCTCCCCACGTCTGGATCAGTGCTCCCACTCTCACAATCAGTCACACTAATGCAGCAGATAAGTATAAGAATCGTTTGGTTGATGATACAAGCACCAGATTTTAAAAGAACCCATTTGTACAGACAAATTATGGTACAAAATCATGAAAGTGATGCTACTACACACAAATGTAACATTTTAAGGTATAATTTGACCCATTTTCATTTTTAAAAGTAATATTTTTTGTGCGGTGAACCTGTCTTATACTGGCGGACATTGACAGAAAGTCACAAATTTACACAAAACATTGTCAGTCCATGTAATTTTAATCCAACTTTCTTATTTCTTATTTTATTGAACTTTCAAAAATATTACATACCATGCTGACAATTGTAAAAACAAACAAATTGCATTAATGAAAGGTATGTCAAAACCCAACAGGTCCAGACACAAAGAGAACCAGTCCCTGCTTGTGCAACATAAAGATACACAGAGACACACATACACACAACATACATGTGAATTTTAAAAGATTAAAAATAGGAATTGGAGGTGAAACACAAAATTATGTATCACCAGTCTAACAATCAAAATTTTATCCACTATTCGCCTCTGGAGATATTATTAATGAATCCACCAGTGATACAAATGAAAACCAAGTTTTTTTGAATTTATTGAGGGAGCCCTTGAGTGAGAATCTAATCTTTTCCAATTTTAAATTTAAAAGTACATCCCTCAACCAGTGGTCGTGTGAAGGAGGGTCAGAAAGTTTCCATTTAAATAGGATCAATCTTCGTGCCAACAAGGTAGTGAAAGACAGGGCCCGTTTCAGGGGGCTCGGAATATTGGCATCAAGAGACACACCAAATATGGCAGACACTGGGTTAGGACAAAGAGTGTGACCGTACGCCTGGCTGAGTGTGTCGAAAATATCAGTCCAAAAAATGGTTAATTTGGGACAAGCCCAAAACATGAGTGTGGTCAGCTGGTGACTGCCCACATCTATTACATTTGTCAATGACCGACTGATAGATCCGAGACAATTTGGTATTTGTGTAGTGTACTCTATAAAAAACTTTACATTGGATCAATGAATGGCGTGCACAGATTGAGGATGAGTTTATCAATTTCAAAGCTGACTCCCATTGTTGTTCAGATAAAGTCAGGTTCATTTCCTCCTCCCATGCCCTTTTGGTTGAAGTGAGTGACCTTGGCATAATTTCATCAATCATATGAAATAAAACTGAGATGCAGCCTTTCCGTTGAGGATTTACCCCTAAAATATTATCTAAAAAGGTTTCAGGAGGTCTGTTTGGGTAGTGGGGGAATTGTTTTTTGACGAAGTCCCTTATTTGAAGAAAACGAAAAAAGTGAGAGTTTGGCAGTTGGTATTTGACTGAGAGATCGGCAAAAGAAGAAAAGACATTGTCCCTATAAAGATCTTTAACTTTACAAAGGTCCCTTTCATACCAAATTCTGAAGATCACATCTGTAACAGAAGGGATAAAGTTACAATTTTCAAATATAGGGGTTAGAGTAGAAGGACAATTCAAACCGAAGTTCTTTCTTAATTGTCTCCAAATGGCAAGGGTCTGTTTAACAATGAGATTATCCTTGACAACAGTTAGTGAAAGGGGAAGCTGGGAACACAATACAGAGGACAGTAAATAACGACTAGACGCTTTCTCTATTTGCACCCAAATCGGCAGCATATCTACATCCTTTAACATCCAATATAACATTTTCTGAATGTTAGCAGCCCAATAATATTTTCTGAAATCAGGAAGTGCAAGGCCACCTTCAGCTTTGGGCAAAAACATAATAGATTTATATATTCTAGCTGGCTGTCCATTCCATAAGAACTGGAATATCTGTTTATCCAACCTGTCAAAGAAAGATTTAGAGAGAAGTATAGGAACATGTTGAAAAAGACATAAAAATTTTGGAAGGATGGCCATTTTAATTAAGTTCACTCAGCCTGCCAATGACAAAGGCAAAAGGGACCAACATTCAAAATCTCTTCCTACACTGTCTAAAAGTGTCAAGAAATTCATTTTTAACAAGTCGGAGAGAGAAGATGAAATAAAGACACCCAAATATTTAAAGCCAGATTCTGTTATCTCAAAAGGAAAAAGAGATTGAGGTAGTGCTTTGGCAAGGAGTTAAGTGGGAATAGTTCACTTTTTTGATAGTTTAGCTTATAACCTGAGAATGTTCCATAATTATCCAAAATATTAAAAAGTATGGGAAGTGAAGTCAGGGGGTCAGAAATGTACAGGAGCAGGTCGTCTGCATAAAGGGACACTTTATGAGTAGAACCAGACCTAGTAATTCCTCTAATTATCTCTCTTCAGATTGCAAAAAAATGGCCAAAGGTTCGATGGCGATAGCAAATAATAAGGGCGATAAAGGACAGCCCTGTCTCGTTCCTCTCCCAAGACCAAAGGGCCGGGAGAGGGTATTATTGGTCCGTACCGAGGCCGCAGGTAAAGAGTATCAGTCCATGTAATTTTATTACCTTGACACAACTTGACATTGAATGAGGCCTAAAAGTGTATCAAAAATGCAGATTATTACTAATTTAATTACCGTATATCGAATGTAAGCATTAATTAAATTACAGTATTGCACATAAAGTCTATATTTCACATTTTCAGTCACATAGTGCTGTGGAGCTCAGCCCAAAGTTATAGCACTTTCCTCTGCAAAGCTTCTTGTGTCCACATTTGGTGAACTGTTGGCAGTGAAGACCAGTGTTCATCCAAAGGACATGTGTTGTGTGGGCCGCCAGAAGAGGAGGTACTGCTGGCCCACCACCAGAGGGCGCCCTGCCTGAAGTGCGGGCTTCAGGCACGAGAGGGCGCAGCCGCCTCACAGGAGCAGCCAGGGTGACAGCTGTCACGCATCACCTGCAACAGCTGTTACCCATCATCTGATCAACAGGGGAATATCAGCAGGACGACGCCTCCACCTCTTTGCCGAGATATCGTTCTACCTGGAAGGTAACGTACCTCAGCTGACTATTTTGACAGTATTTTTTGTGACTTGTGCGTTGTTAGTGTGGACTACTTTTCCAACGAGAGGTGGAGGTAGCATTCCTGCTATACGGATTCCTGGGTGCAAACGCGCCCTCATTTAATTGCTTTTTGTTCCTCGCCAGCAGTACCAGGTCCGACACGCGGAGGCAGTGGCCACCTGGGAGTTCGGGACTTGGCGGTTCCAGTATTCCTGGGGTCTGGTGGCGGAGGAAATCGTGTGGTTCCGGTTCTGCTTTGGACAGGCGTCTCCTATCTTCGAGCCTGCCCACACGACATCTTTGTGAATTGACTTTTGTCCATTGTTGTAATCTGTTGTATTTGTTGTGCACATTCACAACAGTAAAGTGTTGTTATTTGACCTACTCAATTGTCCGTTCATTTGCGCCCCCTGTTGTGGGTCCGTGTACCTACACTTTCCCAACAGGATATCTCGGCCAACGTCATGGATCCCGAGGGGCGTCAACCGGCTGTTGAATGGCCAATGGAAGAACAGGGCGCACAGGCGTCCGCAGGAGGAATGATCGGTGAGTTGCAGCGGATCCTCACCGCTTTCACGGCTCGGTTGGATTTAATGACCGAGCAGAACGTCCTCCTTAACCGCAGGGTGGAGGCTCTCGCCGCGCAGGTGGAAGCGCGCCCTCAGGGCGCTGCTGCGGCTCTCCCTCCTGTCGACCCTGTGCGTAACAGTGACGTTCCACAGGTCGTTCAACGACCCCTCCCACCTTCCCCTGAAGCATACATAAGCCCTCCAGAGCCGTACGGGGGTTGTGTGGAGACATGCGCGGACTTTCTTATGCAGTGTTCGCTCGTCTTCGCACAACGTCCCGTCATGTACGCGACTGATGCTAGTAAGATAGCTTATGTAATTAATCTGCTTCGCGGCAAGGCACGCGCTTGGGCTACAGCGCTTTGGGAGCAAAATTCACGGCTCCGTCTGACATATGATGGGTTTGTGAGGGAGTTCAGAACAGTGTTCGATCACCCAAATAGAGGAGAGACCGCTTCAGCCGTGCTGCTGTCAATGAGACAGGGGCGCCGGAGCGCAGCTGCTTATGCAGTCGACTTCCGCATCGCGGCTGCGAGGTCCGGCTGGAATAACACTGCCCTCCGCGCCGCCTTCGTAAACGGACTGTCGTTGGTCCTGAAGGAGCTCCTGGTGGCCAAGGACGAACCGCGGGATTTAGACGGGCTTATTGATCTCGTTATACGATTAGACAATCGGTTAGAGGAACGCCGTCGGGAGCGAGGCGAAGGACGTGACCGGATACGCGCCGCCCCTCTCCCTTCCGGGTTCGAAAAGGGGCCGCCCTCCCCACGCTCCACAGCCGCAGCGCTTTGTGGGGCAACAGCTCCCCCTGTTGACGTTGTTAGGGAAACGCACAGGGCCAAAATGGGGAGGCTGATCCGTGGAGAGTGTTTTCTCTGCAGCTCAACAGAGCACACACAGAGAGACTGCCCCAAACGGCCAAAATGTCAACACTCGCCCTTAGAGACTGGGCTAAGGGGGGGTCAAGACATTCAAGTGAGACACACACAAATTGCCACACGACTCCCAGTCACAATGCTGAGCGGGGATTTAACCCTTCAAGCCCGAGCACTGGTGGACACGGGGTCAGAAGGGAATCTGCTAGACAGCAGATGGGCAAAGGAGGTAGGGCTCCCTCTGGTGGCGCTTCCTACGCCATTGCAGGTGCGGGCACTAGATGGCACCCTCCTCCCTTTACTCACACACAAGACACAACCAGTAACTCTGGTGGTGTCTGGAAACCACCGGGAGGAGATTGAGTTTTTTGTAACTCCTTCTACCTCCCGCGTGATTTTGGGCATCCCATGGATGTTGAAGCACAATCCCCGGATTGATTGGCCGTCTGGGGTGGTGGTTCAGTGGAGCGAAACCTGCCATCGGGTGTGTTTAGGATCCTCGGTTCCTCCCGGTTCCCAGGCTAAGGAGGAGGTCAAAGTCCCTCCCAATCTGACGGCAGTGCCGGTTGAGTACCACGATCTTGCTGACGTCTTCAGCAAGGATCTGGCACTCACCCTTCCCCCGCACCGTCCGTACGATTGTGCCATTGATTTGGTTCCAGGCGCTGAGTTCCCGTCCAGCAGGCTGTACAACCTCTCACGACCTGAGCGCGAATCAATGGAGACCTACATCCGGGACTCATTAGCTGCCGGGCTGATCCGGAACTCCACCTCCCCGATGGGGGCAGGTTTCTTTTTTGTGGGCAAGAAAGATGGCGGACTTCGTCCATGTATTGATTACAGGGGGCTGAATGAGATTACGGTTCGCAACCGATACCCGTTGCCATTATTAGATTCCGTGTTCACCCCCCTGCATGGAGCCAAAATCTTTACTAAGCTGGATCTTAGAAATGCGTATCACCTGGTTCGGATCCGGAAGGGAGACGAATGGAAGACGGCATTCAACACCCCATTAGGTCACTTTGAGTACCTGGTCATGCCGTTCGGCCTCACAAACGCCCCCGCGACGTTCCAAGCATTAGTTAATGATGTCTTGCGGGATTTCCTGCACCGATTCGTCTTCGTATATCTAGACGATATACTCATCTTTTCTCCGGATCCTGAGACTCATGCCCGGCATGTACGTCAGGTCCTGCAGCGGTTGTTGGAGAACCGGCTGTTTGTGAAGGGCGAGAAGTGTGAGTTTCACCGCACATCTTTCTCCTTCCTGGGGTTTATCATCTCCCCCAACTCCGTCGCTCCTGATCTGGCCAAGGTTGCGGCGGTGAGAGACTGGCCCCAACCCACTAGCCGTAGGAAGCTGCAACAGTTCCTCGGCTTTGCAAATTTCTACAGGAGGTTCATTAAGGGCTACAGTCAGGTAGTTAGCCCCCTGACAGCCCTGACCTCACCAAAAGTCCCCTTCACCTGGTCGGATCGTTGCGATGCCGCGTTCAAGGAGTTGAAACGGCGCTTCTCGTCTGCACCCGTTCTGGTGCAGCCCGATCCTAGTCGCCAGTTAGTGGTTGAAGTGGATGCCTCGGACTCAGGGATAGGAGCTGTGCTTTCCCAGAGCGGGAAGACCGATAAGGTCCTTCACCCGTGTGCCTATTTTTCCCGCAGGTTGACCCCGGCCGAATGGAACTATGACGTCAGCAATCGAGAACTCCTTGCGGTGAAAGAGGCTCTTGAAGAGTGGAGACATCTGTTGGAGGGAACGTCCGTGCCATTCACGGTTTTCACTGACCACCGGAACCTGGAGTATATCAGGACCGCCAAGCGGCTGAACCCCAGGCAAGCCCGCTGGTCACTGTTCTTCGGCCGTTTTGACTTCCGGATCACCTACCGTCCCGGGACCAAAAACCAGAAATCGGATGCCTTGTCCCGGGTACATGAAGATGAAGTCAAAGCGGAGTTGTCGGATCCACCGGAACCCATCATCCCGGAGTCCACTATCGTGGCCACCCTCACCTGGGACGTAGAGAGAACCGTCCGGGAGGCCCTGGCACGAAGCCTGGACCCCGGAACTGGGCCGAAGAACAAACTATACGTCCCACCAGAAGCTAGGGCTGCAGTCCTGGACTTCTGTCACGGCTCCAAGCTCTCCTGTCACCCAGGGGTGCGAAGAACCGTGGCAGTTGTCCGGCAGTGCTTCTGGTGGGCGTCCCTAGAGGCCGACGTCCGGGATTATATCCAGGCCTGCACCACCTGCGCCAGGGGCAAGGCTGACCATCGCAGGGCACCAGGCCTACTCCAGCCGCTGCCTGTGCCTCATCGCCCCTGGTCCCACATCGGCCTGGATTTTGTCACGGGCCTCCCGCCGTCCCAGGGCAACACCACCATCCTCACGATAGTGGACCGGTTCTCCAAGGCGGCCCACTTCGTGGCCCTCCCGAAGCTCCCAACAGCCCAGGAGACAGCGGACCTCCTGGTCCACCACGTCGTCCGGCTGCATGGGATTCCAACAGACATCGTCTCCGATCGCGGTCCCCAGTTCTCCTCGCAAGTCTGGAGGAGCTTCTGCCGGGAACTGGGGGCCACGGTGAGTCTCTCGTCCGGGTACCACCCTCAGACCAACGGGCAAGCAGAACGGGTAAACCAGGAGGTGGAACAGGCTTTGCGCTGCGTGACTGCCGCGCACCCGGCGGCCTGGAGTACCCATTTGGCCTGGATCGAGTATGCTCATAACAGCCAGGTGTCTTCAGCCACCGGCCTCTCCCCTTTTGAGGTATGTCTGGGGTATCAGCCCCCGTTGTTTCCGGTGGTTGAGGGAGAGGTCGGTGTGCCCTCGGTCCAGGCCCACCTACGGAAGTGCCGTCGGGTGTGGCGTGCCGCCCGTTCTGCTTTGCTAAAGGCCCGGACGAGGGCAAAAGCCCATGCAGACCGTCGGCCAGGGCAGGAGGTGTGGTTATCCACAAAGGACATTCCCCTCAAGGTGGACTCCCCCAAGCTACAGGACCGTTACATCGGCCCATTTAAGATCCTTAAGGTCATCAGTCCAGCCGCGGTGAGGCTTCAGCTTCCGGCCTCACTGCGGATCCATCCTGTGTTTCACGTGTCCCGGATAAAACCACATCACACCTCACCCCTCTGTACTCCGGGTCCGGCACCGCCTCCTGCCCGGATCATCGATGGCGAGCCGGCTTGGACTGTACGCCGGCTTTTGGATGTCCGTAGGATGGGCCGGGGCTTCCAGTATTTGGTGGACTGGGAGGGGTACGGCCCCGAAGAACGCTCCTGGGTGAAGAGGAGCTTCATCCTGGACCCGGCCCTGCTGGCCGATTTCTACCGCTGCCACCCGGACAAGCCTGGTCGGGCGCCAGGAGGCGCCTGTTGAGGGGGGGGGGGTCCTGTTGTGTGGGCCGCCAGAAGAGGAGGTACTGCTGGCCCACCACCAGAGGGCGCCCTGCCTGAAGTGCGGGCTTCAGGCACGAGAGGGCGCAGCCGCCTCACAGGAGCAGCCAGGGTGACAGCTGTCACGCATCACCTGCAACAGCTGTTACCCATCATCTGATCAACAGGAGAATATCAGCAGGACGACGCCTCCACCTCTTTGCCGAGATATCGTTCTACCTGGAAGGTAACGTACCTCAGCTGACTGTTTTGACAGTATTTTTTGTGACTTGTGCGTTGTTAGTGTGGACTACTTTTCCAACGAGAGGTGGAGGTAGCATTCCTGCTATACGGATTCCTGGGTGCAAACGCGCCCTCATTTAATTGCTTTTTGTTCCTCGCCAGCAGTACCAGGTCCGACACGCGGAGGCAGTGGCCACCTGGGAGTTCGGGACTTGGCGGTTCCAGTATTCCTGGCGGAGGAAATCGTGTGGTTCCGGTTCTGCTTTGGACAGGCGTCTCCTATCTTCGAGCCTGCCCACACGACATCTTTGTGAATTGACTTTTGTCCATTGTTGTAATCTGTTGTATTTGTTGTGCACATTCACAACAGTAAAGTGTTGTTATTTGACCTACTCCATTGTCCGTTCATTTGCGCCCCCTGTTGTGGGTCCGTGTACCTACACTTTCCCAACAGACATGGCTGACTTTAAAAGCAAAAATACTACCTCTACTACTAAACCCTTAAGCCCCTTTCACACCGGGCTTGCATACAGTTGTGCTGAAATATGCATGGAGTACGCTGAAAAATTGTGCACATGTGGCAGGTTGGTGTGTGATGGCGCATGGTTGTGTTCCTAGACTTGCTTATAGTAGCGATGGATCAGTCTTACATAGAGCAGACCGACTGCATTCAGCAACAGAGTAATTTAACATTATTTTATTTTATTTTTTTTTTTTTTTTTGTCTTGGTGGACCATTTTCATTGTGTACAGAATGTGGAAGGGTCTATGGTAATCGCTGCCATGAATGAAGTGCTGTGACTCTTTAAACTTTTAAAGCTCTGGTTGCTTCCTGATCAGGTCCGCTGATCTGATCAGACCTGATCAGTGCTGTAATGACCTGAATATTGAAGCGCTGTGATGATTTAAACTCTTAAAGCACCAGTTGACCACAATCAGGTGTGATCAGACCTGATCACACCGACAGCGACTGCACTTTAAAAGTCATCACAGCATTTCAGGACATGATCGATCTGGTCGTCTGATGATTGCACCGATAGCAATGGCGCTTTTAACGAGTCACAGCGCTTATTCAGGTTTGATCAGACCTGATCACGGTCGGCTGGTACTTTAAAAGTTTAAATCATCACAGTGCTTCTGTCTGGCCAGATGTGATCAGAGCACGACACTGGCATCCTCTGAGAAAATGCACCTGTAGCAGAAAAACCACAGAGGGACTTGTTTTAAAATGCTACGTTTCCAGCCACGACAGGAATTAAAAGTATATTCAGACGTTGTTTTCCAAAATCAGGAGCTTTATGTGGATATGTGTCCGTCAGACTGTGATGATGGATTGGACTGAAGTGAACAGGTAATATTTACTCCGTGTGTGAATGAAACAGATTGCAAAGTTCAGTCCATTTTGCCCCCCCCCCCCCAAGTAGAAAATATTGCCATTTAAACTCACAAGCATACTAAACATCCCATTTCTTGTCAGGATTCGAGCGAAAGAGAGAGAGACAGAGAGAGAGAGATCCAGACAGAGAGAGTGCTGTGTCTCTGCTCTTTTTTCCCAAGACCTGCTGTTTCTGTTCTGTTTCTGGATTTCTGGAGTTCTGAGTTGAGGTTCGATTACCTGTTCTGAGCACATACACGTCCAACAGTTAGATCACCTGTTTTGAGCACACACACGTCCAACAGTTAGATCACCTGTTTTGTGCACACACACGTCCAACAGTTAGATCGCCTGTTCTGAGCACACAGAGGCACTGCGTGGATCATGCAGCCACACACGCTACACCTGTTCTACAGCTGATTCACTCTGGATGCAAACACTCAGTTTTGGGATGTGTACAGTAGCGCAGTGTTGCACGGATTTGCATGCAATTTGTGTGCTTTCTGCGTCCAGCGTTCTATACAGAAAAAAAATTAAACAGGTTTAATTAAACAGGTTTAATTTTTTTGCACCCTCCTCATGTAGACCTCAGCATACTGCTGCGTAGGGAGCAAAAACTTGACATAGAGCTGCTTAAACTGGGTGCAGCGCTGCTTAACTCAGCGCAGACGGTACACCACAATACGCAATTCCACGTTGGCCCCGATGTGAAAGGGCTTTACATGCCAAACACTACCTCACATTCTGCAGCATACAGGTTCTACAGCATACACATACACTTATTAAAACATACACAATCCATCTAAACAGCATGAAAATATTGCCAAATTTTCAAGAAAATATGTCTGAGTTTTTGAAGTTATTCAATTTCCACGCATTTGCGACATTCTTGCTGGGTTCCTCAAAGTGTCGTGTGATTAGGGTCCTACGGGGAAGCAAAACAAAGACAATGTGCTGTTTTGCCAAATCCAGAACTGTCACTTTGTTTAAACAATTTGCTGAAAACATTTCTCTCCCAAATGCACAGCTTGGGCCTAAACAAATATTTTGCCTTTCATGCATCTGACACTGCCGTCCGTCTGCCGCTTGGCTGGGCTTAGCTTGATGCATCTGTTTGCGCGGAGAAAAGAACAACACCTGCATATCTCTGTCTCAGCTGAATTGCTCAGAAGTGCTGCCAAGTAGAACTGGACAGATGTGGCGACTGGATCTGTAGGAGGCAACACCATCCGTCTCTGCACTCAAACCCTCCATATAAATCTCTGTCTATCATGGCTGCTGTGGTTGTCCTCCGAATCTCATCAGTATTTGTCTGCCACAAAGGACGTTGGGAAGGACGATGGCCATGAGGAAGGACACTGGTGATGAGGGAAGTAAACATCAGGAATAAAAGAGCGGCTGCTGCTCTGCACGCCCCCTACTGAAGGTGTCATCCACATGGCCTTCTGAAGCTATTATTTCATTTTGTTTCAATGACTTTGAAACAGCGAATTGTTTTCTGAAGCAACTGTCATTTTGTGTTTCTATTATTTCAAAACTGTAAATCTTCTGGAGTATTTTTTTAATACAGTGTTTCAAGTGTTTTGAATCAGCAAATGATTTCCAAAAACAACTGTTTTGTGTTTCAAATATTTTGGAACAGTGAATCATATTCTGAAACAATAGCTTATTTTGGTTTGGTGCATGTCTAAGAAATGAATTATGTTCTGAAGCACTTCTTTGATTTATAATGGTAAATGTTTCAAAAACATTTTTGAAGCATGTGTCATTTTGTGTTTCAAGTGTTTTAAATCAGCAAATGATTTTCAGAAGCAATTGTTTTGTGTGTTCTAATATTTTGAAACAGTAAATCATTTTCTGAAACAATAGCTTAATTTAGTTTGGTGCATGTTTAAGAAATGATTTATGTTCTAAAGCAATTCTTTCATTCAGAATGTTAAATGTTTCAAAAAAAATTCTGACGCATTTTGTGTTTCAAGTGTTTTGAAACATTGAATCATTTTCTGAAACAATAGCTTAATTTAGTTTGGTGCATGTCTAAGAAATTAATTATTTTCTGAAGCAATTTTTTTCATTGAGAATGTTAAATGTTTCAAATACATTTCTGAAACATTTTGTGTTTCAAGTGTTTTGAATCAGTGAATCTTTTTCTGAAACAAATAGTTTGTATCATGTTTTGGATATTTTCAAAACGTGACTTATTTACATTACCAGTTGCGTAATGTAGTGTTTCAAGTGTTTTGAAGTAGCAAATCAATTTCTGAACTATTTGTGTTGTGTATTTTATAATTTTTACTGAACTTGACATTAGTTTTTCAAGCATTTTCAAATAATGAATCATTTTCTGAACCAAATATCGATTTTTTTGTTGTTTTTTTTTACCCGAAGCCATCGGGTATTGCGAAGGCTTTGCGTCCGTCTGTCTGTCTGTGCTCAGCATAAGTCCAGTCCTATTAGTGCCAGAGTCTTCAAATTCACAGGAACATTCTTGGGACACAGACCTTGGACAAGTTCAAAGATGGCTAACCTTGACCTATTTAAGATGTATTTTAAGAGGTTAAAAAGTCACATTCTGTTTCAATCTGTTCTGTTTGTTTTTGAGTGGAGGGGGTGAGAGCCAATCAGAGTAGAGCTGCATCGTGATGTCAGTGGCTGGTCTCTCCAAAACCACTTCATTTTGTGTGTTTATATATCTGATTATCATATATTATGTAAAAGCTAGCGAGAAATAAACACTTCAAAAACTGAAATGCTGGTTTTGGAACCCAATAACACCTCTGAATGTATTTACAAGACATTTCGTGGACGTTAGCATGGTGACGTCACAGCCTGGTAGCTAGGTCAGGTGCAAAAACTGTTTCGCTTGCGTGTAAATATAACCTCTGTCTCATATATTATGTAAAAGATAGGGAGAAATAAACACTTCTAAAACTGAAAACACTGTTTTTGGAACCTGATAACACCTCTGCAATCATTTACAAGACATTTTGCAGATGTTAGCGTGCAGGCTAAATATTGCTAACTCAAAGCTACCTTCCTATGGAGTTAAATTTGTCTTATTAATACCTGCAAATGCACAGAGGGTGATCTACAAATATTTGTTGATTTGCATAACATGAACAAATGATGATTTGATTTGAACATGTACAAATTGTACGTGAGACAATAGGATCTTAATAATTAATTAAATAACTGCATATTATAAAGAACACAACACTCATACACTTGAGGGTATTTTAGCATTGTGTTATATTTATTATTTGAAACAGTTATTCATTTGGGGGAATTCACTGGTTCATTTAGTGAATTTGAAGGTTTTGTAAAGCCTCTTTTTTCAGTGTGGCAGTGAAATCCACGCTCATGGTTACACATATAATCAGAGGCAACATGTGTGGTCTGTTGTGCGTCGCCGTGGGCTCATCCTGCTCTCTTCCTTTGGTAACGATGTGCTGACTCAAAAAAAAAAACATGGGTTCTGACTGAGCCACAAAAGAAGTCAGTGAGGACAAACTCAGAGGCCAGTTCGTCTAACCAAAGTCACCATCAAATGCGGTGAATTCTGGTATTTTCTCTCATGACTGGTCCAGAGCGGGAACATTTATGGATGACAGCGAGTTTCTGATGATTGCATTTTCTAGAATATCCTCATCTCTCCTCTTTACTTCTTTGTCTCTTGTCAGTCTCGTTCTTTCAAGACCTTTCTCATGCACATTGTATTCTTTGTAATTAGGCTTGTTTAACCAATGAAATGCAAAAAATAAAAAAATAGATCTTCAAAGCGTGTGGTTCTGCCGTTGGGGTCAGAGATAAAAACGTGCAAGACGTGATTTCATTCCTGTACAAGCTTTATCCTTCCGACTTCAAACTGTGATCTTGTAAATGTCATCATTCTTTCC
Organism: Thalassophryne amazonica; assembly: GCF_902500255.1. Taxonomy (NCBI): domain Eukaryota; kingdom Metazoa; phylum Chordata; class Actinopteri; order Batrachoidiformes; family Batrachoididae; genus Thalassophryne; species Thalassophryne amazonica. Next base: position 38,896,571 of record NC_047120.1, read on the forward strand.
ATCCAAAATGATTGCCAATCTCAAAGCATCTACACACGCATCTTAAATTGTTAGTCACACTGAATTACATTTGCATTGTGCATGTACAGGTTAACAATCTGTGCAATAAACTACAACTACTGCCAACTGCATTGTTAAAGATTTTGTATATACGTTATCACTGTTAAACATTTGTACATTTGTCTTCTTTCTCATGAGAACGGTGTTGTGCTGTTTTGCACTTCACCCTGAGAATGTACGTGTTATTCAACCTTGTTTTAGCTTTGTCTTCTTTCTCATGAGAACGGTGTTGTGCTGTTTTGCACCTGTCTTAACGCAATCCTGAGAATTCAATTTTGTTTTAGCACTCTGGGGTCAATCTGAGCTGGGAATGAAGGGCTGGATGTATTTATTATTATAATATAACTTTGTTTTCGCAGCCTCTAACGACTGGGAGTAAGAGAACGTTTTGACTATTGTGATGTGGTGTTTAGTGTGAAGGAGTGTGGAAGACAGGACACTTCAGGCAGATGCAGAACAGCTGATACCTGCAACAGACGAACGAGATGTGCTGACCTGAAAGTGTTCTTCCTTACAGCTGCACTTATTGACGTATGCGTTTATGTTACGGGAAGAAACTTGTCTTGCGTCATCACCCCCACCCTTAGGACAAGTTTTTTGTTTATGTGATGAGGGCGTCTCTTAATAAAAAGAGCGGAAAAGCAGGCCAGACTTTAGTGTAGCCTTGGTGTACAGCCTGACTGCACTCCGCGTGTAAAATTTGACTTTCTGTCTCACTGGTGTTTCTTGACTCTGTTTGTCTTGTTAAAGGTTTTAAAAATGTTTGGAGGAGAAAATACCCAACATTGACTGGGGGCTCGTCCAGGATCTCAACAACACCGGAGGTGTCCAGCGGAGGTCGTCAAGTCCAGACCTAAATCCTTGGCCAAGGTCCGATCGATCGATTGATCGTGTCTGCAATTGTCGACCACCGTTGGCATCGTCTGGTTGACGAGATTTTCCCGAAGAAGACAGACAGGAAGTCGAGTCAGTGAGTAAAATTTCTTTGTAAACAGTACTGAGTGAGTGGTGATCAGATTGCATAAAACAGTTAAATTCCGCAAGCGATGATACAGAATCGTCTGTTAATGCAAAGCAGTTAAACTCTGTAAGGAGGGTGCAGACTCCTCTGTTTTAATACGCGTACCGGTAGGGGATAAAAGTGATCACATAAAACAGTTAAATTCCGCAAGCGATGATACAGAATCGTCTGTTAATGCAAAGCAGTTAAATTCCGGAAGGAGGATACGGACTCCTCTGTTTTAATACGCAAAGGAAATCCCGGGTAGAAATACGTGCACTGTAAAAAAGCAGTTAAATTTGGCAGGGACGGCGGAGTCCCCTAATGCAGGACATTAGTTAAATTTCACGGGAGGGCGAGCTCCCCTGGCATAAGAATACGCGTACGATTATTAAAAGTGTTTCTATGTGTAAATAGTGTTTTGTGTAAGTGTAAATAACTGTGTGAAAGTGTAATACTTTGGACAACGTTAGTGACAACCGTGCGTGTGGAAGCACAGGCAAGTGATTCCGCTTCCTACGGGGAGGTGAAAGGAATCAACCACACGACGGCAAATTAATTGTCACGTCCAAAGAAAGTGTGAAAACTTCAGATTTAGAACACCCTAGGTGTGCCCCCGTCTGAAGTCCAAATTATAACAAGGGATAAAAAATATAATAAAAATGGGGGGTAAGACGTCTAAAAATAAGGAAAATTTATCAACTGACGACTGGAAATTTATGGAGGCAAAAAATCCAAAAGCAACAAAGAAATTGGAGACCTGGATAAATAAACATGACTTTGACGGACGACTGAACCTGATCAGCATACAAAAGCTGAAGAAGGAGTTAGAACGGGAACATAAAGGTGATGAGAAAAAGATGCAGAAAGTAGGGGCAGATTTAGTGGCATTTTGGGAGGAGGAAGCAGAGAACAGACAGAAAGGAGCAGAGAAGCGACGATTAGAGAAAGCGAGGAAAAAGAAAGCTGTAGGTAAGGCAGAAGAAGATGTGGTAATTCAGCACAGAGAATCAGAACAGCCTCAACAACCACCGCCGGCTGGATCGTCGGTGACAAAGAGACCTTTATCTCCTCTACCAGAGGATGACGATGTACCGCCACCACAGTATGATTTGGCAGTAAAACCTAAGGTAAAAAGAGAAAAACCACAAACACGCAGTCAAGCGAAAGTGCCCACAGCCCCTCCCATGGTGGAACACAGTGACCAGGGAGGTGCCTATCCTATGATAGAAGTACCAAATCCTCGTGCAGGAACAGCAGGACATCGATCAACCATGCTCGTATATCGAACATGGAATGCTGATGATATCAAAGCAGCAGTCGACATGATACCATCGCCACATGTCGACATTGAGGGATTTATGCAGGATATAGAAAACATTAGAAGTTCTTACCACCTTAGTGGACCTGAAGTCCAACAGGTGTGGATGAAAGCATGTGGCCTTAAATGGAGTCAGATACGCGGAGACTGGAATCCTGCAGACCAGGATGGCGTACCATTGCCACATGATGATCCAGTCTTGAAAACAAGAGTGGAAGCTATGATTACACGGGCAAAAGGTGTGTTAGGGCAAAAAATAAATTACACTGAAATTACCAGGACAGCTCAGAAAGAAGGAGAACCATGGACAGAGTTTAGATGCAGATTTGAGAGTGTATTTAGGGTCCACAGTGGCATATTGCCAGGAACACCAGTGTATGAAAACAACTTGAAAAACATTTCACCTGTGAAGCTGACAATGACCGATTTGATTCATGATGGCAACTCAACAGCTGTCATAACAGTGACAGGTGCCACTGAAGACATTTTAAAATTGAGATTCACAGGTATGCCATTGCATGTGTCACTTTGTAAACCATATTTGACAGAATGGCAAGAATTGGGACTGACAGTCATAACAGCTTTGTCAGCCACTGATTGGAGTAGAGTTGGACCACGAACGGAGTTCAGTCCATCAACCAAGTTGTATAAAGTGCCAGTTAATGTCTCATTGGTGCTGACAGCTGGAACACACATTGATGCGTCCACTTCACAATCCTGAGTGTTTCAGTTGAGTCCTGAAGAGGATGCTCTTCTCTCTTCAGTACCGTCAGGATTGTGGACAACAGGTCCTTCAGACGTAGGACTGATTAAAAATGCACAACCTGTAGTTATAAGGCCAAAAACAGAATACAGACCATGTGTAAGACAGTATCCATTGAAACCTGATGCAATTGACGGAATCAGGCCGGTAATAGAGGATTTATTAACAGCAGGAGTAATAGTGCCATGTCCAGATTCACCATGTAACACACCCATATTTCCGGTAAAAAAGGCTCCGCCCTCAGTGGGGTGGAGAATGATTCAAGATCTGCAGGCAGTAAATGCTGCTGTGATTAAAAGAGCACCATGTGTCCCAGATCCACACACCTTGTTAAATTCGCTGAGACCAAATTCTAATAGTTTCTCAGTAATTGACATAAGTAATGCATTTTTCTCTGTGCCAGTACATCCAGATAGTCAATTCTGGTTTGCTTTTACCTTTAAAGGACAACGATATACATTCACCAGATTACCGCAGGGTTACGCAGAGAGCCCAACTATTTATTCTCAAGTCATGTCAGCATGTTTAGCCAATTTTGTTCCACCGGCAGATAGCCAACTATTAGTGTATGTCGATGACATTTTGATTGCCTCTGACACACGAGAAAACTGCATAACTGACACAGTAGCATTATTATGTTTCTTATTTGATAATGGCCACAAAGTTCAGTTGTGTAGGGATAAAGTAAAATATTTAGGACATGAATTATCAGCCACAGGGCGCACGATCCTGTCTGACAGGAAGGAAGCAATTTTGCACGCTCCAAAACCACAAACCAAAAAGCAGATGATGTCATTTCTTGGATTGACAAATTACTGCAGGGCATGGATTCCCTGCTATGCAGAGTTGACTAGTCCACTTTCTGATTTGATGTACAAAGATGATATTTCAATGTCAACCGTGTTGGAATGGAACAAAGATGCTGAGGAAGCCTTTGTAAAAGTAAAACAAACATTAGTGTCATCCACAGTTTTGGCACTACCAGATTATAGTAAACCATTCATTCAAACAGTTGATTGTAAGAATAAGTTCATGACTAGTGTTTTGGTTCAAGTGTATGGCTCAAAATTGAGGCCAGTTGCCTACTACTCATCTAAATTGGATGCAGTAGCAAGTGCTTTACCACCATGCGTACAGGCTGTTGTTGCGGCCTCTATGGCTGTTCAAAGTAGCAGTAATGTTGTTCTATTCCATCAGCTGACATTGAAAGTTCCACATGCAGTCTCTGCACTTCTGTTGCAGACAAACATGAGCCTTTTGTCCCCAGCAAGACATCTTTCGTGCATGTCCTTGCTATTATCACAGCCACACCTTACGATAGAGCGATGTACAACATTGAATCCCTCCACATTGATACCTTTACCTGAGGATGGTGAGCCGCACAATTGTCTTGATGTAGCTACGGTCTGTACGAAAGCACGCCCAGACCTCCAGGACACACCCATCCCAAACAGTACAATTGTGTATGTGGATGGTTCTTCCACTAAAAACGCTTATGGACAAACACAATCTGGATATGCTGTTGTCACAAATTCAGAAGTATTAGATTCTGCTTCATTGCCATCGTCATTTTCAGCACAAGCAGCTGAATTAGTTGCTTTAACTGCAGCTTGCTATCTGTTTCAAGGTACGGCCGTATCAATTTATACGGACAGCCAGTACGCTTTCAGCACAGTGCATGTGTTTGCAAAACTGTGGGAGGAGCGTGGAATGGTGACATCGTCTGGAAAGCCAGTGACTCATGCCACTCTCCTAACTGCCCTACTGCAAGCTGTGAAGTTGCCTCAACAAATTGCTATATGCAAATGTGCGGCTCAAACCAATGGCTCTGACAGTGTTTCGAAAGGAAATGATTTTGCGGACAGAGCAGCAAAAGATGCAGCAGCAGCTTCTTCTATTTTTGTTGTACAGGAAACTACTCCAGATTTGCATTTAGGTCATACACTGCTTGCTGACATGCAACAGCAGGCAACAGACAGAGAAAAACAAATGTGGATAGCTAAAGGCGCTACGTATGCAAATGACTTGTACGTATGACCACAAAAGAAACCCATATTGCCAAAAAATATGTTTAAATGGGCAGCTATCATGAGCCATGGCGTGACGCATGTCTCATCAGGGGGTATGATATTGCAATTGCAATCTATTTTTTGTCTTTATGGGTTCGATGCATATGCAAAACAGCATTGTAGAGCATGCATGATATGTGCAAAACACAACTCACAAGGCAATTTGAGACCCCAAAGAGGCAAATTTCCAACACCACAATATCCCTTTCAAGTGATTCATATGGATTATATACAGCTGAGTAAACATGAAGGGAAGGAATTTTGTTTAGTCATAATTGATGCCTTCTCAAAATGGGTAGAATTGTTCCCTACAAAACATGCAGATGCACTTGTGCAAAGACATCATTCCACGATTTGGAATACCAGAAACAGTCTATTCAGATAATGGAGCGCATTTTGTTAATACAATAGTGCAATACGTAGGAGAAGCGCTACAGGTCAATCTCAAAAATCATTGTGCTTATCATCCACAAAGCGCCGGATTAGTGGAAAGGATGAATGGAACAGTAAAAAACAGACTTAGAAAGACAATGGAGGAAACAGGCAGACCATGGACGCATTGTGTAGATTTGGTAAAAATGTATATAAACATAACTAGTACCATGGGGTTGACACCGTATGAAACATTGTTTGGCAGAAAATATCGATTGCCATATTATGGGCAAATTTGGGATGTACCTGAGGAAGCCAATTTGGCGGATTACATGAGAAAAATGTTAGAAGGACAACGAGGGAGAGTTCCAAACACTGATGATCCCATTTCTCCACAGGAGGACCCTAAAGTGGTACCTGGAGACTGGGTGTTGATAAGAAGCATCAAGAGAAAACACTGGCATTCACCTAAATGGGAAGGGCCCTATCAAGTACTACTCACAACACCCACAGCTTTGAAAATTGGGGAAAGAAGTACATGGATTCATTTAACTCACTGTAAGAAAGTCATTTCTGCAGACACAGACAAACAGTAAGAACAGTAGGACAAGACTAGTAATAGTGTGTGAGCTTGGTGTTAAGATCCAGGTTAGACACGAAAGCTAGCAGAAGACATTAAGAAGCCACTGTTCTGAACATAGGTGTGCTGTAGTGTGCAGAAATGGCGAAAGAAAAAAATAAAAAGAACGAGGGTTTCTGGACCCCACGGACAGTCCTTGTTATGCTACTTTTCTTTTTTGAATTGGGATTATTATTAAAAGCCATGAGTACGGGACATGATAATAAGGATCACATCCACAGATTGCAGAGACCAAAAAGAAGTAACGAAGACCCCAGTCCGATAATAAATGCCACAGTACATAGCTGTAATGGGAATAATGCGTACCGATTTGGTGTACAAGCCTGCATTCGTAGAAATACTTCTGTGATCATCTCTGTACCATATAGTGGTCTTACCCATGGAATGCCGGATGGTGACAGAGGGACTAATTACGGAAATAGTTTCTCATGGTATATGACCAACGATCAACAAGATAGGAGATGGGAAACGTTGGTAGCCGATGAATGGAGTAGATGGACACCAAGATGGGCACAAACCGAGTGGGCTAAGTACCAGAGTCAAATTCTCAAAATGTATCAAACAGATGATAAGCTGTCTATAGTGGTGAATACCACAGAAAAAGGAACCATATTCCCACCTGATATAGAGGGAGACTGTTGGTTGTTCCTCCTTTGGGTATACAAACAAGGAAAAGATCCGTATTTCCATTTTTTCCTCTGTGAAACAGATAGAGTACAGCAACCAATATTGACCGAATTAAGTACGTCAAAGGGGGTGTCCATACAAGCAAAGGGGGTGCCCATACAAGCAAAGGGGGTGTCCGTACAAGGCACAAAAGACATGAAGGCAGATGACTGGTTCCTAGTAACTACAGGAATTAGTGGACAAAATAACAATTGGCTTTTAATGGCAGAACAAGCAGGACTAGCAGCAAAGACAGGGACAAGTAAGACTTTGGGTAGCTTAAGCCACACTGCCTGGTGTAAGAATGTGGTCCATAGTACTCCCACATTCAAACCTGTCGGGAGGAGTGACGTATGGTGGTGGTGTGGGGATAACAGAATCTTTGACAGACTGCCACGGAATGTGTCAGGTTATTGTGCATTAATATCATTATTGTTACCAGTTGAAGCCATACCCATGACCCCTGAAGACGTTACGACATATGCAGCCTCTCTTATTCCTGAAGATTGGCAGAAAGGCATAGCCAGACATAGAGTAAAAAGAGATTGGAAAGGAGTGGGAAATCCAACGTATATTGACGCAATAGGAGTCCCCAGGGGAGTGCCTGACGAGTATAAACTGGTTGATCAAATAGCAGCTGGATTCGAATCTTCCATCTGTTGGTGGTGTTCAATTAATAAAAATGTGGACAGAATAAACTACATCCACTACAATGTACAGAAATTAGGAAATTGGACTGAGGAAGGATTTAAGGCTGTCCATTCACAGTTAGAAAGCCACGTCCCTTATGGCCTTCCAGAATCGTATTGCTCTGGATATGTTGTTGGCGGAGAAAGGAGGTGTTTGTGCCATGTTCGGAGAACAATGCTGCACATTCATTCCCAACAACACGGCTGCAGACGGCAGTCTCACTCAAGCCATTGACGGGCTGAGAACGTTGAACAGGAAGATGAAAGAGCACAGTGGAGTAAACACCGAAGGCTGGGATTGGTGGCTGGAAGGGATGGGAAGATGGAGGTCTTTGATTTCTTCACTATTAGTGTCTATAGCAGTATTTGCTGCAATTCTAACATTGTGTGGATGTTGTTGTATTCCATGTCTCAGAGGGCTTGTAAATAGAATGATAACCACAGCAATAAGTCCAGGACCAGGAGGGGGACCGGCATCATATCCACTTCTGGGGACAGACGACAACGAGGAGGACGATGGCTCTCCTGACCTGTACCCAGACCAATGGAAGTATGATGACCCAGACACCGATGATGGTGACAATGATGACATCACCTCTGGGGTGTAAGCCTATAGAGAGAACATACCATGATGAACCTCTTAGTGAAAATCTCAAAAGAAGTGCTAAGCTGAGTGATGCCTACTGTATGTTTAACAGGCGATAAACAGGAGGGGAATGTTAAAGATTTTGTATATACGTTATCACTGTTAAACATTTGTACATTTGTCTTCTTTCTCATGAGAACGGTGTTGTGCTGTTTTGCACTTCACCCTGAGAATGTACGTGTTATTCAACCTTGTTTTAGCTTTGTCTTCTTTCTCATGAGAACGGTGTTGTGCTGTTTTGCACCTGTCTTAACGCAATCCTGAGAATTCAATTTTGTTTTAGCACTCTGGGGTCAATCTGAGCTGGGAATGAAGGGCTGGATGTACTTATTATTATAATATAACTTTGTTTTCGCAGCCTCTAACGACTGGGAATAAGAGAACGTTTTGACTATTGTGATGTGGTGTTTAGTGTGAAGGAGTGTGGAAGACAGGACACTTCAGGCAGATGCAGAACAGCTGATACCTGCAACAGACGAACGAGATGTGCTGACCTGAAAGTGTTCTTCCTTACAGCTGCACTTATTGACGTATGCGTTTATTAATTACGGAAAAACCCCAACGGTCAAAACGACCCCCTGTGAGCAAGCACTTGGCGACAGTGGGAAGGAAAAACTACCTTTTAACAGGAAGAAACCTCCAGCAGAACCAGGCTCAGGGAGGGGCAGTCTTCTGCTGGGACTGGTTGGGGCTGAGGGAGAGAACCAGGAAAAAGACATGCTGTGGAGGGGAGCAGAGATCGATCACTAATGATTAAATGCAGAGTGGTGCATACAGAGCAAAAAGAGAAAGAAACACTCAGTGCATCATGGGAACCCCCCAGCAGTCTAAGTCTATAGCAGCATAACTAAGGGATGGTTCAGGGTCACCTGATCCAGCCCTAACTATAAGCTTTAGCAAAAAGGAAAGTTTTAAGCCTAATCTTAAAAGTAGAGAGGGTGTCTGTCTCCCTGATGGTTCCAGAGGAGAGGAGCCTGAAAGAAGCCAATAAGTCATTGCAAAAATTTCCCTACAAATAAACAACAAATAATACCTCAGTCAATAATTTAAATTCATGTTATCCCATAAAGGTCATCTAGATTGTAGGATTTTTTTTTTCCCTAAAAATTTTTCAAATGAACATCCAAGGTTCCTGCTTTTTTGTAGATTTGGCGGCGGCATTACAACATGACTCAGCTAGCTAATCAAAGTAGCTGCTCTATCTTAATGGTTGGCTGTTAAATCCAGAAATGGATATGTGACAGACAGCAGACATGATCAGTTTTCTACAAACACCAACACTGACAAAAAAGGTTGCTACAGCTCACGGTGATACGTACATATGGAGCCCAAAATGGTCCTTTCTTTAAAATTTATTCACAATTTTGCCTTGGAAAAAATATGCAATCACTCTTGGGATTGTTTGGGTCATGAAGAGCACATCTATTGTGTCCTTCATTTTCAGGGGAAAGAAGCCAACATTCATCAGCCATATTCCAAGGAGCCTTTGAAATGAGACAGCCTAGTCACACTACATGTGGCTGAAGAATGCAATCTTTGAAGGATGTGGCCCCTGAAGGGAGACACAACCATACAGACATTCCAAAAATACCCAAGGATTCTCAGGAGAGAGACCTATTATCAAAGGCATTCAGGTTCCACCTTAGGTCACTAGTCAGATCATCATAACCATAGAGCACCAGAACCCTCAAGGCTTGGGCCTTTGGTCTTCCAAATGTATTGACATCAGTAAACAACTCTGTCTAACAACCTCACAACAAGGGAGGCTTAGTTAATAAAACTCATACTCAAAAAGGCGTGAACCTGGTTGGTGTTTCATTTTTATGTGCATTCAGCTGATAAAATACATTTTGGACGTTTGGTAAACGGTCACTACACACTGGGAGCAATAGGGTCTCAAGGGCCCTTAGTAATTTTCCAGTCAGGCGGGGATTTGAACCCATGATATTGTGGACTCAAGCCCAACACCTTAACCACTAGACCATCACCATCATAGACACCCATCTCCTTCAAGCTAAAGAATCAGCATATAAGCATTGGCACAAAGGTACCTCAGAGCCTTTATTTTACTTCTTGTTCTGTTTGCTAACATAGATGGTAGGCTGCTATTGTGATGTCATTTAAGACAAAGTCTCAGAGTAGGGTTGTTGTTAACATATATTATTTGGAACATAGCAGAATCACCCCACTTGCTGGCCCGATGCCGGGGCTGTTTTTCTTTCCACCCCTAGGACTTCAATCATTTTGCTCCCTCTGTTGGAAGCTGTAGAATTAACAGCCTGTCCGCTCATATGAACCACATATGTGTGATGTGAACACGCCACCACTGATCAATTTAACTTTCACACTTCATTTGTGACTCAGTAGCGTCGGCTTTCTCGATTCCAGCTGGTAAAAGCGCGCTTCGGCACGAACAGGATCCCTTCGGGATCGTAGTCGAAATTGGAGTTTTTGTTACAGTCTTGTGAATTTGACACTGACATTCTTCTCACAATTCCGCTTTAATAAATGTCTGATTACTCTCTATGTGTTGGATTACAGCTCAGAAAAGTGTCTGATCCTTTGGTTCTTGGAGCCAATAACTTGTGTGTAACATTCTTCATTACTTCCTTGGCTTGTCACTTGGTACATGTTAAAAATTGGACATGAAGGGTGTTTGTGGTGGGAAGGGAGTGACTACAAAGACATTATTCACTGAGTCAGAGGGGAGAATAGAATCCAGATTGGACACAACCAACAAGCCAAAGCTGTTGATGAAAGCCGACACAATCGGTTCGAGTGGCAAAGGAGAGGTGCTTTTTGAGGGGCATTGACAGTCACGGCAAAGGCGTATGGTTCTGGTCATGGACGTTACACCTGCCTCTCCCCATTATTGGCCAGTCTTCTGATCAAGCATGAAAATAACAAACAACACGCCTTTGTTTGACGAGAATGTGTACATAATTAGCGCCAAAAAGTCTGGTCCTCAAACACACAGTGTCTTAGATGTTAAGGGTTGGATTGAAGAAATTTTCACTATCTCTTTTTTCACATTTCAGTTTGTTTCCAGGAGCGTTTGGCTGAGATTGTTCCAGTTTAGATGTAGTGTGTGTGTATGATTTAAAGGAGTTCATTCAAAAAAAAACAAAAAAAACAGCCTATAACTCTGTCGTCAAGGGCAAAAAGAGCCTTGTTCTTATCCAACAGCCAAATGAGGCTGACCTGGAATTGGAACTCATGCTGATCTGACAAAAGTGAACACAAGAGAACAAGACAATAAAAAAAAAGTCATAAACAGTATAAATATTTATTTTCCAGCTTTGATAACTACATACGAAGGCCTACTTTACTGAACAAGCCCAGAAATGTCCCGTTCAAGCAACAACATCTGGTACTGAAAAATGAACTCAACATGGAAGTGCCAAAATTTGCAGTTCATTGAATAAGGCTTGTTCCAAAAGTGAGTCAATGTTCTTTTATGCCCATGTTAAGGGCCCCTTCACACATAAAACAATTGAAGCCAACTGGCACACAAAGGAGGAATCGCATGCCACTCATGAAAAATCAGACTGGAACGCCTTGTACAGCTGTCGCAACCATTCGCACACCCCAGCTGCTGAAAGACAGTGAGTGCCCTGCAAGTGCCCATTCAACCCCCTCTTGGCAGGTGTCGGCCAAATTCCAGGTGCCACACACGAACATCCAACACCATTTGCTGGGCACATAGAAAAGGTGGGGCTAATCATGCTCCCAGCACGATAGTGGAGTGCAGATGACCACATTCGAGCTGTCTGTGAAAATTGTCTCTAAGTGCCACACGAATGTGCTGTTACCAAGTAACACATATGTCAAGCAAGTGTGCGCCCCCCCTTGCATGACATGCTGATAATTATGTACAGACAAGATCACATGGAGACCGGCCAGCCATGTCTGAGCGTGCACGGGACAGCAAAGTGCCTCTCAGCTAATCGCCGGCCAGACACTCACTGACAGCTGGAAATGACGCCTCAGTGCACACGACATGTTAAATTAAAAACACAGAGGACACAGCCAGGACAAGTATATGAATAAATACTACAATACCTACATACATAATTAAATAGCAAATAAATAACAAAAATAAATAATAAAAAAATAACAAAATAAATAATCACAGAACAAAGAAACAGAGAGTAACACTTCTGTGGGCTGATCAAAAAGGTGGGCGTGTCTGCCAACAGCTGCAGCTGTTGGGGTTTGTGGATCTGCAAGTCACAGCTGGAGAACACGTACCGTGTTATGACAGACATGACCTTACAACGCTCTACCATGAGGCACGTGCGTGTGCATGCTGTAATCACGTGGAAATACATAAAACCATATATCGCCTTTGGAACGGGCTGGAGCGACCGCACAGCGCGCACATCAGCAGGCTGTGCCAGGTGAAAAGGACCATCTGATCATGTGTACACTCAGCTGGAGATCTGAATGTCACGTCACCCACATCAGCTATGGTCCACATGATGTAGTGTCCTTCGACGCGCCACTCACTGGACATGCGGGGCCAGCTGGACAGGCGGGGCCAACAGATGTGGACATGATAAGAGTGCACTGCTTCATTCACGTCATTTCATGACTTGACATCTGTGACCATGGGTCATATACAGAGGAACAGAAAGATCATACTTGTATTGTCCACTCAATAAGAGGGATTAAATATTATAAATTGTGGTGGTTTTTATTAGTATACGTGTTTTTTCCCACACAGCAGCGGCGCAATGTGGTTCCACACGTTCCAGGTGCTTGCACTGTGTCGCCGAGGTATCATGCACACCTCTCCGAACATGTGTCCCTACCAACAGTAGGGGGAATGTTTCGCGGTTCCCAATTTTGTTTTTTGTTCACAGATTTTCGGCCAGTTTCTGTTTCTTTCGCCAAACTTCATGTTATGTGTGAAGGGGCCCTTAAATATCCAACTTTACAGCAAAAATACATGTTTACAGCCTGTTACAAAAAACACAGTTTTGGTTTCTATAGCTAGTTTCACCATTCATGACAATTGAATTGTTATACAAATAATGCGTTTAACCATCTGCCAGTCAAGGATGTTTTCTCAATTTCACCACACTTACAGTAATTCACCCTTAAAGGTGCTTTCACTTAGTATAATGTCCATGTATCCCATCCATCCATCTATCCATCCATTTTCTATACCTGCTTACTCCAATTAAGGGTCACGATAGGGCGGGAGTCTGTCCCAGCAGGCATAGGCCATGAGGCAGGGTACACCCTAGGCAGGACGCCAGTCTGTCACAGCCACCCATGTACTGCATATCAAAAATGTTCAGAACAGTGAACAGAGAAATAATTTGGCTCTAAACTTGAAAATCTGAAATCCATTTTTTTTTAGAAAATTCTTCAACTCTTTATAGGAAATTCACCTTTATTCATGTGGATGAACTGTTTTGGTACTATAATTTAATAATAATATATTTACCAAAGTCTTTGGATCTCAAACGTTGTGTAATATATGAAATAAACTGTAGTGCAATGTATGTATAATAAATGTTCAAAATTAAAATATGCAATTCCAGGTCAGTCCGCAGCTGTGCTGTACATCCACTTGGAAAAATAATTACACTGCATGTGTTTTTCTACATCTATTCCTTTTGTAAAATAGACTGAATAAAAATAAAGTGTTTCCTGTAGTTGAAAAGGTTATTCTTCCTTTGCTTGTTGAGATTACAAGCCTGTAGGATTGGCTGTAAGTCAGAGATTGTCTGGAGGAGAGATCCATTTTACAGATAAGAATTTGTAGTTTCAGAAGTGGTCTTATGACATCTCTGTGGTGTTCTGTCACTGACCTATTAATAGAAGCATGCCTATCCATGGAGCCCAGAGGGTTAAACTATTTAGAGTGGTTAAGTCACGAATAATTGGGGTGTGGTCACTTTCAGTGACAGGTAGTGTACCAGCTCGAGGCAGCCACCTGCTCACGCAGGCTCAAGCTGAGGCTGTTAAGTCCTTCTCACACAGAAGCCATGTGCGTGGCGTGTAACACTCGCCACTCAACTTGCCCCTATCCACAGCAAACACGTCACTTCTTGCCACAAACATATCACACAATGCCACACAGTTGCTGGCGCCCACCAGGGTGTGGCAAATGTTTTAGATACGTTCTACAAAATTATGCATTAAGCAATCAACATAATTCAGCGTTCCCAGCTTGTTAACCTTAACTAGCTAACTTAGTAACAGTGAGATAGGCAGGTGTTTTCAGCCTTCATTAATACCACCCACAGGCTTGGTCAAGATACAGGTAGAAGGTCAAACACATGGGTGATCAGTCCAACAGGCAGCAATCTGAGGAACGAGTAGAAAGTTTACCCAAAATGGAATTAAACAACTCCAAAGATGGCAGACAAAAAACTGAGAACTCGGAATAGTGTGACAAAGGTCTGCAACAAAGATTGAAAACAGAAGCCCTGGGAAACAGAACGTGAGAAAACAGGAACAAACATAAACAATCTGGGGTACATCAAAGGAAAAGCATCAAAGACAGACTAATACAGGAAAGAATGAACCAGAGACCATGGAAAATGATAATAACACACAGAAAACAATATTAGAATGAGAATAATGTGGAAATCAGATCTAAGAACCAAAATGTGACCTGTGACATAAAGTAGCATGGTAAATGCAATTTGATACCTCAGGGGTATTTTAGTACCATACTAAGAGTAAGGCCCTGTCCACGTGTACATGGGTAATTTGGAAAACAGCTTTTTCTATATGTTTTGGCCGTTCGCCAACATTCAAACTGTGTTTTAGGTCACTGAAACTGGAGCTTTTGCAAAACCCCTTCCAAGGTGAAGCCTGTCAGAAACTCTGTTTATTTGTAGACAAGGAAAACTGAGTCTTTGTCTTTTTTTCCCAAACTTTTGATTGGCTAGCATTGCTGTACGGTTAGGGTTACATCGCCATCTGTTGCTTTGGCATGTTCCTGACAGCACGTTATAATGTTTTGCACTTTCATGTGGATGGGGATATTTTTTTAAAACAGCGCTTGAGTAGATGGAATTTTTTTTTTCTCAAAAAACCAAAGGTGGAAAACACCCATTTTCAAAAATACCCTTCTACATGTGGACTTAACCTATGTCCCTGTCTTGTTACAGAAAGGTAAATGAACGTTATTCTAATTTGGAACAGCACTCATAATTTATTAAGTCCAGTCAGCATAAAATTAAATGCGTGTTCATTTTTGTCATTTAATTTTGGACACAATCAGCAATTCACTGTATAATGACTACCAAAATATTGACCTTAACCAGGTAAAACAGCTCTTTAAATTAACACCAAATTTCAAACACATCCTTGAATGATGGCGTACTCGCTCACACAATGCAAAGTGTATCCGCCGCTGAGTGAGACCGGGGTGCAAAGAGCATGTGTAAATCTCATTAGCTGTATATCCAACTGTCCGAGACGTGCAATTACTAAATTATAAATGTGAAATTAATCAGAAAAAGGGCTCCGTGTTTGTGAGAGGGCATTAATCTCGTCCTTGTTACGCCAATGGCAAGAGGCATTATTCATGAACCCTCCATTTCTCACTTCCCCCCTTGGAATGAGAAATGTAACTCAGAGCCAAGAGCACGCATTTACTCTCAAAGTCCACGAACCCTGAAAAACCATGGGTGTAATTAAGTGAAATTATTGATGTAAACAAACTGATATATGCCTATTTGAGCTTGGTGCTTGTGTTTGTGCACAATGTCTATGTGAAAGCCATAGGTTGGAATATTTCTTTTTAAAAAATCACCAATTCATCAACCACAAGCCTGTTGTGAAAAGTGTAATGACACAGACCCACAACAGGGGGCGTAAATGAACAGTCAATGGAAATAAGAAGTAACACTTTTAATGTTGTGAAATGTGCACAACGGATACAGATACAATTCAATACTACGGTCAGTTATACAGTTGGTGTTGTGTGGGCAGGCTCGAGGATAGGAGACGCCTGTCCAGAGAAGAGTCGGGATCAACACGATTTCCACCGCCAACGGATCTGGAACACTCCAGAGCCGCCAAGTCCCGAGTCACCAGGTGGCCACCGTCTCCAGCTGTCAGATCGGGTACTGCTGGCAGGAAACAGAAACAGTCAAGAGTGGGTGTGTGTGCACACACCCAGTAAACAGTCAGCAGAGTACCCCTGATAAAGGGAGAAAACACCATCTCCCAATCCCACTACTTCCTCTGGTTATCCGTGCAGACTCCACTACACAAGTATGTGAGTGAAGAGTGGAGAACGCCACCTCTTACTACTCCCTTCGACTTGGCAGACCGTGGAGAAGCTGCAAACTCAGAAAGCAACTTTACTACTAATACAGACGTGAAGAACGTCACAACTGACTAGAATGGCTGAGTGTCTACCTGAATAATTCAGACGATTTCTAGGCAGCGGTGTGGTGTCTTCTCCAGGCTTTTATGGATGGCATGATGAGGTGATGGATGACAGCTGTCAGAGTTCCTGGTGCTCCTGGTGGCCACTGCGCCCTCTGGTGCCTGAAGCCCGTCTACAGACAGGGCGCCCTCTGGTGTTGGGCCAGCAGTACCTCCTCTTCGGGCGGCCCACACAACAAAGCCAAGGTTAAGGGGACAAAGACAGAATGCATATTACAAAGGGTATATAATATTAGCTTGTCATGCTATATGACGTTAGGTGCATCTCCGCACTACATTATAGAACTGCCCAGGGTTCAAAAAAGACTGTGCTGCCCTATTACAACAAAATAAATTGGTATAGTTTTTGTTGAATTGTAAGACAAGGCTGGGTAGTACAAATTCAGTGTGTACGTTCCTTTTAAAGTGCCAATCAAGTGAACTAGCCTCACCCTGTTAATACAACGGCTTGTCAAGTCATCTAGCTTGGCTAATTAGCACAGTGAGGAAAATAAGATTTGAACACCCTGCGATTTTGCAAATTCTCCCACTTAGAAATCACGGAGGGGTCTGAAATTTTCATCTTAGGTGCATGTCCACTGTGAGAGACATAATCTAAAAAAATGTTGAAATCACAATGTATGATTTTTTTAATAATTTATTTGTGTTACTGCTGCAAATAAGTATTTGAACACCTGTGAAAATCAATGTTAATATTTGGCACAGTGGCCTTTGTTTGCAATTACAGTAGTTTTTCACCAGGTTTTCACACACTGCAGCAGGGATTTTGGTTCACTTCTCCATTCAGATCTTCTCTAGATCTTTCAGGTTTGGAGTTTCAGCTCCCTCCAAAGATTTTCTATTGAGTTCAGGTCTAGAGACTGGCCAGGCCACTCCAGGACCTTGAAATGCTTCTTATGGAGCCCCTCCTTAGTTGCCCTGGCTGTGTGTTTGGGGTCATTGTCATGCTGGAAGACCCAACCATAACCCATCTTCAATGCTCTTACTGAGGGAAGGAGGTTGTTTGCCAAAATCTCGCAATACATGACCCCATCCATCCTCCCTTCAATACGGTGCAGTCGTCCTGTCCCCTTTTCAGAAGAGCACCCCCAGAGTATGTTTCCACCCCCATGCTTCACGGTTGGGATGGTTTTCTTGGGGTTGTTCTCATCCTCTAAACATGGTAAGTGGAGTTGATTCCAAAAAGCTCTATTCTGGGTCTCATCTGACTACATGACCTTCTCCCATGCCTCCTCTGGATCATCCAGATGGTCACTGGTGAACTTCAAACGGGCCTGGACATGTACTGGCTTGAGCAGGGGGACCTTGCTGCCCTGCAGGATTTTAAACCACGACAGCATCATGTGTTACTAATGTAATCTTTGTGACTGTGGTCCCAGCTCTCTTCAGGTCATTGACCAGGTCCTCCTGTGTAGTTGAGCTTTCTCAGAATCATCCTTACCCCACAAAGTGAAATCTTGCATGGAATCCCAGACCGAGGGAGATTGACAGTCATCTTGTGTTTCTTCCACTTTCTAATAAATAATCATAACAGTTGTTGTCTTCTACCAATCTGCTTGCCTGTTGTCCTGTAGTCCATCCCAGCCTTGTGCACATCTACAGTTTTGTCCCTGGTGTCCTTAGACAGCTCTTTGGTCTTGGTATGGTGGACAAGTTGAAGTGATTGATTGAGTGTGTGAACAGGTGTCTTTTATACAGGTAACAAGTTCAAACAGGTGCAATTAATACAGGTAATGAGTGCAGAATAAGAGGGCTTCTTAAAGAAAAATTGACAGGTCTGTGTGAGCCAGAATTCTTGCTGGTTGGTAGGTGTTCAAATACTTATTTGCAGCAGTAACATACAAATAAATTATTAAAAAATCATACATTGTGATTTCCGGATTTTTTTCTTTTTTCTTTAGATTATGTCTCTCACATTGGACATGCACCTAAGATGAAAATTTCAGACCCCTCCATGATTTCTATGTGGGAGAACTTGCAAAATCGCAAGGTGTTCAAATACTTATTTTCCTCACTGTATATCTCCACTGGATAATGTCTATAACACTTTAAAATTCAGATCAGGTCTTGGAGCTTGCACTAATGCCATGTATTGCCACATCCACCACACTATGGAACTGCATGAGGTCTTGACTGCCATCCAACTAGTAAAACAGGTAAAGAACCAGTACATCCCTACCTCCTGAAAGTACCCTTCTGTCTGCAGCAACTAGGTAATATATGAGTAGCGCCTTGGACTTTCTCATGTACTAGGGTTTCCTTTAGTAACTACTTACTTGACACAAGATCATTCTAGTACCACCCAAGGATTGTGATCGATGATTAAATTGTTAGACATGAAGCCTGACTGCTTTGGATGGTTGCTGAGCAGCAAGCAACTGGCACAAAATCCTACTGATAATGACCCTTATAAAACAAGCTGCATAATAACGTAAGGTAAAAGGTCAAGGGAATGTTCATGTATCAACTTAATGAAGGAGATGAATTGCCATGTTCAGGAGGAGATGGGCTGGTCACCTGCTTGGTTCTTGGTTGAGAGCCAGATCAGTTCTGTGGTGTTGTTGGAAAAGCACGTAGCACCAGTGCAAACTTCCACGCCTGACCAGATCTTCAATGAAGAATGATGTTAAAAGTTGGGACAGTGTCTCCTTTACATCAATAGAAGAACTACAGAAAAACTTCAGTGAATAGTGACAGATATTCTAGTTCAAGAAAAACTCACAATTTCAGTTCAGCTGAGAAGAAAAACGTTGCTTCAGTAAAAATGGACTTTGCTGGACGGATGGATATTAGCTAACACTAAGATTGATTTTGAGTTTTACCATATAATGCATCGCCTAATGGTTGGTAAACATAGACAGAAAATGTGAACAACTCACTACTGCAATTCCAGCAAACTAGTTTGACAATATTCATAGCTTTTGGATGAATTCTATAATGGTATTCATTTGTGAATCAACTGTAACAATAAAATTTATTTATTTTACAAACAAGTAAAACATAATATCAACAATAAAATATCACTAAAATCACATTGATTTCAAAAATGTATCAAATATTTATTACATATAATACAAATTTAAAGCATCAGGATGGAAAAAATATCCAACCAAACAATACAAACCATCGCATGCACCATCGGTGTTCCCGCATGCACGAACCACCGCGTTCGTGCACGCGGGAACACAGTGCGAGCAGCTGCACGATGTGGTTACATAGTATTTGATCTTGATCGTGCAATGTCAGAAAGTGGGATTTAGAGTTTGTAGGATTTAGGGGTGTTTATGAGAAGAAATAGAATACACCATTCATAACCATTGTTAATTACTTTATAATTACCTGCAACAATGGATCGATGTGTTTTCATGAGCTTGGAATGAGCCCTTGTTGATACAGTAGCAGCGGCTGGAAGACTTAAGAAAACAAAGAAGAAGAATCAGTAGTTGCTAGGTTAGACATTGTCTAGCGGCACGATAACAAGCATGAGAACCCTCGTTTTTGTAAAAATAGAGCCTCATACATATTGAGTATCAAAAACAAAGGCAAGGGTGCCTGAATCCCCATCACTAAAGAAGCATAAACACAAAGAGAAACAAAATTGTGACCAACAACAGCACAGTGCAGTCCGCACCACTAGATGGTAAATCCTACACACTGTAGCTTTAATCATTTATATTCCTGCCGAGGTAGTTCTTACTGTGACTGTCTAATGAGTGTACATTGAGAACTGACTGTTCTCTTGTACAAGTACTTCTGGTTCCTAATCAATTCAATGCAAATTACAGTCAATATTATTTTGATTAGATTAGATAGAACTTTATTAATCCCTTGGCAAGACTCCCTCAAAGAAATTGAGGCTTCAACAGAATTGTATATCAGCACACAGGGTAAGAAGCACACAGAGCATCAAAAGTAGAAGTAAGAAAAAATTAGCAAAAAGTAAATACAAATATAAATACTAGAAATACGGTCTTACTGGCTACAACTGCTCCTCTCCTTCCTGTCCTCTGTCTTCCTGTTACTCTTCCTATTTGTAAACTAGTCTGTTATTAACAAAGGCAGAGGAAGGTGATCAGCGATCAAACGGGAAAATATCATCGTGTCAGGCACAAGCAACGATTACTAAAACCGTTGACATTAGGAAGGACTGAAAACTGGTCGTAGCACTTTATTAAAACTGTACTGCTCTCAGGAGAGCCAAACTCAAATCTGCCTGGCAGTAAAGAGGAACAGTTAGGGAATCTTTAACAGGCCACAATCCATTACAGAGAGCCATAAATGTCCTCAGGAATATACACATCACAGCAGAGTGGGATGTGACCATACTCCCGCTAAGACTCATCTTCATTTATGTGGCCATAAGCGGAGCTTTTATGAGGACTCCGTATAGGTTTGTGAAAGTAAGTCTGAGGCTGTTGTTACTTTAGACTGCAAATGTTTCAAGTACTGTGGAGTAATCCTGAACAAGAAAGTGTTTTTAACTATTTCATGAGTATATTGGTTTCAAAAAAGCGTTCTAATAATTAGATTAAAAAAAAGGACGTTCCATCTCCTTGACATGCCATGTTGAACATATACAATGAGCTCATTGGAGTCCGTGCCCACCTCAGTCGCTGCACTTTGACTCCACTTACATTCACGTCAATCCTGGTGATATATTCAAACCTGTAACAAATTACTCACTCCCCCGCCAGCATGTGGACGACAAGGGCTTCTTGTCTCTGATTGGAGGGTTTGCTCTCATTTGTCTTTGACACCCTGTGCTGGCCGGCCGGCGCTGCCATTCATCTCCTGTGTCACCGCACAGCAAGGCGTTCACGCTGTGACGGGAGAAGTCTGCTCCCCCTTACAAACCGCTATCAGTACCAGGTAGACACTTCATCTCAAAGCCTTTGTCAGGACCTCCCTACACTGGCCGACCCGCGAGTGGTAAAAACTGGTGGGTTTTGACACTCCAGGCGAGGTGCTGTGCCAGGCGGGGCCATGAGGATATTCTTGGTTTAAAGGTGATTTTTAGATGATAGTGTCACATAATAGTGAAAATAGTGAAGGCATTTGAGGTTTAAGAGGTTTTTGAGCAGATGTTGAAAGTAGAAATTGCAATCAGCAACCGTGCAGGGATCCTTAACAAACCACTCAGTTCAAGTATGACAGCGTGTGAGTCCTTTGATGCACATTAATATCCTTTGTTTTTTGTGGCTGACTCGTGATCCTGATTACGCATCTTTCATTGCTGATCTTTGATATAATATCTTTTATCCTGATTGTTGACCTTTGATCTTGATTGCTGGTCTTTGATCGTGTCCACTCGTCTGTATCCTGATCACTGATCTTTGAAACTTACTGGGTAGGTTATGTTTTTGTTGTTGCCAGTCTGTCTGTGCAATCAGAACCAAGGAGTGGATCCTGAAGTGTGATTCTGATCACTGATTGAATTAGTAGTCCTGATAACAGGGCCAAAGCTCAAAGACAAAAGGCATCATCAGGATAAAAGGAATATAGAGCAAAGATCACAACTCAGAGATTAAGGATCATATAAGATAAGATAAGATAAGATAAGGTCAACTTTATTTATCCCGAAGGAAATTATTTTGCCAGAGTACCGAAACTAAACGGTAAATAATGTTTTTGTTTTGCTGTGTTTTTTTTTTTTTTATAATAAGTACAACAAATGTATGCGAAATGACACAAAGACATTTGCACAAGATGTCTGACAATACTGCACATAACTCTGAATAACTCTGTTCATTATGTATTCATCCTGCACAAGGGGGAGGAATTATACGGTCTGATTGCCACAGGTAGGAACGACCTCCTGTGGCGTTCTGTGGGGCACCTCGGTGGTCTGAGTCTATGGCTGAAGGTGTTCTAACAGGACGTCAGTGCGGCATGCAGGTGGTGGGAGGTGTTGTCCAGGATGCTGAGCAGTTTCCTCAACATCCTCCTCTCTCACACCTCCACCACAGACTCCAGCAGTTGTGATGTATGTAGGATCACCCCATGATCAGGATCAAAGGCATCTGCATCAAAGGTGAAGGGAATGATCAGGATCAGAGTTCAAAGTCCAAAGGTAAGTTCTGCCCAGTGATCCAGATCTACACCAAACTGTAGTCAGTTCTTCGTTCACAGAAGGTCTTCCAAATTTCACTCAAATATATTCATGGTGCTTTGAGATCTTTTTCATGAATAATTAATTAGCTATCTCAATGACTGACAGACAAGAAGACACAAAAAAGCTGTTGGCTGTGGATATCCAGTGGCTTCGTGTTTCGAAATATCGCAAACTATCGAGGTGCATTCTGATCTGGATTCTGATGATTTCATCCAAGATCTGTGAGGGACAATTTCCAATTTGCTGTGAGAATTTTTGTAATCTTTGTGGTTCTTTGTGTGGGAATCGGTCGTGTGATCACTTGATCCCAGTCACCTTATCCTGCCCACATGAGTTGAGCACAATGGAGTGTCACAAAACCTACCTGTATGAACCACTTTCCTTCTTTTCAGACCAGTTAATTTGGTTGAATCACTCAAAAAAAAAAATAAAACCCAATCTGTGCTCACCATTGCTTTTATCTTTACGGGAAACTGCCATGTGCCAAATTTTACAAACATTTATGTGAAAATTGCAGTGCATTTATGGAACTGCAAAGCTACTGGATAAGCTGAGTTCCCTGCGGGACTGAAAGTAGGTATTTAAAGCTACAGTGTGTAGTATTTAGTGCCATCTGGTGGTGAGGTTGCAGATCGCATTACGCCATGGCCAGTCATGACATTATTTTGCTTTATGTTTTCACTTCTTTGGCGATGGTGATTCATGCTCCCTAACCTTTTTTTTGTGATGATCTTCCATTTCATAAAAAATTAGGGCTGTCAAACTTGATAGCCTCCACTAGCAACCAGTAGGTGATGCATAAGGGAGCAACCATTGATTCCACTTCTGTTTTTCCCTAAATCCTACAGATTGTAGCTTTAACCCTCTGGGGTCCGAGGGCATTTTTTGGACAGTTCACCCGCCTGGCATAAATGTTTTATTATTGCTGTTAACAGCTTTCCCTGCATCCCACAATCAAGTTTTAGGTCTCTTTTTTCAGGACAACCTGTGCTTTCAGAATATATATGTTTTTGTTGTGTTTTATAAGTGTAATAAAGGTTTACAATCAAAAATAGGCAAGGAAAAAATAAAGCGAAAAATAATTTTCCACACACATTTATTCAAAACACACAACAAACTATAATAAACAACTGTTTTGACACTTTATAAAGGTAATTTGAGGTCTTGTGTGAAAGACTGTACAATAAAAAGGTTCAAACAATAAACACAAATGCACATTTTGAACAATATCTACAAAATGGTCTATGCATTTTGTTATTTTGATATGGTAAACAGTGCTTTACGCAGAGAAAGCAACAGAGTTATCCAGTAACATTCACATGCAAACTAGTGGCGCAATCCTGATAGTTACGCACTCTTTGTTTGAGCACATGAGATTGTCATCAGAGGCGCGCCATCTGCTTTCACTTTCGCTGTGCGTAATGGCGCAGGGCACACTGAGTATGTACTAATAGTATATACTCATTGGAGCTCCCAGGGGGATATTCAAACAGGCCAACTAGTAACATATCACTCCTGAAAACAATCTTTGGCTTTTCACGTGAGGGAAATCTGCCCTACGATTGGATTTTGGAAAACCATGTGACGGTGAGCCAATTCCGATTGGACACTCACATTGCGCACGTGATCACACAGCTTCTATGAGGAGTACAAAGATGGCCGATGGCTGGCTCGAAAGTCTGCGGAGTTAACTTTTCAGCAAAAAAAAAAAAAGTACGTTTTCTATCTCATATCATTAAAAAGTTATTTATAATTTAGTAAAGCTTGGCCTTAGCTGTCATATACGACGGCGTCGGCCCCAGAGGGTTAATTAGAGAATTAGATAATAAGATAAGATAAGAAAGCCTTTATTCATCCCTCAATGGGGAAATTTCAGTGTCACATCGCAGCATAGAACAGTAGAAGTAGATAATTTACAGAGGAAACCTTCAAATGGTGATGAAAGCACCAAATTTGGCATGAATACTTCTTAGACATTACTCTTTTGAAAAAGCAGAGTGTCTTCAACAGGTGGCCAGGTAGGGGTCAATTGAAGAATCACACAGGGGTCAAAATTTAAAGATGCTCCAATCATATTGAAAGGTATTTCATATTATTTGTCTGACCATAATGATTTCAGAAAGGTATAGTTTGGACTGTCTATGACTGAATTCTATGGCGTTATGGGGCAAAAAATAGCAAAGATGGTGAGAAAGGTCAATTTCAGGGATCAAAATTTAAAGTTGCTCCATTTTTTGGTAAAAAGAGATGAAAAATTCTTGGTTGAGCAAATACAGTTGTAAAAAGGAATATTTTGCACAATCTATCAGAATCAGAATTGAATTTATTGCCAAGTAAGTTCTCACATACAAGGAATTTGATCTGGTGTCATTGGTGCATAAACAACAATAAAAGAAAAGGAAAAAATACTTCTGTAAGAAGTAAAGGAATCACATAGACAAAGGGGCAAAACTAAATTTACTGTCAAATAGACATAGTGAAATGGGGCTGTGCAGGCATGCAGTGCAACGTAGCGTACTTAGTTATCACATTCCAGGGTAACATATGTTATATGCTGTTGAATCCAGTATAATGTCGACATTGTTTGACCTTTACTGTGGGCACCAAACATCCAACATGGTCAAAACTATTCCATTTATTAATCCTATTAGTTCATCCAATAATTTGCATCACTTTTTACCAAAATTGGACCCCATAACTCAATAACATTCAGTCACAGACAGTCCAAACTATACCTTTTTGGAATCTTTATGATCATACAAATAATGTGGTATAGTTTTTAATATGATTGGAGCAGTTTTAAATTTTGACCCCTGTATAATTTTTAAATTGCCCTCTATGTCTGAGGTGTATTTGTGCCGAATTTGGTGCTTGAATCGCCATTTGAAGGATTTTGTTCAGTTATCCACTGCACTAAACAGACACTGACAGATTGTTCTGAGAGTGCTGACCAACAGAGAAAACCTTGGCGTCTTGATGACCCCTTGGTTCAACGCAAAATTAGAGTTTAGAAATCGCACCGAGACTGCAGTTACCAAAACTTAAAGGATGAATATGTGCATGTCAGTGCACACAGAACATCTGTAAACAGTCACATTACACGGAGCTAACCACCCCAAAGCCCTGTACGGGACTACGGCTGTGGCCTCGCTAACCCCATCGCCTTGCTCGCTCTCATCCTGCGCACACAACTTGCTGTTCAGCAGCTTTTATTATAAATAAATCAAGCAAAGCAAATGCATGGCTCAGGGTGATGCACAACCCGGACAAAGGTAAAAGTCTGCGAGTCGCCCCTCTGGTGCTCATTAAGTGTTAATAATAAACATTTTTAATGATGACCTTTTGGTAAGCAAACAAATGAGAAATGTCACCGTGTCGCTTTCAGGTTTGTGCATTCCATCATTTTATCCGGGGTGGCAACACACCCAGAATGTTTTAAACTCTCGCAAATGTGCATCAAACGGCCCATCTGTGCAATGCGCGCAAGTGTGCATGCACGTGTGCGTGCACAGTTCAGCTCTGTGCTGCTTTGTGTGACATGGCATGGCTTTTATATATAAATGACTCCAAATTTTGGCATGAAATTAATCGAAAATAAATGCAAACACCGCCTTTCTCCTTAGCTAAATCTTATTGCCGCTGACGTAAGTCTGTTCACAATTAGCTGTAAAGCACCCTTTGATACTTTCCGCATGCAACTGCCAGCGTTCGCAGTGGCATATTTGAGGGTTTTTATTGGCGCTTTTATAAGCACACCTGGAAGTTGCCACAAATGGAACACAATTTTTACCTTTGTGGTTTTTAGTTTCTTTTTTTTAACACATCTGTTCACCAGTTTCACACAGCTGATACCTGACGACCAGGTGCAAACCGCTTCACCCCACTTCCTCGATAGTCTAACGTACTCACTTTATCTAAGCGGTGACAAAGACAAAAGTCTCTGTTTGCGTGTGCTTGTAAGGTTTTAGAGCCGTGTTATAAAAGTCTCAGTCATCTATCCTCTTAGTTTAACGCTCCAGCTGGTCTCTCTGGATCTCTGCCACAGTGTGACAAGTCTGAATGACTCCACGCTCGCTGATGCCTCTGCAGACACACTGACAGGAATTTATATATATATATATATATATATATATATATTTGCACAAAGTAAGAAGTGCATGCTGACATGTTGTTGTTTGGTTTTGGCCAAAATACCTTTTTAATGTTTCTCCAGGCAATGTTGTCATAGAGTTTGAGACCCAAGAGACACATTGTTAGAAAGGACCACACCTTTGTCTGGCATTGCTGACCCATGAACTAACTATACTGTGTATGCAGCAACCTCCAGTGCTGAAAAATGAAGCTTGTGCAGAAATGCAGCGTGAACGTTAGTTCTATCAGGAGACTCACAAGTCAGTGTTACAGATTCAGCGGACGCAACTTAATCCTAAGAAGCTGTTACCAATCATCATCATCATCATCAGTAGGATATGGGCTTGTTGTGGGCGTGCCCTGTTCGTCTCTGCAGGTTCTGCTCTGGGAACTTCTGGGTTCCCCTGGGTTTGTTTTCTGTCTTGTGGGTCAGGTGCATGTCAGCATTGGCTGCTGACTTGAATGTCATGTCTGGAGTCCCATGTATGCTTTATCTTGTCGGTCCTGTTAGTGTAGATGTCTTTTGTCCCTCGTGTGGCGTTTCTGGATGTTGTTGATTTATGGCTTTCACTTTGCATGGTAGAGTTTTAAATTGCACTTGTAGATGTAGCGACGAACTGTGTGAACTGAAAAAGGTTTTCTGAAGTGTTCCTGAGCCCACGCGGTAAGATCCTTTACACAATGATGTCAGTTTTTAATGCAGTGCCGCCTGAGGGATCGAAGGTCACGGGCATTCTATGTTGGTTTTCGGCCTTGCCGCTTACGTGTTGAAAGTTCTCCTGATTCTCTGAATCTTCTGATTATATTATGGACTATAGACGATGGAATCCCTAAATTCCTTGCAATTGAACATTGAGAATCATTGTTCTTAAACTGTTGGACTATTTTCTCATGCAGTTGTTCACAAAGTGGTGACCCTCACCCCATCTTTGCTTGTGAACGGCTGAACCTTTTGGGGATGCTCCATTTATAACCAATCATGACACTCGCCTGTTTCCAAACAAGTGTTCTTTGAGCATTCATCAACTTTTCCAGTCTTTTGTTGCCCCGTCCCAACTTTTTTGAAATGTGTTGCAGGCATCCATTCCAAAATGACCAAATATTTACACAAAAACAATAAAGTTTATCAGTTTGAACATTAAATATCTTGACTTTGTGGTGTATTCAATTGAATATAGGTTGAAGAGAAGTTGCAAATCATTGTGTTCTGTTTTTATTTACATTTTACACAACGTCCCAACTTCAATGGAATTAGAGTTGTAGAAGTGGCAAATCTCGCAGTTCCTTGAAAGGCCGCTTTGGTATAGCTCCAGAAGCAAGTCAATGCCCAAAGGCCCCCATGTCAAAATCAAAGTTATCCTCATGAAACATCATAAAATGTACAAAACGTAATGCATAAAAATTATGTCACCAAAAGCAAGATGGCAGATTTTCCATCCTCCATTTAAAAACAAACAAACAAAAAAAACCAAACAAAACAAAACTGGAAATTCAACTTGTTGTATTTTTCAAACCCAAATCTAACTCTAACCAAAATGCTAACATGCATTTCTGAACATTAAATGCAGAACGCGTGCTGCACATGTGCATGACAATTCATATGAATATGAGATGTGATATACTTTATTGATCTCACAGTGGAAAAATTATGTTATGCGCAAGGTAACGTGCTTTACTTTTCATATATATCATATGAAAAGCATCATGAGAAAAATCCTCAAATTTATAGCAAAAATAAACATGGTTACAACCTTGTACAAAGTAAAAAATTTTGTCTCTATAACTAGATTCCCTGTTCATGACAACTCTATATTTGGAAGTGAATTTTAATATAATGCATCACTTTCAGCTATTTTAAGTCTTTGTCCTTACTGAGTATTTTATTACAAATATGTGAGATAATATGGCTTGCTGTGTAGTTAACTGTACTAACATACAATCAAAGAAGTTGGTACTCCAGTATTTGAGTGAAATTTTAGAATTAGAAATTTTAGGGGAGGTGATGGTCTAGTGGTAGTAGCTTGAGACCAGAGGATCCTTGGTTCAAATCCCTGCCTGACCGGAAAATTACTAAGGGCCCTTGCGCAAGGTCCTTAATCCCCTAGTTGCTCCCGGTGTGTAATCTGACCACTTTTTTTTAGTAACGAATAATCTAACGCGTTAATCTTTCCAAATCAGTAATCAGATTAAAGTTACTTCTCCAAGTCACTGTGCGTTACTATTATTTTTACATTGTGGGTCGACAGCAGCATTAAACTTGGTCCGTGGGCAGGGGGTCGGGGTTCGACTGAACTACACACTTTAAGTGAGCTGTGAGCTTTTCATCCGCGGTTTTCTGCAACAGCTACGACTCGTCCTCACCTCTTACAACGCACCTGCACTGAGCTTTACAAAGACATTTTTATGCTTTTTTTTTCTCCGAGCTGCTCCGTATCTGCTGCTAAAAACAGCTGATCCTCCGCGACGCGTCAACAACTAACACTATTTTCCACTCAAATGCACCTAAACTCTCTTTCTGAGGACCACATGATGTGAAAACGCAATAAAACTTTCTTACCTGTAAATCTGGTCATGTTTTCTGCATAAATAAATGTTATCCATTCTTTGTGCTCAAACGCCAAAGCAGGGGCGAATCCAGATGGAATGGGGGCGTGGGGCAGGGATGTGCCCCCCCCCCCCCACAACACCCCTAGATTAAAGGTCCAGTTTTGAAGCCTTTTTTTACTACAACTGCTAATACTACTTAATAATAATTTCAACAAGTAAAATGTTTAGAGAGAATTTAAATGTTAGAAAAATGTTAGAATGAATTTAATAGTTACATTTATAAACAATGTTGGTTAGAAATTGCAAGTTTTACTGTTACAGTGCTGTCAACAGTTAAATATGAGGTCAAGAAAGATTATTTTACTTTTTATAAAACAAGTATTTATTTTCATTGAAGTCAAGAAAGGGTGACTATAAAGTGAGTTTTGGCAAAACAGGTATCATTGTCATGTTGAGGTGGCAGAGGGTTGTTGTCGACAGCTGGGGAAAGTAACTAAAAAAGTAACTAGTAATCTAACTTAGTTACTTTTCCAATTGAGTAATCAGTAAAGTAACTAAGTTACTTTTTCAAGGAGTAATCAGTAATTGGATTACTTTTTCAAAGTAACTGTAGCAACACTGGTAGTGAGTACCTTGTGTAGCAGCACCGAGACATGGGGTGAATGTGAGGCATTATTGTAAAGTGCTTTGAGCATCTGATGCAGATGGAAAGCGCTATATAAATACAGTCCATTTTACCATATTATTGAGTTGATATATTAGCTCAGTTAGCAGGTAGCTTGTTGACATTAGGTCCACTGATGGTGCAACAGTTGCTATAGGAACATGCCGGTCACATGTCTTAATAACCAGACCAAAGCCACCCATTACAAAAAACACCAAAATACTACAATAATATGATAATACTTGATTTTAAACACTTACCACATTGTCAGACACTGGCTTTGCAGTGACTGCTGCACTCACTGAGCAACAAAATTTGCGCATGTGTTCACTGTATTACAAACAGGCCTGTATCAAATATTAATTTTATAATGGCAGAACAACAAGAAAAATCATGCATTTGTATATTGTCATAAACACATAGTAAAACAGTGCATTACAGGAAGGAATGTATCTCCTTTTTTTCATACAACACATTAAACTTGTTTTTTTATTTCTGACAAATTTCTTTTCTACAGATATGCATATGCAACTGATGATTCTGCATAAGTATTCAGTTCTCCCTGCTCCCATGAACTCATCTTTCTTATGCAACTGGCCACACCTGTTTCCTATCTGCATTCAGGATAGCTTTTAGTGGTTCATAATTTTTCTTCTTTTTGTATGCTTTTTGTGTCATCTGGTTCATTCTGGTTTATTCTGTTTGTTTGTTGGACTCTGTTCATGCCTTTTTCTGTTTTGTATATTAGACTATTTTTGGTCTGTTCACTGTTTTGTTCTAAACAGAGTTTCCTGTGTTTTGTTTTTGGCATTGTCACACATGTCTGGATTGCCAAATCCAGCAGTCACACCAGTCAATCAAACACGAAGAAATAAATCAAAACATGAACACACAGATAGAGACCACGCATGACTGTGCAAAGCGCAACAGAATTTTCCTACTGGAGGTTACAGATGCATTTACCTGTTAAAAACAGAACTTACGCTTCAGCACTTAAGTGCATTGACTCTTTAGGCCCCAACTTCATGTTTAATAATTCAGGGTTTAAAGCCCTTAAAGCAAGTGTCCAACTACACTTTGCTGTTTACAGTCAGGTCAAAATTTATCCGACCAGTGGCGGCGCCAGGAAGTTTTTGTTGGGGGAGCTGGGGGGGGGGGGGGGGGGGGGGGGGGGGGGCTGGGGTAAAAGTTGGAGGAGCTCCACAAAATGTTGTTGAAATGAACAATATATAGTAAATTGCTTTATAAATACCAAGGTATATGTTTTAGTCACCCGTGCTCCTCTAAAATGTGGTATCAATGCAAACACACATCACTTAGAACAGACCTGGGCAACCTGCAGCCCGGGGGCCACATGCGGCCCTTTGCATGTCTCTGTCCGGCCATCATAAGGTCTGTTATTATTATTACATATATTAAAAATGCCAAGCTTGTGTGTTGCAAATCATTAGAGAAGTTTATTTAGGTATATTTAAATATTTACATATTATTACAATAATAAAAATGACCTATAAAAGCTATTAAATAGGTAATTTTTTGTAAAATTTGTAATGGGAGACAGCCGAGTTATCGATGGTGTGGCCCTCGGACATAATTCAGGTTCCCTATGTGGCCCCTTGTAAAAAATAATTGCCCACCCCTGACTTAGAATGATTGCAAGTTCAGTAAACTTGTACATAGGTATAAATAAAGATAAGTGAAGTTTTAAGAGTGGCCATAATAAATATTTAGGAAACCTAAATTTTTGGAGTATGGAGTTAAATTTGTCTCATTAATACTTGCAAATGCACAGAGGGTGATTTACAAATATCCTTTGATTTGTACACATGCTTTGTGATCCACAAACACAAATTTCTGATTTGTAACTTGTGTGTGGGTTTTTACAAATAAATGTTTATTTGCAAAACTGAAAATTCTGTTTGTGAAGGGTGATTCAGCATTGGTGGATCACTGAACACACACATTCATCACTTTGCTCAGTTACGCAATATTGAGACATTCTCAGCATAGAACTGCAGTTGAGATCCACAAATATGTCAGTTGCTATTCACATTATTGGCAGAATTATTAGGTGGGGGGGCTTGGCTCATTATTGGGTGGGCTCAAGCCCCCCCAAGCCCCCCCCCTTGGCGCCGCCACTGTATCCAACTTTTTTTTATCCCATAGAAACAAATGATGCACACAAGTTGTCGTTCGGTGGGGAGGTTGGGGAACCTTCTTGAGCAAGTGTGAAAATTTCACACTTGCTCATGTTGACCATTTTCTCTGACTCTTGTGGTGTGGCGTATCATGAGTATGTATGACAATGCACCCACCTATACCAAGCATACCTAAATATACCTATACCACCTGCCAAGCAAAATATAGCCTTACTACAGATATGTAATACAGTATTTGCTGTGTTGTGTAATTGACATATTTTCCTTTTTACTAGTTTATGAAAGCAGTCTGTATATCTTAATAGTGTACCTGATGTAGGGTTGTGCTCATAACAAAATTAATCAGATTTTGTTGTGTGTATAACAGCTGGAACATAGTGGCAACAAACAAACCAGTACGAATGACATATCAGACATGAATTACAGTCTTAATGGGTTACCCATTCATTTTTGCGGGTCTCTTGTCCTATTCATCAGAGGTTGTTGTCATCGCCTTGTGTGCACTGTATTAGTCGAAGGCTCTTGTGTCGCTCCACTGCAGAGCTGCTGATGGCTGAGGAATGATAAATGGATGGATAAACCTTTGTATGGACACATATCAGCAAACAGACCCTAGACCACTGCAAAGCATCCAGTTTCATGTCATTGGAGGCATACAGACTCCCATTCATGCCATCATTTTGGCTCTCAGTTCACAACGAATCACACTTGTTCACATGCACAGGTGGCACAAAGCTGGGATGTCCCATGCATCTTTAATCTACCATAGCCAATCTGAATAACGGTATAAAGGTTTTCTTAAACTCCAGCCAATATGTTTAAAATTAAAAGGCTTAATATACGAGTCAAATGTAAAACAAGAGTAGTCCAACACAAAATTGGAACCATCAGTCATGTTTCATTTAAACAAGACAGCAAAATGTAAATATGCTGTAATAAAAATTCCCCCTCATGCTTTAGAAAAGGTTTCTCTGACGAGTAATGTCTGGAATACAACAATGTAACATTTGTCTAATAACTGCTTGAGAAATGTGAGGAAAATCAAATGTGGCTTAGAAACCCGATCAAATGCCAAAATGGCCTTATTTTCATCAGCACTTCAATACAGCAAAATAATTAAAACTAAAATGGTCAATGGCCAAATGCCACATCTGTACACACGAGCAGCAGAAATTTTGTCTGTGCAGTCAATCAAAATGAGCAGGCCTCAAGGTTTTGGAGATGTTCTGGCATCTTGCAGGATTTGCTGCCAGGAACAAGTCCAAACTGGTCAGTAGCCTGAGATTATTAGATTATTTGACAAACACATGAGCAGAATACAGTACTTCCTAATGAAAACGCACACTCTTGGCTTTACTGCTTTGTAAAACAAGAGTCATTGGGAGATAATTCCCCCCACCCAGGTTCCCACAAATCAGTAATACAAAGTGTCAGGGTGTCGCCCAAGTACACCCTTGTGCTGAATACGAATTCAATTGGTCAACTGGTTCTTGAGCTAACAAGGGTGGCAGTGACAAACTCTTGAATATTTCACTGTGACCTTGAAATTGACCCCAAAGTCACCCTAATCGACTGGTGTCAGGGGATCACTGAAGTACACCCTTATGCTAAATATGAATGAAATTGCTCAACTGGTTCTTGAGATATCATGCTAACAAGTGAACACAGATGGATGGACAGACAGACAGACATGCTGATCGCTATATTTCCACCTTATTTCATACCAGGGGGATAATAAATTATGAGATAGCATGTCTTTTGCCTTCTGATACTGGATTTTGAAAAAAAAACAAAACAATGTGTTGCTCACTGAACCACACTATCACACTGGATTTGGGCAAAATGAATAATGGCAGTTGTGCTTTCAAATTTTAAATATACCAAGTATATAGGGTAGGGACTGCTGGGCAGTGGTGGGCACAGATAACCAAAAAATTAACTTCGATAACAGATAATAAGATAACTGAATAGTTATCTTTGATAAAGATAAACCAATAAACCACCCAAAAATGTATCGGAAGTTACAGATAATCGATAACCGCTAAATTCCGGTGTTGTCTATGGGACATTTGCAGTTACTAAAGAGCTGAAATTGATTTTTAACACGACTGCTTTTGAAAGCATCAAAAGACCTAAAGAATAAGCAAGAATGTGTGACCATACTGCCCCTGCAGGGAGCAGCACAGATAAACCCTGAGAGCACCTATGAAATCAACTGTTTACTAATCATAATCATAATCATTTTTCTTTCAACATTGTGCCCCTACTGGAAGCTCTTGTTTACAACAGCGCTCCCACCACAGAGGCACACCAACAGCAATCAAAAGGCCAGCTCCCTATCAATTTCAACATTCGGGTCAGGCGGGGGTCTTGAAAAATAAAGTCATACTAACTTATGTTTTTTTTTTTTAAATACTGATAGAATAACTCCATTAATGTTAATTCTGTCATTTGTACAAAGTTAAAAACATAATATATCTTTTAATGTTGAATAAGGCACTAATTCTGAGGTTTTGTAACAAACACAGACCGCAAAGCATTCTGGGTAAAAGTGCTAAACAGTGATTGGTTCAGTAATCCATTATGTAAACCAATACGTTAATGTGACGTGTGTCATGTGTTGGTTTAAAGATAAATGTGCTTTTGTAAAATATTCCATTTTTATTTGTAAAAACAGGCATTTTTACGGAGCCCTGGAAGTGTCATCGCAATTGCATGTTTTAAAAATGTTATGATGTTGTAAAACGTGCACTCAGTATTAGTAAGTAAGTAAATTTATTTATATAGTGCCTTTCACAGACATAAGGCCATGTACACACGTTGTCGGGTATTTTTAAAACCGAATATCTTACCCTTTCAGTTTGGGGAAAAAACTTCATCCACACTACGTCGTTTAAAAAAAAATCCATCCATGTCGAACCGTATAAATGTGTTGTAATTAGGCCGCCAAACCTTTGGGTGGCGGTACTAATTAAAATTCTATCCAATCAGGAGCCTTATTCTCTTGTTGTCACTTCCACAAAAACTAAAAACATGGCGCCAACCTCGTTCGTGTGGACCGATAAGGAGTCGGAATTACTTCTAACCATAGTTTTAGAATACAAAGTTAACATATATGCACACAAAAAGCGCCTGGACAATGGACAATACCAACACTTTGAGAGCAGCCATGTACCCAGACGTTTAATACTGCCAAGAACACTCCTGGCCAGTAGATGGCAGTAGCGGCCTTGAAAAAATGTCAAAATTCCAGATAATCCGTGTCTGCTACATTTAAGATGCGTGGAATTTAACAAACGCAAATACACTAACGTCTATAAACCCAGAGAATATATTCACGAGAGTTTTAGGCACTAGAGTTTAATGCTGTTATCTGTGGACCCTGAACAGACTGTCTGAAATGCATTTGTCCTGTCGTGAACGTCTGAGATTACCTTATGCTACCCATAATGCATTGCTGCCTGGCACAGCATGTGCTCACAAAACCTTAAAAATTAGCACATTACTTTAAAACGAAAACATATATCTGATATTTTCACTTTATAAACTTCAGAGATGACAATAATTTTAAATAACTTGTCTAAAATGAGTGGTTAAAATTTGAACCATAAGTTAAACATGTATGCCTCTGGATGACTTGGTGACATTGCTAAAAGAAATGACTTTTTTTTTGGTCACCAGTTCTCCTTTGCTTATAGACGATAGAGTGGTTTCTGATTGCAGAGAGTAGAACAACATGCTTGTTAGGAAACTTTTAACAGATAAGTCTCAACAGCTTTAACAGTTTAAAAATGTTTTTCACTGTTCAGTTTAGTTTAGTATGTTATCGGTCTAAAAGTTATCGGACGGTAATTCATCGGAAGATAATTAGTCCGATGATGGTTTTTAAATTTATCTAAAAAGATAATCCGATAATGAAAACTTTATCTTCGATAATTATCTGTTATCGGATTATCGGAAGTGTGCCCACCACTGCTGCTGGGATAGGCTCCACTAGAGTCCCTTTATTCAGAGAGTAGCGACATGACAAGTAAAAAAAAAAAAGCGTGACTCATGGTGCCATCTTGGGGCCAAAATAGCGTTCACTGTTAAATTATCTGCATGTAAATCCAGCTATTTCATTTATTTATTTGCGAAAATGCTGGGTTGTTTTGCATTTTGATGCACAAACAGACACAACAAGAGCTTCAAGATGTATAGATTCCCTTCAGATCCGAACAGAAGAAAAATTTGGGAAAATAAAGTCAGTCATGGGGTATGGAAGCCAGCATCATCATAAAGCTTTGTGAGGTAAATTAACTGTTCAGTCCCAGGTACAGTAAAACTCACCTAAACTGTCATTGTATAAACCGGGTATTTGCAGTCACCAGACAAAAAAGTTCCAAAGTTTTTGTTTTGTTTTCCATGTAATAAACATCATATTAATGGATTTTGTATAACAGATTTTTTTACTCACATCGGATAAAATGTCCCATCCGATTGCAATGTATTTCCATTAAAAACCCCTCGCATGTGGGCCCGGTGTCATTTCCGTGATTAAAAAAACTGCCGTTTATTTTTTTCTCACGGTGATCAGACTTGGACCCACAGCCTGACATGCTGCACCTATTAAATCAGACACAGCAAAAGGCTGTGGAGTGACACTTTTCTGCTTTCACGCCCTTGTCTCATCATATTTTAATAGTTTTTGCAGTGTGCACCTTGATTACATTACGGGATCACATATGTTTGGCAGAAAAGTCCACAAATTTACAACACGGAGTCAGAAAAAGGCTTTGTGCACCTTACCTTTAAATTGGAGGTGATGATTGTAGAAATAAAATCTTTGTTGTGTGGCTGGGGGGGCCTGGCTGCCTTTTGTTTCTGTTTTCTGTCCTGTCTTTTGTTTTTCCTTCCAGGTGGCTTGCATTTGGGACTGAGTGGCTGTGTAGCTGAGTTTATCAGGACCTCACCCTGATCACCTGAGGCTGATCACCTGCGGCTCGTCAGGACTCACAGCTGTGGTGCATCTACATGGATTGGAACATGGTGGCATTTAAGACTGGAGTACACAGTGTGTATTTGCCAGAGACTCGACCTTGTGACCAGACGGGTGAGATCATCGTCATCTCGAGAGCCGTCTTATCATCAGTGGATGCAGAGAACGTCCAGGTTTGATGCATGGTCTGTGAAAGAGGAGGGGGTGAGGTCTCACGCTCGTCAGCACACTTCCTGAGGTACGTTAGATTTTGTGACTAACATTTATACAGTCAGTAAATATGGTGTCCCTCACACCTTATTATATTGAGCTGTATGTAGTCGTTTAATCAGCTTCCACTGCTGTGGAGTTTTGTGAACAGGGTGTTCTATGCCTGCAGGGTGGGAAGCTGATTAGTAATTAAGCCAGGAAGTGTTTGCTGTTTGTACACCTTTGAGCGGTCCCTCTGTGTGTAGAGTGTGGACTCACATGGTGATTTCTTCCTTCACAGACTCGGTTTGTCGCGGCCACCTGGGGGGTGTCGGCGGGGTCCTTGGGTCCGAACTGGTTCTGGCTCCGGACCGTTTTGTGCTGCTGGGAGCACACCGCAAATCCGCCACGCCAGACCGCGCACTTATTTGTTTGTATTTTTTCACATCACTGTTATGTTTATTAAACCCTGTTATCCTTTGTACCGTGCTCTGCTTATTTTATACTGGGTCCTTCAAACGCTGGTCGGTTCTCCGGGCTGCATCCGACACATAACAATCTTATGGATTACATAATGAAGCATAATTCAGTGAAGGAGAACTTTAAAACTGTCACGCACATCATTGCATGACACGGAGTTATGTAGTATAAATCAGGCAATAAATTAATTATATAAGTCATCATAAATTGTAAATTTATGTAAATTTGATAGCTTAACTATTTTTATATTTATTTTGGTAGTACCTGTACCTGGATGTGTTGCTGTATGTGGTTAAATGATTAAAAAAAATGTTGAAAACATTAAAGGTTCATTCACTCTCTCAATAAAGGGACCCTAGGCTCCTCCCCCTCCCCCTCCCCCTTCTGTGTCCCTTAACTGAAGTAAGCAGGTATAAAAAATGGATGGATGGATGGATCGATGGATATAAGGTTGGGATCTGAAAAAGAGTCAGCTGATATGGACCCCAAAAAATGTGACTACCCTGGCTGACGGGGTAACCAATTATAAAAGTACAGTAATTGTATTCAGTAAAGTGGGCTGTCCTTAAAGGCTCTTGATAAAACACAACCATGTTCAATTTCAAACTCATCCAAGATGCACTTAATTGTGATTATGCAGTTCAAAAGTCCACTATTTTTTTTGTCATTCAGGTTGTCATGTGTACAACAATTGATACTCTCTTCAACAAAGTATGAAGTCTAACCACATTCAAACTGGAACTCATCTGAGATAAACTCATTTAGGATGTCCACATCTAAACCTGTGAAAATCTCCACGTTTTGCAAGTTATGATAGGCACCATAAATGCAGTTGTTGCACAGACGGGCTGACATATTCATGCAAACCCTGGATTTCAATTTCTATATCCCTCTTCTAATCTTACGGCCAAGTAGGGATAAATAAAGTTCAATTGCTTGAGTCAAATACATGATAACTAAGCTAGCTGGTTGAGTGATCGTTGGGACTTAGCTATGCATGTTAGCTCTTGTTTTCATGTATTCCCAGATGTTATAAGAGTTGCTTGAAGGGAATATATTTGTACTCTGTAAACAGTCTGAACTGAATACAAACTATATCAATCATTTCTGAACCAGTTTAAACCTGCTACATGCTAATGAGCTAAACTAGCTGGCTTGGTGAATCATTGTGAATCATTGGTGAATCTATAGTAATTTGACAAAGATGAAATTTATTCATACTGTCCATTGTTGTTGTCAAACTGCATACAAACGTAAGTTAACTTGGTTTGAACTAATCTGGTACTGGTTCAATATAGTTTTACAAAATTATATGGCTTCACTTGGGTAATATGCAGTACTTAACGTTAAAGCTTTCAAAACGACAAAAAACCCTGCAAAATTAATATTTTATTTGTAAATGCTTGTCAGATGTGCAACTACTTTCAGGTGGTTTCCTGCAATTTCCAAAAAAAAAAAAGAAAAAAAAAAAAAGGTTGTTATAGTCATGCTATTGAGTGGTCATGGGTAATTGTCTTTGTGTTCCATTTACAAGAACACCTATAAAGAGATTTTGTTTATTACTACTACGACTACCACTACTCATATGCCTACTAATACTACTACTTTGGAATAAGGTTTGTAACTTCCTGTTTGTTTTGTAGTTCAATTGAAAAAAAAATTACATTTGAATCTTGTTTGAATAAGATTATCTATTTGAAGATCTATTTGAAATTAGATTTTTCTGTTTACTTTCTAATGAAGCAAATTAAAGTAAATAAATCAAATAGTGAATTTTTGTCAAAAATTTATGTTTCTAGTGCTGTACTTCATAAAATATCACCAGTTTCTACATTGTTTACTTTACAATGCAAGATGTCTAGTAACTGAGCAAATTTGGGAATCAGAATCAGAATACTTTATTAATCTCAGGGGAAATTATGCAATTTCCCCTGTTTCCCTTCAAAGATTTAGTGACAGATTTTCAAAGATCTGCCTCACTCTGGCACACCGAGGGCCAAATATGAATTGATTCTTTCTTAAACCCCAACACAAAATTATGTCAGAGTGGGAAATGATTTAAAGTGTTTAGTCACAACATGGAAAAGAACCCAAATGAAGACTGTTTCATCCATCTCTTCATCACTCTCACAGGTTATGATTGTGATCACACCAGCCGTCTTGAATCATGGAAACATAATCATTCACCTCTTTATTTTCTTCTTCTTTCTTTTTGTACCAGCTGGCATTGCCAAATATGCATTATCTCTTCTCAGCCAGACAAAAGTACTTACAAAAGTGTGTCCATCTGTTGACATTGTGAGTGTTCGCTCTGGGAAATAATTTAATTGTCTTTACTTTTGCAATTCTCCATGTCTGCTCCTGCTGTTTGTTTATCCGGTTCAAAGGCCTGTGTTGCCATGGCACCTATCTGCATTTTTCATTTGGTAATTTATCAAGTGGCCATTCCAGCCTTTGTGGTTCTGCAGATATAATTTCTCTTCATACAGTCGATTCTTATGGTTGGCTTTGTTGTCCTCTGGGCTTGTTTCCTCAAAGTGTTTGTACTTTTCTGTGCTAGCGGGAACTGCAGACAGGAAAGTGGGTGCTCAGAAAGCTTAATCTACTTTAGTGTCTCATCATACCCAGTGATAATCTTTGAAAAGAAGAAGGGCCATCATCGTGAATGTTAAGAAGGAACATGAGAGAAAACAGCAGGGGAAATCACAGGTCGAAGCTCACCAGCCATAAATATGAAGATAGAAAAAGAAGGCAGTTGTACCACTATATGAACAGTCTTATTTATTTGTAATTTAACAGTCATAATCACCACAATAAATTATAGCAATAAAATGAAAATATGATTTATGCTCTAGTTAACTAAAGATCATTTGTCCAAAATCAAGTCTAAACAAGAGCAATCAGAGAATTCTGACGTCCCCCAATCCGGATCTGGATCACCTTCAAAATTCAGTGAAGTCTTCCATGCCCTAATATCTATCTGTGGTGCAAATTTGGTGAGAATCTGTG
Organism: Thalassophryne amazonica; assembly: GCF_902500255.1. Lineage (NCBI taxonomy): Eukaryota > Metazoa > Chordata > Actinopteri > Batrachoidiformes > Batrachoididae > Thalassophryne > Thalassophryne amazonica. The sequence goes on from NC_047120.1 coordinate 38,937,487, forward strand.
AAGTTGTTTTGAAGTAATCCTTCAAAGTCTGTTTTAAGTGAAATCTTGATCCAGAATCCGGATTTGGATCCGGATCACCTCCAACATTTAATAGTCTTCCATGACCTAATATGTATCCGTGGTGAAAATTTGGTGAGAATCCGTGCTTATATAAAGTGAAACTTGATCTAGATCCAGATTCAGATCACCTCCAAAATTTAATGGATTCTTCCATGGCCTAATATGTATCTGTGGTAAAAACTTTGACAAAATCTGTGCAGTAGTTTTGACATAATCCTGCTAACAGACAGAGAGACAGACAAATAAATAAATGCTGATGGTTTTATTACATCCTTGTAGGATGCAATAAATTTGAATTCTAGTGCTGTATTTCCAGAAAAAGCAAGGTTGCAATTGTACAGATGCTGCACTGAAAGTATCCTTCGATAATATCAAAATCAGTGTGGTTCTCCTTCGCTCCCTTCTGTTTTAATATTTCAACACCAAATCAATTGGAAGGTTTTCGAAGCATTTATTTTGCATATTGAAGCCCAATATAGCAGAGCTCAAGATGTCTTCTTTTTTTGATACGGACTTGGGAACAATGTTTGAAACACATTTTGAAATCTTACAGGGCAGTTCTTGGAGTTGGTGTCACTAATTTGTGGAACCAAGTAAATGTTTAGGCACTATCCAGTTCAGTGACACAAGTGTAACATTCAAATTTGATTGACAACTTTGAAAATGGTACAGAGAATAATACGAGGGGAGGTTGATAAGTTTTGAGCCTGACCCAGAAAAAGTAGGGCGTGGTTCTCCATGTTTTGCATTCTAAGAAACCAACGTTTCTCTTGAGTGTGTGTGAAAATTTGAGTCAGTGGGTGCAAATAGCTGCAAACACAACATTTCAGTGAAGTGAGTAGGGGGTGTGTCAGATTGAGAAAATGGACAAAGCTGGTGAGTGTGCTCCCCAGAATCTGAAGGTTTTTAGCCATGCTAATGCTTCCCAGAAGCATTTACTAAAATGACATGGTGAGGATTTTTTTCCAGACATGCGAGATGCAAATAAAGAAAATTCTTAAGGGGGGGGGGGGGGGTTAAGAGGGCCGTAACTGGGGGGTTCTGGGAAGCTGAAGATTTTTAGCCATGCTAATGCTCTCCAGAAGCATTTACTGAAAAAAAGTGAAGGACCTAAATTACATGGTGAGATGCTGAAGAGCTTCGCTTGTTCATGTCCGCAACATATACATATTATTAGGGGAGGATCTCCCCTCTTGTGCTCCACTTAAGCTCTGTTCAGCTGAATTCAAGAGGGGAAGAACAACCGTTGAAGATGGAGCAAGATCAGGAAGACCCAGAACTACCGCCTCGGCCGATATGATCCATAAGATCCATGATATGGTCCTCACTGACAGAAGAGTACGTGAGCCTCGCATACAACCCCTGGCAAAAATTATGGAATTACCGGCCTCGGAGGATGTTCATTCAGTTGTTTAATTTTGTATAAAAAAAGCAGATCACAGACATGACACAAAACTAAAGTCATTTCAAATGGCAACTTTCTGGCTTTAAGAAACACTATAAGAAACCAGGAAAAAAAATTGTGGCAGTCAGTAACGGTTACTTTTTTAGACCAAGCAGAGGGAAAAAAAAAATATGGAATCACTCAATTCTGAGGCATAAATTATGGAATCACCCTGTAAATTTTCATCCCCAAAACTAACACCTGCATCAAATCAGATCTGCTCGTTAGTCTGCATCTAAAAAGGAGTGATCACACCTTGGAGAGCTGTTGCACCAAGTGGACTGACATGAATCATGGCTCCAACACAAGAGATGTCAATTGAAACAAAGGAGAGGATTATCAAACTCTTAAAAGAGGGTAAATCATCACGCAATGTTGCAAAAGATGTTGGTTGTTCACAGTCAGCTGTGTCTAAACTCTGGACCAAATACAAACAACATGGGAAGGTTGTTAAAGGCAAACATACTGGTAGACCAAGGAAGATATCAAAGCGTCAAGACAGAAAACTTAAAGCAATATGTCTCAAAAATTGAAAATGCACAACAAAACAAATGAGGAACGAATGGGAGGAAACTGGAGTCAACGTCTGTGACTGAACTGTAAGAAACCGCCTAAAGGAAATGGGATTTACATACAGAAAAGCTAAACGAAAGCCATCATTAACACCTAAACAGAAAAAAACAAGGTTACAATGGGCTAAGGAAAAGCAATCGTGGACTGTGGATGACTGGATGAAAGTCATATTCAATGATGAATCTTGAATCTGCGTTGGGCAAGGTGATGATGCTGGAACTTTTGTTTGGTGCCGTTCCAATGAGATTTATAAAGATGACTGCCTGAAGAGAACATGTAAATTTCCACAGTCGATGATATGGGGCTGCATGTCAAATAAAGGCAGTGGGGAGATGGCTGTCACTACATCATCAATAAATGCACAAGTTTACGTTGATATTTTGGATACTTTTCTTATCCCATCAATTGAAAGGATGTTTGGGGATGATTAAATCATTTTTCAAGATGATAATGCATCTTGCCATAGAGCAAAAACTGTGAAAACATTCCTTGCAAAAAGACACATAGGGTCAATGTCATGGCCTGCAAATAGTCCGGATCTTAATCCAATTGAAAATCTTTGGTGGAAGTTGAAGAAAATGGTCCATGACAAGGCTCCAACCTGCAAAGCTGATATGGCAACAGCAATCAGAGAAAGTTGGAGCCAGATTGATGAAGAGTACTGTTTGTCACTCATTAAGTCCATGCCTCAGAGACTACAAGCTGTTATAAAAGCCAGAGGTGGTGCAACAAAATACTAGTGATGTGTTGGAGTGTTCTTTTGTTTTTCATGATTCCATAATTTTTTCCTTAGAATTGAGTGAGTCCATATTTTTTTTCCCTCTGCTTTGTCTAAAAAAGTAACCGTTACTGACTGCCACAATTTTTTTTTCCTGATTTCTTATAGTGTTTCTTAAAGCCAGAAAGTTGCCATTTGAAATCACTTTAGTTTTGTGTCATGTTTGTGATCTGCTTTTTTTTTTATAAAAAATTAAACAACTGAATGAACATCCTCCGAAGCTGGTGATTCCATAATTTTTGCCAGGGGTTGTAGTCAGTACTGTGGGCACCTCCCAAGAGAGAGTTCATTTGGTTCTGACAGAAGAAATGGGAATGACAAAACATTTTTTTTTCTTCGTCGTCTTCGTGTGCTTGTTTTTAAAGGAAAGAGAAAAAAAAATCTGATTTGTCTTTTCATGTAGTGGGCCCTGTTAGCACCTTTTTCATCATTCATGGCATGTTTATACTGGCACAAGCAGCATAGCCACAAACCTACAGTGGACTGTTTACATATCATTGTATTCATATTGATTCTTAGCCGTCAGACTGGTCTTGTATATCATACTGCAAAATCTGATATGTTATTTCTTGTATAGCTTTTTGAACCAACATGGTGTAATCTGTTTTTAGAATGTTTACTGGAGTAAAGTATGTTCATTTATTCATACATACACATATATCGAAAGATAGACAGACAGACAGACAGACCGATAGATAGATAAAACATTTCTGTCTCTTTGTTCCCCCTACTCCTTCCAGGTTCTTTGGCGGAGTACTGCTAATCTTAGTATGTGGATAAAAGATGACCCTGGAACTTGTCCTAAATGACTTGTTTTGGGAACTGTCAAGGTCACTGAAGTCAAAGCTCAAAATATTTGTCTGCTTGTTTCTTCCCCTACGCTATTACGCTACCCAGGTCATTTGGCTGATTTTCAACTAACCTGATATATGGACAATGGCCAACCCCAGAATTGTCCTTAAAGAATTTGTTTAGGCAAAGGTCACAGTCAATTGGGTCAAAGGTCAAAACATAGCACACATATGTAGGTGGATTTTAGAATTGCCCGTAATGTCCAATTCACCAAAGGTCAGTCATTGGGCATGTCTTCTTGGCTGTTTGTTGGCCTACTTCTCCCAGGTCGTTCTGTTGATTTCTACCAAATGTGGTGTGTCAATGAAAGCTGACCACAAAAGTTAAAGAATTTATTTTGGCAAACATCGAGGAATTTGATTAAGCCAGTTTAGACTAAATGTGTTCCACACTGACTAGGTGGATTCCAGAATTCCCCTGGCAAGATCAGCTCCTGGTCAGTCGTCGTGTGCAGGTAAAACGACCATGGCCCTTCGTGTCTTGATGACCTTATATATCTAGTACATATATAATTCTATGGGCTTCTCAGAGCAAGCAGTACAACAGCATTAAAGGCAAAAGCCGTTGCTGAGTATGAACATAAAATGATGTGGCACACTGTATCAGAAATGGCAAACATGACTTCAGTGTGCGTGAAAAACATTTGTGAACCAGCTTTTTTCCTCCACGAGTGCCAGAGCTCAGAGAACAGAAACTTCTTGGCTCTGCTGTGTTATTGTTGCATAGAACAAAGAGGGTGTGAGCCAGGTGTACAGGAGTAGATCAATAAAACTTTGCCCAAAAAAGCAAATGACACAGGAAACAATAAGAACAAGCCAATAATGTGTCTGGAAATTGGCTTGATTATCTTTTCCTTGCATTGAAAATGTTTTCTTCATCTATAATTTCCATGCATAGATGGATATTTGTGGCTAAATGTGCACCTGGCAGCAAACTTGGATTGCTGATCATCTTCAGTTCTTTACAGCCTCACCATTGTTAACCAGATCTCTTCCTCAGAGATGACTGTGTCCCACCCTCTTTGGACATGGCAGAGGCTCATTCACAGTAACATTCTACAGTCCAGTGTCTGTACTTTTTCTGCAGCCATGCCTTTGTAATGTGTGTAGAATGTTGTTTTGCACTGTCTTGTTGAAAATGCATGGACATCCTTGGAAAAAGATATCTTGAAAGCAGCACATCATGCTCTAAAATCTCAATATATTTTGTTGCATTAATGCTGCCGTTACAAAAGAATAAAATACTTTTGCAAAGGGCACTAACACAACCCCATACCACAGACCCTGACTTTTGGGCTTGTTGCTAATAACAGTCTGGGTGGTCCTACTCATCTTTGTCTGAAGCACACAGCATCCATTTCTTCAAAAAAAAAATATCTGGAATAGTGTTTCTTCTGACTCCAATGCACTTTCCCACCATGTGATAGTCCTCTGAGCCCAACAAAGTTGATGCCAGTTCTGAACATTGTTAAAATAAGGCTTCTTTTTAATCACACAAGTTTTAAGTGGTATTTGTGACTATAACTCCATATTGTAGTGCTTGCCAAAGGTTTTACAAAATACTCCCTAGCCCATGTGGTTATATCAGCTATTGATGAATGACTGGACAAGAGATCATGGGTCTTCAGCTCAGTTTTGCGCCCTTGTCCTTTAAGAATGTCCTCCAGATTCCTTGAATCTTTGAATGATATCATGCACTGTAGAGGAAGAACTGCACAAATTCCTTCCCATCTTTCTTTGAGGAACTTTATTTTTCAATATTTCAATAATTTTCTCATGCGTTTGTTGACATACCACTGCGACCTTTTATTAGAATAAGTATAATAAATAATAAATAGAATAATAATAATTATTATTATTATTAATTTATTTCATTACTAGCCCTAAATTTCCCCATCCTTTTTTATGTGTTGCAGGCCTTAAATGCAGGAATGTATGTTTATTAACAAATTACATGAAGTTGAACACATTAAAATCTTGGGTTCATAGTGTCTACAATGAAATAGAGGTCAAAGTAAATGTAAGAATCACTGTTGTCAATCAATCACTCAATCAATTTTTTTTTATATAGCGCCAAATCACAACAAACAGTTGCCCCAAGGCGCCTTATATTGTAAGGCAAGGCCATACAATAATTATGTAAACCCCAACGGTCAAAACGACCCCCTGTGAGCAAGCACTTGGCTACAGTGGGAAGGAAAAACTCCCTTTTAACAGGAAGAAACCTCCAGCAGAACCAGGCTCAGGGAGGGGCAGTCTTCTGCTGGGACTGGTTGGGGCTGAGGGAGAGAACCAGGAAAAAGACATGCTGTGGAGGGGAGCAGAGATCGATCACTAATGATTAAATGCAGAGTGGTGCATACAGAGCAAAAGAGAAAGAAACAGTGCATCATGGGAACCCCCCAGCAGTCTACGTCTATAGCAGCATAACTAAGGGATGGTTCAGGGTCACCTGATCCAGCCCTAACTATAAGCTTTAGCAAAAAGGAAAGTTTTAAGCCTAATCTTAAAAGTAGAGAGGGTGTCTGTCTCCCTGATCTGAATTGGGAGCTGGTTCCACAGGAGAGGAGCCTGAAAGCTGAAGGCTCTGCCTCCCATTCTACTCTTACAAACCCTAGGAACTACAAGTAAGCCTGCAGTCTGAGAGCGAAGCGCTCTATTGGGGTGATATGGTACTAAGAGGTCCCTAAGATAAGATGGGACCTGATTATTCAAAACCTTATAAGTAAGAAGAAGAATTTTAAATTCTATTCTAGAGTTAACAGGAAGCCAATGAAGAGAGGCCAGTATGGGTGAGATATGCTCTCTCCTTCTAGTCCCCGTTAGTACTCTAGCTGCAGCATTTTGAATTAACTGAAGGCTTTTTAGGGAACTTTTAGGACAACCTGATAATAATGAATTACAATAGTCCAGCCTAGAGGAAATAAATGCATGAATTAGTTTTTCAGCATCACTCTGAGACAAGACCTTTCTAATTTTAGAGATATTGCGTAAATGCAAAAAAGCAGTCCTACATATTTGTTTAATATGCGCTTTGAATGACATATCCTGATCAAAAATGACTCCAAGATTTCTCACAGTATTACTAGAGGTCAGGGTAATGCCATCCAGAGTAAGGATCTGATTAGACACCATGTTTCTAAGATTTGTGGGGCCAAGTACAATAACTTCAGTTTTATCTGAGTTTAAAAGCAGGAAATTAGAGGTCATCCATGTCTTTATGTCTGTAAGACAATCCTGCAGTTTAGCTAATTGGTGTGTGTCCTCTGGCTTCATGGATAGATAAAGCTGGGTATCATCTGCGTAACAATGAAAATTTAAACAATACCGTCGTTGTGTTTTGTTTTTTTCACTGACCATATCACCCAACTTTTTTCTGATTTGGGGTTGTGTGTATATAGTCAGCCTTTGTGAGGATGATGTCCTGTCTGTTTTAATTCAGCATCAGGCATATCACTCAACATAAGATGTAATATTAAGACTGCTGAGAGGCTTCATCAATGCCAGACCTGCAAACACAGTCACTCACCAGCTGCCGTTTATATGGTGGTCATGACTGGATGGCTGTATAGAAAGACACAGAATAGAGTAGTCCTAGTGACATCACCAGCCACTGAACTGCAATTTTTTTGGAGAGCCACACAGACATGTATGACTCAAACAAGGATTATTACCAAGTACTCTATGATGAGAAGTTTCTGTATTATTTTTTTGCCAACTTGCACCCGGCCGAGACGGACGCACTTTTCTCTTCTCCCTCCCTCCTTGCTCTTCTGGAAAACGACAAAAATAGATCTGTTAAAGTGGTCTCTGAACGCAATTGACACTATTTTTTCTACAAGACATTCGGGGGCGGAGGACCCGACCTGTCCTGCCGGGACGCATGTGATGGGTTACGTGATGGACTCGTGGAGGAGATGGCAGGTCATGTGCCTTTACATGCTTTCTGTGGAGGACGTCGAAGATGTGTACATATTCGGCTTGGTGGTGACCGGCTTTCTGATGTGTGGAGCAGGCACTTTGCTGGTTTACCGGAAAATCAAGAAAGTGGAAGCAGCTTTGATTGGTCCTTCCAGGCTGCCCTACATGATTGATTCGATTGGGAAGGCAGTGGCTAAGCAGTCGGCGGGGGTTAACCGCGCGTTGGAAAACATCTCGAGCAGGATTGCAGCCCTGGAAACCCGCTCTGACCGTCTGTGAAGACCACATTCTACATTCAGATGCATTGAGAGCCACTCTGTTCTCAGAACTGTGGAATCTTTCAGGCATCTGCTAATCTGGCTATTCATTTGGCTTCCCCAAATACAGCTGCACTTCAAGGTCGCTGTGATAAAACCTCCTCAGAAGATCAACACTTAAGCCTCGCTCCCTGGTCTTCCCCCCTCCCCTCAGCTTCTCCAGCTCTGACGTTGACTGTGTTAGAACTGTTCAGGACTGCTCAGACTGCGCAGGGCTGCTCCCTCCCCCTCCAGGATTGTCGGACAAGGCCGTTGACGGCACCAAACAGGCTGCCTCCGGAGTGTTCTAATAAACTGGTCCTTTCAAATCTCGGTTGTCGTCCTGTGTCCTTGTTTTTGTCTGTGTGATTATTGTTTTTCTGTGCTGATGGGGATTTTTTTTCCTCATTGCCGCTGTGTAATGCAGCGGCTATGAGGGGTTTTTTTCTCCTTTTCCCTCATGTTTTGCTTTCATATATATGTTTTATGTACCGGGCCGGCCTATGTGTTGTGTGTTGTGTGTGTGTTGTTTGTTATGGGTCGGTGTTGGTTTGCTCAGCCCTGCTGTTGACCAAGGCAGGGATGTACATCTGGAGCTGGTCCCCGGGCGCCTAATGGTGACTTCTGCTCCTACTGGCAATTAGGATGGGTTAAATGCAGTAGACACATTTCATTGTGCAGGGAACATGTTCTTCTGTGCATATGACAATAAAATTTCTTTGAATTTGAATAAAAACTGCATTTCCGTTAAATTACAGTATTTATATAGTGGCAAATCATAAGCTATCTCAAAATGCTATATAGGAGGAATGATGCTAAATTGCACCACCACTAGCTATGACAGTGACACTATGTACATTGTAACCAACGTTTCAAATTTTGAACTTTTTTCCCAGTTGACACAGCTGCAAGGACAAATTGGACGTGAGTTCTTCCTCAACAATGGTCCAACATAAACAGTGAGAGATTACTGATTTTACAGCTATGTCACCGTGTTTTGTGCCAGATCTGTCAAAATGACTTGTGGAACATTATAGAGAACAATTAAGCAGTAATATCAGTTTTTAAAACTTGTGGCCCCATGTTTTATTAGTGTCCTCACAGTGTTACAAATAAAAGTCAATACAATGTGTATATCAAAGTTTATTTGATGACAGAGACATACATCAGATACAATTTGATCAATGGCTTTGATTTTTGACTTGTGATGAATGAGTCACCCTGTTGGCCCTTGGAGTATTTCTCATACATAACGCTCCTTTAGAGAGGCCACAGTCCAAGGCCTACTATGAATGTGTTATAGCAAAGATAGAACCCACAATCAACCCAGATCTTTTGATTATTCCAAGTAAACAATCAAGTTAACCAGATTAGTACTTTTTTGTGCTCTACTTTTTAGTGCTTTTAAAATGGGGGTAAAATGTTTTTTTAATAATCAGTTTTATCAACAGTCATGTAACCCTTTTATTCTATTTTAGTGTATTTATCTTTATTTTATTGTTTTACTATTTTTTCTTCCTTTTGTCAACACTTTAGTTGTTATTTTTATTACTTAGGTAACAGTATTGTTAATTAGTATTATTTATTTTATCAATATTTTTAGTATCATTGTTATTTAGGTTAAAAATTAGTATTCTTGTTACTGTATGTTATGTTATTTGTTACTTTATGTTACTTCATTTATTACTTTGTGTTTTTTATTTTATATAAATTGTTATATTAGTAATTTAGTATTACCTTTGTTGTGTTGTCTTATTGTTTTGTGTGTGTGTGTGTGTGTGTGGTTGTTTTTGTTGTTGTTGTTTTGCTGTTGTTTTTGTTTTTTACTTTTTCCTGACCACAATGGAAACAACTGTTTTTCACTTTCTTGTGCTATCTGTGTATTTTAATGGGAAATTACATAAGTATTTTGTGCACTATTGTACTAAATAAATTCAATCAATCAATCAAGTGTATATTAACAAACACACAGACCTGATTTTTTTTTTTTTTTTTTTTTGCCAGATTGTTAGTCACCTGATATGTGGTTTGAGTGAGTTCCTGGTCACCTATTATCAAATTGCTGGCTCAGTCGGTGCACAATACCAAACTCCGCTGTCACATCTCTGAGAGGACGATATTTCCAGAGGTAAACACTTGACAGAGTGGAAACAAGTCAGATGGGGAATATTCACGAGGATGTTTGGAGAAGTATTCCGTGCGCCTGTTTGCGTGGCTATCTTGACATCTCCAAAGCAATTTTCATGACACAGTGATCCCAGATGTGGCCTTTGTGCTGCCGTCCAGCCCAGCACTCACTCGTCCCACATGGGACACACACCACCTCTTTGGTCCTAAGAATCTTGGGTTCGCTTTTTAAGGCATCGTGCTGTTTATACGGGCCGTGCCAAGTGGATCAGTGATTGCAGGCTGCTGGTTTATTTTAATTAGCCGTGGAGAGCAGTTCCGCTGGATTTGAGTGTGACTCACCCCTTTTTCAAAACATCAGTCTCCGTGAAGTCCCACCGTTGCCCTTTGAGGTCGAGTTTCATTTAGATTTGTAAAAACAAGGGGCCGTCAGTAATAGTGTGCCATGTATAAGTTCATATTGCACTGCTTTACAGAAACATCTCGGATTATGCTAAGACACACCTAATTCGAATTTACAGTAAAATCCAGCTTTCACTGTTGGATGTCAGCATTTTAAAAAATGCTGGGATATGCATTTTTTAGTGATCATTTCAGTTGACATAGGGCTGTAAGTAAATCACTATAAAAGACGTGTCTCCACTAACAACAGCTCAAATATATTCACATTTCATCACTGGAACATGAGGCAATTGTATATTTAGAGTTAGAAAAATTGGATTTTACATTTAATTTACTGCAGTTCTCATTGCCGTCTAACTCTCCTTGAACATACAACCATACAACCAAAGAATGGTGCAAACACCCAATATGTATCAGACTTTTCTGTTGGTGCTAATCAGAAGAAAACATTTTATAACCATTTTAGCAGCTGAAACCTTGAACCAAGAATTCATGTGGTTAGTTTGTTTATTTGTTTGTTTGGTCAATTTCAATTTTTCAATTTATTTTAGGTTCAAATCACAACAGAGTTGCCTCTAGGCACTTCACACAAGTAAGGTCTAACCTTACTTGTGGTCAATTGGTTTCCCATTACAATTATGTGAGTGCACCAGTGGTTTGTAGATGGTTATGCATGTGACACTGACATGTTTTGTCTTCCATTTTCATTACACTTTTAATCAATAGAGGAAAACATATGCATGCTTATTTCAGTTTAGGCTGTTGCAGTATTATTATGGTATTACTAGTAGCAGCAACAATTTCACATGCAATACACAAGACTAGTTCCAGTTTGCCCAGTGAATAACCTTGTGCAAATATTGTATCATCATTGTCACTGAGCCATGGCAGTTCCATTTTGGGAGGGACCAATAAGCTGAGTGATGACATCCCAGTTTGTTCAGACTCTGTGTAATTAGTCCAAAGGCCAGAATCATCCACAACAATAGTTTGACACCGTAAGGGCCCCAAAACCATTCGTTAACACAGTGGATCAAAATAAAAAAAATGTGCCATTTTCCATTCCCACTATTGTCTTATCACACACATGTCACGTGTACCACGTCCAGTTCATTCTTTCTCTGAACAGTCCCATCATCCTACACATGTACCACATTTTCACTGCATTCATCCTGTCCTTAACAATACTGCTTCACATATTGCGCTTTTACATTCATTCTGCAAGTTTTCTTGTGTCAACATGTAGGTTCAACAATAAAATCAGAAAAAGAGCTCCCCTGCCGAACATGCCAGTCTCTATTTAAAAATGCAATCAAATATATTATGTGCCTGTATGCAAATGGACATGATGGCACATGCTTTGAAGCGAAGATTGATTTGTACAAGGAGGTGGGGGAGATTTCTATATTTACTTATTTATTTTTGCTGTGTTTCAGCAACTGGCACATTTCACAAAGAAGTCCACAGACTGCTGCTGGAAGAGTCCCTCCATACCAGACTTCACCTACATCAATGCAGTCTGTCAGATCCCGCTTTTTAGATACACGGCACACGCTCACCCTCCGATGAGTGTGTTTGTGTAAAAACCAGCTCTCCGTCTCTGGGGTCCGACCTTCGTGTCTCCACAGGTATTACCCGGCAGGGCTGCACAAAGGCTGTTCAAGCTGGTGGCGAGGAGATTCATCTAGCTGCTCACTGCCTCCATCCAGACGTCCACCCCAATGAAGCTGATCTCACACCCCGGTCGAATAGCCTTCTCAGGAACCAGGATACGAACCGGCCACGCCCGTTAACAGCAGCTCTCCTCTTATGGATCAGGGCTGTTGGAATGTTGCTAGATTTTGAATTTAGTGACTCGTACAGCGAGTCCCCAGGATGTGTTATTTTCATTTAAAAAAAACCAGACTAACCTTTTAGAGCCTGTTTGATGTTGTACACCCAATAAACTTTAACTTTTACACCTTAAGAAGCATCAATAATCCAATGTCCGAGCCTTAACACTTTAACTGCATGCTTGGAAATTTATTGCAGGTTTTGCAAGTGCCAATAACATAATCAACATAGATTATATGGTGATAATTTCACAATAGTAATTCAAATATAATTAGAATAATGATTGGCGGAGATTTTTGTTTTTAATTCAATAATTCTGACTGATCTTACTTTGACTGGGACTGGATTGACGTCTTAACAATTTTTTCTAGGAGTGAGGGAAGGAGGTTTTTGAGGTTAGGGTCCCCAGCTCGATGAACTTGATTTCCTCTTCATCAGCTATTAATTGTTAGCTGACCACGATCCTTGTGTGATGTTGTAATCCTTCAGGAAGTTAATCCACATAAGAATTTATTCCGTCTTCAATCAACCAAAAGTTGATCTAATCCATTCTGGTATGCGGTGATGTTCCTTGAGAGAGAAATCGTTGAACATTCCCCACTCAGACTTAAGGCCAGTGGTTACTCTCCATTGTTCTGCTACTCCGTGACTGGACGGCCTGAGTGGGAGTTGAAATCTCTCTCAGATGATCTTTTATGGCTCCAGTCCTGTCACTCCACGATTCCAATTGCTGCTCACAAGATGGTCAAGTCTTGTGATCTCCCCGTAGCAGGGGAGTAGTGGCAACAGCACCTCTCCCTGGAAGAATAACCCCGTTTTCTGGTGTTTCAACAGGTTATATATGTTCTTGACTCTTGTCGTCCTCAGATGATCTTGGTTACCATGGGGACGCTGTTGACTCAAAACCTCCTCCCTTCTCCTTCTACTTTACTGGAAATCCCCGCAGCCCCTACCAGTAACTTATTTCTCAAGTTCCTCTTTTCTGTTAACACTTCAGCTTTTCTGAGAATTCATTCTTTTAAATAATTTCTTTAGAATCACATCAATCATATTCAATCATTTCATTACAACTCTCTTTCACATAAAAACAATTCATATGATCATATACAAACATTTTCATTCCTTATTATTAATTTAATTTTTACCAACATCTTAATCATTTGATCAGTTGTTTAACATCAGCTTTTCCTGCCCTACTTGCGACATCTTCTTCACTTCCTCTTTTTCTCTGACTATGCACTCTTTATGAAAAACAACTCATATAATCATTCATTTCACTTATTTGTAACATACTTTTTCTAATCAACTCTGAATTTTAACACATTAATACTTCATTTGATCATACTTGTCATGTTAGAATCATTCTTAGACATATTCCATCGTCTTCACCACCGAGTTCATTCCGTGGGCCTCCCCATTTGCAATGGAAAAGTCCGGTATGACCTCACTTACTCCTGGAAGGTACCAAAAACTGTGCAGTTTAATCCAACAGCATGTATATTAATTCCATGGCTCGTATTATATTCCAAGATGAAAACAAGCTGAAAGCAAGCTTAAAGTCATCTTTCCTGACAAGTCCTACTAGGTTTATTTATGTCAATGCAGTCTTTACTACATCCTTTTTAAGTTCTTACTGCATCCTGATTTGACCAAGGTCTCAATGTGTATTTTTTAACATGCCCAAAGTTCAACCACATCCACATGTTCATGGAGACCATACAGTGTCCTGATCCATTTCTACTGCTACACTATACAAGTCCTTACTTCACTATTAATGAATTACAGTTTCAGGTAGTCTGTTTGTCCTGGTCCATGGTCCTGGGCAGGTTTTGCAATAACATATCTAATAACTGCATCAGTCTTTTACATTATTTCACTGGCAGCCCTGCATCACCAAACTATCATCACCATGTTTGACTGTAAATGCTATTTTAGCTTTATTGCACATCAGGGCACATCTTCCAAAAATGTCCAGCTTTTATGCTATGCGCCACCGCATTAACTATACCACGGAACAGTCTTGGGTCCTGGAGGGCTATCACAGAGACAGACAACTGACCCATCCCCACCACTCGAAAGCAACCATCTAGCTGCAGCAACCAGATGAAATGGGGGTCCCCTGGACCTTCTCCAGCAGCTGGAGTCTTCAACACTGAGGCAAATGTGTGCAGCATCATGCACAGAGAAACCACATCGCCAAAATGTAATTGATGATGTTTCCTCATAATGCAAGTCAAACTCTGAAAGTAAAGGCTGGTTTGACACAAAGTCATTCCATCGGTACCCAAGGACCCTCTGAAGCAATCGAGTACCAATGATATCTAGCCCTTGCCTTACGTCACTGGCTAGCATCAAAGTCTTGCAACCACACAGGTAAGTAGGAAGCACCAAGATAATAAAAACTTGGACCTTCATTCCCCTGCAAAGATATTGGCATCACCAAACACCTTTCTTCAGTGACATCATGACTCAATAAACTCTTTCCAGATCTCTCCCAATCTCATGACATGAATGAATAAAGCACTACATTTCTGTAGCTCTTTCCATCTGAAGCAGAAAATCAAAAGTTCTTCATAATGATACCTCATAGTGGCCCACTCACACATACATTAATGTCAGCATGCTGCTAGGAATGGCATTCAACTGCACACCAGGAGCAACTTGGAGATTGCCCAAGGGACATTAGTGATTTTCTGGATCATCACCGCCCCTGAAAAACACAAATATCTCTACAAGTTCAACACTGCACTTCTGATGGCTGAGTCCAGGAAGTCATTGACAGGATGGATCTTAAGGTGCCTTGACACTTGCACGCATTTAACCCCCGTACTGCTGCGCAATTCGTCGTATCAATGCCATACGCTGTGTCCTGCTGGACACTGCGCATTGTGCCGCTGGATGCTGCATTATATAAAATAATTATTTTGTAGTGGATTAATCATTTGCTCTGAGAGTTTGGCTGATGAAACCACCTCTAATCGCTTCTGGAATCACAGAGAAATTTTCTACAGCTGCAGCTTTTTTTGCTCTCTCTCGTGCGCTTCATGACGTGAAGAATGCATTTGGAATCATCTAAAAGCTAATTATTTGTAATGTTTATATTGTAATAGCTTGGTAAAACAGTTGCATTTTCATTCCTTCTTATGAGTATCTGTAAAATTATGTTTATGATAGATTTAACATCTCGTTATAACCGTTCAGATAAGCTGTGCTGTGATGCGCAGCGCTGATGGATTGACTCGCACTGACACTCATTGTTTTTGAATTGGTTGCACAATGTTCACATGAAGAGATTTTGAACATTTCAAAATTTGCTTTGTGCACTTACACGAAGCCGTGCATGGTTTATACTGGTTTACAATGAGTTTACAAGGAGTTTACTCTCTGGCACGACAGATCAAATTTGCACAAGTGTGAAGGCACCTTAAGTATGAATATCAGGGTCTACAGAAAGCAGGCAGGATGCAAATGCAGTACGCAGGTACACAGCTCAGTGGAGTAAAAGTGTTTACTAAGTTAACAGGCTGGGGTCGGTACACAGAGAGGCAGTCAAGACCGAGCAACAGTATCAGAAGCATCAGGCAAAAGGCGTGGTCGAGGTACACAAGCAGGTAGTCAAAAAACACAATGAGGCAATCAAAGCAATGCAAAAAAAAAAACTACAAGAACTGAGCTGGAAAAAGGCACTCGACACATCAATCTGGCGAGGGAAAAAGGCAAACTTTGAGACTTATAAAGCACCCAGGTGATTAACTGCAAATCAAGAACAGGTGTGTGGAGAAACTTCCAGAACTGGGGTGTGGCCAGACAGAGAGAGACACCCACCACCAAGAGCCAAGAGAGAGAGACAAGAAAAAGCAGGACAGAGAAAACCTAAGCAGAAAGACAGACCAAGAGACAGAACACAAAAAGACAAACAAGACAATAACCTAAAACATATCCACCCAACAGTCCAAAAACCTGACAATGAATAAACCTTCCACAATCCTACCCAACACCCAGCTGGGTAGGATTGTGTAATCCACACATTATCCCAAAAGGCTTGGTAGTGTTTATCAACATTTTGTAGAGTAAATGTCAATTGAGCCTCTTAGTTGTCAAATGTCCATGGATACCATTTTGCCCACCCTTTTTATAATGAAGGAAACCTGGTTGCTTGCATTCAGAGTAGTGTGGTGTCCAAGTGGTTGGTGTGCTTATTTACAGGACAGAAGGTTCCTGTTTCAGGACTGCCCATTCTCTATTTAATGTTGCTTTTTACCTGTCTTCATAAGGCATCACAGATCTTTAAAACATACTAAAATTGTCAACACAGCAGCTGCGTGACTTGTAGCTGGATCTCACAGCCCACAGGAGAACCCTTATTACTGCAAACCTATCATCTCTACATTGGTTACATTTAATTTTAGAGTCCAATTTAAAATACATACTTGTGTTTTAGAGTCTTGAACGGTGCATTTCTGACCATTGCACCTAAACTCTCTAACAAGCTCCTTCAAGCTTGTGGAAACTTTTAAACAGCAGCTCAAGAAAGTTTTGTTCAGTCATGTTAAAACTTTGAAGAGGGTTTGTGGTTTTCTATGAGCTGTTTTGTACTGTTATTAGTTGTTGGCTCTTATGTTTTATTAATGGTTTGGTGTTTGTTTTTAATTATTCATAGGTTTCATGCACTTATACACAAAATGTACCCAGAGATGTAGAAATGGCTATATTATATTCCACTAAAGGTTCGATTGTAGTGATATTTAGTATGAAACAAGCAGTTGTCATACCTGCACATGTATAGTCTAATTAAACAATTATTAGTTAATTTGGCTATTTTGTGAGTGAGGACCAACCTTTACAATTCTGGAAGTGCTCCACGCAAAAACCCTTTCATGGTTTATATTGAGTGAGGATGCAGACACCACTGACTCCTCGAAACAGCAAAAATGGCAATAATCAAGATGCAGTCAGGAGGGTCAAACAGTCAGACAGCCGTGTACGACTGCCAGATGACCACGTAGAATGTGGGCGGATCCAGTCTGGACCGAGTTGTGCACACCTGCACGACCACAGCCCAAACGTTGTTGGACAACAGTACAGAGACACAGACTGCTGTCAGACTACACCAGAATCATAAATAAAATGCTCAGACTGCCAGATGGATGCACTCGAGTGCTGTCACTCACTCACTGATTCGCTCATCCACTTGCTCCCTCGCACGCACTGACCTCTGGGTAGGACATTGCTACTGCAGAATGGACATGTGTGTCCCACACATGACGGACTGTCAGCACTGTGCTCACGGACAAAGCACGAGCAATGTGATGAGCACACAGAGTACACGGAGGGGCTGTGCGACGCGCTATCAGGTCGAATTGTCACGAGTGGTGCGCCGCAGGACGGCGCCTGACATGGAATATTTTTATGCCGTGGTGGACAAGGCATTTGTGAGCCGATGTTGTTATCACACAGCACAGCCGGGCAAGAGGGCCTTCATCATACACTGTAGCCCCTGCCTGGTGTCTGCCCTGCGCTATGACACGCACCTGGAGACATACCAGAGGTGAGTTTATATGTTATTTATGGTGTCATGGGCTGGCGAAACAGTTCCACTGTCATTCTTCCACCAGAGTTCGATGGTAAACATATCATAATATGTGTAATACGGGGGTGACATCCCGTTCAGCTCTGTTACAGGTGCCCACGCATGACACATTGACTCACAGTGACAGATGATGCTTTTAGATTGAATAATGTTCATGTCCACTTCACATGATGGATCCGCGCCACATACATGTTGCATATCGACTTTCCCTTTGTGCTCCCTGAACGGGATCCAGTGGAGGTGCACGTACATGGCAAAGCGGGACATGCAGGCAGGATCTGACGTGCCAGATCCATTTTGGGGTTTCTCCAACCGTGATCAGATTGTTGTGAGTGCTGTTATGACACCGTATGAATATGTAGATTGCAGTGAAATTGCGCTCAGGCTGCACATAGACAGCCGTTGCACGGGTGTCCCACCTGGACTGTACCATGAGTGTTTTGGACAGGTGCAAAACATGGTATTGTAGTGTCGCCCGTGTCGACTGCTCTGTCTGAGACAGCTGTCCGACGTTTTCAGACAGCACCTCGACACTTAATGTGGGTCAATTCTTCATTCGGGCACCATTCAGCCTCATTCCTTCTGTGTGACGGAGATCGAATGCAGCATATTGTATTTTTATTGTATAAGTTTTTAAAAAATCTATTCGAGCTTAAAAATGATTTTAGCAGCAATAACAATAAAAAGATACTCAGGTACTCAGTATTAGAACCTTTATTCTGCAAAATGATTAAGGACAGGTTTCTGCACTGTGACACCGACTGTTCATTTCCACTGCCTGTGCACCAAAGTGCTTGATTTTATTCAAAACATATGAATTGCATTCAGCTGACTAAACCTCTGCATTAGAATTGCATGAAGGATGGCTTTTTATGCAGCCACATCAATGCACGGTTCACAAACATGAACACTGAGAGAATGAAAGTGCATTCTGACATTTCCAACTTGTCACATAGTGTCAACTTTCCTTTGTATTTGGAAAGATTTTGTTGGACTTTCTTTCTGTTTCATCAGCCTCAGATTGCAGCTGATACCCTTTATTTTTCCTGTGTCTTTAATTTTTGTGTCTTGGCCTCTCGATTTTGGCTGCAACCTTCTGGCCTCCACACCTCCAAATGTGTCTGAGCACACGTGGGACAGCGTGTGCAACCACTGAAATTGCAACCGCTAAACATGAAATTTAGTGGGGGTTTTTCACAGCCCCTGAGAGGAGCTGTAACTGGAAGACCGTCTTATCTCAGGCGCAGTTATTCCACCACATGCAGACTGTGTGGGAAAGACAACTTCAGCTGTGTCGGCCCCGCTTCACGCTTTTATTGTTGAAGAAAAACAGTCCACGAGTCTGACGCCTACACAGCACCTTTTAAACACTCAGAACTGTTAAAATCTGCAGCTGCGTGAGTATCAGTTACAATCTTTATCTCACCTTATAGAGCCATCAGAGTGAAAACGCTCAGTTTTCAAACTTGAATGGCTGTTTGTGTGCCTGTGCACCGATTTAACACTTTTTCATGTTGGCTTGAAATAAAATGTGTCACAGCTGTTAATACACCTTAAAAGAGAAAAGGAATTCGGAGAGTTAAAGGTCATAAGGGGAAGGTGACATAAAACAACAATGAAATGAGAAAGCAGCCAATGCTATTAAGTGACGGCACTCTAGATGAAGAGATGCAACGAGATAGCAAGAGAGTGTAATGCCTGCCACCATAGAGATACGCTAACTCTTAGATACAGTAACGTAGATACTCTTAGATAACTTTAAGGCACAGCAAAGACTCCACTTTCTGAGAATCCTCAGGAAAAATAACATAAACTAGAGATTGTTCATGTCTTTTTATCACATATTACAACAAGAATCTGTCCTATACTTATGAACCAGCCCTCATGAGATACAAGAAAAAATAGGGCTGATAAATCACACACTTTGGCTCTCAATATTACTACCCTGGAAACTGTGGCAATAAAATCAGGGTGATACAAAAAAAAAAAAAAGACTTTGAAAATACCAGGCTTCCTATCATCCTGCTTTTCATCCAATCAGGATCCCCCATTTCTCAGCCCCACCAGTGATGCACCCCCACTTTGTGTTACCCTGGTGACAAATGCCGGATCCAGATCATTTCATTCAACCAAGATGTCTGACCAAGGTGAGAGAGTTTTATCCTCCCGAGGAGGGAGAATTCTACAACTTGAGTCTCATACTGAAGTTGTGAGACATCAAGAAGTTCGTGAAGATGACACTCATGATTTTATAGAGAGACATAAGAACAAGAACACCACCAGGAAAACGGAGAGTGATGTGAACTTGTTCACTGAAAGGCTGAGTGGAACCAAGAAGGAGAAGAGAGAGCTCCTTGTTCTTTCTTTGGTCGAACTTGACAAATGGAGTTGATGATAATTATATGGTCTTGTTCTTTGTTTTTGCTGTAATATGTGATAAATATCTTATTACATGTCTGTTTACGCATCACGCCCTGTGTCATGCCCCGATGTATCTGTGTCAGCCCGAGTCTGAGTCGGAAAGCGTCCTCACATACTGCCTCTGTATGTGTTTTGCCAACTGCATGGTGGCAAGCAGGAATGAGCTCAAGAATTGTTGCCGAAGTGTATCACTGTCATTTTCACTCACAATACAAAATCTTAAAGGTACTAATGCAACTTTTTCCACTTATAAAAAACATATCTGGGCATAAACAGGTTCAGTCTTTGCGTTACTTCCTCTGCGGTTTTCTGGTCTTAGTTTTCATATGTTTATAATTTATCATGTAAATCTCAGTTTGGTTCTTATTGCTTTTCTTTGTGTTGCACTTTTGTCACTGGTTTATTCTTTGGTTATCATCTATTCTGTAGTTGGTTATTGTATTCTTTCACTCGTGGTCCCTTTAGTTACTTTAGTCTTAGTTTAGTTCTGGTTATCACATTTACTTATTATGCTTTATCACAGGGGTGGCCAAGTTCAGTCCTCAAGAGCCACCTTCCTGACACTCTTAGTTGTCTCCCTGCTCCAACACACCTGAATCCAATGAAAGACTCGTTAGCAGACTTTTAATGAGCCTTTCATTGGATTCAGGTGTGTTGGAGCAGGGAGACAACTAAGAGTGTCAGGAATGTGGCTCTCGAGGACCGAACTTGGCCACCCCTGCTTTATCAGTTCCATCCTAGTTTGGTTTAATATTAGTTTTCTTGTTTTTCTCCTTTTGGACTAGTCATTATTTCTTAGTTTTGGCCCTTTTGTTTGCTCACGCATTATAGTTCATCTGGAACACGTCACGTTGGTCACAGTTTTTCTGTCACTTATATCTCTTCCTTTGCATCGCTTTGTTTTTTTCACTCTTGTACTCTCTTGCCTTTCCTCCCTCCTCTTTGATTCACAAAACCACACCTCTTTCCAGAACCTTACACACATCTGCTTCACATCACCTTGATTAGTTTGCTCCTTATTTAAACCCTCACTGTTCCACAGCTCACTGCCCGATTGTTGACTTTGTTCACTCTCTCACCTTTAGTTCATGTCCTGTTTGCTTCTTAGTGTTTTGACCTTGCTTGTTTGCTCCGATCTCTGCCTTGCCTTGATCCTGAATTCAGCTTGTATTTTGACTCGACGCCGTTTGTATGACCTCAGCTCATATCATTGACCATGTCCCAGCCTGTACCCTGTCTGATACATCTGCCTCATTGTCTGCCTGGTTACAAGATACAGTCTTTTATTCATCACAACCAGCCATATCTTTGAGTCTGCATTGGTCTCCTACTGCTTCCGGGGTCAACCCATCAAGAGTCCTGACAGCCAACACCATCCTAAAGGGCTCATCCCACCCTGGCCACTCTCTGTTTGAGCTACTGCCATCAGGCAGATGATCCAGGGCCATTAAAGCACACACACACACACACACACACACACACTCATCTTCAACTGCTTAGTCCAATTATGGGTCGCTTGGGGCTGCCTATCCCAGCAGTCATAAAGCGCGAGGCAGGGTACACCCAGGACAGGATGCCAGTCCGTCGCAGGGCCGCCATTAAAGCAAGTACATATAAATTGACAAACAGTTCTACCCAACTGCAGTTAGAGCTTTGAATGCCACTGGAACCAAATAGCCATTTCACATGCCACACTTGAAATGAGTGCAATATTTGTTCATGTGCAATATCCACTGCCACTGAAATATCCACAGTGTTGTACATACTTTTCTCTCTTTTTATATGCAATCCCTTTTTTTCTTATCATATTTTTTCTTTTTTAATTTGTGCACTGGACATACTGTACCTCTTTCATTTGGTTAAACTTTATGTTTATTTTTCATTTCTTCCCAGATCTTTAAAGTCTGCATGTAGTTTACCTCGGGTTTATAACTGCACTGAAAGGCCTTCAGCTTACCCTTCATTGCACTTGTTAGAAGGACAATAAAGAATCTGTATCTGTAACCTAGGCCCTGACCTTGAATATGTTCAAGGTCAATGAAGGGAAACAGTAAAATCACCAGCGAATATTGCCAGTGTGTATATGGTCCCACTCTGGCCAGAGTAGGACCATATGTACACTGACAGAGTTAATTTAACGCTGCTGGTGTTAGTTTTACACTGGTCATTTTACTGTGTATGCCCACGTGTGAGTTCCTATCTATGTCTGTAACTATGAGGACCATCCAGCACAGTTTAGCCACTGCAAGGGATCAAAGCTTGTGACCTTCAAGATCATTCAAGGTCAAATGCAATGGCATATTTTGAACACTCACATATGACTTCCTATTATGTCTTATAGTAATCATGGGCCCTGGCGCCTCTGATCCGTGAGTTATAAGCCTTCAATCAGGGGTATGCAACTAGTTTCTGTTCATGTCAATTGATTAACATCACTTTGAGCAGATGGAATCAGTTAATCAATAAAATCACCTGGTGGAGTGGGTGGCTGCAAAGAAAACCTGCACCCTCTTGGCCCTTTATAGAACGAGTTGAATACCCCTGATTTAAATATATTTCCTCTAATATATTTGCATTGATTATTATTTTTCTTTTCTTGGCTTCTCTCATTAGGGGCCACCACAGCAGGTCACAAATCAAATTTCCTTGTGTAGGTCTTAACTGGAAGTTCTTTTGGCATTCCCCCTTTTTTTCCCCCAATCAGGGTTGCCGCCATGGCAGATCCAATATGGACCTGCACGTTGATTTGGCACAATTTTTACACCAGACTCCTCCACATCACATAAAGAATGAGCAGGGGTGGTCTTGTACTGGGAACCTTCACATTTTACAGCAAGAGCACTAACTGCTTGGCCACCATGGTGGTTTTCAATCCTGGCACCTAAACGACCCACTATGAAAACAACTGCACAGTTCACAAAATTATGCATTAATGAAACACCCGAACCAAACTTAACCTGTTTTAACCTTAGCTTTGCTTTAAGATGGGCATGTGTTTGGGCTTTGTTCCTGCCCAGTCTTGGACTCTACCTCTTTATCCATTCTTGGGTTGGTCGTGAGTTAGGCGTTAGGCGACGCTGGGTACTGCCAAGCATGTGGTACGCTTAAGCCAAAGACAAATTCATGTTTACTTTAATGAATCTACACTGTGCATGTCATGGATCCTAATCCAATACAATCACTGTGCCCCAGAAAAAGGACAAGTCAAAGAAATCATTTAAAGGTCCAATACTGCCATGACATTCATTTCCACAGTGAGTGTTTGTAAATGCATGACCTCAACTGTATCAGCAACACACGTGGTATTTTTTTCTAAAACTTGCTATATCTCATGCTAAATTCACTTTTCCCAGTCCGTAGCCATTTCAGACTTTATAAAATGCACATCGAACACATCGTATGTGAGCAAATAGACGTATCACAGTACTAATGGATGACATGAAGAAAAATGACTGAAACGTGGACGTAAGTGTGACAAGGCAAATACATCAATCTTAGATATAATATCTGCAGGTCAACTCCCTCTTTGTCTGCTGGCTGTATTTATTTTAAATGAAATAGACACGAGACAGCTTCTCAGGAATAAATGTTACAATACATTGAAGAACAGCAGTAGTCTGAAAATACTTCTGTTTCTTTTTTTCTTTTTTTTTAGCCACAACAGTTTCTCAGTTTCTGACTTATCCCGCTTGTTGTATTAACATAAATGCTCATCCACACTGAAACAATTATGGAAATGATATGAGCTGTTTTAACAGCTGTAGGCTGGGGAGGGCAGCCGGGATCGTGAGGGGGTGATCAGCAGGAGACTTCAATTTTTTTTTTCTCATTGAATCCTGGAATGACAAGACAAGTGAGACTGACCATCACCCTGCAGCCTGTTTCTCATTTGCTGATGATAAAATGGTGAATTTTGACACTGCACGCATTTGAAATACAAAGCTACTGATTGTGCCATGAGAGAGCTCAGTGAGATGCACTCTGCTGAAATGTTTCATCCGCAGACACTGACACGTCTTGGTTCCCATATACTAAAATATCCTCAGTACGGTATATTTATGAACAGTTGTGAGGATAAGGCATTCCGTAAGATCAGTTTCCCACCAGAGACTTGTAGGTAGACAGGTGGAGATGTCTTTGAATCGTATATCTTGGACGCTTGGTGAAGATTTTAAAGCAATACGCCCAGTAAGTAATGCAAAACATGTGCAAATAGAGCTGTAGAATTTTATTTTTTTTTAAGTAACACTTTACAAGTAGAGTACATTCATTAATGCAGTATTTAAACATTAACTAACTGTAAAGTAACACTTAACTGCATTTAGTATTCATTTAACAGTAGTCATGTTCACTAAGGTTATATTTATACATAATTTTGTAATTAGGTATTGCTTTATGCATAATTTAATCATTTGTAATGATACCAAACATAAATAATTACTAAAACCAGTTAACATTTAATTCACTGTGAGTTAATGCTTATTACTGCATTAACGAGCACGAACATCATTAATATGTGATTACTAAACACATTAGGTAATTCTAATTACCTGGTTATTACTGCATTAACTACATGAATGCATTAATAAGTAATCATGAAATAGGTAACATTTAATTCACTATTAGTTAATACTTATTACTGCATTAATAAGCATGAACACCATTAATATGTGATTACTAAACAATGGGTAACTCTAATTACCTGTTTAATTAAAGCATTAACTAACATGAACACATTAAAATTAATTACGAAATAGGTAACATTTAATTAATGTTAGTTCATGCTTATTACTGCGTAAACAAATATGAACACCATTATATATGATTAATAAAGAATTAGGTAACTCTTAATTACCGTTTATTACTGCATTAACTGGCATGGTCTATGGTCTAGTGGTAAGGTGGTGGGCTTGAGACCAGAAGATCCTTGGTTCAAATCTCAGCCTGACTGGAAATCACTAAGGGCCTTGGGCAAGGTCCTTACTCCCCTATTGCTCCCAGTGTGTAGTGAGCACCCTCACATCGGGTGAATGTGAGGCATTATTTGTAAAGCGCTATGAGCGTCTGATGCAGATGGGAAAAGCGCTATAAAAATGCAGTCCAATTTACCATTTATTTTATTTAACTTGATGATATACTTCATGAATACTTTAATAAACAGGTAACATTTAATTCACTGTTAGTTAATGCTTATTGCCGCATAACAAACATGAACACCATTAATATATGATTACTAAAGAATTAGGTAACTCTTAATTACCTGTTTATTACTGCATCAACTACACATGAACATATTAATAAATGAATACTAAACACAGGTAATTACTTTATGAATACACTCCATGAACACATTTATAAATTATTAATAAAACACATTGGTTAACTCATAATTACCTGTTAGTTATGATTTCTGATACATTAACTCACATGAGCACATTAATACATCATGACTGACACATTAGTGACCTGTGAATATATTTGATGAATTAATAACCATGAACACTGTTAATAAATGATTACTGAACACTCATTACATTAATTAATCATTATTAATGCACTAACTAGCATAAAACCATGAAAAAATGATTACTGGCTGCATTATTTCATTCTTAATGACTGGTATATGTTAATTAATGATTACTAATGCATTGACATGAACGGTATTAACAAATGCTAAACACATTATTCCATACTTAATTGTCTTAGTTAACGCTTATTATTGCATTAACTAATTGAAATTAACATACCCTTATTGTAAAGTGTTACAAATGAAAATTCTTGCACTTAGCACAGCACTGACCAATGTACGCCAACCTGATATCTTCATTAACCTCAGAAAACTTAAAGCATTTAAGAGTTTCTACTTTGATGATAGCAACATTGCAGAAAATTGTAGTATAATATGTTGTTGGGGCTCATAAAAAAAATCAAGCAAGAAATAAATGTTAATATTTCAAATTTCTCTGTTTGTGATCAATTTCAGATTTCACAGTGGCGTAATGAGCCAAAATAAAATTGAGAATCTCTGATTTAAGGACACAGTAACATCAAGAACAATTTTTTCAACAACGTACTACAAAGTCTAACCACAGTTTTTACATTGTTGGCCTTAATCGCCAAACCAAAGCAGTAAAGAGTTCAGTGTCTTGCACAATATGATTTTCCGATGTTTGTTTGGGATCCTTCTGCCTTGTTTCAGTGATACTATGTAATTTTAAATTACTGTTTGTCTTTATAGTGATGTAATGTGGACCACAAGAAGAGGACAAAGTACTTTGTGGAAGCTAATGGAGAGAAAAGAGACAAAAATCAGCCCCTTTTCCATTTGCAGTTAAACAGGATCTTTTTCAATGTTACATTCTTCGTGGGAATAGTAGATACAGTGAAGTATCTGTCCACTCCAGACTGAGTATCACACAATCAGAGCTTCTACAACTTGAAGGACAAGTTCATGTTTTGACCACACAAATTATATTACAGTCAGATCCAAACGTATTTTGACAGTGAGCCGAATTTTGTAATTTCGCCTCTGTACACCACCACAGTGGAGATGAAATGAAACAATAAAGATATCATTGTCATGTCAACTGTCAGCTTTTATTCAAAGGGGTTTAACAAAAAATAAATACATAAATTGCATTAACCATGAAGGAACTGTGGCCATTTTTATACAAGCCCCTACATTTTCAAGGCCTGAAAGTAACTGAATAAACCAAATGTCAGGACTATTGTTATACCACTAGTTTTCTTTGAAGAAAAGTAGTCCATAGCGTGTCCTGAACAGGACATCCCATGGATTTCATTTACATCAGTCATTAAGAAATATAAACATTGTAGTACTGTGTGATAAATCTGTCTTAAGTAGGCAGTTCTCAAAAACTGATTGATCGTGCAAGAAGGAGGCCAGTGAGGGAAACCACCAAGACACTCAGACAATTCTGGAGTAATAGGCTTAGAGAAATGTCTATTGGACCACCGAGTATACACCGTGACGAAGTGGAACCACCAAAATAACAACAAGAAAATGCTGGTGTGGTACTTTTTTAACAGACTGTACAATAGTGGTACAAAGCCTTTGAGGAGTTATGACCAGTTTTGTGCATTTTCCCTATTAACCCTAGACCATTCTTGGAAGACAGTTCTGTAGAAGATAGTCTTTCCAGCTTCTTAATTAGTCTGTTGACTTCTTTAAAAAATCTGAAAAACCACAATGTTTTACTTGGCTGTTTCATACAAATGTATATTAATGATCAGACAATGGACAGAAATGTATTAATCTGTATTAACCAACATTTCTCGAGAATGTGTGATGTTTTGACTCACTGGGTGAAATGTTGAGAAATGTTGGTTTCTCAGCATGGAAAAGATGGAGAATCACACCTTACTTTTTCTGGGTCAGGCTCAAAACCTATCACTGTCCCCTTGCATATGGAACAGTAAAGTACTGACACAGAACACAAAATTTAAGATATTTAAAACCAGTGTTAAGTCTGTCTTGTAATGTGGCTCAGAAACATCTACAACAATGAACACCATCCAAAATTTTAATAGATGCTTGATACAAATAGGAATTAGAAGGTCCACAAAGACTATCAAAAAAACCAACCAGATAACCAATTACCAGACCCACATACCATCCAAACCAGAAGATGGAAATGGATAGGGCATATATGGGAAAGACATCGACAACATCACTCATCAGTCACTACAATGGAACCCCCAAGGCCAAAGAAGAAGAGGCAGACTCAGTAAATGTAGCATAGTGCAAGTTCTACCATGAAGACTTTGTTCAAGTTTTCATTCAGATGTGCTTAATCTGTAACAGCTGTGTCTCTAATAAGAAGTGGCCAGTCCACAATTTAGTCATCAATCTCAACCAACAGGAAATGTCCAAGTAATTTAAAGATGTCAATTCTGACTCACCTCTCTTACAGTCACTGACGGAAACTCTGCCTCCATCACTGCCAGTTGGTCCCTCTTTGATGCCATGTTTGCTGGCCCCACCACCAGCAGTTGATCCCTGTCTGACGCTGGGAGTAGGCTACACTCCTGCCTTCTTCCGACGGCAGGATTCAAATTCAATGTACCCCAATGCTGTCAGGATCAGGACTGGCCCTAAAGAACGTATTCTCATTTGTAAAATATCTCTATGGTATAGATATTTAACAGTTCTTAGTCTCCTGTTTCTTAATGGTAGAACACTAGGAGACAGACCATATATACCCAATTAAAAGCTACAGGTCTACCAAGGGGAGAAGTGAAGGTCACTGCCAGAAACAGAGTGAGATGAAGAGCCACTGTCAATGCCAATATCCATGATAGGACAAAGCAGATTAAGTAAATCAGTAAGCAAGTAGCCTGCCACATTTTGGATTGGATATATTGTAACCGGTTTTCATTTCATAGTTATGCAACTCAGGTTCCATCTCACATTGTTTCAAAGCAGACAATATCTGGAACATCACACTATATTCATAGTATAATTTGAGCAATGTCTGTGTGTCTGTCCGTCAGTTCCCCTACTCCTACCAGGTCCTTTCAAGATTTTCCACCAAACTTGATATGTGGATGACAACATCCCCAGAACTGCCCTTAAAGAGTTTGTGTTTGCAAATGTCAAAATCACTGGGGGAAAGGGACAAAATTTTGATCTGTCAAAAACATTTGGCACACATTTGTAGGTGGATTCTGGATTTACCTCAACAAAATCAACTTCACCAAAGCTCTATCATTGGAGTCAAGGTCATTAAGATCAAAGGTCAAGATTTATGTTTTTCACATCAGTTTCCACCAAACCTGGCACACATATTCAGGTGGGTTCTGGAATTGCCCAGGTGAGGTCAAAGTGGCCAAAGTTCAATCACTGGGTTCAAGGTCATTGGGCCAACATGCAAAAGTTTTTTTTTTTTTTTTTCACTCATTTGCACCAAACTTGGCACACACTTTGGTGGGTTCCAGAATTGCCTAGCAAAGTAAAATTTTCCAAAGATCAATCACTGGGGCCAAGGTCAGGTCCGTCTTTTGTTTGTTGGTCTAATTTTCCAGGTCCTGCTGATTTGTACCAAACTTTGTATGTCAGTGAATGTTGACCCCAACACTGCTCTTAAACAGTTCATTGGGATAAAAGTAAAAGTAAGTAAATTAGATTTTCAACCTGATTTGGATGAAATGTGGCACACACTTTTACAGAATTACAGAAATTCCTTGGCAAGGTCAGCAGAGGTCAATCATTTGGGTGCAAGTCAAGTTCACTGGGGTCAAATGTCATATTGCAGTAGCCCTTAATGTCTTCATGTCTATGGTTGCTATTACCAAGTATGAGTAAATTGTAAATTGTATGTGTAAGTGTGCATATCTCTACGACTGCAGGATAGATTATTTTCTGCAAATGTAACCAGTTCCATGTGGAAGAGATTCCAAAGTATCACGTTAACAGTTGCAGATGAAGTGAGAGCTTTATGCTCTCGCCAGGCGGTTATCTGAAACTGTCAGATTAAAACAGTTGCAAATTTTCTGGACTTTTGAAACAACTGCATCATTCTTTGAAAATGGAAAATGAAGCAAAAGTGAAATAATGCAAACAAAAAGTTCTTTCAGTGTGGATCTAATCTTCACAGTACTTCAACTCTCCATCTTCGGTATTTTAGTTCCTAGTGAGTTCTGGCACTGCTGGTGTGAGTGATTTTTAGTGATTTTGGGTTCTCCTCTCTGTGGGATGAGATGCTCCTCTCTGTGACCCAAAACATCTGCCACTAATATGGGTCAGTTCTTTCCCCAGCAGGTATCCCAAAAATCCCAACTAAACAAAAAGCATGAACCAAGCAGGCGGGGTGTTATTTCCCAGCACTTGTATCAACACATTAGGAAACACGCTGAGCTGTAAATTATCTCAGCTAGGACCCCCCAATGGTTGCCCTCAATGCCATAAAAGGTTCTTCCTTGACTGTAATGTAAGGACAGAACAGTGGGGTCGAGTTTGGAGCAAAATGATCAGGTTTGGAAAGTCATATATTTGTTGATTACTACCACATGCTTCTTTGATTGTTTAGGAGGACTACCCAAGACGTTTTAACTGATCTCCAGTCTCATCAAGAGAAACTGCATATTATGCCTTATATCCACCTATGTAAGGCTACCGCCATGCTTGGCACTCAACTACACACCGGGAGCAACTGGGAGATTAAGACCCTTGGCCAATGGCCCTTAGCAATATTTCGGTCTGGTAAGTATTTGTACCGAGGATCCTGTGGTCTCAAGCCCACTGTTTAACCACTAGACCAGGGGTGCCCAATACATCGAGATTGTCCAGTTGATTGCAAAGACAGTGTGGGTAGATTGCACGGCGTTAAAACGGTCCGTAGTCAGGGGGAGTTGAGGGTTCAGCCAACCACACACTTTGCCCACTTTAAGCTTTTGATGCTGCGAACTTTCACCTGCTGTTTTGCGCAGCAGTTCCAAGTTGAAAAAACACTTGTCATTGCCTCTCTGTGGCTCAAAGCGTGGTGATGACAGCACACCTGCAGTGAGCGTTACAAAGACATTTTTACACTTCATTTTCTTTAAAACTCTGAGCTGTTCTGTGAGTGTCCTTGATGCGTGAACAACAAATACCAACGCTTTTCTACACCCCAAATGTACCTAAATTCTCTTTCTGAGGACGGCACATAAAAAGCGCTGATCAAACCTTCTTCCCTGTCAGTCAAGTCATGCTTTCTGCATAAATACACACATTATCCATTCTTCCTGCTCAGATACCAGGGGCAAATCCAGATGGAAAGAAGGTGCTGTGGGGGGGGCCTACCCCCCACAACACCCCTAGATTAAAGGTCCACTTTTGAAGACATTTTCTCATAATACTAAATACTACTACTTGTAATAACAAGAATAATAATTTTAACAACTAAGAAATTTAAGTCAGCATCCCAGCTAACAAATAAGTTCCAAAACATTATAAGAACGTATGTCAAATGTTTATAAGAACGTTAGGTGTAAAGTTCTCGGAATATTTCAGAGAGAAGTTTAGGAAGGTTTTTTTTTTTTTTTTTTTGGATACCAGAACATTATATGGTAACTTCAGTACAAACGTTTTAGAACATTAGGCCTAACATCCTGGGAACATTTTTAAGGACAGTTTTCTTTTTGATTCCCAGAATGTTTGACAATAATGTCAGCACAAACGTTTGAGAACGTTAGTCATAATATCCTGGGAACGTTTTAAGGAAAGTTTCTTTTTTATTCCCAGAACATTCTGGTAATGTTACATAAAGTCACCTAAAGATATGTTTTATCCAAACGTTCCAGAACATTCTGGTAACATTACCTAAACTCATAGTCTAGTCATTGAAAGAAAGTTGGAGTAAAAATGACAGTGAGACTAGAATTAATATATTTGTCAAATTACCCTCATAACGTCAACATATAAAAGGAAGCAAAACATTCTAGAAACATTTCTGATAACCATAACCTAAATATAACCAAATATAACATTACCAAAGAGTTATATGTTAGCTGGGTTTACTATGGGACTACGTTTTATGACAGTTCTGTACTAAGTTTAATTGATGAGCCAATGTATGTTTAGCATTTGTGATGTAGGTAGATCATTTTGACTTGGTCATTTTAAAAGAAATTTTTTTTTTTTTTTTTTTTTTGCTGAAAAATATATTCAGCCAGGCTTCATGACAACTGAACAAAGGAATTATCTTGTTGATGGGCACATAGTTTGTATTCTGGTGTTGACTGGGATCAGAATGAATATTCTGGCTCATTTTTTTAAACTTAAATTTTTATAGCCAGGTAGACCATTTTGGTCTATTTCTCAAAATGATTTTTGAAGAATCTTCATGAAAATTTGAGAAATTAACAATCTTACTGAGAGAAATGCCCACTGTATTCTGTTTTCACTCAGGAATAGAATGAAGTTACTGGGTCATATTAATCCTCTATTTTTATGATCAGATAGCCCTTTTCCCACATTTTGGTCTATTTCTCAAAATATTTTGATCCATCTTCATGAAAATTTGATAAATGATCAGTATTATGAGGTTCCAGATTGCATTTTGCCATCACCAGTCATGATATTGTTTGCCTTCAAGTTTTCACTTTGGCTGTGGAGATTATGCTCCCTTGCCTTATTTTATGATAAAGGGAGTAACCACTGATTGCTTTCCTTTCATAGCCTTTAAAATTTTTAAGATTTAAGTCATGAAAAAAATGTCTTTGGTTCCTCAATAATTTTATTTTTTAGCCTTTAAATAGGGGATTCATAATATGACATTGGCAATATGATCAAAATTCATGTTATCTAGAAAAATAAATAAATAAATAGTTGCCCTGAAGCGGGGAAAATTTCATATGAACAGATGGCCTTGAACTACTTACGGTATAGCGACCGATACAGTCTATAAAAGTGACATCATAGAAAAATGGGGGCTTCCCTGACCTACACAAGGGATGCTGGGAAGCACATGGCAACAGCCAATCAGAGTAGAAATGTCCAGTGAGACCTACTGCTGCTCTCTAATGAAGTCCAACATGGTGGAAAACGCTCCAAAACATCTTATTTCTGTATAAATCAAATATGTTTCTAATATATTTTCTAAAAGTTAATGAGAAATAAACACTTCTAAATCTAAAAACACTGTTTTTGTAACAGATAACACTTTAGTGATTTACAAGATTTCTTACGGATGTTAGCGTGCACAAGCATCACGCAAAGTCAAAGTTATTTGTAAATGCTTGTCAGATGTGCAACTACTTTCAGGTGGTTTCCTGCAATTTCCAAAAAAAAAAAGAAAAAAAAAAAAGGTTGTTATAGTCATGCTATTGAGTGGTCATGGGTAATTGTCTTTGTGTTCCATTTACAAGAACACCTATAAGAGATTTTGTTTATTACTACTACGACTACCACTACTCATATGCCTACTATACTACTACTTTGGAATAAGGTTTGTAACTTCCTGTTTGTTTTGTAGTTCAATTGAAAAAAAAATTACATTTGAATCTTGTTTGAATAAGATTATCTATTTGAAGATCTATTTGAAATTAGATTTTTCTGTTTACTTTCTAATGAAGCAAATTAAAGTAAATAAATCAAATAGTGAATTTTTGTCAAAAATTTATGTTTCTAGTGCTGTACTTCATAAAATATCACCAGTTTCTACATTGTTTACTTTACAATGCAAGATGTCTAGTAACTGAGCAAATTTGGGAATCAGAATCAGAATACTTTATTAATCTCAGGGGAAATTATGCAATTTCCCCTGTTTCCCTTCAAAGATTTAGTGACAGATTTTCAAAGATCTGCCTCACTCTGGCACACCGAGGGCCAAATATGAATTGATTCTTTCTTAAACCCCAACACAAAATTATGTCAGAGTGGGAAATGATTTAAAGTGTTTAGTCACAACATGGAAAAGAACCCAAATGAAGACTGTTTCATCCATCTCTTCATCACTCTCACAGGTTATGATTGTGATCACACCAGCCGTCTTGAATCATGGAAACATAATCATTCACCTCTTTATTTTCTTCTTCTTTTTTTGTACCAGCTGGCATTGCCAAATATGCATTATCTCTTCTCAGCCAGACAAAAGTACTTACAAAAGTGTGTCCATCTGTTGACATTGTGAGTGTTCGCTCTGGGAAATAATTTAATTGTCTTTACTTTTGCAATTCTCCATGCTCCTGCTGTTTGTTTATCCGGTTCAAAGGCCTGTGTTGCCATGGCACCTATCTGCATTTTTCATTTGGTAATTTATCAAGTGGCCATTCCAGCCTTTGTGGTTCTGCAGATATAATTTCTCTTCATACAGTCGATTCTTATGGTTGGCTTTGTTGTCCTCTGGGCTTGTTTCCTCAAAGTGTTTGTACTTTTCTGTGCTAGCGGGAACTGCAGACAGGAAAGTGGGTGCTCAGAAAGCTTAATCTACTTTAGTGTCTCATCATACCCAGTGATAATCTTTGAAAAGAAGAAGGGCCATCATCGTGAATGTTAAGAAGGAACATGAGAGAAAACAGCAGGGGAAATCACAGGTCGAAGCTCACCAGCCATAAATATGAAGATAGAAAAAGAAGGCAGTTGTACCACTATATGAACAGTCTTATTTATTTGTAATTTAACAGTCATAATCACCACAATAAATTATAGCAATAAAATGAAAATATGATTTATGCTCTAGTTAACTAAAGATCATTTGTCCAAAATCAAGTCTAAACAAGAGCAATCAGAGAATTCTGACGTCCCCCAATCCGGATCTGGATCACCTTCAAAATTCAGTGAAGTCTTCCATGCCCTAATATATCTATGGTGCAAATTTGGTGAGAATCTGTGAAGTTGTTTTGAAGTAATCCTTCAAAGTCTGTTTTAAGTGAAATCTTGATCCAGAATCTGGATTTGGATCCGGATCACCTCCAACATTTAATAGTCTTCCATGACCTAATATGTATCCGTGGTGAAAATTTGGTGAGAATCCGTGCTTATATAAAGTGAAACTTGATCTAGATCCAGATTCAGATCACCTCCAAAATTTAATGGATTCTTCCATGGCCTAATATGTATCTGTGGTAAAAACTTTGACAAAATCTGTGCAGTAGTTTTGACATAATCCTGCTAACAGACAGAGAGACAGACAAATAAATAAATGCTGATGGTTTTATTACATCCTTGTAGGATGCAATAAATTTGAATTCTAGTGCTGTATTTCCAGAAAAAGCAAGGTTGCAATTGTACAGATGCTGCACTGAAAGTATCCTTCGATAATATCAAAATCAGTGTGGTTCTCCTTCGCTCCCTTCTGTTTTAATATTTCAACACCAAATCAATTGGAAGGTTTTCGAAGCATTTATTTTGCATATTGAAGCCCAATATAGCAGAGCTCAAGATGTCTTCTTTTTTGATACGGACTTGGGAACAATGTTTGAAACACATTTTGAAATCTTACAGGGCAGTTCTTGGAGTTGGTGTCACTAATTTGTGGAACCAAGTAAATGTTTAGGCACTATCCAGTTCAGTGACACAAGTGTAACATTCAAATTTGATTGACAACTTTGAAATGGTACAGAGAATAATACGAGGGGAGGTTGATAAGTTTTGAGCCTGACCCAGAAAAAGTAGGGCGTGGTTCTCCATGTTTTGCATTCTAAGAAACCAACGTTTCTCTTGAGTGTGTGTGAAAATTTGAGTCAGTGGGTGCAAATAGCTGCAAACACAACATTTCAGTGAAGTGAGTAGGGGGTGTGTCAGATTGAAAATGGACAAAGCTGGTGAGTGTGCTCCCCAGAATCTGAAGGTTTTTAGCCATGCTAATGCTTCCCAGAAGCATTTACTAAAATGACATGGTGAGGATTTTTTCCAGACATGCGAGATGCAAATAAAGAAAATTCTTAAGGGGGGGGGGGGGGTTAAGAGGGCCGTAACTGGGGGGTTCTGGGAAGCTGAAGATTTTTAGCCATGCTAATGCTCTCAGAAGCATTTACTGAAAAAAGTGAAGGACCTAAATTACATGGTGAGATGCTGAAGAGCTTCGCTTGTTCATGTCCGCAACATATACATATTATTAGGGGAGGATCTCCCCTCTTGTGCTCCACTTAAGCTCTGTTCAGCTGAATTCAAGAGGGGAAGAACAACCGTTGAAGATGGAGCAAGATCAGGAAGACCCAGAACTACCGCCTCGGCCGATATGATCCATAAGATCCATGATATGGTCCTCACTGACAGAAGAGTACGTGAGCCTCGCATACAACCCCTGGCAAAAATTATGGAATTACCGGCCTCGGAGGATGTTCATTCAGTTGTTTAATTTTGTATAAAAAAAGCAGATCACAGACATGACACAAAACTAAAGTCATTTCAAATGGCAACTTTCTGGCTTTAAGAAACACTATAAGAAACCAGGAAAAAAAATTGTGGCAGTCAGTAACGGTTACTTTTTTAGACCAAGCAGAGGGAAAAAAAAATATGGAATCACTCAATTCTGAGGCATAAATTATGGAATCACCCTGTAAATTTTCATCCCCAAAACTAACACCTGCATCAAATCAGATCTGCTCGTTAGTCTGCATCTAAAAAGGAGTGATCACACCTTGGAGAGCTGTTGCACCAAGTGGACTGACATGAATCATGGCTCCAACACAAGAGATGTCAATTGAAACAAAGGAGAGGATTATCAAACTCTTAAAAGAGGGTAAATCATCACGCAATGTTGCAAAAGATGTGGTTGTTCACAGTCAGCTGTGTCTAAACTCTGGACCAAATACAAACAACATGGGAAGGTTGTTAAAGGCAAACATACTGGTAGACCAAGGAAGATATCAAAGCGTCAAGACAGAAAACTTAAAGCAATATGTCTCAAAAATTGAAAATGCACAACAAAACAAATGAGGAACGAATGGGAGGAAACTGGAGTCAACGTCTGTGACTGAACTGTAAGAAACGCCTAAAGGAAATGGGATTTACATACAGAAAAGCTAAACGAAAGCCATCATTAACACCTAAACAGAAAAAAACAAGGTTACAATGGGCTAAGGAAAAGCAATCGTGGACTGTGGATGACTGGATGAAAGTCATATTCAATGATGAATCTTGAATCTGCGTTGGGCAAGGTGATGATGCTGGAACTTTTGTTTGGTGCCGTTCCAATGAGATTATAAAGATGACTGCCTGAAGAGAACATGTAAATTTCCACAGTCGATGATATGGGGCTGCATGTCAAATAAAGGCAGTGGGGAGATGGCTGTCATACATCATCAATAATGCACAAGTTTACGTTATTTTGGATACTTTTCTTATCCATCAATTGAAAGGATGTTTGGGGATGATTAAATCATTTTTCAAGATGATAATGCATCTTGCCATAGAGCAAAAACTGTGAAAACATTCCTTGCAAAAAGACACATAGGGTCAATGTCATGGCCTGCAAATAGTCCGGATCTTAATCCAATTGAAAATCTTTGGTGGAAGTTGAAGAAAATGGTCCATGACAAGGCTCCAACCTGCAAAGCTGATATGGCAACAGCAATCAGAGAAAGTTGGAGCCAGATTGATGAAGAGTACTGTTTGTCACTCATTAAGTCCATGCCTCAGAGACTACAAGCTGTTATAAAAGCCAGAGGTGGTGCAACAAAATACTAGTGATGTGTTGGAGTGTTCTTTTGTTTTCATGATTCCATAATTTTTTCCTTAGAATTGAGTGAGTCCATATTTTTTTTCCCTCTGCTTTGTCTAAAAAGTAACCGTTACTGACTGCCACAATTTTTTTCCTGATTTCTTATAGTGTTTCTTAAAGCCAGAAAGTTGCCATTTGAAATCACTTTAGTTTTGTGTCATGTTTGTGATCTGCTTTTTTTTTTATAAAAAATTAAACAACTGAATGAACATCCTCCGAAGCTGGTGATTCCATAATTTTTGCCAGGGGTTGTAGTCAGTACTGTGGGCACCTCCAAGAGAGAGTTCATTTGGTTCTGACAGAAGAAATGGGAATGACAAAACATTTTTTTTCTTCGTCGTCTTCGTGGCTTGTTTTTAAAGGAAAGAGAAAAAAAAATCTGATTTGTCTTTTCATGTAGTGGGCCCTGTTAGCACCTTTTTCATCATTCATGGCATGTTTATACTGGCACAAGCAGCATAGCCACAAACCTACAGTGGACTGTTTACATATCATTGTATTCATTGATTCTTAGCCGTCAGACTGGTCTTGTATCATACTGCAAAATCTGATATGTTATTTCTTGTATAGCTTTTTGAACCAACATGGTGTAATCTGTTTTTAGAATGTTTACTGGAGTAAAGTATGTCATTTCATTTACATACACATATATCGAAAGATAGACAGACAGACAGACAGACCGATAGATAGATAAAAACATTTCTGTCTCTTTGTTCCCCCTACTCCTTCCAGGTTCTTTGGCGGAGTACTGCTAATCTTAGTATGTGGATAAAAGATGACCCTGGAACTTGTCCTAAATGACTTGTTTTGGGAACTGTCAAGGTCACTGAAGTCAAAGCTCAAAATATTTGTCTGCTTGTTTCTTCCCCTACGCTATTACGCTACCCAGGTCATTTGGCTGATTTTCAACTAACCTGATATATGGACAATGGCCAACCCCAGAATTGTCCTTAAAGAATTTGTTTAGGCAAAGGTCACAGTCAATTGGGTCAAAGGTCAAAACATAGCACATATGTAGGTGGATTTTAGAATTGCCCGTAATGTCCAATTCACCAAAGGTCAGTCATTGGGCATGTCTTCTTGGCTGTTTGTTGGCCTACTTCTCCCAGGTCGTTCTGTTGATTTCTACCAAATGTGGTGTGTCAATGAAAGCTGACCACAAAAGTTAAAGAATTTATTTTGGCAAACATCGAGGAATTTGATTAAGCCAGTTTAGACTAAATGTGTTCCACACTGACTAGGTGGATTCCAGAATTCCCCTGGCAAGATCAGCTCCTGGTCAGTCGTCGTGTGCAGGGTAAAACGACCATGGCCCTTCGTGTCTTGATGACCTTATATATCTAGTACATATATAATTCTATGGGCTTCTCAGAGCAAGCAGTACAACAGCATTAAAGGCAAAAGCCGTTGCTGAGTATGAACATAAAATGATGTGGCACACTGTATCAGAAATGGCAAACATGACTTCAGTGTGCGTGAAAAACATTTGTGAACCAGCTTTTTTCCTCCACGAGTGCCAGAGCTCAGAGAACAGAAACTTCTTGGCTCTGCTGTGTTATTGTTGCATAGAACAAAGAGGGTGTGAGCCAGGTGTACAGGAGTAGATCAATAAAACTTTGCCCAAAAAAGCAAATGACACAGGAAACAATAAGAACAAGCCAATAATGTGTCTGGAAATTGGCTTGATTATCTTTTCCTTGCATTGAAAATGTTTTCTTCATCTATAATTTCCATGCATAGATGGATATTTGTGGCTAAATGTGCACCTGGCAGCAAACTTGGATTGCTGATCATCTTCAGTTCTTTACAGCCTCACCATTGTTAACCAGATCTCTTCCTCAGAGATGACTGTGTCCCACCCTCTTTGGACATGGCAGAGGCTCATTCACAGTAACATTCTACAGTCCAGTGTCTGTACTTTTTCTGCAGCCATGCCTTTGTAATGTGTGTAGAATGTTGTTTTGCACTGTCTTGTTGAAAATGCATGGACATCCTTGGAAAAAGATATCTTGAAAGCAGCACATCATGCTCTAAAATCTCAATATTTTGTTGCATTAATGCTGCCGTTACAAAAGAATAAAATACTTTTGCAAAGGGCACTAACACAACCCCATACCACAGACCCTGACTTTTGGGCTTGTTGCTAATAACAGTCTGGGTGGTCCTACTCATCTTTGTCTGAAGCACACAGCATCCATTTCTTCAAAAAAAAAATATCTGGAATAGTGTTTCTTCTGACTCCAATGCACTTTCCCACCATGTGATAGTCCTCTGAGCCCAACAAAGTTGATGCCAGTTCTGAACATTGTTAAAATAAGGCTTCTTTTTAATCACACAAGTTTTAAGTGGTATTTGTGACTATAACTCCATATTGTAGTGCTTGCCAAAGGTTTTACAAAATACTCCCTAGCCCATGTGGTTATATCAGCTATTGATGAATGACTGGACAAGAGATCATGGGTCTTCAGCTCAGTTTTGCGCCCTTGTCCTTTAAGAATGTCCTCCAGATTCCTTGAATCTTTGAATGATATCATGCACTGTAGAGGAAGAACTGCACAAATTCCTTCCCATCTTTCTTGAGGAACTTTATTTTCAATATTTCAATAATTTTCTCATGCGTTTGTTGACATACCACTGCGACCTTTTATTAGAATAAGTATAATAAATAAATAGAATAATAATAATTATTATTATTATTAATTTATTTCATTACTAGCCCTAAATTTCCCCATCCTTTTTTATGTGTTGCAGGCCTTAAATGCAGGAATGTATGTTTATTAACAAATTACATGAAGTTGAACACATTAAAATCTTGGGTTCATAGTGTCTACAATGAAATAGAGGTCAAAGTAAATGTAAGAATCACTGTTGTCAATCAATCACTCAATCAATTTTTTTTATATAGCGCCAAATCACAACAAACAGTTGCCCCAAGGCGCCTTATATTGTAAGGCAAGGCCATACAATAATTATGTAAAACCCCAACGGTCAAAACGACCCCCTGTGAGCAAGCACTTGGCTACAGTGGGAAGGAAAAACTCCCTTTTAACAGGAAGAAACCTCCAGCAGAACCAGGCTCAGGGAGGGGCAGTCTTCTGCGGACTGGTTGGGGCTGAGGGAGAGAACCAGGAAAAAGACATGCTGTGGAGGGGAGCAGAGATCGATCACTAATGATTAAATGCAGAGTGGTGCATACAGAGCAAAAGAGAAAGAAACAGTGCATCATGGGAACCCCCCAGCAGTCTACGTCTATAGCAGCATAACTAAGGGATGGTTCAGGGTCACCTGATCCAGCCCTAACTATAAGCTTTAGCAAAAAGGAAAGTTTTAAGCCTAATCTTAAAAGTAGAGAGGGTGTCTGTCTCCCTGATCTGAATTGGGAGCTGGTTCCACAGGAGAGGAGCCTGAAAGCTGAAGGCTCTGCCTCCCATTCTACTCTTACAAACCCTAGGAACTACAAGTAAGCCTGCAGTCTGAGAGCGAAGCGCTCTATTGGGGTGATATGGTACTAAGAGGTCCCTAAGATAAGATGGGACCTGATTATTCAAAACCTTATAAGTAAGAAGAAGAATTTTAAATTCTATTCTAGAGTTAACAGGAAGCCAATGAAGAGAGGCCAGTATGGGTGAGATATGCTCTCTCCTTCTAGTCCCCGTTAGTACTCTAGCTGCAGCATTTTGAATTAACTGAAGGCTTTTTAGGGAACTTTTAGGACAACCTGATAATAATGAATTACAATAGTCCAGCCTAGAGGAAATAAATGCATGAATTAGTTTTTCAGCATCACTCTGAGACAAGACCTTTCTAATTTTAGAGATATTGCGTAAATGCAAAAAAGCAGTCCTACAGTTGTTTAATATGCGCTTTGAATGACATATCCTGATCAAAAATGACTCCAAGATTTCTCACAGTATTACTAGAGGTCAGGGTAATGCCATCCAGAGTAAGGATCTGATTAGACACCATGTTTCTAAGATTTGTGGGGCCAAGTACAATAACTTCAGTTTTATCTGAGTTTAAAAGCAGGAAATTAGAGGTCATCCATGTCTTTATGTCTGTAAGACAATCCTGCAGTTTAGCTAATTGGTGTGTGTCCTCTGGCTTCATGGATAGATAAAGCTGGGTATCATCTGCGTAACAATGAAAATTTAAACAATACCGTCGTTGTGTTTTGTTTTTTTCACTGACCATATCACCCAACTTTTTCTGATTTGGGGTGTGTGTATATAGTCAGCCTTTGTGAGGATGATGTCCTGTCTGTTTTAATTCAGCATCAGGCATATCACTCAACATAAGATGTAATATTAAGACTGCTGAGAGGCTTCATCAATGCCAGACCTGCAAACACAGTCACTCACCAGCTGCCGTTTATATGGTGGTCATGACTGGATGGCTGTATAGAAAGACACAGAATAGAGTAGTCCTAGTGACATCACCAGCCACTGAACTGCAATTTTTTGGAGAGCCACACAGACATGTATGACTCAAACAAGGATTATTACCAAGTACTCTATGATGAGAAGTTTCTGTATTATTTTTTTGCCAACTTGCACCCGGCCGAGACGGACGCACTTTTCTCTTCTCCCTCCCTCCTTGCTCTTCTGGAAAACGACAAAAATAGATCTGTTAAAGTGGTCTCTGAACGCAATTGACACTATTTTTTCTACAAGACATTCGGGGGCGGAGGACCCGACCTGTCCTGCCGGGACGCATGTGATGGGTTACGTGATGGACTCGTGGAGGAGATGGCAGGTCATGTGCCTTTACATGCTTTCTGTGGAGGACGTCGAAGATGTGACATATTCGGCTTGGTGGTGACCGGCTTTCTGATGTGTGGAGCAGGCACTTTGCTGGTTTACCGGAAAATCAAGAAAGTGGAAGCAGCTTTGATTGGTCCTTCCAGGCTGCCCTACATGATTGATTCGATTGGGAAGGCAGTGGCTAAGCAGTCGGCGGGGGTTAACCGCGCGTTGGAAAACATCTCGAGCAGGATTGCAGCCCTGGAAACCCGCTCTGACCGTCTGTGAAGACCACATTCTACATTCAGATGCATTGAGAGCCACTCTGTTCTCAGAACTGTGGAATCTTTCAGGCATCTGCTAATCTGGCTATTCATTTGGCTTCCCCAAATACAGCTGCACTTCAAGGTCGCTGTGATAAAACCTCCTCAGAAGATCAACACTTAAGCCTCGCTCCCTGGTCTTCCCCCTCCCCTCAGCTTCTCCAGCTCTGACGTTGACTGTGTTAGAACTGTTCAGGACTGCTCAGACTGCGCAGGGCTGCCCTCCCCTCCAGGATTGTCGGACAAGGCCGTTGACGGCACCAAACAGGCTGCCTCCGGAGTGTTCTAATAAACTGGTCCTTTCAAATCTCGGTTGTCGTCCTGTGTCCTTGTTTTGTCTGTGTGATTATTGTTTTTCTGTGCTGATGGGGATTTTTTTTCCTCATTGCCGCTGTGTAATGCAGCGGCTATGAGGGTTTTTTTCTCCTTTTCCCTCATGTTTTGCTTTCATATATATGTTTTATGTACCGGGCCGGCCTATGTGTGTGTGTTGTGTGTGTGTTGTTTGTTATGGGTCGGTGTTGGTTTGCTCAGCCCTGCTGTTGACCAAGGCAGGGATGTACATCTGGAGCTGGTCCCCGGGCGCCTAATGGTGACTTCTGCTCCTACTGGCAATTAGGATGGGTTAAATGCAGTAGACACATTTCATTGTGCAGGGAACATGTTCTTCTGTGCATA
Source organism: Thalassophryne amazonica (assembly GCF_902500255.1). Lineage (NCBI taxonomy): Eukaryota > Metazoa > Chordata > Actinopteri > Batrachoidiformes > Batrachoididae > Thalassophryne > Thalassophryne amazonica. The sequence continues at coordinate 38,980,688 of NC_047120.1, forward strand.
TGACAATAAAATTTCTTTGAATTTGAATAAAAACTGCATTTCCGTTAAATTACAGTTTTATAGTGGCAAATCATAAGCTATCTCAAAATGCTATATAGGAGGAATGATGCTAAATTGCACCACCACTAGCTATGACAGTGACACTATGTACATTGTAACCAACGTTTCAAATTTTGAACTTTTTTCCCAGTTGACACAGCTGCAAGGACAAATTGGACGTGAGTTCTTCCTCAACAATGGTCCAACATAAACAGTGAGAGATTACTGATTTTACAGCTATGTCACCGTGTTTTGTGCCAGATCTGTCAAAATGACTTGTGGAACATTATAGAGAACAATTAAGCAGTAATATCAGTTTTTAAAACTTGTGGCCCCATGTTTTATTAGTGTCCTCACAGTGTTACAAATAAAAGTCAATACAATGTATATCAAAGTTTATTTGATGACAGAGACATACATCAGATACAATTTGATCAATGGCTTTGATTTTTGACTTGTGATGAATGAGTCACCCTGTTGGCCCTTGGAGTATTTCTCATACATAACGCTCCTTTAGAGAGGCCACAGTCCAAGGCCTACTATGAATGTGTTATAGCAAAGATAGAACCCACAATCAACCCAGATCTTTTGATTATTCCAAGTAAACAATCAAGTTAAAGATTAGTACTTTTTTGTGCTCTACTTTTTAGTGCTTTTAAAATGGGGGTAAAATGTTTTTTTAATAATCAGTTTTATCAACAGTCATGTAACCCTTTTATTCTATTTTAGTGTATTTATCTTTATTTTATTGTTTTACTATTTTTCTTCCTTTTGTCAACACTTTAGTTGTTATTTTTATTACTTAGGTAACAGTATTGTTAATTAGTATTATTTATTTTATCAATATTTTAGTATCATTGTTATTTAGGTTAAAAATTAGTATTCTTGTTACTGTGTTATGTTATTTGTTACTTTATGTTACTTCATTTATTACTTGTTTTTTATTTATATAAATTGTTATATTAGTAATTTAGTATTACCTTTGTTGTGTTGTCTTATTGTTTTGTGTGTGTGTGTGTGTGTGTGTGGTTGTTTTTGTGTTGTTGTTTTGCTGTTTTTTGTTTTTTACTTTTTCCTGACCACAATGGAAACAACTGTTTTTCACTTTCTTGTGCTATCTGTGTATTTTAATGGGAAATTACATAAGTATTTTGTGCACTATTGTACTAAATAAATTCAATCAATCAATCAAGTGTATATTAACAAAACACACAGACCTGATTTTTTTTTTTTTTTTTTTGCCAGATTGTTAGTCACCTGATATGTGGTTTGAGTGAGTTCCTGGTCACCTATTATCAAATTGCTGGCTCAGTCGGTGCACAATACCAAACTCCGCTGTCACATCTCTGAGAGGACGATATTTCCAGAGGTAAACACTTGACAGAGTGGAAACAAGTCAGATGGGGAATATTCACGAGGATGTTTGGAGAAGTATTCCGTGCGCCTGTTTGCGTGGCTATCTTGACATCTCCAAAGCAATTTTCATGACACAGTGATCCCAGATGTGGCCTTTGTGCTGCCGTCCAGCCCAGCACTCACTCGTCCCACATGGGACACACACCACCTCTTTGGTCCTAAGAATCTTGGGTTCGCTTTTTAAGGCATCGTGCTGTTTATACGGGCCGTGCCAAGTGGATCAGTGATTGCAGGCTGCTGGTTTATTTTAATTAGCCGTGGAGAGCAGTTCCGCTGGATTTGAGTGTGACTCACCCCTTTTTCAAAACATCAGTCTCCGTGAAGTCCCACCGTTGCCCTTTGAGGTCGAGTTTCATTTAGATTTGTAAAAACAAGGGGCCGTCAGTAATAGTGTGCCATGTATAAGTTCATATTGCACTGCTTTACAGAAACATCTCGGATTATGCTAAACACACCTAATTCGAATTTACAGTAAAATCCAGCTTTCACTGTTGGATGTCAGCATTTTAAAAAATGCTGGGATATGCATTTTTTAGTGATCATTTCAGTTGACATAGGGCTGTAAGTAAATCACTATAAAAGACGTGTCTCCACTAACAACAGCTCAAATATATTCACATTTCATCACTGGAACATGAGGCAATTGTATATTTAGAGTTAGAAAAATTGGATTTTACATTTAATTTACTGCAGTTCTCATTGCCGTCTAACTCTCCTTGAACATACAACCATACAACCAAAGAATGGCGCAAACACCCAATATGTATCAGACTTTTCTGTTGGTGCTAATCAGAAGAAAACATTTTATAACCATTTTAGCAGCTGAAACCTTGAACCAAGAATTCATGTGGTTAGTTTGTTTATTTGTTTGTTTGGTCAATTTCAATTTTTCAATTTATTTTAGGTTCAAATCACAACAGAGTTGCCTCTAGGCACTTCACACAAGTAAGGTCTAACCTTACTTGTGGTCAATTGGTTTCCCATTACAATTATGTGAGTGCACCAGTGGTTTGTAGATGGTTATGCATGTGACACTGACATGTTTTGTCTTCCATTTTCATTACACTTTTAATCAATAGAGGAAAACATATGCATGCTTATTTCAGTTTAGGCTGTTGCATTATTATGGTATTACTAGTAGCAGCAACAATTTCACATGCAATACACAAGACTAGTTCCAGTTTGCCCAGTGAATAACCTTGTGCAAATATTGTATCATCATTGTCACTGAGCCATGGCAGTTCCATTTTGGGAGGGACCAATAAGCTGAGTGATGACATCCCAGTTTGTTCAGACTCTGTGTAATTAGTCCAAAGGCCAGAATCATCCACAACAATAGTTTGACACCGTAAGGGCCCCAAAACCATTCGTTAACACAGTGGATCAAAATAAAAAAAATGTGCCATTTTCCATTCCCACTATTGTCTTATCACACACATGTCACGTGTACCACGTCCAGTTCATTCTTCTCTGAACAGTCCCATCATCCTACACATGTACCACATTTTCACTGCATTCATCCTGTCCTTAACAATACTGCTTCACATATTGCGCTTTTACATTCATTCTGCAAGTTTTCTTGTGTCAACATGTAGGTTCAACAATAAAATCAGAAAAAGAGCTCCCCTGCCGAACATGCCAGTCTCTATTTAAAATGCAATCAAATATTATGTGCCTGTATGCAAATGGACATGATGGCACATGCTTTGAAGCGAAGATTGATTTGTACAAGGAGGTGGGGGAGATTTCTATATTTACTTATTTATTTTTGCTGTGTTTCAGCAACTGGCACATTTCACAAAGAAGTCCACAGACTGCTGCTGGAAGAGTCCCTCCATACCAGACTTCACCTACATCAATGCAGTCTGTCAGATCCCGCTTTTAGATACACGGCACACGCTCACCCTCCGATGAGTGTGTTTGTGTAAAAACCAGCTCTCCGTCTCTGGGGTCCGACCTTCGTGTCTCCACAGGTATTACCCGGAGGGCTGCACAAAGGCTGTTCAAGCTGGTGGCGAGGAGATTCATCTAGCTGCTCACTGCCTCCATCCAGACGTCCACCCCAATGAAGCTGATCTCACACCCCGGTCGAATAGCCTTCTCAGGAACCAGGATCGAACCGGCCACGCCCGTTAACAGCAGCTCTCCTCTTATGGATCAGGGCTGTTGGAATGTTGCTAGATTTGAATTTAGTGACTCGTACAGCGAGTCCCCAGGATGTGTTATTTTCATTTAAAAAAAAACCAGACTAACCTTTTAGAGCCTGTTTGATGTTGTACACCCAATAAACTTAACTTTTTACACCTTAAGAAGCATCAATAATCCAATGTCCGAGCCTTAACACTTTAACTGCATGCTTGGAAATTTATTGCAGGTTTTGCAAGTGCCAATAACATAATCAACATAGATTATATGGTGATAATTTCACAATAGTAATTCAAATATTAATTAGAATAATGATTGGCGGAGATTTTTGTTTTTAATTCAATATTCTGACTGATCTTACTTGACTGGGACTGGATTGACGTCTTAACAATTTTTTTCTAGGAGTGAGGAAGGAGGTTTTTGAGGTTAGGGTTCCCCAGCTCGATGAACTGATTTCCTCTTCATCAGCTATTAATGTTAGCTGACCACGATCCTTGTGTGATGTTGTAATCCTTCAGGAAGTTAATCCACATAAGAATTTATTCCGTCTCAATCAACCAAAGTTGATCTAATCCATTCTGGTATGCGGTGATGTTCCTGAGAGAGAAATCGTTTGAACATTCCCCACTCAGACTTAAGGCCAGGGTTACTCTCCATTGTTCTGCTACTCCGTGACTGGACGGCCTGAGTGGGAGTTGAAATCTCTCTCAGATGATCTTTTATGGCTCCAGTCCTGTCACTCCCACGATTCCAATTGCTGCTCACAAGATGGTCAAGTCTTGTGATCTCCCCGTAGCAGGGGAGTAGTGGCAACAGCACCTCTCCCTGGAAGAATAACCCGTTTTTCTGGTGTTTCAACAGGTTATATATGTTCTTGACTCTGTCGTCCTCAGATGATCTTGGTTACCATGGGGACCGCTGTTGACTCAAAACCTCCTCCCTTCTCCTCTACTTTACTGAAATCCCGCAGCCCCTACCAGTAACTTATTTCTCAAGTTCCTCTTTTCTGTAACACTTCAGCTTTTCTGAGAATTCATTCTTTTAAATAATTTCTTTAGAATCACATCAATCATATTCAATCATTTCATTACAACTCTCTTTCACATAAAAACAATTCATATGATCATATACAAACATTTTCATTCCTTATTATTAATTTAATTTTTACCAACATCTTAATCATTTGATCAGTTGTTTAACATCAGCTTTTCCTGCCCTACTTGCGACATCTTCTTCACTTCCTCTTTTTCTCTGACTATGCACTCTTTATGAAAAACAACTCATATAATCATTCATTTCACTTATTTGTAACATACTTTTTCTAATCAACTCTGAATTTTAACACATTAATACTTTCATTTGATCATACTTGTCATGTTAGAATCATTCTTAGACATATTCCATCGTCTTCACCAACCGAGTTCATTCCGTGGGCCTCCCCATTGCAATGGAAAAGTCGGTATGACCTCACTTACTCCTGGAAGGTACCAAAAACTGTGCAGTTTAATCCAACAGCATGTATATTAATTCCATGGCTCGTATTATATTCCAAGATGAAAACAAGCTGAAAGCAAGCTTAAAGTCATCTTTCCTGACAAGTCTACTAGGTTTATTTATGTCAATGCAGTCTTTACTACATCCTTTTAAGTTCTTACTGCATCCTGATTTGACCAAGGTCTCAATGTGTAATTTTTTAACATGCCCAAAGTTCAACCACATCCACATGTTTCATGGAGACCATACAGTGTCCTGATCCATTTCTACTGCTACACTATACAAGTCCTTACTTCACTATAATGAATTACAGTTTCAGGTAGTCTGTTTGTCCTGGTCCATGGTCCTGGGCAGGTTTTGCAATAACATATCTAATAACTGCATCAGTCTTTTACATTATTTCACTGGCAGCCCTGCATCACCAAACTATCATCACCATGTTTGACTGTAAATGCTATTTTAGCTTTATTGCACATCAGGGCACATCTTCCAAAAATGTCCAGCTTTTATGCTATGCGCCACCGCATTAACTATAACCACGGAACAGTCTTGGGTCCTGGAGGGCTATCACAGAGACAGACAACTGACCCATCCCCACACTCGAAAGCACCATCTAGCTGCAGCAACCAGATGAAATGGGGGTCCCCTGGACCTTCTCCAGCAGCTGGAGTCTTCACACTGAGGCAAATGTGTGCAGCAATCATGCCAGAGAAACCACATCGCCAAAATGTCATTGATGATGTTTCCTCATAATGCAAGTCAAACTCTGAAAGTAAAGGCTGGTTGACACAAAGTCATTCCATCGGTACCCAAGGACCCTCTGAAGCAATCGAGTACCAATGATATCTAGCCTTGCCTTACGTCACTGGCTAGCATCAAAGTCTTGCAACCACACAGGTAAGTAGGAAGCACCAAGATAATAAAACTTGGACCTTCATTCCCCTGCAAAGATATTGGCATCACCAAACACCTTTCTCAGTGACATCATGACTCAATAAACTCTTTCCAGATCTCCTCTCCCATCTCATGACATGAATGAATAAAGCACTACATTCTGTAGCTCTTTCCATCTGAAGCAGAAAATCAAAAGTTCTTCATAATGATACCTCATAGTGGCCCACTCACACATACATTAATGTCAGCATGCTGCTAGGAATGGCATTCAAACTGCACAC